>NW_024870821.1:657500-1857500 GCF_019054845.1 Dipodomys spectabilis | reverse complement strand
ATAGGGGAATTCTATGTGAAGTCTTTTGAGGAACCTCCATACTGCTTTCCAAAGTGATTGAACAAGTTTACATTCCCACCAACAATGAAGTAAGGTTCCTTTCTGTCCTCATCCCCTCCAGCATCTGTTGTTGTTATAGTTCTTGATTTTTGCCGTTCTAACTGGAGTGAGGTGGTATCTCAATGTTGTTTTGATTTGCATTTCTTTTATGGCTAGGGAGGTTGAACATTTCTTCATGTGTCTATAGGCCATCCTTCTTTCTTCTTCAGAGAAGTTTCTCTTTAAGTCTTTCGCCCACTTATTTATTGGGCAGTTGTTTCTTTGAGGATTTGTTGTTGGGGGGTTAATTTTTTGAGTTCCAAGTATATTTTTGATATGAGACCGTTTTCCGTTGTATGGCTAGTAAAGATCTTCTCCCAATCCGTGGGCTTTCTATTGATCTTGCTAGCTATGTCATTTGCCCTGCAGAAGCTCTGCAACCTCATGCTATCCCATTTGTCCATCCTTTCTTTGATTTGTTGTGTTTCCGGGTCTCTATTCAGAAAATTTTGGCCTGAGCCAAGGAGACATAGGGTTTCTCCTATTCCAACCTGTAATGTTTTTAGAATGTCTGCTTTGAGTTCAAGGTCTTTGATCTATTTGGAGTTGATTCTGGTGCAGGGTGATATATAAGGATCTAGCTTTAGTTTTCTACATGTAGTTAACCAATTTTTCCAGCACCATTTACTGAAGAGGCTGTCTTTCTTCCATCCTATTGTTTTAGCTCCCTTATCGAAGATTAGATGGCTATAGGTCTGTAGGTTCATTTCTGGGTTTTCAATTCTATTCCATTGGTCCTGAGGTCTGTTCTTATGCCAATACCAAGCTGTTTTGATTACTATGGCTTTATAGTAGAGTTTGAAATTTGGTATTGATATTCCTCCAGCAGTGTTCTTGCCGTTGAGGAGCGTTTTTGCTATTCGGGGTCTTTTATTGTTCCATATGAATTTTTGGATTGCCTCTTCTATTTCCTTGAAGAATGAGGGTGGAATTTTGATAGGTATTGCGTTGAATTTGTAGATAGCCTTGGGAAGTATTGCCATTTTCACGATGTTAATCTTTCCAATCCAGGAGCATGGGAGGTTTTGCCATTTTTTAAGTTCTGTGTTGATTTCCTTTTTCAAGATTTTAAAGTTTTCATCATAGAGGTCCTTCACTTCTTTAGTTAAGTTAATTCCTAGGTATTTTATTTTTTGTGGGGCTATTACAAATGGAGTTGCTTTCCTAATTTCAGCCACACTTTTCTCATTGTTGGCATACAGAAAAGCCATTGATTTTGGGGGGTTAATTTTATAACCTGCTACTTTGCCAAAGTTTTGAATCAGCTTGAGTAATTTGGGAGTGGAGTCTATGGGATTCTTTAAATACAAGATCATGTCATCTGCAAAGAGGGAGAGTTTTATTTCTTCTTTCCCTATTTGGATCCCCTTTATGTCTGCATCTTGTCTTATTGCTGTAGCTAGGCATTCTAATACTAGATTGAAGAGAAGTGGAGAGAGTGGGCATCCTTGTCTTGTTCCTGAGTTAAGAGGAAATGGCTTTAGTTTTTCACCATTGAGTATAATGCTGGCTGTAGGTTTGTCATATACAGCCTTTATTGTATTGAGGAATGTTCCATGGATTCCTAATTTTTCCAAAACCTTCATCATAAAGGGGTGTTGGATCTTGTCGAATGCTTTTTCTGCGTCTATTGAGATAACCATGTGGTTCTTATTCTTGCTCCTGTTGATGTGATGAATAATATTAATTGATTTGCGTATATTGAACCAGCTTTGCATCCCTGAGATGAATCCTGTTTGATCGTGGTGTATCATTTTTTGGATGAATTGTTGAAGTCGGTTGGCCAAAATTTTGTTGAGAAGTTTTGCATCAAAGTTCATCAAAGAAATGGGTCTATAGTTCTCTTTCTTTGATGAGTCCCTGCCTGGTTTTGGGATGAGGGTTATGATGGCTTCATAGAATGTGTTCGGGAGTGAGCTTTCTCTTTCAATTTCATTGAAGAGTTGGAGGAGAATTGGTGTGAGCTCTGCTTTGAAGGCCTTGTAAAATTCCGCTGTAAAACCATCTGGTCCTGGACTTTTCTTAGCTGGGAGGTCTCTTATTGCTGTTTCTATTTCAATGCTTGATATGGGCCTGTTAAGATAGTTTACCTCATCTTGGTTTAGTTTTGGCATGTCAATATTTGCTAGGAAGAGGTCCATTTCTGTCAAGTTCTCAAACTTATTAGCATAAAGTTTTGAGAAGTATTCCCTTATAATGTTCTGAATCTTGCTTGTTTCCGTGGTGATGTTTCCATTCTCATCTCTGAGTTTATTAATTTGGGTGTGTTCTCTTCTTTTGCTGATAAGATTTGCTAAGGGTCTGTCAATTTTGTTAAGTTTTTCGAAGAACCAACTCTTTGTTTTGTTGATTCTTTCTATAGTTTTTTTGGATTCTAATTCATTTAATTCTGATTTAATTTTGATTATTTCTTTCCGCCTACTGGATTGGGGTTTATCTTGCTGCTCTTTTTCAAGGAGGTTTAGATGTGTCATTAAATTGTTAGTTTCAGATCTCTCCAATTTGTTGATGTAGGAGCTCAGAGCTATAAACTTGCCTCTGAGTACTGCCTTTGCTCTGTCCCAGAGGAGCTGGTATTTTGTGTGTTCATTTTTGTTGAATAGCATGAACATTTGAATTTCCTTTCTAATCTCTTCCATGACCCACTCATGATTCAGCAGTGTGTTGTTCAGCCTCCATGTGATACCGGACTTTCTTTGGTGGCTTTTGGTGTTGAGTTCAAACTTTATTCCCTTGTGGTCAGAGAGAATGCAAGGTATAACTTCAATGTTTCTGAATTTAGACAAGTTTGCTTTGTGGCCTAAAATGTGGTCTATTTTAGAAAACGTTCCATTTGCTGCTGAGAAAAACGTGTATTCTGATGCTGCTGGGTGAAATGTTCGGTAAATGTCTGTTAAGTCTAGTTGATCTATGCAGCTGTTTAGATCTGCGGTTTCTCTGTTGAGTTTTTGCCGAGTTGATCTATCTAGTGGGGAGAGTGGTGTGTTAAAATCCCCAACGATTAATGTCTTTGGATCTATATGGGATTTGAGGGATAGTAGTGTTTCTTTGATAAATTTGGGTGCTCCATTGTTTGGCGAATAGATATTTAGAATTGTAATATCCTCCTGAAGGAGAGATATTCTAATTAGTATGTAGCGACCTTCTTTATCTCTTTTCACAAATTTTAATTTGAAGTCTATTTTATCTGATATTAGGATTGCAGCTCCCGCCTGTTTATGCGGTCCGTTTGCTTGGTAGATTTTGTTCCAGCCTTTAACATTGAAAATGTGTTTGTTTTTACGGGCAAGATGTGACTCCTGCAGGCAGCAGATAGAAGGGTCTTGTTTTTTAATCCAACTAGACAGTCTATGTCGCTTAATTGGAGAGTTCAGTCCGTTAACATTAAGAGATAGGACTGAGAGGTATTTGGGAGTTTCTGCCATGTTATCTACCTTCTTGGGGGCTGCGAAAACTGGGTTCTTCCTATGGTTCTTGGATTCTCAGTTTGGGTGCAGTTTCTTGGCCTTTATTGCGGTCTTGTTGGTTTTCTATGTGTAGGACATCTTTAAGAATCTTTTGTAGGGCTGGTTTGGTGGAGATGTATTGTTTCAATTTTCTTTGCTATGGAAGGTTTTTATTTGGCCTTCAGTTATGAAGGAGAGTTTAGCTGGGTACAGTATTCTTGGTTGATAGCTGTTTGTTTTTAGGGCATGGCATACATCATTCCAGGCTCTTCTTGCTTTGATTGTCTCTGCTGAGAAATCTGAGGTGATTCTAATGGGTTTCCCTTTATAAGTGATTACCCTTTTCTCTCTGACAGCTTTAAGGATCTTTTCCTTGTTCTGAGTTGATCCTGTGTGGATTATAATGTGACGGTGGGATGTCCTAGTCTGGTCTGGTCTATTTGGGGTTCTAAAGGCTTCTTGTATCTGGACAGGCCTATCTTTTTGCATGTTTGGGAAGTTCTCTGCTAGGATCCTGTTAAACAGATTTCCTAGACCTTTAACTTCTGTTTCTAGGTGTTCCTCTACACCCATTATCCTTAGATTAGGCCTTCTGATGGTGTCTTCCAGGTGTTGGATAGATCTATCATATTTCTTGGACTTGTCTTGGATGGTTGTATGTTCTTTCTCTATAATATCTAGGCTGTCTTCAATCCCTGAGATTCGATCTTCTGCATGGTCTAACCTGCTGTCAAGACTCTCTACTTTGTTTTTTATCTCTTTTCCTTCTAGTTGGTCAGCTTTGATGGCTTCAAGTTCTTTGTTGAAGCTCTGTTTTAGGTCTTGTATGAATTTCTTTACTTCCTTAATTTGGTGTTCAGTGTTTGTCCTCAAATCACTTAGTTGATTGGTTATGGTTTCTTTGGGCTCCCATTCCTTCTGTTGGGTTCCATTCAGCATTCCCTTTGTGCTCTCCCTGACTTCCTTCAGCTCTTTGTTAATGGATTCCACGAATGCCTTTAGTGATCTTTGTGTGTTCTCTACCTGGTCTCTCAATTCCTGTATTACTCTTTGATTAGCTTCCTCCCGTTCGTGGGATTCCTGCAGATCTCTTTGAGTGTTCTCAGCCTGCTCACGCCATTCCTCCCTTTCTCTTTGAGTATTCTCAAGTTGTTCACGCAAATCCTGTATCAGTTTTTGAGTAGCTTCCTCACGCTTATGATATTCCTGTATAAACTTCTGGGATGCCTCCTCTTTCTCCCTATCATGCTCATACAGAGTCCTTTGTACGTTGTCAAACTTTTCATTTATCATGTTTGCCATCAGTGTTTGTAGAGCTGTTTGGGAACTCCCCTCTGGATTATTCATTATCTGTCCTAACCCCTGATTATCAGGATTGGGAATTGAGATACCCGAATTTGCCATTTTTCTTGTGTTTTTCCGGCTTACTCTGCCCATTTGAGATGAAGATAGCACCAGTTTTGTGCTAGAACACTATCTTAAGGCAACCATCAACCAAAGTTTGCATTTGTACAGTCAATAGTCTACAGATACAATCTAGTTCAACAGATACATCTATTCGACATCAAACAACTATATGTTAAAGGACTTCAAACCGCAGAGAAGAATTTGGAAAACCAGAAATTATTAGGGTTAGGGAGAGATGTGGGTAAAAAATAGGAATAGATTGGTGTGGGGAGGCACAGGGAGAGTTGACTATGTCCTAATCACAATTCAGGAAATAGGTTGGGTAGGATGTAAGTAGAGAGAGAGAGAGAAAAAGAAGAAAGGGAAAGGGGAATGGAAAGAGACCAGAAAAAAAAAATAGAAACGTAAAAATTAATGTTATTTTAGAGATTAAAAGACCATCTATTTATAGAGGAATATGAATATGTTGAGAGAAAGGGAGGGACATAGAGGAGATGAGAAAAACTTTAAAAAAATGCATAAAATATTATATAGGTATAAAGAGGTAGTACTGCTATTAATGAATTTAAGTCTCAGAGGTTTTGAATTGAGTAATAAGTTTGTGGATTAAGTGTGTACACAGTGGGGGATAGGGTCTACTGGTTAACTACAGGTTTATCTGAGGATGTGCAGGACAAGAGTTAAGTCACATAAAGAAGAACAAAGAGGAAAAGATGGAAAGGATAGGAAAGTGAGAAGAAAAGATCAGAAGTTCAGTAGAGCTAGAAAAAAAAACAAAAAGATAATTAAGAATGAAAGAAAAAGAGAAAGAAGACAAGAAAAGAAAAGAAAACACACATTCACGTATTCCTAAAATAAAAATTATAAGAGGAGAAAAGAAAAAAAAAAGTTAATGGAAAACAATTATTTTTTCAGAAGAGGCAAAAATTAAAGATTAATAAAAGTTTAGAAAAGCAAAAAAAATTTTTTATATATATATAAGGTAACAAAAAACGAAAAAAAACAAAACAAGGAAAAGAAAAAAAGAAAAGAAGAAGAAGAAAAAAAAAGTTCTTTGATTTTTTTTTTTGGGAGGGGTGTGAAGAGTCCTGTATCTCCCTTTTGTCTGTAACCAGAGTCTGGTTGGAGTCTCTGGTCAGCTTGAGGTCCTGTGGCTTGATTGGTTTCTTAATTCAGTTTGTTGGAACAGGCAGAAAAATGCTCTGCTTTACCCAAGATTTTGAGATCCCCCTCCCAGGTTAGTTTGCTGGGAGGGTGATCTGCTTTGAGAATCACAAAAGAGGGGGATGCAGTGATGAGGCTAGGTTCTGGGTAGAGTTGAGGCTTTTCAACGAACAGTAGCTTTTCCCTGGGGCTATTTTGTGAAAAAAAACTCACAGCAACCAGCCTGGAGCCATTCTCAGGGTTTCTGTTTTTCAATTGATTGTGGTGGCTGCTAGAGGGAGGGGCAGCCTCTGGCTCTGGTTACCCAGTGAGGAGAGCCACTCCAATGGCTGGCGCCTGAGCTGGGTGACTTTTCCTGGATGGAACTGAGTCTGTGAGTTCACTTCGCTGTTAAGTTCTTGTGACCTGCTAAATGACTAGTTTTATTCCAAGGCCTGAGCTGGAGCTAGCCGCTCCTCCGAGCTTTGTTGGTATCCAAGATGGAGATCACTGGTGCTGTGGGGGAAGGGGTGGCCTTCCCTCCTCTGCTCCCAGAGAAGGAGTGAGGAAGTGGGGCTTCTACTCACGCGGAGTCTTGGATCCCGGGTCGTCTTTGGTCTACAAAGTGCAGGATGAAGTTGTCCGCTCCTTGTCGGTTCTTGCTGGTGTTGAGTAGAATCCGCTTGTCCGCTGCGTCTGGCTCCTTCGTCCCGGACTGCGTCTCAGGTATGCCTCTGCGGCGGTGGTGGCTGCTGCGACTCTGCCGCCGCAGCGGCAGCTGCTCAGATGTGTCTGCTTGGCTTCCCCTCTCTTGACTAACTCTCTGTCCTGTGATGGCACACTTGGTGTGATTCTCTGGCTTGGGACTGTTCACTGGAACTCTGAAACTGTTTTCTATGCAAGAGCTTGTTCAGATTCCAGCTTCTCCTCCGCCATCTTCCCGGAACTCCGGTTTTGCCATTTTTTAAGTTCTGTGTTTATTTCCTTTTTCAAGATTTTAAAGTTTTCCTCATAGAGGCCCTTCACTTCTTTAGTTAAGTTAATTCCTAGGTATTTTATTTTTTGTGGGGCTATTTCAAATCGAGTTGCTTTCCTAATTTCAGCCACACTTTTCTCATTGTTGGCATACAGAAAAGCCATTGATTTTGGGGGGTTAATTTTATAACCTGCTACTTTGCCAAAGTTTTGAATCAGCTTGCGTAATTTGGGAGTGCAGTCTATGGGATTCTTTAAATACAAGATCATGTCATCTGCAAAGAGGGAGAGTTTTATTTCTTCTTTCTCTATTTGGATCCCCTTTATGTCTGCATCTTGTCTTATTGCTGTAGCTAGGCATTCTAATACTAGATTGAGGAGAAGTGAAGAGAGTGGGCATCCTTGAATTGTTCCTGAGTTAAGAGGAAATGGCTTTAGTTTTTCACCATTGAGTATAATGCTGGCTGTAAGTTTGTCATATACACCCTTTATTGTATTGAGGAATGTTCCATGGATTCCTAATTTTTCCAAAACTTTCATCATAAAGGGATGTGGGATCTTGTCGAATGCTGTTTCTGCGTCTATTGAGAAAACCATGTGGTTCTTATCCTTGCTCCTGTTGATGTGATGAATAATATTAATTGATTTGCGTATATGGAACCAGGTTTGCATCCCAGAAATGAATCCTGTCTGATCGTGGTGTATGATTTTTTTGATGAATTGTTTATGTCGATTGGCCAAAATTTTGTTGAGAAGTTTTGCATCAAAGTTCATCAAAGAAATGTGTCTATAATTCTCTTTCTTTGATGAGTCCCTGCCTGGTTTTGGGATGAGGGTTATGATGGCTTCATAGAATGTGCTCGGTAGTGAGCTTTCTCTTTCAATTTAATTGAAGCGTTGGAGGAGAATTGGTGTGAACTCTGCTTTGAAGGCCTTGTAAAATTCTGCTGTAAAACCATCTGGTCCTGGACTTTTCTTAGCTGGGAGGTCTCTTATTGCTGTTTCTATTTCAATGCTTGATATGGGCCTGTTAAGATAGTTTAATTCATCTTGGTAGTTTTGGCCTGTCAATATTTGCTAGGAAGAGGTCCATTTCTGTCAAGTTCTCAAACTTATTAGCATAAAGTTTTGAGAAGTATTCCCTTATAATGTTCTGAATCTTGCTTGTTTCCGTGGTGATGTTTCCATTCTCATCTCTGAGTTTATTAATTTGGGTGTGTTCTCTTCTTTTTCTGATAAGATTTGCTAAGGGTCTGTCTGTCAATTTTGTTAAGTTTTTCGAAGAACCAACTCTTTGTTTTGTTGATTCTTTCTATAGTTTTTTTGGATTCCAATTCATTTAATTCTGATTTAATTTTGATTATTTCTTTCCATCTACTGGATTGGGGTTTATCTTGCTGCTCTTTTTCAAGGAGGTTTAGATGTGTCATTAAATTGTTAGTTTCAGATCTCTCCAATTTGTTGATTTAGGATCTCAGAGCTATAAACTTGCCTCTGAGTACTGCCTTTGCTCTGTCCCAGAGGAGCTGGTAATTTGTGTGCTCATTTTTTTGAATAGCAGGAACATTTGAATTTCCTTTCTAATCTCTTCCATGACCCACTCTTGATTCTGCAGTGTGTTGTTCAGTTCAGCTGCCATGTGATACCGGACTTTCTTTGGTGGCTTTTGGTGTTGAGTTCTAATTTTATTCCCTTGTCGTCAGAGAGAATGCAAGGTATAAATTCAATATTTCTGAATTTAGACAAGTTTGCTTTCTGGCCTAAAATGTGGTCTGTTTTAGAAAACGTTCCATGTGCTGCTGAGAAAAACGTGTATTCTGATGCTGCTGGGTGAAATGTTCGGTAGATGTTTGTTAAGTCTAGTTGTTCTATGCAGCTGTTTAGATCTGCGGTTTCTCTGTTGAGTTTTTGCCGAGTTGATCTATCTAGTGGGGAGAGTGGTGTGTTAAAATCCCCAACAATTAGTGTCTTTGGATCTATATGGGATTTGAGGGAAAGTAGTGTTTCTTTGATAAATTTGGGTGCTCCATTGTTTGGCGAATAGATATGTAGAATTGTAATATCCTCCTGAAGGAGAGATCCTTTAATTAGCATGTAGCAACCTTCTTTATCTCTTCTCACGAATTTTCATTTGAAGTCTATTTTATCTGATATTAGTATTGCAACTCCCGCCTGTTTATGGGGGCCGTTTGCTTGGTAGATTTTGTTCCAGCCGTTAACATTGGAAATGTGTTTGTTTTTACGGGCAAGATGTGACTCCTGCAGGCAGCAGATAGAAGGGTCTTGTTTTTTAATCCAACTAGACAGTCTATGTCACTAAATTGGAGAGTTCAGTCTGTTAACGTTAAGAGATAGGACTGAGAGGTATTTGGGAGTTGCTGCCATGTTATCCACCTTCTTGGGAGCTGCTAAAACTGGGTTCTTCCTATGGTTCTTGGATTCTCAGTTTGGGTGCAGTTTCTTGGCCTTTATTGCGGTCTTATTGGTTTTCCATGTGTAGGACATCTTTAAGAATCTTTTGTAGGGCTGGTTTGGTGGAGATGTATTGTTTCAATTTTTCTTTGCTATGGAAGGTTGTTATTTGGCCTTCAGTTATGAAGGAGAGTTTAGCTGGGTACAGTATTCTTGGTTGATAGTTGTTTGTTTTTAGGGCATGGCATACATCATTCCAGGCTCTTCATGCTTTGATTGTCTCTGCTGAGAAACCTGAGGTGATTCTAATTGGTTTCCCTTTATAGGTGATTAACCTTTTCTCCTTGACAGCTTTAAGGATCTTTTCCTTGGTCTGAGTTGATCCTGTGTGGATTACAATGCGACGGTAGGATGTCCTATTCTGGTCTGGTCTATTTGGGGTTCTAAAGGCTTCTTGTATCTGAATAGGCCTATCTTTTTGCATGTTTGGGAAGTTCTCTGCTAGGATCCTGTTAAACAAATTTCCTAGGCCATTAACTTCTGTTTCTAGGTGCTCCTCTACACCCATTACCCTTAGATTAGGCCTTCTGATGGTGTCTTCCAGGTGTTGGATAGATCTATCATATTTCTTGGACTTGTCTTGGATGGTTGTATGTTCTTTCTCTATAATATCTAGGCTGTCTTCAATCCCTGAGATTCGATGTTCTGCATGGTCTAACCTGCTGTCAAGACTCTCTACTTTGTTTTTTTATCTCTTTTCCTTCTAATTGGTCAGCTTTGATGGCTTCAAGTTCTTTGTTGAAGCTCTGTTTTAGGTCTTGTATGAATTTCTTTACTTCCTTAATTTGGTGTTCAGTGTTTGTTCTCAAATCACTTAGTTGATTGGTTATTGTTTCTTTGGACTCCCATTCCTTCTGTTGGGTTCCATTCAGCATTCCCTTTGTGGTCTCCCTGACTTCCTTCAGCTCTTTGTTAATGGATTCCATGAATGCCTTTAGTGATCTTTGTGTGTTCTCTACCTGCTCTCTCAATTCCTGTATTACTCTTTGATTAGCTTCCTCCCGTTTGTGGGATTCCTGCAGTTCTCTTTCCTCGTGTTCGTGGGATTCCTGCAGTTCTCTTTGAGTGTTCTCAGCCTGCTCACGCCATTCCTCCCTTTCTCTTTGAGTATTCTCAAGTTGTTCACGCAAATCCTGTATCAGTTTTTGAGTAGCTTCCTCACGCTTATGATATTCCTGTATAAACTTCTGGGATGCCTCCTCTCTCTCCCTATCACGCTCATACAGAGTCCTTTGTACGTTGTCAAACTTCTCATTTATCGTGTTTGCCAGCATTGTTTGTAGAGCTATTTGGGAACTTTCCTCTGGATTATTCATTATCTGCTCTGACCACTGATTATCAAGATTGGGAATTGAGATACCCGAGTTTGCCATTTTTCTTGTATTTTTCAGGCTTACTCTGCCCATTTGAGATGAAGAAACACCAGTTTTGTGCTAGAACACTATCTTAAGGCAACCATCAACCAACGTTTGCATTTGTACAGTCAATAGTCTACAGATACAATCTAGTTCAACAGATACATCTATTCAACATCAAACAACTATATGTTAATGGACTTCGAAAGACAGAGAAGAATTTGGAAAACCAGAAATTATTAGGGTTAGGGAAAGATGTGGGTAAAAAATAGGAATAGATTGGTGTGGGGAGGCACAGGGAGAGTCAACTATGTCCTAATCACAATGCAGGAAATAGGTTAGGTAGGATGCAAGTAGAGAGAGAGAGAGGAAAAGAAGAAAGGGAAAGGGGAATGAAAAGAGACCAGAAAAAAAATAGAAACCTAAAAATTAATGTTATTATAGAGATTAAAAGGCCATCTATGTAGAGAGGAATGTGAATATATTGAGAGAAGGGGAGGGACATAGAGGAGATGTGAAAAACTTAAAAAAATGCTTAAAATATTATATAGGTATAAAGAGATAGTACTGCTATTAAGGAATTTAAGTCTCAGAGGTTTTGAATTCAGTAATAAATTTGTGGATTAAGTGTGTACACAATGGGGGATAGGGTCTACTAGTTAAGTACGGGTTTATCTGAGGATGTACAGGACAAGAGTTAAGTCACATAAAGAAGAACAAAAGAGAGGAAAAGGTGGAAAGGATAGGAAAGGGAGAAGAAAAGATCAGAAGTTTAGTAGAGCTAGACAAAAAACAAAAAGATAATTAAGAAAGAAAGAAATAGTAAGAAGACAACAAAAGAAAGGAAAACGCACATTTACGTATTCTTAAAATAAAAATTATAAGAGGAGAAAAAAAGTTACTGGAAAACAATTATTTTTTCAAAAGAGGCAAAAATTAAAGATTAATAAAAGTTTTAGAAAAAGAAAAAAAATTTTTTTATATATATATGAGGTACCAAAAAAAAAAAAAAAGAAGAAAAAAAAGAAAAGATGAAGAAAAAAAAATACTTTGATTTTTTTTGGGGGGGAGGGGTTGGAAGAATCCTGTATCTCCGTTTTGTCTGTAACCAGCCTCTTGTTGGAGTCTCTGGTCTGCTTGAGGACCTGTGACTTGATTGGTTTCTTAAGTCAGTTTGTACGAACAGGCAGAAAAATGCTCTGCTTTAACCAAGATTTTGAGTTCCCCTCCCAGGTTAGTTTACTGGGAGGGTGATCTGCTTTGAGAATCAGAAAAGAGGGGGATGCAGTGATGAGGCTATTTTCTGGGTAGAGTTGAGGGCTTTCAACAAACAGTAGCTTTTCCCTGGGGCTATTTTGTGAAAAAACTCACAGAGCCCAGCCTGGAGCCATTCTCAGGGTTTCTGTTTTTCAATGGATTGTGGAGGCTGCTAGAGGGAGGGGCAGCCTCTGGCTCTGGTTACCCAGTGAGGAGAACCACTCCAATAGCTGGCGCCTGTGCTGGGTGACTTTTCCCTGGATGGAACTGAGTCTGTGAGGTCACTTCGCCATTAAGTTCTTTTGACCAGCTAAATGACTCGTTTTATTCCAAGGCCTGAGCTGGAGCTAGCCGCTCCTCCGAGCTTTGTCTGTATCCAAGATGGAGATCACCGGTGCTTGGGGGAGAGGGCTGGCCTTCCCTCCTCTGCTCCCTGAGGAGTGAGGACGTCGGGCTTCTACTCACGCCGAGTCTTGGATCCTGGGTCGTCTCTGGTCTGCAAACTGCAGGATGAAGATGTCTGCTCCTTGTCGGTTCTTGCTGGTGTTGAGTAGAACTGCTCGTCAGCTGCGTCTGGCTCCTTCGTCCCGGACTCTCTGTGTCTCAGGTATGACCGCAGCGGTGGTCGCCGCCACGACCCTGCCGCCGCCGCGGTGGCTGCTGGCAAGCGCTCAGATGTGTCTCCTTGCCTTGGCTTCCCCACTCTTGACCAACTCTCTGTCCTGTGATGGCACACTTGGTGTGATTCTCTGGCTTAGGACTGTTCACTGGAACTCTAAAACTGCTTTCTATGCGAGAGCTTGTTTAGATTCCAGCTTCTGCTCCGCCATCTTCCCGGACGTCTCCCAACAGTTTTGTTACATATTCTTTACACTTTGTCATTAAGACCAATATAATAGTATTCTTTATAACCTCTTTCCTAATCTTTTCCTGTTCTGAATAGTTTTATTTATGGATCTCCAAGAAGTCCCATAAGAATAACATAAGAGGAGTTCCGGGAAGATGGCACAGGAGAAGATGGAGGCTAAACAAGCTCTCGCATAGAAAGCAGTTTTAGAGTTCCAGTGAACAGTCCTAAGCCAGAGAATCACACCAAGTGTGCCATCACAGGACAGAGAGTTAAGCCAGAGAGGGAAAATCCAGGCAAGGAGACAGCTCTGAGATGTTGCCAGCAGCCACTGCTGCAGCGGGGTCGGCCACAGTCGCCACACCTGCAAAACAGAGAGTCCAGGACAAGGAGCCAGACATGGTGTGGGAGCAGATTCTACTCAACACCAGTAAGAACCCACAAGGAGTGGACATCTTCATCATGCAGTTCACAGAGACAAACCAGGAACCAAGACTCAACGAGAGTAAAAGCCTGCCGTCTTCACTCCTTCTCAGGGAGCAGAGGATGGAAAGCCACCCCGCCCCCCACCCCCGAGTTCCAGAGATCTCCACCTTGGATACCTACAAAGCTCGGCGGAACTGTTAGCTCCAACTCAAGCCTTGGAAGAAAGTTAGAGTCACTTAGCAGGTCACAAAAACCTAAAGAGACCTACCAGACTCAGCTCCACCCAGGGAAAAGTCACCCAGCTCAGGCATCAGCCTCAGGAGTAGCTTTCTTCACTGGGTAATCAGAGCCAGAGGCTGCCCCTCCCTTTTGCAGTCCTGACAATCAATTGAAATTCAGTAAACATAAACCCTGAGAATGGCTCCAGGCTGGGTTCTGTGAGTTTCTTACAAACTAGCCCCCGGGAAAAGCTACTGTTTGCTGAAAGGCTTCAACTCTACCCAGAACCTAACCTCATCACAGCATCTCCCGACATGAGGACAAAGCCATCTCCCTCTTTTGTGATACTCACAGCAGATCTCCCTCACATTGAACTAACCTGGGAGGAGGATCGCAAAATCCTGGGTAAAGCAGACCATTTTTCTGCCTGTTCAAACTGACAAGAAACCAACCAAGCCACCCGAAAACCAAACACCACCAGGAGACCAGAGGGTCCAACAAGAGGCTGGTTAGTGACACAAGGGCCAAACAGGATTTTTCCCACCCTTCCCAAAAAAATTAAAGAAAATTTTTATTTTTTTTTGTACTACTTACAAAAAATTTTTTTTTCTTTTCTAAAACTTTTTTTAATTTTTAATTTTTACATTTTTTGAAATGTTGTTTACTTACATTTTTTTCCTCTTATAATTTGTATTTTATGAGTATTTGTGTGTGTGCGTTTTCCTTTTTTTCTTTCTTTTTAAAAAATTATTTTTGTTTTTTGTTTAGCTCCACTGAACTTCTGATCTTTTTTCTTTCTTATCCTTTTAACCTTTTCTTCTCTTTCATTCTTCTTTATGCGACTTAATTGATGTTCTACACATCCTTAGATAAACCTGTAGTTGTTTATAAGACCATATCCCCCATTGTGTATACACAATCAGAAATTTATTACTAAATTCAAAACATCTGAGACTTAAATTCGTTAATAGCAGTACTACCTCTTCATACCTATATAATATTTTAAGTATTTTTATTTTTAAGTTTTACATCTCCTTTATATCCCTCCCCTTCTCTCAATATATTCACGTTCTTGTATGAATACTTTGTATTCGTATCTGCATAATATATTTATTTTTTACTTTTCTATTTTTTCTGGTCTCTTTTTTTCCCCTTTTCTCTTTCTTTTTTTCTCTCTCTCTACTTTAATCCTATCCAACCTATTTCCTGCTTTGAGATTAGGACTTAAGTTAACTCTCCCTGTGCCTTCCAACATCACTATATTCCTATTTTTTACACACATTTCTCCCTAAACCTAATAACTTCTGGCTTACCAAATTCTTCTTTGTGGTTTGTAGCCCATTAATATATAGTTGTTTCATGTTGAATAGAGGTATCTGTTGAACTAGATTGTATCTGCAGACTATTGACTGTGCAAATTCAAACTTTTGTTGATGCTTGCCTTAAGAAAGTGTTCTAGCACAAAACTGGTATTATTTTCATCCAAAATGTTTAGAGTAAGCCGGAAAACACAACAAAAATGTCAAGTCTGGTATCTCAACTTCCACTTATGATAATCAGGGGATAAAACAGATAATGAATAATCCAGAGGAGAGTTCTCAAATAGCTCTACAAACACTGCTGGCAACATGATAAATGAAAATATTGAAAACATACAAAGGACTCTGTATGAGCATGATAAGAAGAGAGACGAGGCAAATAAAAGGTCAATACAGGAAAAGATTGAAAACCTACAAAGGACTCTGTATGAGCATGAGGGGGAGAGAGAGGAGGCAATCCAAAGGTTTATACAGGAATATCATGAGCGTGAGGAAGCTACTCAAAAAATGATACAGGATTTGTGTGAGCAGCTTGAGAATAATCAAAGAGAAAGGCAGGAATGGCGTGAACAGGCTGAGAACACTCAAAGAAAACTTCAGGAAAGGCATGAACATCAGGAAGCTAAGCAAAGAGTAATACAGGAATTGAGAGAGCAGGAAGAGAATACACAAAAATCTCTAAAGGCATTCATGGGAGCCATTAACAAAGAGCTGAAGGAAGTCAGGGAGACCACAAAGGGAATGCTGAATGGAATCCAACAGAAGGAATGGGAGTCCAAGGAAACCATAACCAATCAATTGAGTGATTTGAGAATAAACACTGAACACAAAATTAAGGAAGTAAAGAAGGCCGTACAAGATCTAAAACAAAGCTTCAACAAAGAATTTGAAGCCACCAAGGCTGACCAATTAGAAGGGAAAAAAAAACCCAAAGTAGAAAGCCTTGACAGCCGGTTAGACCATGTAGAAGATTGAAACTCGGGGATTGAAGACAGCCTAGATATTATAAAGAATATAAAACAATCCAAGACAAGTCCAAGAAATATGATAGATCTATCCAACACTTGAAAGACACCATGAGAAGGCCTAATCTAAGGAAAATAGGTGAAGAGGAGCACCAAGATAGAAGTTAATGGTCTCGGAAATTTGTTTAACAGGATCCTAGCAGAGAACTTCCCAAACATGCAAAAAGATAGGCCTATTTAGATACAAGAAGCTTTTAGAACTCCAAATAGACCAGACCAGAATAGGACATCCCACCGTCACATTATAATACACGCAGGATCAAGTCAGACCAAGGAAAAGATTATTAAAGCTGTCAAGGAGAAAAGATTTATCACCTATGAAGGGAAACCAATTAGAATCACCTCAGATATCTCAGCAGAGAAAATCAAAGCAACAAGAGCCTAGGATGATGTATGCCATGCTCTAAAAACAAACAACTATCACCCAAGAATACTGTACCCAGCTAAACTCTCCTTCATAACTGAAGGCCAAATAACAACCTTCCATAGCAAAGAAAAATTGAAACAATACATCTCCACCAAACCAGCCCTACAAAAGATTCTTAAAGATGTCCTACACATAGAAAACCAACAAGACCACAATAGAGGCCAAGAAACTGCATCCAAATTGAGAATCCAAGAACCATAGGAAGAACCCAGTTTTAGCAGCACCCAAGAAGGTGGATAATATGGCAGCAACTCCCAAATACTTCTCAGTCCTATCTCTCAATATTAACACACTTAACTCTCCAATTAATTGACATAGACTGTCTAGTTGGATTAAAAACAAGATCCCTCTCTCTGGTGCCTTCAGGAGTCACATCTTGCCTGTAAAAACAAGCACATTTTCAATATTAAACGCTGGAATAAAATCTACAAATCAAACGGCCCCAATAAACAGGCAGGAGTTGCAATCCTAATAACAGATAAAATAGACTTCAAATTAAAATTTGTGAGAAGAGATAAAGAAGGTCGCTACATACTAATTTAGGGATCTCTTCTTCAGGTGGATATTACAATTCTAAATATCTATTCACCAAACAACAGAGCACTCAAATTTATCCAAGAAACACTACTTTCCCTCAAATCCCACATACATCCAAAGACAATAATTGTAGGGGATTTTATCACACCACTCTCCCCACTAGATAGATCAACTCGGCAAAAACTCATAAGAGAAAGAGCAGATTTAAACAGCTACCTAGATCAACCAGTTTTAATAGACATCAACCGAATATTTAACCCAACAGCTTCAGAATACACGTTTTTCTGAGCAGCACATGGAACGTTTTCTAAAATAGACCACATTTTAGGTCACAAAGCAAACTTGTCCAAATTCAGAAACGTTGAAGTTATACCTTGCATTCTCTCTGACCACAAGGGAATAAAATTAGAACTCAACACCAAAAGCCACCAAAGAAAGTCCGGTATCACATGGAGGCTGAACAACACACGGCTGAATCACGAGTGGTTCATGGAAGAGATAAGAAAGGAAATTCAAATGTTCATGCTATTAAACAAAAATGAGCATACAAATTACCAGACCCTCTAGTGCAAAGCAAAGTCAGTACTCAGAGGCAATTTTGTAACTCTGTGTTCCTACATCAACAAATTGGAGAGATATGAAACCAACAATTTAATGAGACATCTGAACCTCCTTGAAAAGGAGCAGCAAGAAAACCCCCAATCCAGTAGACAGAAAGAAATAATTAAAATTAAATCAGAATTAAATGAATTAGAATCCAAAAAATCTATAGAAAAAATCAACAAAAAAAAAAGAGTTGATTCTTCGAAAAAAATTAACAAAATTGACAGACCCTTAGCAAATCTTATCAGAAAAAGAAGAGAACACATGCAAATAAATAAACTCAGACATGAGAATGGAAACATCACCACAGAAACAACTAAGAATCAGAGCATTATAAGGGAGTACTTCTCAAAACTTTATGCTTATAAATTTGAGACCTTGGCAGAAATGGACCTTTTCCTAAGAAATATTGACATGGCAAAACTAAACCAAGATGAGTTAAACCATCTTAACAGGTCCATATAAAGCATTGAAATAGAAACAGCAATAAGAGACCTCCTAGCTTAGAAAAGTCCAGGACCAAATGGTTTTCCAGCGGAATTCTACACAGCCTTCAAAGCAGAGCTCACACGAATACTCTTCCAAATCTTCAATGAAATTGAAAGAGAAAGCTCACTATCTAACACATTCTATGAAGCAATCATAACACTCATCCCAAAACCAGGCAGGGACTCATTAAAGAAAGAGAACTATGGACCCATTTGTTTGATGAACATTATGCAAAACTTCTCAACAAAATTTTGGCCAATCGGCTTCAACAATTCATCCAAAAAAATCATACACCACGATCAGACAGGATTCATTTCTGGGATGCAAACCTGGTTCCATATACGCAAATCAATTAATATTATTCATTTCATCAACAGCAGCAAGGACAAAAACCACATGGTTTTCTCAATAGACGCAGAAAAAGCATTGGACAAGATCCAACACCCCTTTATGATGAAGGTTTTGGAAAAATTAGGAATCCATGGATCATTCCTCAGTACAATAATGGCTCTATATAACAAACCTACAGCCACCATTATTCTTAATGGTGAAAAAGTAAAGCCATTTCCTCTTAACTCAGGAACAAGACAAGGTAGTCCTCTCTCTCCACTTCTCTTAAATCTTGTATTAGAATACCTAGCTACAGCAATAAGAAAAGATGCAAACATAAAGGGGATCCAAATAGGGAAAGAAGAAATGAAACTCTCCCTCTTTGCAGATGACTTGATCTTGTATTTAAAGAATTCCATAGACTCCACTCCCAAATTACTCAAGCTGATTCAAAACTTTGGCAAAGTAGCAGGGTTTAAAATTAACCCCCCAAAATCAATGTATGCCAACAATGAGAAAAGTGTGTTTGAAATTTGTAAAGAAACTCCATTTGTAATAGCCCCACAAAAAAAAAAAAAAAACCTAGGAATTAACTTAGCCAAAGAAGTGCAGGACTTCTATGATGAAAACTTTAAAAACTTGAAAAAGGAAATCAAAACAAAACTTAGAAAATGGCAAAAAACTCCCATGGTCCTGGATTTGAAAGATTAACATCGTGAAAATGGCAACACTTCGCAAGGCTATCTTCAAATTCAATGAGATACCTATCAAAATTCCAACCTCATTCTTCAAGGAAATAGAAGAGGCAATCCAAAAATTCATATGGAACAATAAAAGACCCGGAATAGCAAAAATGCTCCTCAACGGAAAGAACACTGCTGGAGGAATATTAATACTAAATTTCAAACTCTACTATAAAGCCATAGTAATCAAAACAGCTTGCTACTGGCACAGGAACAGACATCAGGACCAATGGAATAGAATTGAAAACAAAGAAATGAGCCTACAGACCTATAGCCTTCAAATCTTTGATAAAGGAGTTAAAATAATAGAATGGAAGAAAGACAGCCTCTTCAGTAAATGGTGCAGGCAAAATTGGTTAACTATTTGTAGAAAACTAAAACTAGATCCTTTTATATCACCCTGCACCAGAATCAACTCCAAATGCATCAAAGACCTCGGAGTCAAAGCAGACATTCTAAAAACTTTACAGGATGGAATAGGAGAAACCCTAGATCTCCTTGGCGCAAGCCGAAATTTTCTTAATAGAGACCCGGAAACACAACAAATCAAAGAAAGGTTGGACAAATGGGATTGCATGAAGTTGCAGAGCTTCTGCATGGCAAAGGGCATAGCTAGCAAGATCAATAGAAAGCTTACGGATTGGGAGAAGATCTTCTCTAGCAATACAACGGACAAGGGTCTCACATCTAAAATATACTTGGAACTCAAAAAATTAAACCCCCCAACAACAAATCCTCAAAGAAACAACTGCCCAATAAATAAGTGGGCTAAAGACTTAAAGAGAAACTTCTCTGATGAAAAAAGAACGATGGCCAATAGACACATGAAGAAATGCTCAACCTCCCTAGCCATAAAAGAAATGCAAATCAAAAGAACATTAAGGTACCACCTCTCCACAGTTAGAATGGCAAAAATCAAGAACTCTAATAACAACAGATGCTGGAGGGAATGTGGAAAGAAGGGAACCTTAGTGCATTGTTACCACTTTGGAAAGTAGTATGGAGGTTCCTCAAAAGACTCCACATAGAGCTCCCGTATTACCCAGCAATCCCACTTTTGGGCATTTACCGAAGTGTTTACAAACAAGACCACACTAAAGCTACCAGCACAACTATGTTTATTGCAGCATTAATTACTATAGCTAAGATATGGCACCAACCCTCAGTAGATGAATGTATCAAGAAAATGTGGTATATATACACAATGGAATTCTATGCCTCCACCAGAAAGAGTGACATTGCTCTATTTGTTAGGAAATCGAAAGATTGGAAAAAAATTATATTAAGTGAAGTAAGCCAAGCCCAAAGACACACAGGTCCCATGGTTTCCCTTATTTACAATAGTTATTATATGTATGAGTCGAGCAGAGAAGTTCAGATAAGCTGATGTTAGGAAAATGAACCCTAAGATATTTATTTAAATGTTTTTTTTTTCTTTGCGTTTGTTTCTAACACATTTATAAGATTATCTTTGTTGCTTTGTATGTCCCTCCCCCACAGTATAACCCATGCTTTCACTGTATTTGATGTCGGTTTAATTTGTGGAGGGAAAGGGGAAAAACAAGTCTTTTAAATTTGGATTCAGGTGGACTGGTTGCAACAATGAGAAGTAGAAGTTGTTATGTGGAAAACGAACTTTACATCTTTGGTTGGGGGTGGGGGGAGGCTTGGGTGGGGGGGAAGGCTTGGAATGGATGGTAAGGGTAAACAAATGAGGAGGCTACAATGCTTGATAAGAAATGTACTCATTATCTTGCCCATGTAATTGTAACCCCTCTGTACAGTTTTTTCACAATAAAAAAATAAAAAAAGAGTAAAAAAAGAATCAATGAAGAAATCTACATAAATCATATAAGAATTCATACAAATAGTTTGTTAGGGATATATAATCCAAAAGGAATAATTTCAGGAAAGTATTAATCACATAAAATGTAATGCATTGACTATTTATTGAAAACTTCAGCAGTTGTAGATTATTTATTCTGATAACAAAGTTTATAACCTACGTTCTAACAGTATTCCAAATAGAACATAGAACTAGAAACATGCAGGGTACCACTAAAGACAGCTACTGCTACCACTAGTAGAATAAAAATGAAATTTAGGCAAAACTCCTTCAGAACAAATGCCACAGGACAGCCACAACATTACTTCCATTGTTCATATGAAGAAAAGACCTTTTTTTGTAGTAAAGACCAATTTTCACAGATATTAACATCAATTGGTTATATATTTCTTAAGGCCTTCAGGAGGGATGCTGTGACCCTGTTGATGGAAACTGACTTCTTTAGGACCAACTACACAATATGCAGACACCATTCCAAGCATTGCACCTGCATTAGTGTAATTTTAGTGCTCATGAGTCTTCTCTAAGTTAGAAAATGAATTAAGTATTTTATTAAAAACAGATGTAGGCAAGAAGGCCAAACAAATATCCTAAGTACCTAAGACCGATCAGTTGTAGACCAATAATTCAAATCCAGGTTTCCAACAGGCATATCTGAGGATATTCTGTGTCACATTCATTACATTTCAAGAGCTATGGAGCCTATGAACCCACATTATCTTCCTAATTATGATTATACGGGCAATAACAATGCTACAGAATATAAATATTTTTAAATGAAAAGGGTGTGGATAAAGACAGTGTAAGTGATCTTTATACCAAATAAAATGGGATTAATTTCTAAAGAAATACCTGAATGAACATCATTCAGCTTCTACTGTTTATTATTCCTGGAGTAATTTCTTAAGGAGAACAAATCCAGGCCAAAGGCCAAAGACATTTTTTCTGATGAACACAGGCTTTTAACATTAAGTACCTTGAATACACAGGGAATAGTTTGTTATAGATATATAATCCAAAAGAAATAATTTTTGTGACTACTTACTTTCTTGTTGTACCGAAGGAAACTATTACCTATTCTAAAACATATATAAATTTAATGGATATTAGTGTTATCGGTCTAAATTAGGTGTGCATAATATATGTAATGTATTCTATTATGTAACACATAAATTATATATTTATAATATATGTATCATTATTGATATTCTATGACTACTATAAATAATATAGGTATAAAACTGGTTTTAGTATTATTCTGTGAAGGATACAAGGAATGACAACTTTATTTAAATAAATATATTTGTATGTTTTAGTCACATAATTTATTTTTGTACCAGTATTGAGACTTGAACTACAGTCTTGGTCTTGTCCCTGAGCCATTTCACTCAGACTGGCTTCATATAGCTATCTTCAAATCTCAGCCGATAATTAGCTGGGATTACAGACATGAATCATGTTCTATTTTTTGAATTCTTACATAATTATTTCTGAATGTTCAATTATATTGTGATATTCCATTTTTAACCAAATTGAGAATAAATAACTAATTATTGGGTAAAACTCTGTGTTGCAATCCAAATTGTAAGGACCCTACTTTACTATCAATTTTCAAAGTATTTCTAGTTTAATTCCTGGACAGATAAGTAGAAAAATTTAATTATGTGTGCATAATATACGTAATATACCATATTACATAACATATAAATTATATGTTTATAATATATGCATAATTTGTGATATTCTATAATTACTTTAAATAATATATTATAAAACTGGTTTTAATATTATACTGTGAAGGATACAAGGAATATCAACATCCCTACATTTTCAACAGTATATAAACTACGATATAAACACATATCTTCAAGAAATCACACCTCTGTAGTCACATATTCATCTTCAAATATTCTCCTTATCGCTATGAACATCTTCTAAGATTGGCTACACTTATCCACAGCAAACACTCTGCGATACTTTGTGGATAAAGTTGCTTGTCCTCATCCTTATAGCCTTTCACCTACTTCAGTGAAGAGCATTTTCTCCTGCTTTGCCTGTAGACGATCATCCTTTGTTATTTCCCAGCAAAGAAATTGTGGCTAGCAGGCTTGAGCACTGGTACATTCAGAGGTTCTTTGGTTGTGAATTTTCCCCTTTCTTTCTTGGTAAGAGAGCTGGAATAATGAAAAACATTTAAGGCAATGTGTTTTAGTGTAAATGAAAACATACTGATTTGAAAATACTACAAATATTCATTCTTAAATTTATTTTTAATTCACATATAATAGGGGTGGTTTTAGTGGTGCATGCCTTTAAATATAGCTATTTAGAAGTCTGAAAACCAGATAAATGGACCTGGAGACACTTATCTTCAACTGAGAACTAAAAACCTAAAAGTGGAGCTGTGGCTCAAATGGAAGAATGACACCCTGAAAACAAAAGAAAAGTAAAAGAACTTAGGCCCTGAACGTAAGTCATAGTATTAGCACACATATACTATATATTTGGTTCCTACAATATTCTGTGAGTTAATTTGTCAAAACTTGGTCATGGATTACATATGAGGTGTGAAGAAGTACGTAAGTTCGAAATGACTCCAAGGTATTTTGACAAGACAACTGGAAGACTTATCACTTAATCAAATAGTACTGAGGGATAGGTTTGTAGATAAAGATCAAAGCTCACGTTGGGATCTTTTGAGATTGCTAAAATCAGTAGTTAGGAGTTGTCAGTAGACAGGATGCTATTAAGGACTTGAATTAAAGAAAGAAGAGACCTGCAGGAAAAAAACAGAAATAATTACATGTACTGAGTAGTAACAATCATGAGAAGGAAGATTACAGAACTAAGCCCTGGGATACACAAATATGTAAAACATGACAAATGAAGAAATACAGTAATAAATATGTAATGCAGACTTGTATGGATAGGTATTTTTAATGTTTAAGGGCTATGAAATGATTGTGTGATGACGTAAAATTTAAGAAATTGGTAAGGTCAACTATCCCTTGGACCAACCATAGCTGATAGTTTAAAGAAAATGGGGCCACAATAGTGTGTCTTGATTTGCCAAAGTGAAAACAGGTCAATATTTGGAAAGCCATTTTTTGGACAAGTGGTTGGAGTGACAATTACTGCAGTTTGTTCAAGTGTCAGTAGAAGGGTTCAGTTTTTAGCACAACAATAGAAATCTTTCTGGGATCTCATAGATTTTCCCACTGTCTTCAATTTCCTTTTTTTCAGAAAAATAAAAGATCATTACTGGAAGCCAGTCAAAAAATTAGGCCTTTGGCAAGCTATCAGATATGCAGTCTATCACATGCCCAAATAATAGAAAATGTGAACAGGTCTACATTGAGCACTCACAGTAGACAGGTCTCTGGACTTTCTCAGGAAGAGGCTTCTGCCATTGTGTGATGGATAGAGCTGGATAATTTACAAAATAGCCATCATAGATTGAGAATATTCTGCTAAGTCGGCAGATGAGATATTGAATGTATTAACTGCATTTTATTGATTTTTATGAATCAGTTAACCAGATTCTTCATACCATATGACGTTACTAGATAATGAAATGCATGTTTACTGCATTTTCTTTGTATAACATATAGTATATTTTGAAATTTGGTATAAATCATTCATCTTTTTATTTTTTTCCAATATGGATTACTCCCTGTTCTCAAGAGTGGGGAAATGCCCTGGAACTTTGAACTTGAAATCATATGTTGCCATGTGTCATATCCTATTTTCCTATACAGAGTTAGTAATAAATTATATGCAATTTATTTTTTATTTGTATTTATTGTCTATTGCAGAGTTTGAACTCCGGTCCTGGGCACTGTTTCTGAGGTCTTTGGCTCAAGGTTATCTCTCGACAACATTGAGCCAAAATGTCAATTTTAGTCTTGATTGATTAATTGGAAACAAGTGTCTCCCAGGTACTTTTTTGCCCAAGCTGGATTTGACCTGTGATCCTCATATATCAGCCTCCAGATTATCCAAGATAAACTGTCTTAAGAAACCAACAAAGCCACAGGACTACAAGCAGACAAGGGGCTCCAACAAAAGGCTAGTTATGGACAAAAAGGAGATACAGGATTTTTCCCAACCCTTCCAAAAAAAATCAAAGAACTTGTTTTTCTGGTCTAATTTTTGTATCTTTTATAAAAATTTATTTTTCTTTTCTAAAACTTTTTTTAAATTTTTACCTTTTTTGAAAAAAAATTGTTTTCTAGTAACATTTTTGTCCTCTTATAATTTTTTTTTAGGAGTACATGTGTGTACGTTTTTCTTTCTTTCTTTTTTAAAAAAAAATTGTTTTTTGTTTAGCTTTACTGAACTTCTGATCTTTTTTTCTTTCTCTCCTATCCTTTTCACCTTTTCTTCTCTTTTGTTCTATTTTATGTGAATTAATTGTTGTTCTGCACATCCTCAGATAAACCCGTAGTTGACTATTAGACCCTGTCCCCCATTGTGTACACACTTAATCCACAAATTTATTACTCAATTCAAAACCTCTGAGACTTAAATTCCTTAATAGCAGTACTACCTCTTTATACCTGTATAATATTTTAAGTATTTTTATTTCTAAGATTTTCACATCTCCTTTATATCCCTCCCCTTTTCTCATGATATTCACGTTCTTTTCTGAATAGTTTGTTTTTGTTTCTGCATAATATTTTTAATTTTAACTTTTCTATTTTTCATCGTCTCTTTTTTTCCCTTTCTCGTTCTTCTTTTTTTCTCTGTCTCTATGTTCATCCTATCCAACCTATTTCTTGCTTTGAGATTAGGACTTAGTTAACTCTCCCTGTCCCTTCCCACATCACTCTATTCCTATTTTTTACCCACATCTCTCACTAACCCTAATAATTTCTGGTTTTCCAAATTATTCTTTGCGGTTCGTAGCCCATCAATATATAGTTGTTTGATGTTGAATAGATGTATCTGTTGAACTAGATTGTATCTGCAGACTATGGTCTGTGCAAATACAGACTTTGGTTGATGTTTGCCTTAAGTTAGTGCTCTAGCACAAAACTCTTGTTATTTACATCACAAATGGGCAGAGTAAGCCAGAAAACACAAGAAAAATGGCAAGTCCGGGCAGCTCAACTCCCACTCATGATAATCAGGGGACAGAACAGATAATGGATAACCCAGAGGGGAATTCTCAAATAGCTCTACAAACACTGCTGGCAAACAAGATAAATGAAAAGATTGAAAACCTACAAAGGACTCTGTATGAGTGTGAGAGGGAGAGAGAGGAGGCAATCCAAAGGCTTATACAGGAAAAGACTGAAACCGTACAAAGGACTCTGTATGAGCGTGATAGGGAGAGAAAGGAGGCAATCCATAGGTTTATACAGGAAAATCATGAGCGTGGAGGAAACTACTCAAAAATTGATACAGGATTTGCGTGAGTAACTTGAGAATACTCAAAGCAAGAAGAGCCTGGAAAGATGGATGCCATGCCCTAAAAACAAACAAATATCAAGAAAGAATACTGTACCCAGCTAAACTCTCCTTCATAACTGAAGGCCAAATAAAAAGCTTCCATAGCAAAGAAAAATTGAAACAATACATCTGCACCAAACTAGCCCTACAAAGATTCTTAAAGATGTCCTACACATAGAAAACCAACAAGACCACAATAGAGGTCAAGAAACTGCACCCAAACTGAGAATCCAAGAACCAGAGGAGGAACCCAGTTGCCGCAGCCCCCAAGAAAGTGGACAAAATGGCAGGAACTCCCAAATAGATTGTCTAGCTGAATTAAAAACACGATACTTCTTTATGCTGCTTTCAGGAATTTTGCCCCTTAAAACAAAAACATTTTCTTTTTTTTTTTTTTTTTGTGAACATACTGTACAGAGTGGTTATAAATACAGGGGCAGGATAATGCATACATTTCTTATCATGCATTGCAGCCTCCTCCTTTGTTTAACCTTCACATCCCTTCCCAGCCTGCCTCCCCAATCCTCCCCCACCCCACCCCCCGCACCAAAGATGTAAAGCTCGTTTTTGACATGACAAATTGTACTTCTCATTGTTGCAACAAGTCCACCTGTATCCTTGAAAGACTTCTTTTCCCCATCTCCTCCAAAAGTTATACTGACATCAAATATAGTGAAAGCAGATGTTATACTGTGCGGGAGGGACATACAAAGCAACAAAGAGATAATTTTATAAATACGTTAGAAACGAACGCATGAAAGAAAAAAAACATTAAAATACATATCTAAGTGTTCATTTTCCTAATATCACATTATATGACCTTTTCTGATTGACTCATACATATACTAGATATTGCAATTAAGGGAAACCATGGGACCTATCTTTCTTGGGGCCTGGCTTACTTCACTTAATATAATTTTTTTTCCTCTTTTTTCCATTTCCTAACAAATGGGGCAATGTCATTCTTTCTGATGGAGGCATAGCATTCCATTCTGTATATATACCACATTTTCTTGATCCATTCATCTACTGAGGGGCATCGGGGTTGGTTCCATATCTTAGCTATGGTAAATAATGCTGTAATAAACATAGTTGTGCTGGCGGCTTTAGTGTGGTCTCGTTTGTAAACATTTGGGTAAATGCCGAAAAGTGGGAATACTGGCTCATAAGGGAAGTCTTTTGCGGAACCTCCATTCTGATTTCGATAGTGTTTGAACAATTTTACATACCCACCAACAATGACGTAAGCTTCCCTTCTGTCCACATTCCCTCTAGCATCTGTTGTTGTTAGGGTTCTTGATTTTTGCCATTCTAACTGGGGTGAGGTAGTATCTCAATGTTGTTTTGATTTGCATTTCTTTTATGGCTAGGGATGTTGAACATTTCTTCATGTGTCTATAGGCCATCCTTCTTTCTTCTTCAGAGAAGTTTCTCTTTAAGTCTTTAGCCCACTTATTTATTGGGCAGTTGTTTCTTTGAGGATTTGTTGTTGCGGGATTTAATTTTTTGAGTTCCAAGTATGGTTTATATATGAGACACTTGTCCATTGTATGGCTAGTGAAGATCTTCCAGATCCGTGGGCTTTCTATTGATCTTGCTAGCTATGTGCTTTGCCATGCAGAAAGCTCTGCAACTTATGCAATCCCATTTGCCCAACCTTTCTTTGATTTGTTGTGTTCCCGGGTCTCTATTAAGAAAATTTCAGCCTGCTCCAAGGAGGCCTAGGGTTTCTCTTATTCCATCCTGTAATGTTTTCAGAGTGTCTGCTTTGATTTCGAAATCTTTGATCCATTTGGAGTTGCTTCTGGTGCAGGGTGATATATAAGGATCTAGCTTTAGTTTTCTACAAGTAGTTAACCAATTTTGCCTGCACCATTTACTGAAATGGCTGTCTTTCTTCCATTCTATTGTTTTAGCTCCCTTATCGAAGATTAGATGGCTATAGGTCTATAGGTTCATTTCTGGGTTTTCAATTCTATTCCATTGGTCCTGAGGTCTGTTCTTATGCCAATACCAAGCTGTTTTGATTACTATGGTTTTATAGTAGAGTTTCAATTTTGGCATTGAAATTCCTCCAACAGTATTCTTTCGGTTGAGGAGCACAAAAACATTTTCAATGTGAAAGGTTAGAACAAAATCTCCCAACAAATGGCCTCCCTAAACATGCTGGAGTTGCAGTCCTAATATCAGATAAAATAGACTTCACATTAAAATTAGTTAGAAGAGATAAAGAAGGTTGCTACATACATATTAAGGGATCTCTCCTTCAGGAGGATATTACAATTCTAAATATTTATTCGCCCAGCAATGGAGCACCCAAATTTATCCAAGAAACACTACTTTCCCTCAAATCCCACATAGATCCAAAGACATTAATTGTAGGAGATTTTAACACACCACTCTCCCCACTAGATAGATCAATTCGGCAAAAACTCAACAGAGAAACTGCAGATCTAAACAGCTGCATAGATCAACTAGATTTAACAGACATCTATAAAATATTTCACTCAGCAGCATCAGAATACACGTTTTTCTCAACACCACATGGAACATTTTCTAAAATAGACCACATTCTAGGCCACAAAGCAAACTTGTCCAAATTCAGAAACATTGAAATTAAACCTTGCATTCTCTCTGACCACAAGGGAATAAAATTAGAACTCAACACCAAAAGCCACCAAAGAAAGTCTGATAACACATGGAGTTTGAACAACACTCTGCTGAATCACAAGTGGGTCATGGAATAGATTAGAAAGGAAATTCAAATATTCATGCTATTCAACAAAAATGAGCAGACAAATTACCAGCTCCTCTGGGACAGAGCAAAGGCAGTACTCAGAGGCAAGTTTATATCTCTGAGTTCCTACATCAACATACTGGAGAGATCTGAAACCAACAATTTAATGAGACATCTGAACCTCCTTGAAAGAGAGCAGCAAGATAAACCTCAATCCAGTTGACCAAAAGAAACAATTAAAATTAAATCAGATTTAAATGAATTAGAATCCAAAAAAAACCTATAGAAAGAATCAACAAAAGAAAGTGTTGGTTCTTCGAAAAAATTAACAAAATTGAGAGACCCTTAGTAAATCTTATCAAAAAAAGAAGAGAACACACGCAAATAAATAAACCCAGAGATGAGAATGAAAACATCACCACCGAAAAAACCAAGATTCGGAACATTATAAGGGCATACTTCTCAAAACTTTATGCTAATAAGTTTGAGAACTTGGCAGAAATGGACCTTTTCCTAGCAAATTTTGACATGTAGAAACTAAACCAAGATGAGTTAAACCATCTTAACAGACCCATATCAAGCATTGAAATAGAAACAGCAAAAACAGAACTCTCAGCTAAGAAAAGTACAGGACCAGATGGTTTTACAGAGGAATTCTATACAACCTTAAAGCAGAGCTCACAACAATACTCGTCCAAATCTTCAACGAAATAGAAAGAGAAAGTTCACTACCAAACACATTCTATGAATCCATCATAACCCTCATTCCCAAACCAGGAAGGGACTCA
The DNA here is from genome assembly GCF_019054845.1 of Dipodomys spectabilis. NCBI lineage: Eukaryota > Metazoa > Chordata > Mammalia > Rodentia > Heteromyidae > Dipodomys > Dipodomys spectabilis. The sequence continues at coordinate 1,827,556 of NW_024870821.1, read as the reverse complement.
TCAAAGAAAGAGTACTATAGACCCATTTTTTGATGAACATTGATGCAAAACTTCTCAACAAAAGTTTGACCAATCAACTTCAACAATTCATCCAAAAAATCATACACCACGATCAAACAGGATTCAATATACACTGGTTCAATATACGCAAATCAATTAATATTATTCATCACGTCAACAGGAGCAAGAATAAGAACCACATGGTTATCTCAATAGATGCAGAAAAAGCATTTTACAAGTTCTAACACCCCTTTATTATGAAAGATTTTGAAAAATTAGGAATCCATGGGACATTCCTCAATACAATAAAGGCTGTATATGACAAACGACAGCCAGCATTTTACTTAATGGTGAAAAACTAAAGCCATTCCTTCTTAACTCAGGAGCAAGACAAGGATGTCCACTCTCTCCACTTCTCTTCAATCTAGTTTTAGAAGGCCTAGCTACAGCAATAAGAGAAGATGCAAACATAAAGGGGGTTCAAATAGGGAAAGAAGAAATGAAACTCTCCCTCTTTGCAGATAACATGATCTTGTATTTAAAGAATCCCATAGACTCCACTCCCAAATTACTCAAGCTGATTCAAAACTTTGGCAAAGTAGCAGGTTATAAAATTAACCCTCCAAAATCAATGGCTTTTCTGTATGCCAACAATGAGAAAAGTGTGGCTGAAATTAGGAAAGCAACTCCATTTGTAATAGTCCCACAAAAATTAAAATACCTAGGAATTAACTTAACCAAAGAAGTGAAGGATCTCTATGATGAAAACTTTAAAAACTTGAAAAAGGAAATCAAAACAGAACTCAGAAAATGGCAAAAACTCCTATGCTCCTGGATTGGAAAGATTAACATCGTGAAAATGGCAATACTTCCCAAGGGTATCTACAAATTTAATGCGATACCTATCAAAATTACAACCTCATTCATCAAGGAAATAGAAGAGGCAATCCAAAAATTCATATGGAACAATAAAAGACCCCGAATAGCAAAAACGCTCCTCAACGGAAAGAACACTGCTGGAGGAATATCAATAACAAATTTCAAACTGTACTATAAAGCCATAGTAATCAAAACACCTTGGCACTGGCACAAGAATAGACCTCAGGGCCAATGGAATAGAATTGAAAACCCAGAAGTGAACCTCCAGACTTATAGCCATCTAATCTTCGAAAAGGGAGCTGAAACAATAGAATGGAAGAAAGACAGCCTCTTCAGTAAATGGTGCAGGCAAAATTGGTTAACTACTTGGAGAAAACTAAAGCTAGATACTTATCTATCACCTTGCACCAGAATCAACTCCAAGTGTATCAAAGACCTCGGAGTCAAAGCAGACACTCTGAAAACATTACAGGATGGAATAGAGGAAACCCTAGGTCTCCTTGGTGTAGGCCGAAATTTTCTTAATAGAGATCCGGAAATACAACAAATCAAAGAAAGGTTGGACAAATGAGATTGCATGAAGTTGCAGAGCTTTCTGCATGTCAAAGGAGATAGCCAGCTAGATCAATGGAAAGCCCACGGATCTGGAAGATCTTCACTAGCCATACAATGGACAAGTGTCTCATATATAAACCATACTTGGAACTCAAAAAATTAAATCCCCCAACAACAAATCCTCAAAGAAACAACTGCCCAATAAATAAGTGGGCTAAAGACTTAAAGAGAAACTTCTCTGAAGAAGAAAGAAGGATGACCAATACACCCATGAAGAAATGCTCAACCTCCCTTGCCATAAAAGAAATGCAAATCAAAACAACATTGAGATACTACCTCACCCCAGTTAGAATGGCAAAAATCAAGAACCCTAACAACAACAGATGCTAGAGGGAATGTGGACAGAAGGGAAGCTTACGTCATTGTTGGTGGGAGTGCAAACTTGTTTAACCACTTTAGAAAGTAGTATGGAGGTTCCACAAAAGACTCCACATAGAGCTCCCCTATGACCCAGCAATCCCAATTTCGGGCATTTCCCCAAAGATTTACAAACAAGACCACACTAAAGCTACCAGCACAACTATGTTTATTACAGCATTATTTACCATAGCTAAGATATGGAATCAGCCCAGATGCCCCTCAGTACATGAATGGATCAAGAAAATGTGGTATATATACACAATGGAATTCTATGCCTCCATCAGAAAGAATGACATTTCCCCATTTGTTAGGAAATGGAAAGACTTGGAAAAAATTATATTCAGAGAAGTAAGCCAAGCCCAAAGAAACATAGGTCCCATGGTTTCCCTTATTTGCAATATCTAGTATATGTATGAGTCAAGCAGAAAAGGTCAGATAAGATGAAGTTAGGAAAATGAACCCTAAGATATATATTTAAATGTTTTTTCTTTCATGCATTTGTTTGTAACGTATTTATAAGATTATTTCTTTGTTGCTTTGTATGTCCCTCCCCTACAGTATAACCCTTGCTTTCACTGTTTCTGATGTCAGTATAATTTGTGGAGGGGCAGGGGAAAAATAAGTCGTTTAAATAAGGAAACAGGTGGACCCATTGCAGCAATGAGAAGTACAAGCTGTCATATCGAAAACGAACTTGACAACTTTGTTGCAGGGGATGGGGGGTGGGAAGGATTGGGTGGGTGGGCAGTGGGAGGCTGGGAAGGGATGTGAAGGGTAAACAAAGGAGTAGGCTACAATGCTTGATAGGAATTATACTCATTATCTTGCCCATGTAATTGTAACCCCTCTGTACAATATGTTCACAATAAAAAAAAAGAAAAAAGAACAAAATAAAATAATTAAAAATAGAAAACAATACACACACATATAACCCCAAAATAAGAATTATAAGAGGAAGAACAAAAAGTTAATAGAAAACAAAAATTTTTAAAGTTAAAAATTAAAAAAAAAGGTTTAGAAAAAATTTTTATAAAAACTACAAAAAAAGAGAATTTGATTTTTTGCGGGGATGGGGTAATCCTGTATCTCCCTTGTGTTTACAACCAGTCTCTTGTTCGATTATCTGGTCTGCTTGTGGTGTTTGATTTTCCTGTGGTTTGGATTGTTTCATTAGTCAATTTGTTTGAGCATGCAGAAAAATGCTCTGCTTTACCAAGGATTTTGTGATCCTCCTCCCAGGCTAATTCAATGGAACAGAGATCTTTGAGTTTCACAAAAGGGGGACATGGTTGTTTCCTCTAATTTGGAGATGCTGTGATGAGGCTAGGTTCTGGGTAAATTTGAGGGCTTTTACCAAACAGCAGCTTTTCCCTGAGGAGTTAGCTTCTGAGAAACTCACAGAGCCCAGCCTGGAGCCATTCTCAGGGTTTATGTTTACTGAATTTCAATTGATTGTCAAAGCTGCTGTAGGGAGGGGCTGCCTCTGGCTCTGTTTACCCAATGAAGAAAGCCACTCCTGGGGCTGGCTGCTCAAGCTGGTTGACTTTTCCCAAGGAGGAGCTGGGCCTAGCAGGTCAGCTTAGGTTCCTGTGACCTACTAAATGACTCTTGTTTTCTTCCAAGGCTTGAGTTGGAGCTAGCTACACAGCCAAGCTTTGTCAGTATCCAAGATGGAGATCTCCGGTAATGTGGGGGAGAGGGTTGGCTTTCCCTCCTCTGCTCCCTGAGAAGGAGTGAGGATGTCAGGCTTCTACTCAAGCCAGAGTCTTGGTTCCTGGCTCATCTCTGCTCTGTGAACTTCAGGATGAAGATGTGTGTTCCTTGTCAGTTCTTGCTGGTGTTGAGTAGAAACCGCTCACTTGCAACGTCTGGCACTTAAGTCCCAGACTCTCTGTGTTGCAGGTATGGCGGCTATGGCTGCCGCTGTTGCCGCCACATCTGTGGCCACTGGAAAGTGCTCATATCTGTCTCCTTGCCTGGATTTTCCTTCTCTGGTCTAACTCTCTATCCTGTGATGGCACACTTGGTGTGATTCTCTGGCTTAGGGCTGTTTGTTGCAACACTAAAATTGCTTTCTATGTGAGAGCTTGTTTAGCCTCCAGCTTCTCCTCAGCCATCTTCCCAGAACTCATCAGAAAATAACATTTAAAATCAAGCCCATGCAGGAAAGTACAGGGGACATGTTTTCTGTGTGTGCCAGTCACGGGGGTTGAATTTGTTCTACTTTATTCAAGGCTGATGTTCTATTATTCTCAGCTAATCGGTGGGATGACTACCAGCTAATTGGAGGTAAAGAGTCTCATGGAATTCTCTGTGCAGGCTGACTTCAAACTGATAATCAGATTTCAGCTTCCTGAGACATTCTGTGCTTTACATGAGACACTTCTCTCCAATGAACCACCAAAAAGAAGAAAAAAAAAAAAAACACCTGGGGTTGAGATGTGGCTCCAACGGCAGAAATGAGACAATGATTTCTGGGACAGCACCCATACCTTGAGATCAAGCTCCAGGACCAGCACACACAAAAATAAAATAAATAAATGAAAAGAAAGGTGGAAGAAGAAAAGGGAGAGCCGATTTCAGAGGTTAAAATGAGCAAAATTGAGTTAGTTTACACTTGTTACTGTACTTACTCAAGGGTCTCACATCTGAGGATCAATACTCAAGGCAAGTCATGGCAGGGGAGTCCATGAACTCTAATTAGCCAACTACAGTTTTTTTTTTAAAGCTCCAAATTGTGCTGTGGCTCACATATTAGAGGACTAGTATTAAAAATGTACTGGGAGGGGGCTGGGAAGGTGACTCAGTGGGAGATTGCTTGCCTTGAATGCATGAGGCCCTAGGCTCAATTCCTCACCAACACATAAGCAGGAAAAGCCAGAAGTGGCGCAGTAGCACAAGTGGTACGGCTCTAGCCTCAAGCTGAAGAGCTGAGGGACAGCACCCAGGCCCAGAGTTCAGGCTCCATGACAGACAAAAAAAAAAGGAACTAGGACAATACCTAGGGTCTGATTTATAGCTCCAAGCCCAGCATACATATGGAAATAAAAAGTAGAAATTTAAAAATGTATAAGAAAATCCAACTAAATTTTCAAAATGAGTCATGAGTTTTTGGTTTTTGTGTGTAATCCTCTTTTTTTGGTCGGTTGTAAGGCTTGAACTCTGGGCCTGAGCGCTGTCCCTCAGCTCTTCAGTTCAAGGCTAGTGCTCTACCACTTGAGTTACAGTGCCACTTCCTTTTGTGTGTAATCCTAAATACTAAGATAGATTAAATCTGAGGGCTATGGTCTCTCATCTTCAAATCACCAGCAAAACAAATAAACAAGAAAACAGTAATAAATCTGTGATGGAGTTGTAAAGCACCAGGCTTGAGTGAGAAAGCTATGAAACAGTGTCCTTGCTCAGAGATCCAGCCTCAGGATCACAAAAATGTAAATAAGAAGAGAACCTGGGGCTGGTGACTCATGCCTGTAATTCTCCAGGAGGCAGAAATATGGGTATCCAGTGTAAAGGCCAATTCTAGCAGAAAAGTCCAGAAGACAGTTGCTTGTGGGCCGTCCTGGGGCTAGAACTGTAGTACTCCCAGATTTTTGGCAGTTAATTGGAGGTAAAGATCTGAGACTTTCCTGCTCAGCCTGGCTTTGAACCATGATGGTCAGATTTCAGCCTCCTGAAACAGGCCAGGCCTTGCATGAGTTCTGGCTCCAGCACTAGCACACTCACAAAAAATGAAATGAATACATGCAAAGAAGACTAGAAGAGAAAGAAAAACCAATAACTGAGGCTGCAATGAGCCAATCAGCCCATCACTGGTGGTTCATAACTGTAATTCTGTTTACTCAAGAGGCTAATATGTGTTGATAATATTTAAAGGCCAGACCGAGTAAGAAAGTCCATAAGACTTGTGTGTGTGTATGTCTATGTGTGAGTCCTGTGCTTTAGTTTGTACTGCTTTGCTCAAAGCTCTACTAATCTCAGCTTTTTAGTGGTTATAATTGGAGATATCATGTACTTTCCTGCCCAGGCTGGCACCAACATTGATTCTCAGATTTCAGCCTCATAAATCCGGTCTGGCTCTACATTATATTCACTTCTAATTAAACACCAAAACAGAAAAAAAATCCTGGAGTTTAGCTGTGGTTCAACTGTCAGAACTGGGAAAATTTCTGGGACAGCACCCAGACCCTGAGTTCAAGCTGGAGGACAAACACGGAAGAAATAAAAAGAGGATAGAAGTACAAAAGGAAGAGTCAGTGACAGAGGTTGAAATGAATCAAACATTGGTTTCTCACACGTGTTGTACAAGGTCCTCAGGAGAATTAAATCTAAGGCTCACTGTTTATGGTCAGCCCAGGCAGGAGAGTCCATGAGACTCATATATCTAATTTGCCACCAAAAATAATCTACAATTTGTACTTTGGCTCATTCGGTTGAGTGCTAGTCTCAAATAGAAACTTTGGGACAAAACCTAGGCCCTGTGTTGAAGTCTTAGACATACATTTCAAAACAAACAAACAAAAAAATACCCACACGATTTAAAAAATGATGGGAAAAAGAAAACCAAGGTTTAAGTTTGTTCATGTGTGTATTCCTATACATTCTATGTTCAAAGCTAGACTGGGCAGGAAAATACATGAAACTACCCCAACTACGCAGCCAAAAGCTGGAAGTGCAGATATGACTGTATATGTAAAGCACTGTATTTGGTGCAAAAGCTAATTTAAAAAAGTGCCGACCCAGAGTTAAATTCTTAGTGCTAAAAAATTGTAGGGGAAGTGAAGAAAGGCCAATTGTAAATTTAAATATAAGCCTGGTGTTTGTTGATCATGGCTGTAGTTGATCCCTGGCTACAAAATTCTTGGGATCAAGTTTCAAGGCCTACCCTAAAAGCAAAGTCCAGGAGACTGTGTGTGTGTGTGTGTGTGTGTGTGTGTGTGTGTGTGTGTGTGTGTGTGTGTGTGTGTGTGTATGTGTGTGTGTATGTGTGAATGTTTGTGTGTGTGTGTGTTTCTATATGTGATGTGTGTGTTTCTGTAATATCCTTTGCCCAATGCCCTAGCATTCCCAGCTTCTGGGTGATGAATTGGATGGCTTTGAAACATGGTCCTCAGATTTCAGCTACCTTATTTAGCTGGAAGTTGAGCTGTGGCTTAAGTGGCAAACTGGGCAAATATTTTCTGGAACTGCACGCAGACTCTGAGTTCAAGCCCCAGTACATGCACAGAAGAAAGAAAGAAGAGTAGAAGTAACCAAGGAAGAGCGAGTGACAAAGGCTTAAATCAATCAAGCATCAATGGCTCATACATGTTTTACTACCTATTCAAGAGCCTGAAATCTGAGGATGATGGTTCATGGCCAGCCTAGGCAGGAGAGTCCATGATTCTCGTCTTTAATTAATCAACCCCCCCAAAAAGTGCCAAAAAGTTATGATGTTTCTCATGTAATAGAGGATATCCTTGAATAAAAACTTTTAGGACAGAATATGAGCCCCAATTTGTAGACCCAGGAACAGCACACACATGCAAAAAATAAAAAGTAAACAAAAGAAGGAAGTGGCAAGAACATATTAAAGTTTTATAATGACACAAGTGTTGTTGGTCCTGTGGATAATCCTAACTACACAAGAGACTGACATCTGAGGATTGTAGTATCAAGTCAGCTTGGGTAGGAACGTGCTTGAGATGCTTATCCCAGCTACTTAACACAAAGCCCTGAGCTGGAGCTGAGGTGGTAAAGCAACATCCTTCAGTTAAAAAGCTAAGAAACAGTCCCCAGAGCCAGAGGTCAAGCTGCAGGGCCACTAAAAATTACAAATAACAAACAATCAACACAAAGGAGAGCGGAAGAAGAGAGACTGAAATCTGAGGATCCACAATTCAAAGTTAATGCATGCCAGAAAATCCATGAGACATTCTGGTATGTGTGCATCTGGGTGCCATCTTGCAGCTTGTGTGTGCCTCCTTGAACTTGTGCTGGTTTGTTCAAGGACAAAGCTCTACCACTCCAAGATTTTCAGTGGTTAATTAGAGGTCATGGTCTCATGGATTTTCCTTCTCAGCCTGGCTTGATTCATGGTAGGCTTTCCTCAGACTCTTATCTCCAATTAATTGTCAAAAAGAAAAAAAAAACCTGGGAATTGAGTTATGTCTCAAGTGGCAGAATTGGGCAATCAGTTTCTGGGAAAGCAACCAGGCCCTGAGTTCAAACCCCAGGACAATCACAGAAGGATTAAAGAAAGAGAGGCTAGAAGTGCAGAAGGAAGATCCAATGAGAGATGTTTAAATAAATCAAGCATTGATAGCTCACCGATGTTCTATCAGCTACTCAGGAGGATGAAATCTGAGGATCACCATTGAAGGCCAGCCCAGGTAGGAGAATCCATGAGACCCTTATGTTTCATTTGTTACCAAAAATATGACACTAGCTGTGCTCTGGTTCATGTGGTATACAAAAATAAAGAAAAAAGAGTACAAGTTATGAAAGATGAGAGAAAAAGAAAATTATCATTTCAAAATGAGCCATGGGTTGTTAGTTTATTTGTGTATTCCTAGCTACTGAGGAAGTTGAAATATGAGGATCACAACTCAAAGCCAGCCTGGGTAGGAAACTTATTGAAATTCTTATCTTCAACTACCCAGCAAAAGCTGGAAATGAAGGTGTAATAGTAGTTGTAAAGTACTGAAATATGGCGAAAATCTGGGAAATGGATCCCTGGTCCATAATTCAGCCCAAAGTCGACCAAAAACAAAACTGAAAGAAGAGAAGAAATGACAATTTGAGATTTAAAAATAAGCCTGGCGCTAGTGGTTCATGCTTATAATTTTAGCTTTCAAGAGGCTGAATTTGAAGACAGTATTTAAAGGCCAGTCCAAACAGGAAAGGCCATGGGGCTTTTTTTCTTTGTGCCAACCTAGGGCTTGAATTTGTGTAGGAGCTCTACCACTCCCAGCATCTTGGTAGTTGATGAAAAGAATCTTATGAACTTTCCTGTTCAGGCTGGCTTCAAACTGTGATACTCAGATTTCAGCCTCCTGAGTCTTGCTGGGCTTTACATGAGACTCATCTCCAAAAGGAAGAAAAATAAAACCTGGCGATTGAGCTGTGGATCCAATGGCAGAAATGAGAAAATAATTTCTGAAACAGCACCCAGACCTTGATATTAACTTCAGGGCCAACACACATACAGAGAATAAAATAAATGTGGAGGAGGGTGGTAGAAGAAAGAGCCAATTTCAGAGTTTAAAATGAGCCAAGCATAGGTGGCAAACACCTGAGATGGTAGCTACCAGTATGGAGGTTCCTCAAAAGACTTCACATAGACCTCCCCTATGACCCAGCAATCCCACTTTTGGGCATTTACCCTAATGTTTACAAACAAGACCACACTAAAGCTACCAGCACAACTATGTTTATTGCAGCATTATTTACCATAGCTAAGATATGGAACCAACCCAGATGCCCCTCAGTAGATGAATGGATCAAGAAAATGTGGTATATATACACAATGGAATTCTATGCCTCCATCAGAAAGAATGACATTGCCCCATTTGTTAGGAAATGGAAAAACTTGGAAAAAATTATATTAAGTGAAGTAAGCCAGGCCCAAAGAAACGTAGGTCCCATGGTTTCCCTTATTTGTAATATCTAGTATATGTATGAGTCAAGTGGAAAAGGTCAGATAATGTGATGTCAGGAAAATGAACCCTTAGATGTGTATTTTAATGTTTTTTTCTTTCATGCATGTGTTTCTAACACATTTATAAGATTAGCTCTTTGTTGCTTTGTATGTCCCTCCCCCACAGTATAACCCCTGCTTTCACTATATTTGATGTCAGTATAACTTCTGGAGGAGATGGGGAAAAACCAGTTGTTTAAGGATACAGGTGGACCTGTTGCAACAATGAGAAGTACAAGTTGTCATGTCCAAAACGAGCTTTACAACGTTAGTGCCGGGGGGGAAGGGGGGGAAGAGGGGGAAGGAGAAGGATTGGGATTAGGGGGGGAGGGGGGAGGCTGGGAAGGGATGTGAAGGGTAAACAAAGGAGGAGGCTGCAATGCTTGGTAAGAAATGTATGCATTATCCTGCCCATGTAACTGTAACTCCTCTGTACAGTATGTTCACAAATAAAATTAAATTAAATTTAAAAAAAAAATTTGCTAGTCTTGAGTAAACCCTTCGGGGATAGCACCTGGGCTGATTTGTAGACCCAGGACCAGCATACACAAGGAAATAAAAATACAAATAAAAAGGTGTAAGAATGGCAGGAAATATGGTTTAGTGATAGAGTGCTTGTGTAGCATGTTTGAATTCCTGGGTCTGTTTCCTCAGTGCCTGATGAATAGAAAAGGCTGGAAGTGGCACTGTGGCTCAAGTAATAGAGTCCTCACCTTCAGTAAAAGAAGCTCAGGAACAGTGCCCAAGCGCTGATTTCAAGTCTCAAGGCTAGGCGAAAAAAGTTGTGAGAAAATCCAATTAAAGTTTCAAAATTATCCATGAATTTTTGGTTGGTGTGTTTAATCCTAGTGATTCAGAAGGCTGAAATCTAAAGGTGGTTGTTCATAGCCAACCTGGGCAGGGATGTGCCTAAGTCTCCAACTAATCAGCCAAAAAAGCCAGAAATGAGGATGTGCTTGTAGTTAGAAACACCATCCCTGAGGAAAAACCTATGAAACACTGCCCTGGTTCAGAGATCCAGCTTCAGGATCACAATAAGAGAATTAAATGATTGAAGTAGAGAACCTTGGACTGTTGGCTTATATCTGTAATTCTAGAAAAGCAGGAGGCTGAAATGTAAGATCCAGTGTAAAGGCAAACCCAGTCAAGAAATTCCAGGAAACCATGGGACCCATGTTCCTGAGGGCCTGGCTTACTAACTGAATATAATTTTTCCAAGTCTTTCCATTTCCTAACAAATGGGGCAATGTCATTCTTTCTGATGGAAGCATAGAATTCCATTGTGTACTGAGTCAAGCAGAAAAGGTCAGATAAGTTGATGTTAGGGAAATGAACCCTAACATATGTATTCAAATGATTTTTTTCATGCAATTGTTTCTAACACATTTATAAGATTATTTCTTTGTTGCTTTATATGTCCCTCCCACACAGTATAACCCCTGCTTTCACTGTATTTGATGTTGGTATAATTTGTGGAGGGAAAGGGGAAAAACAATTTGTTCAAACAGGGATACCCGTGGACCCATTGCAACCATGAGATGTACACGTCGTTATGTTGAAAACGACCTTTACAACTTTGGTGCGGGGGGTGGGGGGGGTGGGGGAGGGAGAGCGGGGACGATTGGGTGGGGGGCAGGGAGAGGATGGGAAGGGATGGGAAGAGGAAACAAAGGAGGAGGCTACAATTCTTGATAAGAAATACACTCATTATCTTGCCCATGTAATTGTAACCCCTCTGTACAGTATTTTCACAATAAAAAAAAGGAAAAAAATAAAAAGAAATTCCAGGAGACTGTTTTGTGTGTGGTAGCCACACTGGAGATAGGATTTTTTTGATTGAATGGAAATAAGAGTTTCATGGACTTTCTTGCTCAGGCTGCTTTCAAACTATGATGGGCAGATTTCAGCCTAATGTATCAGGCCAGGCCTTGCATGAGTTCAAGCTCCAGGACCAACAAACACAAAAATAATGAAATAAATGAAAAGAAGGGTAGAAGAAGAGCAGAAAGAGGCAATACCAGAGGTTTCAATGAACCAATCATTGGTGGCTCATATCTGTGATTCTAGCTACTCAGGCTGAAATTTGAGGGCACTGTTTAAAGCTCAGCTCAGTTATATGAGTTCATAAGATCTCTCTCTCTCTGTATCTCTTTCTTTGTCTCTCTCTATCTCTTTCTGTCTCTGTCTCTGTCTCTGTCTCTGTCTCTCTCTCTCTCTCTCTCTGTGACAATCCTTGTGTTTGAACTTGCACTGTTTTCTTCAATGACCTACTTACTTTCAGATTTTTAGTGGTTATTTGGAGAAAAGACTGTTAAGGACTTTCCTCAATGTTCAGCTTCCCGAATCTGGCCTACCTCTACATGAGTCTCTTGTCTCCAATTAACTTCCCTCCAAAAGCCAAATGTTATGGTTAGTCCCAAATATGCACTGAGACAGCATCTGAGCTCCAATTTCTACTCCCAGGACAAGCAAAAATGAAGAAAATAAGAAAAGAAGGTGGAAGCAAGCATATATTAAAGTTTTAAAATGACCCAAATGTTTCTGGTTATGTGTGTAATCCTTACTATACAAGAGGCTGACTTCTGAGGATTGCAATGTCAAATCAGCCTGGGCAGGAATGTGCTTGAGACTCATCTTAATCTACACAGCACAAAACCTTGAGCTGTGGCTGAGGTTGTAAAAGCATCAGCCTTGAGTGTAAAAGGTAATATATAGGCCCCAGAATTAGAGGTCAAGCCACAGAACCAATAAAATTTTCAAAGAAGAGGAGATGAAGAGAGGTTGAAATCTGAGGATCATGGTTCAAAGCTAGCCCATGCAAGAAAGTCCATGAGGCTTTCTCTGTGTGTGCATCAGTGTGCTGTCCTATGGCTTGAACTTGTGCTGTTTTGTTCAAAGATATAGATCCACCACTTCCAGCTTTTCATTGATTAATGGGAGCTAACATTCTCTGATTAATGGGAGCTAACATTCTCATGGACTTTCCTGCCTTGGTTGGTTTTGAACTATGATCCTCAGATTTCAGAAAACTGATCCATGCTGGGCTTTGCATAAGACTCTTATCTCCGATTAGCTACCAAGAATTAAAAAAAAAAAAAAAAAACTGGAGTTGAGCTGTGACTCAAGTGGTAAACTGGGCAATCACTTTCTAGGACAGCACTCAGGGCCTTATTTCAAGCACCAAGACAAAACAAGTATAGCCACAAGTTATATTTTGGCTCACGTGGTAAGCCACTAGTCTTGAAGAAAAAGCTCTGGTATTGTATCCAGGCCCTGATTTGTAGCCCCAAGACTAGCACATAAACAAAAATAACAAGGAAATTTTTAAAAACAATAATTGGAAAAAATAACATATTAACGTTTTTAAACGTTTGTAGTTCATGTGTATAATCAGAGCACTTCAGGAAGCTGAAATCTGAGGATCATGGTTTGAAGCCAGACTATCCAGAAAAGTACATTAAAATCTTATGTGCAATAAGCCAGCAAAAAGCTAGGAGTGGAGCTAAGGTTGAGTTTTAAAACATAATCCTTGAGTCAAAAAACTAATAAACATAAGGGCGCTGAGACTCTAGCCTGTAATCCTAGATATTCAGGGGTTTGAGATATGAAAATCATGGTTCAAAACCAACCTGCGAAGGAAAGTTAATGAGAACTTATCTCCAATTAACCACCAGAAAACCTGAAGTGGCTCTGTGGCTGAAATGGTACAGCATTCGCCTTAAGCTGAAGATCTCAAAGACAGCACTCAGGCCGAGGGTTCAACTCCACCCTCCTTAAAAATAGATAAGAAACAGCAATGAGGGCCGGAGATTAGGTCTACTGACGGCAATTAAAAGGCATTGAGGTTGAAGTCAAGAAAGAGCTGAGTAAAAATATTTAAATGTCAGAAGCTTTTTGCTCATGCCTGTAGATTCTAGCTATCCTGGGCACAGTTCAAAGCCAGCACTAGCAAGAAAGTCCATGAGATTTGTGTATGTAATTACCAGTACTAGGGGTTGAACTTGCCCTGTTTTACTCAAGTCTAGAGTACTACAACCCCCAGCTTTTTGGTGATTAATTGGAGATAAGAATCTCAGACTTCATCTGGGAAGTTGGCTCAGTGGTAGGGTGCTAGCCTTGCATGTATGAGGACCTGGGTTTGATTCCTCATAACCACATAAGCAAGAAAAGCCAAAAATGTTGCTGCAGCTCAGTTGATAGAGCACTAACCTTAAGCTGGAATGCTGATGGACAGCGCCAAAGCCTAGTTTTCAGGCCCATAACCAATGGCAAAATAATAATAATTTAAAAAAGCCCTCAGACTTTGCTGCTCAGACTGTCTTCAAACCAAGATCCTCAGATTTCAGCCTCCTTAGTAGTGCTGGGGTTCTCATGAGACTCTTCAAAAAGAAAGAACCTGGAAGTTGAGCTGTGGTTCAATTGGCAGAACTGAACAAAATCTCTGAGACAGTGGTCAGTCCCTAGATGGAGAAAAAAACATAAAAATTTCAAAAATAAATAATAAATTGTAATACAGAAAAAATCATGTTTAATATGTTACAAAGGAAAACTTTTTTTTAAGTGCAGCAAACAAAAACATACTACAAAATTTCAAAATGACATACTAAGAGTAAGGGGAAAAGGAAAAATTTTAATATTTATGTAAATATTAAATCCAAACTGACATGACCAAAACATAATATGATCAGAACCTTATCTCTCACTTGTAATTGCTTACAAACAATTGTCCCTCCAGTTTCAGCAGTAGCATGGGGATTTAGGAAGGACCTCTCTATGCAGCCTTGACTGAATAGGAATCTTCCTGCTTTAGCCTCTTGAGTTAGAAATACAGGCTTTGCCCTTATTTTAATACACAAATTACACTTTAAAACTCAGCATCAATATTCAAATAATGGATTATGTGTAAAAGCATGAATAAACATCCACCAGAGAAGCTCTGAGCAATATAATCATAACAGTAGAAGTGCACCTACCACTTAAGGTAGGTAACAGGAGGAAGATTTAGCATTTTTTTCGAAGTTCAGGGGTTTGAACACAGGGCCTGATGCTTGCTAGGTATAAAATTCAGTGACATTAATTATATCCACACTACTTTTTTACCATTACCTCTGCTTGTGAACTTTCTTTTCTATACTGATGGAGTCCACACAATGACCTGCACCAAAAACTTTTTTGTTTTGTTTTTGGTCGGTCATGGGGCTTGACCTCTGGGATGGGCACTGTCTCTGTGCTCTTCAGCTCAAGGCGAGTCCTCTACCGCTTGAACTACAGCGCCATTTCTGGTTTTCTAGTGTTTTATTGAGATAGTAGTCTCACATACTTTCCTGCCCGGGCTGACTTTCAACTGTGATCCTCAGCTCTCAGCCTCCTGAGTAGTTAGGATTACAGGGGTGAGCCACCGTCCCCGAGCCCCAGAAATTTTAATCTTTCCTTTTTCCCTTATGAAATTGTTTAGCCAATATATTTCACATAAATAGATTATTTTGTGTCCATCCATGATAGACATATATTAATTGCAGCCTTTTTTGGATGAGTCATAATTTATGCACACCTCACATTTTATAAACCTATTCATCTGGGCCCATATTTAGCAGCTTGTTCTGAGAAAATGGTAGCTATTTTGCTAGCCACCTCTATCTTCTGCCGTTTCCTATTCAAATTAGCCTTTGGTATCAGTATGAGTCTGCTCAGAGGGTAGAGCCATACAGGCTGGCTTTGAACCATGATCCTCAGATCTCAGTCTCCTGAATAGCTAGGATTATAGGTGTGAGACACCTGCACCAGGCCATCATTTCTTCCAAGAACATTTCAGGGGAATGGAATAGCACTGTACCACATACATTCATTAGCAACTGCCCCAGGGTGAGCCAGATGCTCAGACCAAATCCACTGACTTGATACTGTCTTTGGTGTCCAAAAGGATATTGTTGGACCTAAGGTCTTCGTGTATGATTTTGTTTGGTGTAAGTAGTGAACAGCACTTACAACATGTGTGACAAGCCTCCTGGCTTCATCCTCATATAGGCGGCAAAATTTTCAGATCCACCCCAAGAGGTATTCCCTAGTGGCCAGTTCCATGATGAGATACACAGACTCTTCATTTTCTATTACCTGGTATACCCTGATGATGTGTTTGTGCCATACCTTCTTAAAAATGTCCACCTCATTCTTTATCCAATGATGAGGACTCTCACTTCCAGAGTATTTTAAATGCCAAGTCCTTGTCTGTGAGGAGGGAATGGGCCAGCTTCACTTTTCATAGGTACCTGTGTTGAAGAGCTCTTTCTTCTGGTATTGTTTGATGATCTCCTCCTTCAAGGAGCTTGAGATTGATTCTTTCTGTACTTCCATCCTTCTGCTACAATGGGAGGTAGCAAGTCTACCTAAATAAATTAAATTAAATAAAAGAAAACCCAGAAAGAGTAAAAAGAAATACCAAAATCCAAATAACAGCCCGTCCCCACTACCAAAAAAATCATTTATCTTTGATTCAGTCCAGGGGGTCATCAAACAAGAGCTCCAAGCTCTGTTAACTGACATAGGTTGGAGCACAGTGGTTTCCTATATATCCTTCATGACCTCACACAGTGGAGCAATCACAACCAGGCATAGTGATGTCATAGAAGAAATGGACCAATCAGAGTCTGGGCCAGTGAGGTCAGAGAAATAGCGGACCAATCACAGCCTGCCAGCATTGACACTCTAGCTCTTAGACCTCAAAGACTTGCTAAAGAATCCATGTGGCTTGAGGTTGCTCTGGTCATTCTCGTGGCATTTCTGAAACCACTAGGACAGTGGTCAAAATCCTCTGATTTTCTAGAGGACTACTGAATCTTATAAATTGCTTCTCTGGAGACACTAGCTAATAACCTCAATTCTTGATGTCCACCTTATCCAATGTCTTTTTTCAGCAATAGCACTGCACAAAGGCTTCCGTCCTTCTCAAGGACAGCTGTGTACTACAACTTCCTCCTGAGGGGACAAGTTCCAGGGTGGCTTTGAGCCACCACCCTCACAATTCACCTTCCTGAGTAGTTAGGATTATAGGACTGAGCCATCGGTAGGTTCTTAGCTCATCTCTACATTTGGAGGAAGTATATTTGTTAGAAAGGCGGGTTTTAGATATGTCCTTTTAACACTTTAAATTTGTTGCCTTTGCTGTCTGATAGTGAATCTAGCTTCTGATGAGAAATTTGTCTTAATATCATTGAAGATTACTTGTGTGTGATGAGTTGTGTCTTTGTGCTTTGGGTGATTTTCTGTTTTTGTTTAATTAGAATGTGTCTTAATGTGGACCTGTGTAATTAAGTTAATTGACTTTTTTGAGCTGATAGATTCCTGCATGGAAGGGTTCATGCTTTCAATCACAATTGGGAAGGTATTGGTTTTTATTCCTTCAAATACTATGTATTTCTATTTTTCCCTCTGTAGACATATATATATTATACATTATATATTCACATTGTATATGTGAATATACATATATATGCCTACATATTTATATTATCTATACATTTATATACATATATAGTTTCACATAGCTTCCACTTTTGTGATTGTTTATGGTAGGAAGTTTAGATTGGTCCTAGCTACTCCATCAGAGTTAGAGTTTGAAGTTTTCCTCTTTATTTCTTGATAAAAATATGCATTACTCGCCAAAGATATTGAAATAGATATTAAGAACAGATAGCCTCTCTCTCTCTCTCTCTCTCTCTCTCTCTCTCATTTCCTACCTTGGTTAGGTCTCTGAGCACAGGGCCATTGCTTGTCGGGTTCTTCTAGTGTGCTGTGAAATTTTGCAGTGTCATATTCTGCTTCAACGGCCACCAGGAAGGCCTGCACTTGGAAGAGGAGCTTCTCAAAGGCAGCCTGCATGGGTGCACCTGCCTGCCTCTGTCCTGATGTCATAGCTCCACAGCTACTTGGGGTGGCCTTAGCAGATGCCCCTTTGCCTGGACTGCTGACAGGTGACTGTGCCAGCACAAGCACAGCCCCTTTTTTATTACACATCAGAGGTCGGCGGTGGAACCTGGGGGTGTTCCCTTGTTGGTGGCTATGCATGGAGCAAGGGTGGGGGCTGCAGAAGCCTCACTGTGGCCTGACTTCTGGGGCACAACAAATGCCAAGGGTTTCTCTGGGTTCTTTACAGAATACATGGGCAGGTTCAGGAGCAGAAGCTGAGCTCAGGGGGCCCCTAAATACAGGGTGGGTTTTAGAGCTGGGCATCACAGATTGATTTTTTTGAAGGGCTGCGGACACCATCTGGAAGCTGTTAGGAGGTCTGAGTACATCATGAGATTAGGTGGTGTGGGCCTCTGAGCTTCATCCATTGTTTGCAATATGGCTGAGCCCTCCCTCCCGAATTATCCTGGTGCCCTCTGAGTGTGTGCTGGTTTCTGGCAGTGAGAAAAGTTTAATGTGTCTCTTATTCCCTGAGCCTCACTAGGAAGTTCTATTGTTGGCAGGGATGATACTGTCATTGGGAGGTCTGTGTGTACTCTGAGGAAGGGAATCGACAGACCTCAGAGCACATCTTGGCTTTCTTTCTGAAAGGCCTATTTAAAGCTTCAGATGCTTTAAAGGTTTCTAGACATATCCATGGATTGTTCTTTTTTATCTTTCAATGACAGCTCTAATTTCCTCCCTTAGTCATGGTCTATTGACCCCTTTGATTCTGGCATAAATGAGGGAACACAGGCAGGGCTGTTGTGTTGCTAAGGAAAGCAGACAAGGCTGCCTTGTTGCTGAGAAAAAGCAGGCAGGCCTGTCTTGTTACATAGTTTCATTTTATTCCCAGATGTTGGTAAATAAAACCTCCAGGTTGGACTTCAGGAGCTGCCCATGATCATTGTTCCATTCATTTTCCCTGCTCTTACCATACTGCTTTTCTATTTAAATTTATTTTTACTTTTAATTTTTGTCAGAAAGAAAGAGGCAATTAAAAATCTATATGTAATGTTAATTTTTATTCTTGAATTACTAACATACATGAAAAACATGTCAATTAAAGAAGCATAAAATGGCAGATGGCGTGAGCTTGATCACTGTCCCTCTACTCTGTCTCTCTTGCTCTACCCTGGGGTGACCACTGCAACTAATTAGTTATGTATCCATGCATCTAAACCAAATGTGCACAAAGAACAGCCTATTAAAAAGAGACTTGCCCACAGCTATCCAAGTCCCTCAAACTGCTATCTTAGTAGGAGGCCAAATTTCCATTCACACTATGGAGATTCAAACGTCTACACTCAGGTTCACAGACCTGAGCCAGGTCTGTGCTGGAACCAGGACTGAAGGTGGTAACATTGTTCACTAAGGGAGAAGTCTGCAATAGCTAGAAATCAGCCCTTTGCCTTTCCCACTAAGTCACAGTATCAGGTATGAGGATCAAGGAGTTACACAGGCCTTTTAGAGGTTACTAGACTTTGGGTTTTAACTTTTGTAATTCCAAGTTTCTCTTCAGATCAAATATTGGGCCTGCACAACAGCAGCCCATGAGGAAGTGATGTCCAGAACTTGTGTAAGTGTCTCAGACTCTTTGAATTTGTTTTTACTGAATTGTCTTTTTTTCTACAATCCACACCAATGGCCAAATAGGTGTAGAAAAACAAGGCCACTTCCACCAAACCAGATTGTTGGTGTTCAATACCTAACTTGAGTCTACTCCATTTGATGCAATACTGTTCAAAGGAACATTCATTCAGTGAGGAGTAAAACATTGTACATCTGATAGAGATAGATGTTAACAGATATCCTTGACTTTTAACCTTATAGGTGGTATTTGAGGCAGATGCAGGTGGCATAAACCTGTAATCCTGGCTACTCAGCATTCTAGTTTGAAGGCACCCAGGTCCAGAATGTCTGTGAGACTTTTATCTCCAATTAACCACCAATAAGCCCGAAGTAGAGTTGTGGTTCAAGTGGTAGAGCAATAGTCTTGGACACAAAAGCTCAGGAACAGCACCCAGTCCTTCAGTTCAAGTGCCAGGGCTAGCAAACACATACCAAAAATGTGGTATTTGTAAACAAAGAATAAATTTTAATTTGAGCTCTTTTTAGCTAATTTAATGTCCGAGCTCTTGATCTGCAAGCCTCTTAGCCACTCTACTCCTGGAGAATAACAATTATTCAAGTGGAAAAGGATCTACAATGATTCTCCATTAGAGATGCTGATGTTTGAAAGACTATGCGAAAAAAATACTTCAGTCTCTAAAAGAATATAGCACTCACAGTGAAACCTCTGAATTTGTTAATTGATGGTCAGTATCTAGGCTTGAACTCAGAACCTGGGCTTTGTCCCTCAAGGCTAGCACTCTACCACTTCAGACACATCTCCACCTCTAGTCTTTTTGGCAGTCAATTGGAGTAAGAGTCCCGTGGATTTTCCTATCCGAGCTGGCTTTTAATAACGATCCTCAGATCTCAGCCTCCTGGGGAGCTTGGATTACAGGCTTGAACCTGTGATGGCTAATTGAAATTTAATGGTACCAACTACCAGAGATGGTAGTTAAGACATTTACATCCACCACAAAAGTCCAAGTTAATTTCAGCTTTGGTTTGTCCAACAAACTTAAGAGAAAGATCAGTAGAGATCTATCATTAAACCTTAATCGTAGAATTCAAATACTCTTGGCTTTATTTTTAATTGTGAGAATACCACATAAAGGAGTTACAACTACATGGGCAAGATCTTGGTTTATTTTGAGTCCTGCTAAATCCTAGATTTCCAGGGACAAATCCCAAAATACAAGTGTTAGGAGGTTAGAGACAGGAGAGTTCCCTGAAATTGCATTAAAATTAATATTAACAATAATATCATTTGTTTAACTACCAATCTAACAAGTACACTTAATATAATTTTTCCAAGCCTTTTCATTTCCTAACAAATGGAGCAATGTCATTATTTTTGATAGAGGCATAGAATTCCATTGTGTATATATGCCACATTTTCTTGATCCATTCATCTACTGAGAGGTATCAGGGTTGGTTCCATATCTTACTTATGGTAAATAATGCTGCAATAATAAACATAGTCGTGCTGGCAGCTTTAGTGTGGTCTTGTTTGTGATCATTTGGATAAATGCCCAAAAGTGGGATTGCTGGGAAATAGGAGAGCTCTATGTGGTGTATTTTGAGGAACCTCCATATTGCTTTCCAAAGTGGTTGAACAAGTTTTCATTCCCACCAACAATGTAGTAATATTCACTTCTCTCTGCATCCCCTCAAGCATCTGTTATTATTAGAGTTCTTGATTATTGCCATTCTAACTGGGGTGAGGTTGTATCTCTATGGTTTGGTTTGCATTTCTTTTATGGCTAGAGAGGTTGAGCATTTCTTCATGTGTCTATAGGCAATCCTTCTTTCCTCTTCAGAGAAGTTTCTCTGTAAGTCTTTAGCCCACTTATTTATTGCGCAGTTGTTTCTTTGGAGATTTGTTATTGGGGGATTTAATTTTTTGAGTTCCAGGTATATTTTAGATATGAGACCCTTGTCGGTTGTATGGCTAGTGAAAAACATCTCCCAATCTGTGGGCTTTCAATTGATCTTGCTAGCTATGTGCTTGGCCATGCAGAAGCTCTGCAATTTTGTGCAATCTCATTTGTTCAACCTTTCTTTGATTTGTTGTGTTTCTGGGTCTCTATTAAGAAAATTTCGCCCAGTGCCAAGGAGACTTAGGGTTTCTCCTATTCCATCCTGTAATGTTTTCAGATTGTCTACTTTGACTCTGAGGTCTTTGATCCATTTGGAGTTGATTCTGTAGAATGATATATAAGAATCTAGCTTTCATTATCTACAAGTAGTTAACCAATTTTGCCAGCATCATTTACTGAAGAGGCTGTCTTTCTTCCATTCTTTTTTGAGCTCCATTATCGAAAATTATTTGGCTATAGGTCTTTGTGTTCATTTCTGGGTTTTGAATTCTGTTCCATTGGTCCTGAGGTCTGTTCTTATGCAGGTACAATGCCGTTTTGATTACTATGGCTTTGTAGTAGAGTTTGAAATTTGGTATTGATATTCCTCCAGCCCAATTCTTTCTGTTGAGGATTGTTTTTGCTATTCGGGGTCTTTTTACTGTACCATATGTATTTTTGGATTGCCTCTTCTAATTCCTTGAAGAATGAGGTTGGAATATTGATAGGTATTGCATTGAATTTGGATATAGCCTTCCGAAGTATGGCCATTTTCCCGATCTTGATCTTTCAAATCCAGGAGCATGCGAGTTTTTGCCACTTTCTAAGTTCTGTTTTGATTTCCTTTTTCATGTTTTCAACGTTTTCTTCATAGATGTCCTTCACTTCTTTCGTTAAGTTAATTCCTAGGTATTTTATTTTTGTGGGACTATTACAAATGGAGTTACTTTCCTAATTTCAGCCTCACTTTTTTCATTGTTGGCATACAGAAAAGGCACTGATTTTAGAAGGTTAATTTTATACCCTGCTACTTTTCCAAAGTTTTGAATCAGCTTGAGTAATTTGGGAGTGGGGTCTGTGGGATTCTTTAAACACAAGATCATGTCATCTGCAAAAAGGGAGAGTTTTACTTCTTTCCCTATTTGGATCCCCTTTACGTTAGCATCTAGTCTTATTTGTAACTAGGCATTCTAATACCAGATTGAAGCGAAGTGGAGAGAGTGTACGTCCTTGTCTCATTCCTGAGTTAAGAGGAAATAGTTTTAGTTTTTCACCATTAACTGTAATGCTGGCTGTAGGTTTGTCATATACAGCCTTTATTGTATTGAGGAATGCTCCATGGATTCCTAATTTTTCCAGAACCTTCATCATAAAGGGGTGTTGGATCTTTTCAAACGCTTTTTCTGCATCTATTGATATAACCATGTGGTTCTTATCTCTGCTCCTGTTGATGTGATGAATTATACTAATTGATTTGCGTATATTGAACCAGCTTTGCATCCCTGAAATGATTTCTGTTTGATCTTGGTGTATGATTTTTTGGATGAATTGTTGAAGTCGATTGGCCAAAATTTTGTTGAGAAGTTTTTCATTGAATGATCATCCAAGAAATAGGTTTATGGTTCTCTTTCTTTGATAACACCCTGCCTGTTTTTGTGATGAGGGTTATGATGGCTTCATAGAATGAGTTCTGTAGTGAACTTTTTCTTTCAATTTCATTGAAGTGTTGGAGGGGTATTAATGCGAGCTCTGCTTTGAAGACCTTGTAGAATTCCGCTGTGAATCCATCTGGACCTGGGCTATTCTTAGATGAGAGACCTCTTATTGCTGTTTATATTCCAGTGCTTGATATGGGCCTGTTAAGTTGATTTAACTCATCTTGGTTTAGATTTGGCATGTCAGTATTTTCTAGGAAAAGGTCCATTTCTGCCAAGTTCTCAATCTTATTAGCAAAAAGTTTTGAGAAGTATTTCCTTATAATGTTCTGAATGTTGGTTGTTTCTCTGGTGATGTTTCTATTCTCATATCTGAGTTCATTTATTTGGGTATGTTCTTTTCTTTTTCTCATAAGTTTTGCTAAGGGTCTGTCAATTTTGTTAATTTTTTCGAAGAACCAACTCTTTGTTTTGTTGATTCTTTATATGGCTTTTTTGAATTCTAATTCATTTAATTCTGATTTAATTTTAATTATTTCTTTCTGTCTATTGGGTTGGGGTTTATCCTGCTGCTCTTTTTCAAGGAGGCTCAGATGTCTCATTAAATTGTTGGTTTCAGTTCTCTCCAATATGTTGATGTAGGAACTCAGAACTATAAACTTGCCTCAGAGTACTACCTTTGCTGTTTCCCATAGGAGTTGGTAATTTGTGTGATCATTTTTGTTGAATATCAAGAATATTTGAATTTCATTTCTAATATCTTCTATGATGCACTCGTGATTCAGCAGTGTGTTGTTCAGCCTCCATATGTTACAGGACTTTCTTTAGTGGCTTTTGGTGTGGAGTCCTACTTTTAATCCCTTGTGGTCTGAGAGAATGCAAGGTATAACTTCAATGTTTCTGAATTTAGACAAGTTTGCTTTGTGGACTAAAATGTGGTCTATTTTAGAAAACGTTCCATGTGCTGCTGAGAAAAACGTGTATTCTGATGCTGCTGGGTGAAATGTTCAGTAGATGTCTGTTAAGTCTAGTTGATCTATGCAGTTGTTTAGATATTCAGGTTCTTTGTTGAGTTTTTGCCAAGTTTATCTACCTGGTGCGGATAGTGGTGTGTTAAAGTCCCAAACACTCAATGTCTTTGGATCTATGTGGGATTTGAGGGAAAGTTGGATTTCTTGGATAAATTTGGGTGCTCCGTTTAGTGAATAGATATTTAGAATTGTAATATCCTCCTGAAGGAGAGATACATTAATTAGTATGTAGCAACCTTCTTTAACTCTTCTCATTTATTTTAAATTGAATTCTATTTTATCTGATATTAGGATTGCAACTCGTGCCTGTTTATGGGGGCCGTTTGCTTGGTAGATTTTTTTCCAGCCTTTAACATTGAAAATGTGTTTGTTTTTATGGGTAAAATGTGACTCCTGAAGGCAGCAGATAGAAGGTTCTTGCTTTTTAATCCAACTAGACAGTCTATGTCTCTTAATTAGAGAGTTAAGTCCGTTAATGTTGAGAGATAGAACTGAGAAGTATTTGGGAGTTTCTGCCATTTATCCACCTTCTTGGGGGCTGTGGCAACTGGGTTCTTTCTATGGTTCTTGGATTCTCAGTTTGGCTGCAGTTTCTTGGCCTTTTTGTGGTCTTGTTAGTTTTCTATGTGTAGGACATCTTTAAGAATCTTTTGTAGGGCTGGTTTGGTAGAGATATATTGTTTCATTTTTTCTTTGTTATGGAAGATTTTTATTTGACCTTCGTTTATGAAGGAGAGTTTAGCTGAGTACAGTTTTCTTGGTTGATTGTTGTTTGTCTTTACGGCATGGCATACATCATTCCAGGCTCTTCTTGCTTTGGTTGTCACTGCTGAGAAATCTGAGGTCATTCTAACTGGTTTCCCTTTATAGGTGATTGATCATTTTTCCTTGACAGCTTTATGGTTCTTTTCCTTGGTCTGAATTGATCCTGTGAAGATTATAATGTGATGCTGGGTTGTCCTGTTCTGGTCAGGTCTACTTGGAGTTCTAAAAGATTCTTGTATCTGAATAGGCCTATCTGATTGCATGTTCTCTGCTAGGATTCTGTTAAACAAATTTCCTAGACCATTAACTTCTGTTTCTAGGTGCTCCTCTACACCCATTTTCCTCAGATTCGGCCTTCTGATGGTGTCTTCCAAATGTTGAATAGATCTATCATATTTCTTGGACTTTTCTTGGATGGTTGTATGTTCTTTCTCCATAATATGTAGGCTGTCTAAATGCCTAAGACTTCGTAAGAACATAGTAGATATCATTGAATACTAGATACACGGCTCTGGCACTCTACTAATATGCATTTACTGGCATACTACCAACTGCCTATCCATGTATGACTATTTTGGCCACCTCTAGGGCTTGATCTCAGTGCCTGCCAAGAATTTCATCCTCGAGTAAGAAGCCAAGTGTGACACCTGTTTTCCTTTTCTGGGAGAGTGCTGGGTGTCAGGCATGATGGAGAACAAGTCTACAAATCTAGATGTAATTTGAAAGTATGTAAACAATATCATATATGTTTAGGTGTCCTCACAGTTGGTAAAATAAATGAATAAAACAACAAATACAATGAATAACCACACCAAACATGATATAGACTGAACATGTATATGGAAGTTCAATCCTATCTTTAAAATATATATAAGGAGTATGACTGGGGCATGAATTCAGGCCTATGGAAAAGTCCTGAATTTCTGGTCTTCAAGCATAGTGAGCTTCCCCTTCCCCCACAGTGGAACATAGTTACCCAGTCCCTAAGTTCAAATCCCTGGCCTTGCAGATAAAAAATCACACATTCCAAGCCAAGGAGTTTCATTAGCATTTTTAATATTTTTTTTTAAAGTTCACTTTGACTTTATTTGAAACATTTTGATTTTATAACATGAGAGTTTTTCAAAAAAGGGGTTTAAACTTTTACATTTCAGCATAGCACATTGGTGTTTTTGACCATCTGCCATCAAGAGTGAGAATGAAAATGAGGATATCATTTCTCCCTAGAAGTTTGGGATAGTTGATGTTATTTCTTATTTTTTCTATTTTTTTTAAATTTGTCGGTTGTGAGGCTTGAACACTAGGCTTGAGTGCTATCCCTGTGCTCAAGGCAAACGCTCAAGCACTTGAGCCACAGTACCACTTCCAGTTTTCTAGAGGTTTATTGGAGATAAGGGTCTCACAGACTTTCCTCCCTGGCTGGCCTTGAGTCGCCTTCCTCAAATCTCAGCCTCCTGAGTAGCTAGGATTATAGGCATAAGCCACCCGTGCCCGGGAGTTGATGCTATTTCTATTTAGAGTTATTTTTATAATTATAAAATGTCTGCAATTGTGTCCTGTGAGTTTTCCTCAGTGCCTACCACGAAATAGACTAGGGGAGTATTCATACCACCAAAGGTTGAGTTTCTGAATAAACACTAACTTCTGTGAGGACATTAGGTACTTGTAAGCATTTTGGTAATAAACTGGATTCTAAATTAAAAAACAAAAACGTTAGTACTAAGATGTAGCTCAGTAGTGGAATAGTTGCCTAAAGAGCATAAGACCCTGGAAGAAAAGTTTCCTAAGGCTCATAATGTTAGAATATTGTATGAACAAACTTCTTTCCTTTTTTTTTGTCGGTGGTGGGGCTTGAACTCTGGGATTGGGCATTATCCCTGTGCTTTTCAGCTCTTTGCGAGCACTCTACAGCTTGAGCCACATCGCCAATTCTGGTTTTCTACTGATTTATTGGAGGTAAGAGTCTCCCGGGGCTTGTCTTGAACTGCCATCCTTAGCTCTCAGCCTCCTGAGTAACTAGGATTATAGGTGTGAGCCACTGACGCATGGTACATGAACAAACATTTTACGATTGATTCTAAAGAAAGAAACTTCGAACATACTTTTTGTACAAATAATTTATAATGCCATGGTTAAGGCACTAATTCAGAAGTATTTTTTCATTGGCTTGTTTCTTAGTTTATATATATATATACATTATTAATTTTTATATACACATATTATTAAAAACATAGCTTTGAAGTGTACCTAAGAACATATGGGCTCATGTAAAATTATACAAATGCACAAGCTTGATTTTTTTCAGTTTGTTGGTACCATAGGTGGGATTTGTGTACTGTTGTATTGTTCTCTGTTTTTGAAGGATTTCCCTCCTCTTTATCCCCCTACCCCCTCTCCCCGCACTTGAACTCAGCTTGCTCTTTCTTGGCTTAGTTGTTCGTAGCTGATTTTCTACCACTTCAGCCATACCTGTAGACTGGCTTTTTGCCAGTTAATTGGCGATGATATCTCTCAGGCTTTGCTGCCTGGATTGGCTTTGAAACTTCATCTTCCAGTTCTCACCTCCTGAGTAGCTGGGATTACAGATGTGAGCCACTGGGGTGCCTAGGGATAAATTAATTTGGTTTATGTATTCTTTCTGTTTTTCTAAGCATGGGATGATCTACTATAGTATTTCAATGAATGTCCTGGGTCTGAAGTAAGATATATAATACATATGCAAATCTGTATATTTCTCATAAGATGTAATGAATTTAATACATGTTATAAGTGTAATAATAGTCAATAAAAATAATGAATAAATAATACAAAAAATAAAATAAATACACTCAGAGCAAATTGCAATAAACATAAGTATGTAGATATTAATCATTATTTCAAATGCAGATGAATATTACATTAAGAGGGCTGGGGATTGAATTCAGGCCTAGGGAACAGGCCTGAATTGCTTGTCTTCCAAGAGGGTGAGTTTCCCCATCCCCCCAGTGAATTAGAGTTACCCAGCTCTGAGTTCCATTGCCAGGCCTGCCAGAAAAAAAGGGCATGAATTCCAAGCAAGGGAGCTTCATTAGTATTGTATGTATGTATATATGTATGTATGTATGTGTGTATGTATATATATATATATATATATATAATATATATATATATAATATATATATATATATAATATATATATATATATTATATATATATATATATATATATATATATATATATATATCATGGGAATTGAACTCTGGCCTTGGGCGCTGTCCTTGTGCTCTTCAGCTCAAAGGCGAGTGCTATAATGCTTGAGCCACAGCACCACTTCTGGTTTTCTAGTGGTTTATTGGAGATAAGTGTCTCACAGACTTTCCTGCCCTGGCTGGCTTTGAACTGTGATGTTCACATATCAGCATCCTGAGTAGCTAAGATTACAGGCGTGAACCGTAGCCAGCACCAGGCTATTTTTAATATTTTTAAATTATTTATTTTTTTATTTTTATTTTTATTTATTTATTTTTTTGCCCAGCACTGGGCTTGAACTCTTATCATGGCAACTCTGCCTCAGCTAACATCAACATAGGCTGGGAAGGTGCAGCCTCTGGACCCACAGCCCATACTGGGATACTAGGCGTCGGGGGCTTACAGGAAAACAAAATGAAAACAGCACCAAAAATTCCAGGAACCACCTAAGGATGGCAGTTTCTTGGTTTTCCTTCCTTGCATGGTGACCATCCCGGGTCCAAATAACATTGCTGCAACCTGTAGGCCACCTGGCATTGCTGAATGCTGACAAGTTGTCAGCGAAGCCATAGGCCAACCTGGACACCTAGGTCCTGAGTTTGAATCCCAGTCATGCTACATTCAAAGAGCTGGAGAGCCTAAGAAACTATTTTTTGTCCATAGGAACGCGAGAGGAATATGATCAATGTAATGGTTGGATGAGTAGTTGATCAATCAGTCTACTATAAATTTAGACCGAATAATCACATAACACAGATTGATTTTAATTCATAGTTTATTATGCATTAAAAGCATACTGTTCATTAAATAGAGTCCTCACTAAAGACTGAGAATCTGTACGAACGTAGTATATATTATTTAATTCCACATAGACATCACTGGCAGTATCAAAATATCTAAATATATATTTAGCTGTATGCCAGATAAATACATACATACATACATACATACATACATACATACATATATATATATATATATGGGGGGGTATATATACCAGATAGAAAGGTACTGCTACTTTGGCCAAACCTGTGGCTCCATCCTAGGTCCTGGGATCCACTTGGCAGCTGAATGGGCTAGAGGCTGCCATGCTGACACTCACCCATTTATGAATTGGGACTTCTAGGCCCTCAGTTCAGGTACCAGCATTGCCAAAAATTTCATCTTGGAGTAAGATTCTAAGTGAGACACCTGTTTTCCATTTCTGTGCTAGTGCTGGGTGTCAGGTATGATGTACATAATACGTGTGCAAAGCTACATGCTACGGAATAGATTGGAATAAATGTAATAAATGATATAGGTGCACTCACAGTCCATAAAATAAATGTTAATTCAATCAATCAATAAGAATATATAATGAATCACTCCAACAAACATGATACAGACTGAATATATAGATGTAAGTATAAATCACATATTTAAAATGTCTATAATGTTACATTTTTCGGGCTGGTGCTTGCATTCAGGCTTAGGGAATAGATGAGAAGTTCATGCATGATTCACATAGGAAATGATAGGCAAGACCTCTGGCACAACAATTATTTTTAATTAAGACTTCACGAAATGTGACAATAATAATTACATTCAGGAAATTGAGGCATTGAGAATTGGTAGTCACATGGTAGATAGGATTCCAACACAGCTTGACACATCTTCTCTATACAAATAAGTATTTATTAGCATACTAGTTTCAGCTTATGAATGGATGAATATGGTGCACAAACCCCACCCCGGAGCTCAATCTCAGGTCCTGATTAGGGCCTAGATCCTTAGTAGCTCAAAAGCTGTTGTGCTTATATGAACCCATTAGAAAGTTGGGCCTGCTAGGCCCAGAGTTCAACTCCCAGCAATGCCAAAAGTTTCATCCTGATGTGAGAAACCAATCCTTACAGCTGTTTTCCTGTCTTGTGAAAGTCCTGGGCCTCATCAAGGATGGAGAATACTAGATAGGCAACTCTATAGCCATGGGAATAGGTTGTCATCCATGGCAGCACAGATATACCTGCCACCATACAAAATAAAATACACAATACATCCATGAATAAGAATCAAAATAAAAAAATAACTACATTGAAAGCAAGATGCATACTACACCTGTATAATAGAAATCCTATGTTTAAAAAAGGTAAGCTTGTTATTTTGTCCACTGCTAGGACTTCAAATCAGGCCCTGGAGCAGGCCTGACATTCTAGACTTCAGGGATGATGAGCTTTCCCTTCCCCCACAGTGCAACAGGGTTACCCAGATCTGAGTTCAAATCCCAGGCCTGACAAAAGATTCATCCTGATGTTAGAACCCAGTCTTTTCACCTGTTTTCTTCTCCTATGGAAGTCCTGGGTCTCAGCTAGGATGGAGAATGAATGCAAAGGCAACCTTATAACAATGGGAACAAGTCATCATCCATGTCAGCAGAGTTATGCCTGTCACCATACTCAGTAAAATACACAATACCTCCATGTATTAGACACAAAATAAGGAGGAGTGCATTGAATGCAAGATGCTATCCACACATATATGTCAATACATATCCTACGTTTCAATTATGAATTTATGCCTATCCTGGCCCTCACTAGGACACAACCTCAGGTCCTGAGAATG
Organism: Dipodomys spectabilis; assembly: GCF_019054845.1. Classification (NCBI taxonomy): domain Eukaryota; kingdom Metazoa; phylum Chordata; class Mammalia; order Rodentia; family Heteromyidae; genus Dipodomys; species Dipodomys spectabilis. The sequence continues at coordinate 1,797,339 of NW_024870821.1, read as the reverse complement.
ACTTAGCTCCTTAGTTGCTCACAGGCCGGTGTCCTCACCTTGACTCTTTTGGGCGTGCCAGGCTCTCAGTTCAAATCCCAACACTGCCAAAACATGAATCCTGATGTGAGAAGCCCATTGATCCACCTGTTTTCCTGTCCTGAGAATGTCATGAGTCTCAGCTAGGATGGAGAAGGAGTAGGAAACTCTATAGAAATGGGCATAGGTTGCCATCCAAGTCAGCACAGTTATATCTGTCATCATATGCAATAAAATACAAAATGCATCCCTGACTAAGACACACAATAAAAAGAACAACTACACTGAAAATATGATGCATTCCACACATGTATGTAAATAGAGATCCTATGTGTAACATAGGTTGGCATATGATTTTTGCCTGAGCTGGGGCTTCAATTCAGGCCCTGGGACCAGGCCTGACCTTGTAGTCTTCAACGATAGTGAGCTTCCCCTTCCCCCACAGTGCAAAAGAGTTACCTAGACTGATTTCACATCCCAGCTCTGGCAGTAAAATGGCGCAAATTCTGAGCTACAGTGCTTCATTCATAATTTTTCAATTTTTTAATATTTTTTGCCAGACCTGGGGCTTGAACTCAAGTTGTGGCAACTCTGCCTCAGGACTGATCATCCTAGGCTGCAGCCTCTGGACCCACAGCCAATTCTCAGATCCTAGGACTCCAGGGATTGTAGGAAAAAGTAAACAGCCGGAGGAGAAAAAAGTGCGGGAAGTTCCCACTGGTGCTTTTAGGTTTATTTTCGTTTGAATGTTGTCCATGGTAAGACCGAACCCGGTGGACTGCAGATTGAAGGTGACCTGGTGTGGCTGAAGGCCTGCTGGCTGTCGGGGGAGCCACAGGATGACTGGGCAACGGAGGCCCCGAGGTCGAATCCTGGTCAGCCATCATACATTGAGGGAATGGCAGGAGTTCCTGAGATACTCAATTCCGGACTTAAGAAGAGCCATGAAATATGATCAATCTCTTCCTTGAATGAGTAGTTCCTGAGGATTCGAGTAGGAAATGATATTCAAGACTCATGAGGTATCGATTATTTTTAGTGAAGAGTTGATGAAGCGTGACCATAGTCATCAAAGTTATTAAATGGAGGTATTGGGGAAGATCCAAGAATCAATAGTCACAGGGTAGATTGGATTCAATCACAGGTCTCCATCTCTCCTACACTATACAGATATGTACTTATTTGCTTAATACCTTCAGCTTATGAATAGATGACTATTGTGCTCCCCCTGCCTTACCCCTGGGACTCGATCTCAGGTCATGGGAATGGCCCAGCTCCTTAGTGGCTCACAGGCTGGTGTGCTTATGTGGACCCATTGGCCTAGCAGTGCCAAAATATTCATCCTGTCAGAAGCCAAACGTTTCACCTGTTTTCCTGTGTGAGTCCTGGGTTTCAGCTAGGATGGAGAATGCATGAGCCACCCTGTGGCCATGGGAAAAGGTTGTCATCCATTTTAGCCCAGTTACACCTGTCATATATACTCAAGAATATACATAATACATCCATGAATAGCATACAAAATAGAGAGGATAACTACGTTCAATGCATGAGGCAGTCCATACACGGATGTGAATATACATCCCATGTTTCAATGATGCATTGAGGACTCTTGTGGCCTCCCTCGGGCTTGAGCTCAGCTCCTGGGAACAGCCCTGCTCCTTAGTGGCTCACAGGCTGGTTTGCTCATGTGGACCCATTGGGCAGTTGAGCCTCCTAGGCCCCGAGTTCGAATCACAGCACTTCCAAAAATTCACCCTGATGTGAGAAATCATTCGTTGCACCTGTTCTTCTGTGCTGTGCAAGTTCTGGGTCCCAGCTAGGATGGAAAATTCATAGGCAACTTTATACTTATGGGAATAGCTTGTCATCCAGGTCACCAGTTATATCTGCCATCCTATACTCAAGAAAATACACAATACATCAATGAGTAAGACACCAGATAAAGACAATAACTACCCTGAACCCAAGATGCCGCCCATCCATGTATGGAAATAGAGATCCTCTGTTTAAATTCTGAATTTATGACTACTATAGCGCCCACCAGGGTTTGATTTCAGGTTCCAAGAAAGACCTAGATGCTTAGTGGCTCACGTGCTGATGTGCTCACCATGACTCATCCACCACTTGAGCCTACTAGGCCTTGATTTCAAATCCCACTACCAAAAGATTCATCCTGATATGAGAAGCCAATGGTTGCACCAGTTTTCCTATGCTGTGAAAGTCCTGGGTCTCAGCTAGAATGGAGTATGCTATATAGGCAACTCTACACTCATGGGAATTGGTTGGCAGCAATGTCAGCATAGTTATAACTATTATCACACTCAGTAAAATACTTATTGCATCCATGAATAAGACACGAAATCAAGAGAATAAGTAGAGTGAACGCAAGATGCCACCCACCCATGTATGGAAATATAGCTCCTGTCTTTAAATTATGATTTCATGAGTATATTGACCCTCATGGGGCACAAGCTCAGGTCCTGTGAATGGCCTAACACCTTAGTGGCTAACAGGCTGGTGTGCTCACCTTGACTCATTCCCCAATTCTGCCTGCTAAACTCTGAGTTTAAACCCCAGCACAGCCAAAAAGTTCATCCTGATGTGAGAAACCAATGGATCCACATGATTTCCTGTCCTGTGAAGGTCCTGGGCCTCATCAAGGATGGAGAATGCTATATAGGCAACTGTATAGTCATCCACGGCAGCACAGCTATACCTGTCACTATACTCAATAAAATACACAATACATCCATGAATAAGACTCAAAATTTAAAAAATAACTAAATTGAAAGCAAGATGCATACCACACCTGTATGTAAATAGAGATCCTATGTTTAACAATGTAAGCTTGTTATTTTGTCCACTGCTGGGACTTCAAATCAGGTCCTGGACCAGGCCTGACGTTCTAGCCTTCAGGGATGATGAGCTTCCCCTTCTCCCACAGTGCAACGGGGTTACCCAGACCTGAGTTCAAATCCCAGGCCTGACAAAAGATTCAGCCTGATGTCAGAAGCCAGTCATTGTGCCTGATTTCCTCTAATGTGGAAGTCCTGGGTCTCAGCTACGATGGAGAATGAATGCATAGGCAACCTTATAACCATGGGAACAGGTCGTCATCCATGTCAGTATAGTTACATATGTCACCATACTCAGTAGAGTTCACAATACCATCATAAATTCGACATAAATTAAGGAGAAGAAATGCACCGAACGTAAGATATTGCACACACATATATGTCAATACAGATTCTATGTATCAAGTATGAATTTATGCTAATCCTGGCCCTCCCTAGGGCTCATTGTCAGGTCCTGGGAATGGCCTAGCTCCTCAGTTCACATGCTGGTGTCCCCACCTTGACTCTTTCACCAATTGGGCCTGCTAGGCTTTCAGTTCAAATCCCAACATTGCCAAAGTCTCAAGGACTTTCCTGGCTGGCTGGTTTTGAACTATGATCCTCATATTTCAACCTCCTGAGTAGCTAAGATTATAAGCATAAGACCCCAGCACCTGGCTCTATGTCTCATTTTAGATATCCAAGAAATGGAGTACATGATTAAGACCTGCCAGGAAAGTCCACATGACTATCTATGTGAAGTATCTGTCACAAATTAGTAAGAACTTTTCATATGAGTTCAAATCCTAATCCAGAGCTGATTGGGAATAATAGAAACTCATTAGGGATGAAAATTATGGAGTTCATTGAGTGCCAGAACATGCTTCTCTATATTGAACCTGATGAGATGCATGGTGCATATTGGCCTGCTCTGTCTCCCGTAGTTGAACAATCCCTGAGATATTTGGAGCATTTTGATCAAAATGATAAGTAGCAATATTTTGAATGTGGTATAAAAAAGGAGATTTTTTTTCAGTCACAGACAATATTCTTTAGACATAGTTGGGCTTATGTGGGACAGCTTTCCTATAACCATGATGAATATAGGAAAGACTATGGTAAGTGTCCTCTCTTTGCCCAAGAAATACTTCAGGGACAGAGGAAAACATCAGAATGCCCTGAATAAGGAAAAACATTCTACATAAGAAGTACAGTCACTACTCATCAGAAAATATTCAAAAGAGAGAATCCTTTTCAGGTAATTAATGTGAAAAACCTATCAGTAGGGAAATTCACCTTGTAAAATTCCAGAGCAAATATGCAGAGGAGAACTCCAATGAGTATATAAGATGAAAAAAAATTATATATCTCGGAAGTCAGACCTCACTTTCCCACCTCAAATGCCCACAGAAGACAAGCCTTATTAATATGAGGATTGGACAGTTTCCACCCAGAAGTCAACTTTCAAAATGTATCAGAGAACTCATACAGAAGAGAGAACTTATGAATGCAACAAATATGGCATGTCTTTCTGGCTAAAGTCATACCTCACTTTGCATCAGATAATACATACAGGAGAAAAACCTTATGAATGTAACAAATGTGGATAATCTTTCACCAGAAGGCACTACTTACTGTCCATCAGAGAAGACATACAGGGGAGAAATCCTATGATTTTAACAGGTTTGGAGAGTCTTTTACCAAGAAGGCAGTCCTTACTGATCATCAGAGAAGACACCCAGGAGAAAGACCTTATGATTATATCATGTATGTAAAGTCTTTCATCCAAAAGGAAGACCTTCACACCCATCAGAGAATCCACACTGTAGAGACACCTTATGAATGTATCGAGTATGTAACATCTTTCACCTGGAAGGAAGCTGTTACTAATCATCAGAGAAAAAACACAGGAGAGACATCTTACATATGTATCGAGGGTGCAATGTTTTTCACCTGTAAGGCAGCTTTTACTGATCATCAGAAAGACACACATAAGAAAAACCTTATGAATGTTTCTCACCCAGAAGGCACACATTACACTCCATCAGAGAACGCACAGGAGAAAAACTTTATGAATATGAAAAATATGTAAAGTCTGTCATCCAGATGGCACCACTTACTGTCCATCAGAGATGACACACTGGACAGAAACCTTATGATTGTAACGTGTGGAAATTCTTTCACTTGGAAGGTACACCTTAACAAACATCAGAGAACACATACAGGATAGAAACCATATGAATGTATCCAGTGTGGAAAATCTTTCACCTATAAGGCAAACCTTACTTAACAAAAACAGAAGACACACAGGAGAGAAACCTTACGAATGTGTCCTGTGTGGAAAATCTATTACTGAGAAGGCAGACCTTAACATCCATCAAAAACACACACACAGGTAAGAAAGTTTCTGAATGTATTAAGTGTGGAAAGTCTTTACCCGGAAGCAGAACTTACTGATCATCAGAGAAGACACACAGGAGAGAAATTTTGTGAATGTAACAGGTGTGAAATATACTTCAACCAGAGTCCAGACCTCAGTAAGCATAATGGAATTCACAGAGGTGAGAAATTTTAGGAGCGTAATAAATGTGGAAAGTCTTTCACCTGGAAGAAAACTCAGTTTGCATCAGAGCACCAACAAGCGAGAGAAGTCTCACGAATGCAGCAACTTTACAGCCATTAACCCAGAAGGCTCAGCTGAGCATTCTTCACTGAACACTGAAATGAGAGAAATTCTATGAATGCAACAAGTGTGTTTTTTTTAAAAAGAATTCATCCCTCTGTTTGCACCAGAAACACACGTTCACGTTAATTTATAGAACACACACAGGAGAGAAACCTGATGAACATTACCAGTGTGTAGAGATTTTCATCTGGGAGGCATACCTCATTGTTGATCAGAGAACTGACATATAGGAGAAACGAAACCTAATGAATGGAACAAATGTTCAATGATATTTAATCTGAAGTCAGTCCTCAGTGAAATTGAGAAAATCCACAAGACAGAAACTAAATACAACAAATAAAGAAACACATTCAGCAAAAAGTTATATCTCAACATGTACCAAAGACTTGGACACACGACAGCATCTCCGTAAAAGTAAGCATTAGAGGAAGTCTATCAACTGGATGTCAACCTTCACCAAGCATTGGAACATTAACACAGAAAAGAAACCCAATGTGGGAAAATTGTTGCCACAGATCTCCATAATTTATGAAGAGAAATCCTTCATTGAAGAGGTAACTAGGTGTAATGGGAAATTTTTTTTTAATCTTAAGCATTCACTGAACCAAGAATTCTTATCCTTTCATTGTTTTGAGTAGGATATATATACTTGAATATTATTCAAAGATTTGAACACAAGTGATGAGCATTATTACTTTCAGGCATGCAGAGTGATTAAAAGCATAAAGTTGTTTACTGTGTCTGTATAATAAGCAATGACTTATCAAGATAATTTTATATACTCTTCTCAGAAATAAGAGTTCCAGCCTTTTGAGACTGGAGTCAGATGATCACCCACTTCTTTGGGGAACAATAGATGTGAAAAGACTCTCCTGAGTTAAGCCCAGGACATGAGAGCAAAGATTTCTCCACTGCTCCCTTAAAGTCTCCACAGTATGTGTGGTCCATTCCTCATAACACAGATGACACTATTTCCAGTTCAGTTTTTGAATGGAAGATATTGTTTATTACAAAATGTGCACGAGCCTAAAATCTGTCTGGACACCTTTTATCCCTAGATCATTCATATAACATTCAAAGAACATGGGAGGACAGATATTTGGGAACACATTTTCTTTGTGTGCGGACATAAATCTTACACTTTAAACTCAGAGTCTAGGAACTGCCCTTAAACATTTTTGCTCAAGGCTATTGCTCTACCACCTGAGCCATAGATCCACTTTGGGTTTCTTTGGATGGTGAATAAAAAGAAGAGAATTCTGTATTTGGTTATGGATGAGTAACACCAAAATGATTTCAGTGCTTAATTAATCACTGGAGATGAGCCACTTGTAATTGACTCACTCTTAACTTATTCTGCTGTTTTGTTGAGTGAGTTATAATAAAATATCATTATGGATGATGGTAAGAGCCTGATTTTTCTCACTCTTCTGGAGGATGAAATTGGAGTTGTTAGGAAGATGAGTATCTCTCTATCACCACTGCTGTCCCTTTTTCTCGCTCTCTTCAGATAACTTATCAAAACACTATTAAAAATAGTTTTGGTAAAAAATCTGATAGCAATGTAAAAAATTAGAAACGTGGCAAAAGAGAAGCTTGTTAGAAGATGGTTGCAAAAATCCAAGGGATGAGAGAAACATAGATAGAGGCAGGACTCTGCTAGATGTTTAGTAGGGTAAAATTCAAGTAAAAAGTGATCCTCATCACTTTCTATTACTTAGATAAGTACATACAGCAATTTGATACAATATTATATTCCATGTTTTCTTGATGCATTGATTTTCTATCTAACACCTGGAAAACATATGTTTGTTGACTTATTTGCAGTCATTTGCAATCTCATGAAAGACCATGGAAGGTAGTCCATTTAGTGAAGTAACCACGCAGAGAAAGACATTGAACAATCACAACAAAAATGGAAACTGTCAAAAATAGAACCAATTTCTTACTGGAGTTGAGAGAAGAATAAATGCTACTAGAGTCATGGAGAGATTGGTCCACTTGATTCTGTGTTCAAGATTTTTGTATTCTTCATCTTTTGGTCAAATTGACCCAAGTAAGATTGTGCTTTTGAAGGGTTTCCAGTGTGGTATGCACTTATATATCACAGAGGGGTTATGTGGTCAAATGCCTTCATTTAGAGAGTTCACATAGAAAGAACAGACCAGACAGAGAGAATGGTGACAGAAATCACAAGGTTGCAGCCTGATGTCTTTGATTTGAATTGAACATGGAATCTGCAATGTACTCTGTGCCAAAGATCCATGATAGACTGTGGAAATGCTACCCCTGTCTATGTTATTCACATTGGATAAACCTGGGAAAAGACAGGTGAAACTTAATTGTTCTTCCTTTATGTAGTTATGTAATTTGGAACTCATATAAAATGTCTATGTTTTCCTATGCAACCTCTTTACAACTGTCAATAGAATTAATAATGCTGCAGTTATACTGAATGTGCAAATATCTATTTAGGATCTATTTACATTCCTTGTTTCCTTACTTTTTTCCATTCCTCCTTCCTTCCTGTCTCTATGTATATTAGGAATTAGATTGCTAGATAATAAGCTAGTAATGCTTTTAATTTTTAGAGTGCTTTTCATACTATTTCCCAAGGCAACTGCACTATTTTATATTTCTACCAGCAGCGAGCAAAGGTTCCATTATTTTATTGGTCGTGGGGCTTGAACTCTGGGCCTGGGTGCTGTCCCTCAGTTCTTTAGCTGAAAGCTAGTGCTCTACCACTTTAGCCATAGCGGCACTTCTGGTGTTTTGGTTTTACAGACTTTCCTGCCCAGGCTGGCTTTGCTCCATGATCAGACCTCAGCCTCCTCAGCTAGAATTACAGGCGAGAGCCACCAGTGCCCAGCATCCAGTATCCTTTTATTTACTTTTATGGTAGGCATCCTAAAGAGTCATTGACATTTTACTTACATTTCCCTACTGCTTAGTAATATTGAGCATATTTTCATACATTTGTTAGCCACATACAAAGATTTATGTATCTTCTTTGTAAAAATCGGTGAATTCCAGTGTTTTTATCATTGTGTGTTAATTAAATAAAAATTTATTTCTCATAGTTCTGAAAGCTTGAAAACTCAAACCAGTACGCTAGTGTGACTGGGTTCTGATGAAGGATCTATTTTAGGTTTGTAGATGGCCTATATCTCATTGTGTATCTACATGAAATCTTGATATGTTCATGACTGGGAATGGAGGAACAGTTGAGATGGAAAGGATCTTTCTTTTCTTTTTCTGTGAAAGTTAAATCCATCTCGGGCCTCACCTCCATGATGTCATCTTACCCTAATTACCTACCAAAGGCTCCATCTCCAAATAATATTTTGAGGATTGGGAATTCAGCATATAATTTTGGAAGAATGAAATGCAATCCATAGTGTCAATTTTTAACTTTATTATTATTATCACCATCACCATCATCATCATCATCATCATCATCATCATCATCATCATCATCATCAGTCCTGACAGTTGCCTTGAGTGTTGTCTCTGACTTCTTCAACTCAAGGTGAGCACTCTACCACTTGAACCACAGCACCACTTCCTATTTTCTGGTGCTTAATTGGAAATAAGAGTCTCACAAACTTACCTGGCCAGGTTGGCTTTCAGTTCAATTTGAGGTTTTATACTTTTCATTATAGAAGTCTTTTACTTCATTAGTTAAGCACAATCTTAAGCTAATTTTTTGGGACTATTGTGATTTTTCTGATTTCTTTCCCAGACTGTTCATTGTTGGCAGACAAGCTGATGATTTTTACATGTTGATCATATATTCTGGCACATTTCCCATAGCATTTATCAGATCTAGAAATTTTCTCTGGAAATTTTTAGGATCTTTTAAATATAGGATCATGTTATCTGTGAACAAGCATAATTTAAATGGTTTCTTCCCTTTTGATCTATTTATTTCTTTCTCTTTGCTTATTTCTGTGGCTTGATTGCATTCAATATGGGAAAAGAGTGAAAAAATAAACATTTGTGTCATTCCTGCTATTAGCAGAAATGATTTAATTTTTCACATATACCCCTAATCCTATCGAGATATATACCCAGTATCACTAGTTTCTTCAAGGGTTTTATGATAAAAGAATGCTGACTTTAACTGGGCATTACACCTGTAATCTTGACTTCTCAATAGGCTGAGCTCTGAGGATCACAGTTCAAAGCCAGGCCGGGCAGGAAAGTCCGTGAAGCTCTTATCTCCAATAAACGACCAGAAAACTGGAAGTAGTGCTGTGCCTCAATGATTGAATGCTTGCCTTGAGCTGAAGGGCTGAGGGATAGCACCAAGGCCCAGAGGTCAAGCCCCACCACTGACCAAAAAAAAAAAAAAAGAAGAATGTTTACTTTTGTCAAAGGCTTTTTCTGCATCCAGAGAGATGTGTGTGTGATTTTTGTCCTTGATCTGCTTGCATGTTGCATTGCACATTAAGATTTATGTGTGTTAAACAATCCTTCATCACTGAAATAAAACTAAGTTGACCATGATGTATGCTATTTAACTAAATAATCTTTTCCTCTTGTTCCTAATTTGCTTAGTGTTTCTTGTCATCAAAAGCCAATTAAATTATAACAGATAGCTTATGAACACAGAGTGAAGCAAAGATGGGTTTTGTCTAGGTTTGAAGAAATTTAAGAAAAAAATATAGGGACAAGCCTTAATGATAATTCAGAAAACATTTTCCTAAAATAGAGTCTTTTCTCTCTGGCTGAGATTTGCTGTCAAAAATGAGAATCCACAGTTTGGAGATATTTTGTAACCAAAATCCAGATTTCTCATTACTTTTAGTCAAACCTTCTTGGGTGACCTTCAGAACTGAACAGGGTAAGCGTCAGAAGATAAATGTCTCCCAAATTCTATTGATGAGTAAACTTTCTTCATGGCTCCAAGTAAGAGAAGAAGCCCTAGGAACATCTGCTTCCTTTTCCTGATCTCTTCTGTTCTTATCATATTCATTCTAAGATTCAATTCATATCCACAATAATCACTACCACTTATTTTATTTTCACAATATTTTAGACTTTATTTTAAATGTCCCATGAACAAATAGACTTGAATATTACAACAACATAATGAGGCAAATAGTAAACTATAATCACTTACGTGATGAGAAAACTGAAATCTAAAAATGTATTGTGTCTGAGATCACACCTAGTGGTGGTGAAGTCTACCAATACATTTTCTCTAAAGGCACTTACAAGTTCATAAATACTTACACAGCATTATAAAGTCTTATCTATCTTAGCCATTCACACCTTCACACCATTCACTGAATGATTGTTCCAATCTTTGTTCCAACCACTCTTCATTTTGTTATAACAAATTGATAGATGCACCAATAAATCCACACTATTTGTAAGTTTTAAGGAAAATTTAGTGACAACTAAAAAAAGTGACACAATATTTCACATAGATACATATCCTTCTGAGGCTAATTTCAAATGTCAATTCTTTGAGGAAGAAGAGAATTGGTCCCTTCTTCTGAGCTTTAGTTAGCTGATTCTGGAACTTTCCATAGTTGTTTGTTTAGCTGTAGCCTTTACATGTGAGTCTGAGTGGTTGGACAATAACTGATCTTTCTTCAGAGGTCTGAAGTCTCAACTGAACCCCTCTCAATATTTTCAGGATAAACAATAAGTTATAATCAATATATGTAATAATTAATCAGTTTTAAAATTTAAGTAAAAGTAACAGGCTCGAGAAATACTGAAGTTAACGTCTTCAAATTCAATTTCAACTAATTTATTTCAACTAGAGATGTCACAGAAAGTAAATTTATATCAGGGCTCAAAAACAAATAATTAGGGGCTTGGAATGTAGCTTAATGGTTGAGTGCTTGCCTAGCATGCATGAAGCCCTCAGTTTTATTCCTTAGTACCACATAAACAGGAAAAACAAGCTGAAAATGGTGCTGTGGCTCAAGTGGTAAAGTGCTAGTCTCAAGCCAAAGATGCTCAGGGAAAAGGCCCAGGCCATGGACTGGAAAAAAAAAAAAAGCAGAAAGAAATGCTTAGTCCCATTGATGCTGTATTTTAATAATTCACAAGATTCTTTGGTGAAATTTTTTTGGTGCTGGGCCTGAGACTTACAATCAGGACCTAATCACTGTTCCAGATCCTTCCTTTTGTGCTAGCAAGGCTAGCACTCAACAACTTGAACCACAATACCACTCCTGGCTTTTATGGTGGTTAAGTGGATATAAGTCTAACTACTGCTTGGGCTGGCTACCATGCTTAATGCTCAGATCTCAGCCTACTGAATAACTAGGATTACAATCACGAGTCACTAGAGTCTGCCTGATGAACATTTTCTTTTTTTTACCGTATCACACTTTTTTTTACCTTATCACCTCAAAAACAGACATGTATACCAATTTATACAACTATTAGATTGTACATACTTTTTCAGGCAAAATTACATAGAAAAAAGTCAAACTAATTTCAAAGTCATCTGTTATAACTAGTTGCAATTTGAATGTACTTAATTGTCCATATAGATTTCTGCCAATAATTTCTTCCTATTCTCACTGCTCTGCTATATCTTTTTCCAGCCAAGTTTTGTAATTCTCCACTTTCCCCGTGTTCTCTTTCATTAAATGTCTCCACTAGACATGTCTTCTTCCAAGCTTCATTTCCTTCATTCACAGACCTTGTTTGCTCTTCGGTTTGTATTCTCAAGTGCTCTCCCTCCCTCAGTCTAACTTATATGGATTTGAGAGAAAACTGATAGGAGTTGAAAGGCTTAGGAAATAGATTCTAATTCTATATGTGACTTTCATTGAAGGGAATGCCCAAGACAACCTTAGGTAAGGAACCTAGTTTGAAGAAGTTCTCAGGAATTACAAATTTCTCAAAGTCAAGTGGATTAGAAGAGGCCCAGAAACCAGTGTTCCCTCCTGGAGAAGCAAATACACAAGGACAACACTGCAAACAAAAATTGGGTAAGAGAAAATAATTTGGGAAATTTACTAATTTTGGAAATTCTAGCAAGGTTGATGAGGGTAATCTGATTATGTGAGGTGGAGTTTGGAAAGTTCAAACATTGGCTGAACTAAGCTGTGGAACTAATAATTAGGTTTCCAATGAGCAGCACATAAGAATTTGACAATGAAGTTACACACTTGGGTTATTATCCACCTGGAGGCACTTAGGCCATGACACATTTTACAATCTACCTGAACTTCTGAATGTTAATCTCAAGAACATGGATAAAGATGCACAGACTGCACTGGGAACGTGGCTTAGTTGTAGAGTATGTGTCTTGTATGAATGAAGCCCTTGGTTCTATTCCTTAGAACCACATGAACAGAAAAGGCCAGAGGTGGCAATGTGGCTCAAGTTGTTGAGTGCTAGCCTTGAGCAAAAGAAGCACAGGGACAGTGGCCAGGCCATGAGTTCAAGCCCCAGGACTGGCAAGAAAAATGTGTACAACCTGCATGTTGTCTGAAAACGATAAGTAAAAGGTAAAATAACAGATAAACGCAAAGTGTCTGATATATCTGTGACCACACATTTTCAATCCTGTATGTCCACATCTTTGCTCAATACTTAACATACACTCAACACATATTCTGAATGAATAAATTCATCAATGACCATTTTATAAGAAATTTAATGAAGTAGAAATTAAACCTGAAAATGGTAATGGCCAAAACTTAAAATTGAATTAGAAACTTGTAGTTAGTGTTATAATGAAGTCTTTGTATCTCTGAGTCAAAGGTTAATGGGGGACCAGAGTATGTGAGAAGAATAGATGATAATTTGATAGTAAGAGATTTTACTTTTCTGAAGAAATAGGGACAAACATTGTTGATCCCCAACTTAACTAACCATTGTTTTTCAACTTGGACGTAGGAAAAAGGAGGTAAAAATGAGCATGTACAGCCTACAGGAAAGAAAGTGTTATGCGTATGAAGATATCCGTAAACCCCAGGATGATGATTACCTGTGTAAGTAACCCTCTGTGCTTGTTCAAACAGAAGGCAAATGTGCTTTTATAATAATTCATCAGGTCATTTGGCCCCCAATTACTGGTTTACTCTAGTAACTTCACATGAAGAACTAAGCGACAATGATATGCATTCTGTGCTCTTTCTCATGATTGTTAAATCTGGGATTGTACATATTTCTTGACTAATTTTTGCTGCTCTTGCCTCAGATTGTGAGCAATGTCAGCACTTCTTCATCACCAGCTACACTGTTCATGGACCACCTATATTTGTAAGAGACAGTGTGGTATCTGAGTGTCAATATTCTTGTCTGCATAATCATCTCAGTTATGGGGTTCTTACAAGGACAAGATGAAAGAATGCACCCTTTGATGGACAAAACATGTAACACTCTTTTTTTATTCTGTTTTGAGGCTTGAATTCTTGGCCTGAGCTCTGTCCCTCAGCTCTTCAGCTCAAGGCTAGTGTTCTACCATTTGAGCTACAGCACCACTTCCGGTTTTCTTGTGGTTTATTGGAGATAAGGTTTTCACCAACTTTCCTGCCTGGGCTGGTTTTGAACCGCGATCCTCAGATCTCAGCCTCCTGAGTAGCTAAGATGACATGCATGAGCCACCGGTGCCTGGCTCCACATAACCCTCTTTACAGGGTTCAGCACACAGCATCTTGTGAAAGACTCAGCACCCAGCACCCAATGCAAAACTCAACACACAGAACCCAGTGAAGGACTCAGCACATAACATCCTGTGCAGGATTCAGCACAGCACCCTGTGAGGGACTCAGAACCCCAGGAAGGACTCATCACATAGCTGTATCCCACAAGCTGTCATTAGTATTAGGGTGCTTTCATCAGTATCACCATTCTTTCAGAAACACATCACAAACTGCACAAAGTTCACATCTAATAATTTAGAGGTGTGTTATTTGAGGGGAGAGTCACCCACAGGGATTGCACTAAAATGTTGGGGGTACTATCCTAAGATCTTCTGCTCAAGGCTAGAGCTCTACCATTTTGAGCCACAGCTCAGAATTTCACAGACATCCTGCCAGGGCTGGGTTTTAAACCCACCAGTGTCAGGTCTCAGCCCCCAAGTATCTTGGATGACAGGGGTGAGCAAGCCAGCAGCATCTGGTTCCATAGCGCTTGGTTGCAGTGGTATACATCTGGCTATTCAGATTAGATTGCAGCTGTCAGCACCAGACACCCAGCTTGCTCTGTGATGAGGTATTTGAAGTCCTATTCTTATATAGTTGCAGTCACAACATTCAATCTTTTTTGGTGCCCGTCCTGGGTCTTGAGTAAGGCTCTAGACACAGTCCCTAAGATTTTATGCTGAAAGCTAGTGCTCAACTGCTTGAGCGACAGCACAACTTCTGGATTTTTATGTGCCTGTGGTAGTGAGGAATCGAATCCAGGGCTTTGTATGTGCTAGCCATCACTATAGCACTGAGCCACAGGAGTGACGTGAATAAACAGATAAATGTGTAGATTGGCATATATATGTGTCTACATATATATGTAGATGTATAAATATATGTATAAAACAAGAGAAAGATGACTGTATATTATGAAATTACATAAATTATATTACTGCCAATTATTGAAAAATTATTCCTTCCATTTTTAAGTGTCATTGTTGAATACATAATAAAGTATTAATTGAAAATTAGTCAATGTAATGTAATTGTTGTGTATAATTTTATAGTATACTCATACACTAACTACTAATTTAATTGTTAATTTTATAACATTTGTATGGATGTATATTGGAATGCGTTTCTTAGAATCTCCTGCCAATCATTAGTGGCAGTCCCAGGATTTGACTTCCAGGCTTAAGTTGAGGTTTCAGCTATGGCTACCATAATAGCCAGCCAAACATCAGCATGTAAGGTCATGTACACTTTCTGGGCCTTGTCATTTTGACCCAGGATGGTCACAATGCATAGCGAAAAAATGTAAAACCACCTTCTTGAACTTCTCTGTTTTATCCTTCTCCTTTTTATTTTTATTTTTTGCTAACGCCGAGATTTGAACTTGGGTCCTAGGATCCCAAGCTCAGCTGTGGCAGAGATGCCAAGACCTGAGTTCAAGCCCCATGTTTGGCCAAAAAACATAATAAAATAAAGCCCTGGATGGAATTTTTTTGGAATTTTTCTGGCTGGCATGGGATTTGAACTCAGGGTCTGGGTAACTCTGTGGCATTGTGGGTGAAGGGGAAGCTCTCGGTCCTTGAAGACAAGAAATTCAAACCAGTTCCCAGGCTCTGAATTGACGCCACAGCACTGGAAAAAATAATATTCATATATGATCACTGTTTACATACATGGGTTTAGTAAGTATGACATTTATTACCCTTATTTATTATTATTACACATATAACATTTCATTTATTACATCCTATCACGAGTATATATTTGCATATGGATTATACATCATACTGAGACCCAGGATTTTTTTTTCAGGAAAAAAATGTGTCGAAAGTGGTTTCTTCCTACATGAATAAATTTTTGGCGATGCTGGGATTTCAACTCACGGCCTACAATGGCTAATCCATAAATGGGGTCACAGTCTTAGCACACCAGCCTCTGGCAATCTGAGCTGCCAGGAAGTTCTAAGGACCTGTGATCAAGCCACAGTAGTGCCCTATATATATATTGATAGAAGTGTAGAAGGCTATATATATACATACACACACACACACACACACACATATATATATACAGAGAGAGAATGTGAGGATATCATAAAATTATATAAATATAGTCACATATTATTAGTTATTAAATTATGTCTCCATTTAATGAAGTATCATGGTTGAATACTTATAAAAATTTTAATAAAAATTAGTCAATATCCTTCCATTAGGGGAATCATACCATGGTGCTAGAATGGAAGATATAAATCCAATAATTTTTTTTTAAATTTTATTTTATTTTATTTGAGAACATACTGTACAGAGGGGTTACAATTACATGGGCAGGAAAATGCATACATTTCTTACCAAGCATTGCAGCCTCCTCCTTTGTTTACCCTTCACCTCCCTTCCCAGCCTCCCCCTCCCCCCCCCACCCAATCATACCCCCCTCCCCCCCACCGACATTGTAAAGCTGGTTTTGACATGACATTTTGTACTTCTCATTGTTGCAACAGGTCCAACTGAATCCTTAAAAGACTTGTTTGTCCCCGTCTCCTCCACATGTTATACTGACATCAAATATAGTGAAAGCGGGGGTTACACTGTGGGGGAGGGACATACAAAGCAACAAAGAAATAATCTTATAAATGCGTTAGAAACACATGCATGAAAGAAACAAAAACATTAAAATACATATTTGAGGGCTCGTTTTCCTAACATCACATTCTCTGACTTTTTCCACTTGACTCATACCTATACTAGATATTGCAAATAAGGGAAACCATGGGACCTATGTTTCTTTGGGCCTGGTTTACTTCACTTAATATAATTTTTTCCAAGCCTTTCCATTTCCTAACAAATGGGGCAATGTCATTCTTTCTGATGGAGGCATAGAATTCGATTGTGTATATATATACCACATCTTCTTGATCCATTCATCTACTGAGGGGCATCTGGGTTGGTTCCATATCTTAGCTATGGTAAATAATGTTGCAATAAACATAGTTGTGCTGGTAGCTTTAGTGTGGCCTTGTTTATGATCATTTGGGTAAACGCCCAAAAGTGGGACTGCTGGGTCATTGGGGAGCTCTATGTGGAGTCTTTTGAGGAACCTCCATACTGCTTTCCAAAGTGGTTGAACAAGTTTACATTCCCACCAACAATGAAGTAAGGTTCCTTTCTGTCCACATCCCCTCCAGCATCTGTTGTTGTTAGAGTTCTTGATTTTTGCTGTTCTAACTGGAGTGAGGTGATATCTCAATGTTGTTTTGATTTGCATTTCTTTTATGGCTAGGGATGTTGAACATTTCTTCATGTGTCTATTGGCCATCCTTTTTTCTTCTTCAGAGAAGCTTCTCTTTAAGTCTTTCGCCCACTTACTTATTGGGCAGTTGTTTCTTTGAGGATTTGTTGTTGGGTGGTTTAATTTTTTGAGTTCCAAGTATATTTTAGATATGAGACCCTTGTCCGTTGTATGGCTAGTAAAGATCTTCTCCCAATCCGTGGGCTTTCTATTGATCTTGCTAGCTATGTCATTTGCCCTGCAGAAGCTCTGCAACCTTATACAATCCCATTTGTCCAACCTTTCTTTGATTTGTTGTGTTTCCGGGTCTCTATTCAGAAAGTTTCGGCCTGAGCCGAGGAGACCCAGGGTTTCTCCTATTCCATCCTGTAATGTTTTCAGAGTGTCTGCTTTGAGTTCAAGGTCTTTGATCCATTTGGAGTTGATTCTGGTACAGGGTGATATATAAGGATCTAGCTTTAGTTTAGTGGTTCTTATTCTTGCTCCTGTTGATGTGATGAATAATATTAATTGAGGGAGGAAGCTAATCAAAGAGTAATACAGGAATTGAGAGACCAGGTAGAGAACACACAAAGATCACTAAAAGCATTCATGGAATCCATTAACAAAGAGCTGAAGGAAGTCAGGGAGACCACAAAGGGAATGCTGAATGGAACCCAACAGAAGGAATGGGAGCCCAAAGAAACCATAACCAATCAACTAAGTGATTTGAGGACAAACACTGAACACCAAATTAAGGAAGTAAAGAAATTCATACAAGACCTAAAACAGAGCTTCAACAAAGTACTTGAAGCCATCAAAGCTGACCAACTAGAAGGAAAAGAGATAAAAAACAAAGTAGAGAGTCTTGACAGCAGGTTAGACCATGCAGAAGATCGAATCTCAGGGATTGAAGACAGCCTAGATATTATAGAGAAAGAACATACAACCATCCAAGACAAGTCCAAGAAATATGATAGATCTATCCAACACCTGGAAGACACCATCAGAAGGCCTAATCTAAGGATAATGGGTGTAGAGGAGCACCTAGAAACAGAAGTTAATGGTCTAGGAAATTTGTTTAACAGGATCCTAGCAGAGAACTTCCCAAACATGCAAGAAGATAGGCCTGTCCAGATACAAGAAGCCTTTAGAACCCCAAATAGACCAGACCAGAATAGGACATCCCACCGACACATTATAATCCACACAGGATCAACTCAGAACAAGGAAAAGTTCCTTAAAACTGTCAGAGAGAAAAGGGTAATCACTTATAAAGGGAAACCAATTAGAATCACCTCAGATTTCTCAGCAGAGACAATCAAAGCAAGAAGAGCCTGGAATGATGTATGCCATGCCCTAAAAACAAACAACTATCAACCAAGAATACTGTACCCAGCTAAACTCTCCTTCATAACTGAAGGCCAAATAAAAACCTTCCATAGCAAAGAAAAATTGAAACAATACATCTCCACCAAACCAGCCCTACAAAAGATTCTTAAAGATGTCCTACACATAGAAAACCAACAAGACCGCAATAAAGGCCAAGAAACTGCACCCAAACTGAGAATCCAAGAACCATAGGAAGAACCCAGTTTTCGCAGCCCCCAAGAAGGTAGATAACATGGCAGGAACTCCCAAATACCTCTCAGTCCTATCTCTTAATGTTAACGGACTGAACTCTCCAATTAAGCGACATAGACTGTCTAGTTGGATTAAAAAACAAGACCCTTCTATCTGCTGCCTGCAGGAGTCACATCTTGCCCGTAAAAACAAACACATTTTCAATGTTAAACCCTGGAACAAAATCTACCAAGCAAACGGACCGCATAAACAGGCGGGAGTTGCAATCCTAATATCAGATAAAATAGACTTCAAATTAAAATTCGTGAAAAGAGATAAAGAAGGTCACTACATACTAATTAAAGGATCTCTCCTTCAGGAGGATATTACAATTCTAAATATCTATTCACCAAACAATGGAGCACCCAAATTTATCAAAGAAACACTACTTTCCCTCAAATCCCATATAGATCCAAAGACATTAATTGTTGGGGATTTTAACACACCACTCTCTCCACTAGATAGATCAACTCGGCAAAAACTCAACAGAGAAACCACAGATCTAAACAGCTGCATAGATCAACTAGACTTAACAGACATTTACCGAACATTTCACCCAGCAGCATCAGAATACACGTTTTTCTCAGCAGCACATGGAACGTTTTCTAAAATAGACCACATTTTAGGCCACAAAGCAAACTTGTCTAAATTCAGAAACATTGAATTTATACCTTGCATTCTCTCTGACCACAAGGGAATAAAATTAGAACTCAACACCAAAAGCCACCAAAGAAAGTCCGGTATCACAAGGAGGCTGAACAACCCACTGCTGAATCATGAGTGGGTCATGGAAGAGATTAGAAAGGAAATTCAAATGTTCATGCTATTCAACAAAAATGAACACACAAAATACCAGCTCCTCTGGGACACAGCAAAGGCAGTACTCAGAGGCAAGTTTATAGCTCTGAGTTCCTACATCAACAAATTGGAGAGATCTGAAACTAGCAATTTAATGACGCATCTAAACCTCCTTGAAAAAGAGCAGCAAGATAAACCCCAATCCAGTAGACGGAAAGGAATAATCAAAATTAAATCAGAATTAAATGAATTAGAATCCAAAAAAACTATAGAAAGAATCAACAAAACAAAGAGTTGGTTCTTCGAAAAACTTAACAAAATTGACAGACCCTTAGCAAATCTTATCAGAAAAAGAAGAGAACACACCCAAATTAATAAACTCAGAGATGAGAATGGAAACATCACCACGGAAACAACCAAGATTCAGAACATTATAAGGGAATACTTCTCAAAACTTTATGCTAATAAGTTTGAGAACTTGACAGAAATGGACCTCTTCCTAGCAAATATTGACATGCCAAAACTAAACCAAGATGAGTTAAACTATCTTAACAGGCCCATATCAAGCATTGAAATAGAAACAGCAATAAGAGACCTCCCAGCTAAGAAAAGTCCAGGACCAGATGGTTTTACAGCGGAATTTTACAAGGCCTTCAAAGCAGAGCTCACACCAATTCTCCTCCAACTCTTCAATGAAATTGAAAGAGAAAGCTCACTACCGAACACATTCTATGAAGCCATCATAACCCTCATCCCAAAACCAGACAGGGACTCATCAAAGAAAGAGAACTATAGACCCATTTCTTTGATGAACATTGATGCAAAACTTCTCAACAAAATTTGGCCAACCGACTTCAACAATTCATCCAAAAAATCATACACCACGATCAAACAGGATTCATTTCAGGGATACAAAGCTGGTTCAATATACGTAAATCCAATAATTTTTGTGTGGCATTATAAAATAGAATCACGAATTAACTGCAAAATTAATTGTTATTACACATTCCATTAACATTCACATAAATAGGAACTAGTCTTTTAGGATCTCTCTCCATTTGTGGGTGGCAGTCCTGGCATTCGAACTCCAGGTTTAGGTAGTTTACTTCCAATGAAAACCATTGGAATAATACTGTGAAGGTTTCAGATGGTCACAGTGAAAAAAAGAACAACAAGAAGAAAAGAAAGCCAGCTGTCAGTGGTTCCTGCCTGTAATACTAGCTCCTCAGGTGGCTGAGATGTATAGAATGCCAATTTGAATTCAGCAAAGGCAGGAAAGTCCACGACATTCTTATTTCTAAGAGATCACAGGAAAATATCCCCATGGGTTGGGGCTGTGGCTCAAGGGCAGAGGACTACTCTTGTGCAAGAGGAGATCAGGCATAGGACCTGGGCTCATATTTCAACCTCGGACGTGCCAAAGAAAAAAAAAAGAAGGCAATAACTCCATGTCTCTGAGTATGGATGGATGATGTATGGATGTCACAAAGGATTTACAATATAATCATCAGTGTGATGTCACATTGTCATTATGACATCAGCTCATTGTGACATCACAAATATGTAATGACATCACACCACTATGATATCACATTGTCATTGTGACATCATATATACATTATGAATGCCTATTCTTTGATTTCATTATATTTCAAATGTGGCATGTGGGTTCATATAAAAAACACATTTTGACTTCATAATCATTGTGACATCACAATCCCTTTGTGACATAACATTGCCATTGTGATATCTCTAAACATCTGTGCCAACTCAAACATGTCCTGTCCTCATGTTTTGTGACATGTTGCCACTGTGTTAGGCTCATTGAGAGCTCAATCTATTTTTGACATATTATTTCAGGTATGACATGAAATATTAGCAATATACTGTGACATCATGAACATTGTGACATCACACTACTAGATTTAATGACCATTGTGTCACATTGTCACATCACAGATCTGTTCTGACTTCATCACATTTGTGCCAACAAATGCTTTGGAATCGTCACAAGCCCGTTCTAAATTTATATACTCATTGTGAGTTAATGACAATTGAGGTCTGGAATGCCATTGTCACATCACCAATCTACTGCGACATCACAAAACTAGTTTGAACTCATCTCTATTATGGCATCATCAAATAATTGTGATATAACAACACTATTATGACATTATAATTTGACATCATATTGCAATTGTGATATTACATACTTTCACAAACCTATTATGATCTCATCACATATAAGAAAATTCATGGCCTTTGGGATATCAAGCTCCTTCTGTGAATTGTATCATTGTGAACTTCTAGCAATTCAAATGTGAAAGAAGATGTCACATTACAAACTAGTTTGGACATCATTAACTCATTTATTACAAACTAGTTTGGACATCATTAACTCATTTTTATATCAATAATTATATCATTTTTGTATCATTAACATTTGAACAAATGAAACCTGTTAGCAACTTTAGCACTTGTAACAAAAAACATGGCCTTTGCATCATCATACTTCATTTGTGTATGTTATGACTTCAATCTCATATCCTCACCATAAATTAGTGGCAATTAAGATCTGACATGCCATTGTGACATCACAAACCCTTTGTGACATCATTACCAGTGCGAAATCCAACTGTTGTTATGACACCATCAGCTCATTGTGACATCATCAAGCTACAGTGACATCATAGCATTATGACATCACATTGCCATCTTGCTGTCATAGACACATTGTGAATATATATCCTGTGATTTCATTCTTTTTCAAATGTGGCATATCAGTTGATATCAGAAACACATTGTGACCTCATAACCATTGTAACATTACAAACTCTGTGGGACGTCATAACCAGTGCGACATCAAAATGTTGTTATAACATCTTTAGCTTATGACATTATAGCATTTGCCATTATGACATTATGACATCATAGTCACATTATGAATGCCTAATCATTCTATTTGAAATGTGGGTTGATATCAGAAATTCATTGTGATATCATAACCATTGTCACATCAAAATCCCTTTGTGACATCAATTTGGCAATGTGACATCACAATGTCAATGTAAAGCTACTAAGGCATCATGATATCACAATGGTCATGAACTCACAATGGGCTTCTGATATCAACTGACATGCCACATTAAAAATAGAATGAAAAACATAATAGGCAACCACAACGTGTGTATGACATCAGAATGACAATGTGATGTTACAATGCTATGATGTCATTGTAGTTTTACACGTCAAAATGAGCTGATGGTGTCATAATGCCAACATGATGTCACAATTATGATGAAGTCAGAAAGGATTTGTTATGTATCAATGGTATGTCTGTCAGTTGTCATTAGTTCCCCATAAGAATATGGATACAAAAAAGGTTCTCTGATGTCACAGAGGCCATGTGTGTTTTCAAAGGTGGTAAGAGGTCCTAATCTGAATGGCACAATGTGATTCATCATGTCACAATGGAAATGAGATGTCCCATTTTGTTTTTGATGTCACCGTGGTGGGATGAGATAACAACGGTTTTGTGATATCACAATTTGTTTGTAATATCAGAATGATATATCCAATTTTAATTACTTAGAATTCAATATGAGGATACCAGGAGATAGAAGAAGCTTCATAGTATGAGGTCATATTATGAGAAAACCCAATGGGACAGTGATTTCACAAACACAATGTGATGTCTCAATATCTTGTTATAATAATGTTTTGATGTCACAATTGGTGACACCATACTGATGAGGTGGTCGTAATAGATTGGAGATGTCCCAAGGGGTTCATGATGTCACAATGGCATATGGGATCTCAATTGTCATTAACTCACCATGAGTATATGAGTTTGGGAAGGGATTCTGATGTCTCTAATGTATATGTAGTCAAAAAGCTGAAGAACTAAAAGATCTGAGATGTCACAAAGTGACACAATGGTTATGATGTCCAGCAGTGTGATATCATTATGTTACACTGGATTTTAGATATCTCATGTCGTATCTGAAATATGAGGTCGAACACAGACTTTCAACTCACAAAGGGCCTAAGACATCACAATGGCATGCCACAAAAGATATGAGGACAGGAGAGGTATTTGATGTCACAGTGAGTTAGTGATATAACAAAGGCAATGTGCTGTGACAAAGAGATTTTGATGTCACCAAAGTTATGAGTTCACAGTGGTTTCCTGATATCAACCCACATGGCACATTTGAAATAGAATGAAATCAAAGAATAGGCATTCACAATGGGTCTATGACATCAAAATGACAAAGTGATGTTAAGGCAGCAATGTTTGATAAGATAGGAACTCATTACCTTGCTCATGTAAATGTAATCCCTCTGTACACTGTACTTATAATAAAAAAAGACACAGAAGAAAAAAAGAGAAAAATGGTACAGTGTCATTGGGGTTTGGTGATGTCACAATGAGATGATGGTGTTATGATGACAATGTGATTTCACAGTCATAATTATTGCAGAAAGTATTTGTGATTGTACAATACTATGTGTGATCACAATTTTCATTAGTTCACTATGAGGATATGGCTACACAAAGGTCTGTGAAGCCACAGAGGTTATGTGTTTCTTTAAAGGTGCTAAGAGCTCACAATAGCTTTGTGATGTCACAATGTGATTGTGAAGGCAAAACAGCAATGTGATGTCACAATGGGGTTGTGATGTCACAGTGGTGATGAGGTCACAATGAGTTTGTGTTGTCAATATGAGTTTGTAATATCACCATGACATGTCCAATTTTAATTTCTACTAGTTCACAATGAGGATACAATTTCAAAGAAAGAATCTTAAGCTCCAAAGACCATGTGTTTTTAGTCATAACTTGTGTAATATGCAGCCATTAGGATATTTTAGTCCTTCAGTAGGCTTAGAATCTGTTTTCAAACTCATAATAATTCAGGTAGGACATATGATATCTATCAGAAATTGACTGACATCATGACCATTCTGACATCATATGGATAGATATTAAGACCATGGTGTCACATTGTGAACTCACAAATCTGTTAGGACTTCATCACATTTGTGCCAACACATGATATTGGAGATAACACAGTCCCTTTGTCAACTCATATCTTCATTGTGAATTAATGACATTTGAGATCCAGCAGGCCATTGTGACATTTCCAACCAGTTGTGACACAAACAAGACCACACTAAAGCTACCAGCACGACTATATTTCAGCATTATTTACCATATCTAAGATATGGAACCAACCCAGATGCCCCTCAGTAGATGAATGGATCAAGAAAATGTGGCATATATATATATATGTATATATATATATACACACATACATACAATGGAATTCTATGCCTCCATCAGAAAGAATGATATTGCCCCATTTGTTAGGAATTAGAAAGACTTAGAAAAAATTATATTCAGTGAAGTAATCCAGCCCCAAAGAAACATAGGTTCCAGGTTTCCCTTATTTGCAATCACTAGTATATGTCTGAGTCAAGCAGAAAAGGTCAGATAAGTTGATGTTACTGGAATGAACCCTAAGATAAGTATTCCAATTTTTTTTGTTTTTTTTTTCCTTTCATGCAATTTTTTCTATCATATTTATAAGATGATTTTTATGTTGCTTTGTATGTCCCTCCCCCACAGTATAACCCATACTTTCACTGTATTTGATGTTGGTATAGTTTGTGGAGGGGAAGGGAAAAAAATAACAAATCATTTAACTAGGGATACAGGAGGACCCATTGCAACAATGAGATGTACAAGTCGTTTTGTCGAAAAACGAACTTAAAAACTTTGGTGGGGGTTGGGAGGAGGATTGAGTGGGGAGAGAGGAGGAGTATGGGAAGAGTTTGGAAGGGGAAACAACGAGGAGGCAATAATGCTTGATAAGAAATGTACTCGTTATCTTGCCCATGTAATTGTAACTTTTCTGTACGGTATTCTCACAATAAAAAAAAAAAAACACAAGACATTACAAACCCCCTCCCAAAAAAATTGTGACAGCACAAACCTATTATAGTAGAAACACATTGTGATCTAATAGCCATTGTGGTAGCACAATACCTTTGTGATCCCACATTTCCATAGTGATATCACTAACCCATTGTGAAATTCCAATCCTCTCACACCCAATCCAGGTATGAAATGTGATACCCGAATCCAGTGTGACATTTAGATCATAGTGACATCACACTGATAGATGTTAAGAGCATTTTGTCACATTCTGACAACACACACCTGTTAGAACTTCATCACTTTTGTGACAACGCATGCCTTTGGAGATACCACAGTCCCTTTATGAGCTCATATACTCATTGTGAGTTAATGACAATTGAGATCACATGTGTCATTTTGATATCACCAACCCATTTTGACATCACACACCTCTTGTAAACATCACTAATTTGGCATCACCAATTGTGATATGAAAACCTTATTAAGTTATCATATTGCAACATCACATTGCCATTATTATATCACTGTTCCATTGTGTTTTCTAAAACACAATGTCTTCATAGCATTTTAGAAAATTCATGGTCTTTTATACTTCAGTCTTCTTCTGTGAACTCATATCCTCATTGTGAAATAGTAGCAACTGAAATTGGACATGTGATTTTGAGGTATGACTTCACAAAACTATTTGATTTCATTACCAATTTGACATCCAAACCCATTTAGAACTTTCATTACCATTTGACATCACTATCACATTTTGACATCCCAAACCTATTAAGACCTCTTAGCACCTTTGATAAAAACATATGACCTTTGTGACATCACAGTCACTTTGTGTAACTATACCCTCATTATGAACTTCCAATTGGTATCAGACATGCCATTGCAATATCACGAACCCTTTGTGGCATCACCAGTGTGACATAACATTTTCATTATGACAGCGTCAACTAATTTTGATATCACAAAAGTACAATGACAAGATAGCATTATGAGATCACATTGTCATTGTGAAGTTACAGATAGATTGTGAATGCTTATTTTTAATTGTTTTTTTTTTTCCGGTTGTGGGGCTTGAACTCTGGGCTTGGTTGCTGTCCCTGCTCTTCTGCTCTAGGTGAGCACTCTATCGCTTGAGCCACAGCACCACTTCTGGTTTTCTAGTTGTTTTTATTGGAGATGAGTCTTATGAACTTTCCTGCCTGAGCTGGCTTTGAACTGCGATCCTCAGATCTCAGCCTCCTGAGTAGCTAGGATTACAGGTGTGAGCCACCAGTGCAAAGTTATTTCATTCTATTGCAAATTTGACATATGTGTTGATATCAGAAACATAATGTGACCTCATAACCATTGTAACATCATAAATCAGCAGTGACATCAAATTGTCATTATGACACCATCAACTCATTGTGACATCACCAAACAACAATGGCATCATAGCAGTATAAATCACAGTGACATTGTTACATCATAGACGTAACATTGTAAAGGCTTATTGTATGAATTCATTCTATTTCAGAAACCCATTTTGACAATATATAACCATTCTAATATCACAATACATTGTGACATCACATTGCCATTGTGATATCATTAACCTGCTGTGCCATCACAAACCAGTCCTGTCCTTATAAGTTTTGTGCCATGTTGCCCTCGTTATATATTAGTTCCTTGTGAGCTCATAATCTGTTTTCAATCTCATATTTCTGGTATGACATGTGATATCAGAAATCCCCTGTGACATCATATTGCCAGATTTCATGAATATTGTGTCACATTGTGACATCACAAAACTGTTAGAACAGCATTACGTTTGTGACAGCACATGCTTTTGGAGACATTACAGTCACTTTTTGAACTCATATATTCATTCCCAATTAATGACAATTGAGATCTGCCATGCCACTCTGACATCATGAACCCATTGTGACAACACAAATTTATTGTGCTCATCACGAGAATGGCATCAACAACTAATTGTGGTATGAAATCATTATTTTGACATTATATTGTGGTATTGCCATCGTGACATCATTGTTCCATTGTGTTTTTACAAACCTACTATGGCGACATCACATCTTAGAAAATTCATGGTCTTTGAGATTTCAAGCTTTTTTCTGTGAACTCATGTACTTATGACCCCTAAAGCAAGGACACAAGCCATTGAGTCAATTTTAATATAATAAAAGAATTTACAATAGAAAGGGGACTGTGATTACCTTATCCTGGACTGGATACCCAGGTCCAAGATCATCCTTGCCAACAAACCTCAGAACTTCGATGGGCAGCACCACCCTTTTTAATTGGTCTGCAAACCACCATCCAAAAAATTATGATCTCCAAAGCTCCAAACCTCAATGGGCAAGGCTTTTTACTTTTCCACTCCTCCCTCCTTCACTACAGAGCTGTCCTTCCTTCCTGGTCTTTCCCTTTATCCCTTCCACCACTTCCTTCTTCTCTTCCACTCTCCTCCGCTCTCCACAGGCCTGCCCTACTCTGCCCCCGTGACCACTTGCCAACCTTCTGCTCTCCATCAACTTCCTCTCTTCTCAGATTTTTCTCTTTATTCCATCCAGGTAGCACCCATTTTTATTTCCCCTTCCAATGCTCTGAAAATGCAACCTATATATAGGTTTACCTCTCTTTACTCCAACGGGTCTTCTGCCTAACAGTTTTCAACAATCACTTCCCAAACTGCCCAATGCTCAATCACTCCTTGACAGCTCACCATGTGAGGCTTGACACTTCACCTTTGGCGGCATTCCCCGCACTCTCCGGTGGGCCAGGCCAAGAATTTACAATGATTATCAGCTCCGACAGATAATTCTGGCCCCACTGGTTATTACAGTATCCTCATAGTGAATTAGAAGAAATTGAAATTGTATATGTCATTTTTATATTACAAACTTGATGAGACATCACTAAACCATTGTGAACTAATCACCGTGTGACATCACAAACTCATTGGGATATCACATTGACATTGTGCCACCATGATCACATTGTGACATCCCAAACCTATTTGACCTCAGAAGCTTTGAAAGAAAGCATGGCCTTTGCGAAATCACAGGCCTTTTGGTATCCATACCCTTATTTTGAGCTAATGACAATTGAGATGAGACATGTCATTTTAACATCGCAAAACCTTTATGACATCATCACCAGTGTAATATCACATTGTCATTATGACAACATCAGCCCATCATGACATCATAAACCAATGACATCATAGCATTATGATATCACATGGTCATTGTGATGCCACAGACACATTGGAATGCCTATTCTGTGATTTCATTCTATTTCAAAAGTGGCAGGTTTGTTGATATCAGAAATACATTGTGACCACATAATGTTTATGACATCACAATACCTTGATGACACCATATTGCAATTATGATATCACTAACCCACTGTGACATCACAAACTTTCTTATTCTCATAAATTTTTGACATGCTTCCAGTGTGATCCCTTTGGCCTCTTTGAGTTCATAAATTGTTTAACTCATGATACTTCAGGAATGACATGTGATATCAGAAATCCACTGTGACATCATGACCACTGTGACACACTGCCAGATATCATGACCACTGAGTCACATTGTGACATCACAAACCTGTTAAGACTCATGACACTTGTGCCAACATATGCCTTTGGATACATCATTAACCCTTCTGAACTTATATATTCATTGTCAATTAGAGATCTGGCATGAGATTTTGACATCACCATCTCATTGGGAAATCACAAACCTATGTGACCTCATCACCTGTATGGCATCACCAACAATTTGTGACTTCAAAACAATACTATCCCATGTAATGGTAACATCACATTACCAATGGGATTTTCACCATTGCATTTTCACCAACCAATTATTTCCTCATAATATTTTATAAAATTTATGGCCTTTCTGACGTAGCTCCTTATGTGAACTAGTATCTTCATTGTGATCTAGTAGAATGAAATTGGACATGTAATGGTGATATTACAAATTAATTGTGACACCATTATCCAAGTGTGACCTTATCACCACTGTGACATCACAAACCCATTGTGACATCACATTGCCACAGTGATATCTCGGTCACCTTGTGACATCCCAAAACTGTTGTGACCTCTTAGCACTTTTGAAAAAGCACATGGTACTTGTGACATCACAGTCCCTTTGGGTAACCATATCCTCATTGTGAACAAAGGACAACTGACATCAGACATGCCATTGTAACATTACAAACACTTTGTCCCATCATCTCCAGAGTGAGATCACATTGTTGTTATGATACCATCAAATCATTGTGACATCCCAAAATGACAATGACGTCATAGCATTATGACATCACATTTTCATTGTTAGGTCATAGAGACAATATGATTGCCTATTCTGTGGTTTCATTATATCTCTAATGTGACAGATAGGTTGATTTCAGAAACCCATTGTGACCACATCACCATTGTGATATTACAATCCCTTTGTGACCTCATATTGACATTGTGATATTATTAATGCAATGTAACATCACAAACCTTGCGTCCTCATAAATTTTGTAACAAGTGTCAACCTTGACCTGGGCTAGATGCCCACAGCTAAATGCAGCTTCACCCATGAACCCTCAGAGCTCCAAAGAGCAGCCCAACCATTTGTTATCTGGCCTGCAAATAAGCAACCCCAAAAATAATGATCTCCAAAGCTCCAAACTTCGAAGGACAAGGTTTTTTTCTTTCTATTTATCCTCCTTCTCTATAGACCTGTCCTACCTTTCAGGTCTTTTCATTTTTTTCCTTTCACCATTCCCTTCTTTTCTTCAGGCTTCTCTACTCTTGACAGGCCTGCCCTGCCCTGTCCAGGTGGCCAGTTGCCATCCTTCACCTCTTGGTCTCCCTCAATTTCCTCTCCTCCCAGGTTTTTACCCTCCTGCAGTCTCTTTACTTCTTTCCTTCCAGGCCTTTCCCTCTTTTCTCTCCCCTTCTGTTGCTCTGAACATGCAGCCTATGTATAGGCTGTACCCTTCCCCCACTGCAGTATGTTTCCTGCATAACAGTTTTCAAGCATCACTTCCCAAATGTCCATGCCCAATCACTTCATGGCAGCTCACAATGTGGGGCTTGACAACCTATCTCCTTCAGCAGCATGTGCTGCTCCCTTCAGCTGCATGCACCCGCCTCTCCTGTGGTCCAGACCAGGAGGCCATGATGACTATCTGTTCCCATGGATGATAGGGTCACTGCTGGTTATTAAGTGTATCATGGTGATCTAGGAGAAATTGAAATTGGACAAATTTATGATATTACAAACTCATGATATAACTAACCCATTGTGACCTCACCAACACTGTGACATCACAAACACATTGTAACATCACATTGCTGTTTTTGACACCAGGATCACATTGTGACATCCCAAACCTATTATGACCTCTTATAACCTTTGAAAAAAATACATAGTTTTGTGACATCACAGTCCCTTTGTGTACCCAAATCCCCACCATGAAATATTGACAATTGAGAATCAAACATGACATTTTAACATCAAAAAGTTTGTGAGATCATCACAATTGTGACATCACATTTTAGTTTTGACACCATCTGCTCATTCTGAAATCACAAAAGTAAAATAATATGATAGAATTATAACTTCACATTGTCATTGTGATATCATAGACACATTATGAATGCCTTTTCTGTGATTTCATTGTATTTCAAATGTGGCCTGTAGGTTGATATCATAAACAAATCTTGAATTCATAACCATTGTGACATCACAACCCCCTTGTACATCACAATGTCATTGTGATATCACTAACCTACCATGACATCACAAACCTATCCTGTCATCATAAATGTTGTGACATGCTGCAATTTTTTTAAGCCTTTTTGTCCTCATGATCTGTTGTGGACCTCATTAGATTTCACATATGACGTTTGATATCACAAATTCCCAGTGACATCATGACCATGGTAACATCATACTGCCAGATGTCATAACCATTGCGTCAAATTCTGACATCACAAACCTTTTTGGATTTCAATATATTTGTGACAACACATACTTTTGGAAAAACTACAGTCCTTTTGTGAACTCAGATACTCATTGTAAGTTAAAGACAATTGAGAAACATTGTGTCATTTTGACATGCCCCACACATTGTGACATCACCAATCTTTTGTGACCTCATCACCAATGTGGCATCATCAACTAATTGTGACACCAAAATAATATTTTGACATGATGCAGTGAGTTGACATTGCCATGGTGATATTAATGTGCCATTGTGTATTCACAAACCTAATATGGCCTCATAACATTTTTAAAAATTCATGTCCATTAGGACTTCAAGTTCCTTCTGTGAACTTGTATGCACATTGTGAAAAAGCAATTGAAATTGGACATGTGTTTAAGATATTACAAAATCATCATGACATCAAAAACCTATTGTGAACTCATCACAACTGTGTATCATGAAGCTATCATGGCCCCTAAGTACTTTTGAAAACACACATGACATTTGTGACATTTCAGTCCCTTTGTATACCCATATCCTCATTGTGAACACATGACAATTGTATTCATATATGCCATTGTAAAATCACAAACTTTTGTTACCCCATCATCAGAGTGACACCATTATCTCCTTGCAACATCACCAATTTACAATGACCTCATAGCATTATGACATTATATTGTCATTGTGATGTCATAGATACCTTGTAAATGTCTATTCTATTTCATTCTCTTTCAAATGATGTGGCCTGTGGGTTGATATCAGAAAACCATTGTAATCTCATAAATGTATGGCATCACAATCACTTTGTGTTATCACAGTGCCATGGTGGTATCACTAACACACTGACATCACAAACTTGACCTGTCCTCATAAGTCTTGTGATGTTCTGCAATTGTGATGTCTTAGGCCCTTTATGAGTTCGTAATCTATTTTCAACCTTATAATATTTCAGTTATGATATGTGATATCAGAAATCCACTGTGACATCATGATCATTGTGACATCATACTGACAGATATCATAAATATTGTGTCACACTGTGACATCACAATCCTCCTAGGACTTCATCACATTTGTGACAACACATGCCTTTGGAGATAGCACAGTCTGTTTTGGAACTCGTATTCTCTGTGATTTCATGATAAATGAGATCCTTTATGCCATTTGGATATCACCAACCAACTGTGACATCATAGACCTACTCTGACCCCTTACCTGTAGGTCATCATCAATTAATTGTGACATCAATACCTTTTGTGATGCCACAATTTGACACGATGATCATTACATCTGTCAGTGTGATGTCACAATGGTCATGATGTCACAGTGGATTTCTGGTATCTAATGTCATACATGAAATATGAGGTTGAAAACAAATTATGAGGGCAAAAAGTCTGATATCACAATGTCAGCATGTCACAAATGTTAGGAGGAGAGGAGAACTTTGTGATGTCACATTGTGCTAGTGACATCACAATGGCACTGTGATGGCACAAAGTGATTATGATGTCAAAATGGTTATTTAGGCACAAAAATGCGTTTCTGATAGCAACTCTCATGCCACATATGAAATACAATGAAATCACAGAATAGGAATTCACAATGTGTCTATGATGTCAAAATGAGAATTGTTGTCATAATACGATTATGTCATTGAGTTTGATTATGTCACAATGAGGTGATGCGCTTATAATGAAAATGTGATGTCATACTGTTGAGGATGTCACAAACACTTTTTGATGTTTATAATGGCATGTCTGCTTTCCATTGTCATTAGTTAACAACAAGGATATGGGTACTGATGTTGAAAAGGGCATGTGATTTTTCAAAGAAGCTAAGAGATCATAATAGGTTTGAGATGTCACAAGGGAATCATGTTGTCACAATGACAATGTTGTCACCATGGGTTTGTGATGTCATGGTGGTGATGATGTCAACATGTGTTTGTGATGTCACAACGAGTTTGTAATATCACAATCAAATTTCCAATTTCAATTGCTACTAGTTCACAAGGAGGATACTGTAATAATCAGCAGGGCCCCGATAATCTACAGGCTTAGATAACCAGTGTGGCCCCATCTCCTGGCCAGCTGGAGAGGATGAAGTATGCCACCAAAGACGGAGGGGCATTCTGTGGGAGGGGCTGGGGCATTAATCATCACGTGCTGAGCTGTGGAGAAGTAATTTGACTGTGGGCAGTTTGGGATTTGACAGTTGAAAACTGTTAGGCAGTTGGAGTGAAGAAGGGGTACAGACGTTATACAGGCTTCTGGTTCAGAGCAATAGAAGGAGAGAAAAAAAGGGAAAAGTCCTGTAAGGAAGGAAGTGGTTTGATAGCAGAAGGAGAAAGACCTGGGAGGAGAAGAAGTTGAGGGAGGGCAGGAGGTAAAGGATGGCAACTGACGACCCATTCAAAGCAGTTCAGGCCTGTGGAGAGTGAAGAGGCCTGAAGAGAAGAAGGAACTGGTAGAAGGGAGAAAGGGAAAGACCTCGAAGGAAGTATAGTTCTGTAGTCGAAAGACAAAAGAAAGGGTAAAAAAGGTTGGCCCTTTGATGTTTGGAGTTTTGGATTTCATAATTTTGGGTGTTGGTGGTTAGGAGAACATTTATGATATTAAATGTGTCTCTATGGATTCTCTTGAACTATAGAGGTCTTAATTTTTGGAGACCTCCATCGAGATAATCCATTTGGATGGCATCAGGCCTTGGCCTCAGGGAAAAATCCCCATAGGTGAGAGTGTCAGCACTCAGGGTTGAGAGTATACCTCAAGTGTTTGTCTCCGGAGGAGAATCATGGACAAAAAGTCATTTAGGGTCCTCTAGGGGTGTGTGGGCAAGCTTGCCAGCCTGATTGGGGATCCCCTCTGGAGGTCATCTGTTGCTTCCTTGGGAAGCCATCTGGGAACTCCTTGAGAGGTCATGCAGGGCTTCTTTGGGAAGCCATCTGGAACCTCATCAAGAGTACATCTGCAACTTCCTTGAGAAGCCATCTGAGACCTACCCTGGAGGTCATCTGGAGCCTTCTCCTGGGGCCATCTTGGACTTTCTCCAGAGGTCATTTGGGGCTTCCTCAGGAGGTCATCTGAGACCTCTATAAAAGTAGTGATTGGGAAATAAGGGAAACCATGGACCTAAGTTCCTTTGGGCCTGGCTTACTTCACTTAATATAATTTTTTCCATGTCTTTCCATTTCCTAACAAATGGGGCAAAGTCATTCTTTTTGGTGGAGGCATAGAATTCCATTGTGTATATATACCACATTTTCTTGACCCATTCATCTACTGAGGGGCATCTGGGTTGGGGCTTCCTTAAGAGGCAATCTAGGACCACCTCCTGAGGTCATCTGGAGCTTCTTTTGGAGGTCATCTCAGGTTACCTTGATAAGAAATATATGGCTGTCTTCGGATATCATCTGGGACTTCCTTGAGAAGCCATATAGGATGTCATCTGTGGCTTTCTCAAGAGGGTTATCTTGAACCTTCTCTGGAGTTCATATGTGGCCTCCTTGAGTGGCCATCTGGGAGCTACTGGTGAGGTAATTTCAGCCTCATTGAGAGGACATCTGGGACCTCCTTTGGAAGTCATCTGACACTTCCTTGGGAAGCCATTTGGAACATCCATGAGAGGTC
The DNA here is from genome assembly GCF_019054845.1 of Dipodomys spectabilis. Taxonomy (NCBI): domain Eukaryota; kingdom Metazoa; phylum Chordata; class Mammalia; order Rodentia; family Heteromyidae; genus Dipodomys; species Dipodomys spectabilis. The sequence goes on along the minus strand of NW_024870821.1, from coordinate 1,761,913 downwards.
ATCTAGGGCTTCCTAAGGAGGAAATATGTGACATCCTCCAGAGGTCATCCGCGACCTCCTCAAGAGGCAATCTGGAATGTCCTCTCTGTCATCTGGGACCTCCTATAGAGGTCAACATTGGGAGGTTTGGGGCATGTGGGTTAAGTGTCTGTGGCTATTGTTCTGTGTGTGCATGCTGATAGTTCTGTGTCCTGTATGACCCTCTGTTTACTCCTTTTCTCAGGATGGGAGAACAAGGCCTAAATTTGTCATATCCAAAAAAATTATCCCCCAGGGTTACAGAATCCCTCAGAGGAAGATGCACTGATGTACTCTTTCTCCTATTCTTTGCCATCAGCACCTCTAATGTTAAGTCCTCCCATGCGAAAATTGGTTACTTGTACCATCCTGAGGTGGTACAGTATGGTATGTTACCCTTATTACCCTTGAGACGGGAACATGGAGGAGATGGTGGGCAGGTCCCCTTTTTAATATATGGTCCCTTTACAACTAGTGACCTGTATTACTGGAAACAGCAAAATCCATCCTTTTCAGAAAAAAAAAACAACCAGGGCTCATTACCTCATTAGAGACAGTAATTTTCACACACACACACAACTGGGATGAGTGCCAGCAAAATTTACAGATGATTTTCACCTGGTAGAAAAGGGAGTGAATACTGCTCAGTAACTTGAATGTGGTCCCTGGACCGGACAGTAGCTCCACTATTGAACCAGACCATTTGGATCAAATCTTTCCCCAGATTTATCCAAGCTGAGACTAACAGCAATTGATGTATGGAGGTGCTTACCAATTATTGCCAGGTTTGGTTAGCAGTGATACCGCAGAGGCTGGAAAGCCAGAAAGGTGAGTGAGATGGGAGAGTTCCCCAGTGAGTACCCTAATGCTTTTCTGAAACTTCTCCCAGAAGCCTATAGGACCTATAGGCCTATAGATCTTGAAGCCTTGGAGAATCAAAGAGCCCTAAATATGGCTTTTGTTAGTCAGCACCATATCTTAGAAGAAAGCTTCAAAAGTTATAAAGTTTTGAGGGAAAGGTGTATTTTGAGTTGGAAGTGGTTGCCCAGTGGGTGTTTGACAACAGAGGTACCCTGGGAAAAAAAAGAGTAAGAAGGGAGTTTGAGTTTTGGTAGGAGCACCAGAATAGGGATCAAGAAACCCTGGGCAAAGACAGTACAATTCATTTGCAAATGGCAGTAGGGAACCTCTAGGACTAGATCAGTGTGCTTATTGCAAGAAAAATGGACATTGGAAAAAGGAATGTCCAAGGGGGAGAAAGATTGAAAATGACAGGTTATGTAATCACATTAACACCTGGAAAATGTGATTGTATCTCTGGAGAAACATGCAAAGGAGCTTGAGGCTCTGAATTCCAACTGTGTTCAATTTAAAAACAGCCCTATAAAATTAAGAAGAAATGTGGCAAAGAAAAAATTCACACACTTCTATCTCAAAACACAGTTTATAAAATACTGAATCTCCAATATGTGCCAAACAAAACCCACTAAGAGGTTAAAAGCAAATAGAAGAGTACACTGGAGAAACCAGAGAATTATTGACGTGAAGAAAAGTTTTGAAGATATAAATTACGAACTTGTGAGAGTCAAAAATGAGAAGAAAATCCTCAAAAGGAACCTAGAAAACAGTCAGAATCAAATGAAATTCAAGTACATTAGCCTGGGTGAGCATGAGGCAAGTTAGGGGACCACAGGTCAGAGGCCAACAGAAGCACAATACAGCAATGCTACCATCCTTGCTAACCACAATTGAGGCCAAGAAGAGATACTGATGCTTCATTAAGAAATAGTGGACATAATAAAAGAGCTGGACCTGATATAAGAATGTATTAGGCTGAAGTACATGTTGATTATAAGCTTTGAAGAGTGCCACCAGATAGTCAAAACAACAGAGAAAGAAGATAAGAATAGTTATAGAGAAAGACGAGGAAGTGCTATGTCATAGAAGATGAGGCCAAGAAAAGTGAACAGGAAATATCAGGCTCAAGAAAGAGATTGTTACTCTTCAGTAAGAGTTAAAGGACCACATGGTCTGATAAAGAATGCCGGGGAAAGGAAAAGAGCATTGGGAAGAAAAACATAAGCGCTAAACAAACAGTTGAAAGATCTGTCACAAAAATACAGTGAAGTGGAAAACTAGAAAGAGAAACTACTAGAGTAAAAATCCAAAAAGACTGCTGAGATCTTCACCATAAATGTAATGCAGAAATATCATGTCCCAATGGAACAGGTGGAGGTGGGAAAATTTACCTCTCAATAGCACCTTTGTGAACTTAAGGGAGGAGCTGAAGAGCAAGCAAAGGGGTTGTGAGAAGGAACAGCAGTTGGCCAGTCAAAGGAACTCTCATGTGACCCTGCCAAAACATTTGTAGGTTAAGGAGCACATTGAGAAGGAGAGTGGGATCATGAAAGCAAGTTTGAGAGAAAAGGAGGAGAATAAAATGGAAGAAGTATCCAAGGTTCAGAGTACTATACGGGAGTTAAAGAAACTAGAGACCCTAAGATACAGAGAAACATCTGAGCTGGTTAGGTAGCTTGGGAGACCACTCTAAAACCAACGGGGTCTCTAGAGCTACTAGTTCTTAAGATTAAAGGAAGAAGCAAAAACAGTGGTAATAAGTGTGCAAATTTTGAAACTAAACTTGGGAAAAATGAATACAGGCTTAAGCTTTCTGTCAGTTTATATGTAGATATTTGCACCAAGGTAAATTGCCCGAGGCTACTGCCTAAGACTGTTCTGAAAACCAGTGGGGCCTCAGCCTGACAATCCTTTGTAATGTGTGTAGGTAATTTCCAACACGTAAAAGCTGAAAAGCTGGAACATATGGAAAGAATTCATATGTGAGGAACCTCAGATGGTGAATTGGGCAAGTGGACTTCACAGAGGTAAAGCCTGGAAAGTATTGGTATCTATTATAATAGTGGACACTTTTTCAGGCTGAGCTGAGGCATGTAATAATTCCTTGATTTGACTTACCCTTAGGTGTGGGGTCCGAAGTTGGCACTGCATTCATGGCCTAAGTTCTCAATTATTAACTAATGCCCTAAGAATAAATTGGAAGTTACAATCCATATATAGACCTCAGAGTTCAAGGCCCTAGAAAGAATGAGTATGACCTTAAAGGAAACTTTAACTAAATTAAATACAGAGACTGGCCATGGCTACGTAAGTCTCCTTCACTTTGCTCTTCTTCAAGCAAGATGTAGCCCTTATGTTAAAGAATTTAATCCCTTTGAAATACTTTAGGATAGACCACCCCCTTTGTTCCCTAATCTTGTGAAGGCTATATTAACAGAAATGTCTAACTACCAATTGCTGGCTTTACAACATATTCTTTTATGTACCTATCCTTTGGTAACCAAGGCCCACTTGCTGCCTAAGAAAAATTCCACCTGACAAGGAGGGGCTAAGATGGCAATGGAACAGCAAGGAAACACCACAGCTCTCTCCAACCAAAAACAGTGTTTGGCTTTCAATGCTCTGTTTCACCAAGTGACACCCTCCCCCTGCAAAAAATGCAATTGCTCAGAGAGATATAGGAAGTGATAAAAGAAAAGGGAAAAACCTACACAGACAGTAAAGTGGGAAGACCCTTCCCCCACCGCTTGTTGGTGATGGGGCTCTGTGCTGAGCAGCTTAAGTTGTGGGATTCGTGCCAGGCTGCTTAAGTATCCTGGCTCTGGACCCTCCGAAGAACACACACAGGCAAGCATCCCAAGGCTCCCAGAAGACTCCCAAGGTACAGTGCCAACCCAGAGAATACAAACAGAAATCTCAAATGCAGAGCCGGCATGAAGACTTCCCTCAGTGGCCCTGGCACGGTGCCTCTGCCTGGTTGGTGCAAGCAGCCCAATCCAGTCTAGAACAGCAGCAGCTTTCAGCAGTGGTGAATGACCCTAGACTCACACTGTGGTACTTCTGTCCTGCTGGTGTAAACAGCCTAGCCTAACTTGGAGCAGCAGCAGCAGCAACTGGCAGTGGCAGCAAACCACCAAGACTCCGGGCACAATGCCTCTTGGCACTAGCCCACAGGAATAGCCCAGACCAGCCCAGGGCGGCAGCGGTGGCTAAGGTGGCAACAGCTGCAGTGAACAACTCCAGACCCCTGGTGGTTTGTGCCTCTCCATACTGACCCACATAAGCGGCCCAGCCAAGCCAGAGGCAGAGCAGTGTCTAACACCTAACTCGTGGTGGATTGTCTGGCTTGCATATGTGGCTCAGCTGATCCTGGGGCAGTGGCAGCAGCTCAAGCAGTGGCATCAGTTGTGGCAGCAGCAGTGGCATCGACAGTGGCTGTGAACAGCTACAGACGTGCAGTGGGGTTCAGCATCTCTCCATACTGGCTTGCATAAGCAGCTCAGCCCAGCCCATGCTGGCAAAGGTGGTGAACAGCCACAGACTTGAGGCAGGGTGTGGTGCTGAACTACCCCAGAAAATCCTCATGAACATTCTTGCCTGGGATGGCTTTAAAACTGAATACTCAGATGTGAGCCTCCTGAGTAGCTAGAATTACAGGCATTCCCACCAGCAGGGTCTTATTCTTGCAAACTCCCTAACTTTTTCTCAAATAGATCATTTGTTAGTTCATACAAGGAATTTAAGCAAATACAAGAGGATCGACATAGTACCCTGTATTCTATCTGACCATACTGGAATCAAACTGGTTCTCAATAACAAGGCATAAAGTAGATAAAACTTAAACATATGGAAATTAAACAACATTCTTGGAACAATACATGGGTTACAGAAGAAATTAAAGAAAAAATTAAAAAGTTCCTACAATTCAATGAAAATGAAAATACATCAGAAAGAAACCTATGGGACCCAGTGAAAGGAGTCCAGAGGGGCAAATTTATTGCTCTCAGCATGCATATCAAGATCAATAGAAAGCCTACGGATTGGGAGAAGAACTTCACTAGCCATACAACGGACAAGGGTCTCACATCTAAAATATACTTGGAACTCAAAAAATTAAATCCTCCAATAACAAATCCTCAAAGAAACAACTGCCCAATAAATAAGTGAGCTAAAGACTTAAAAAGAAACTTCTCTGAAGAGGAAAGATGGATGGCCAATAGATACATGAAGAAATGCTCAACCTCCCTAGCCATAAAAGAAATGCAAATCAAAACAACATTGAGATACCACCTTACCACAGTTAGAATGGCTAAAATCAAGAACTATAATAATGACAGATGCTGGAGGGGATGTGGACAGAAGGAAACCTTACTTCATTGTTGGTGGGAGTGTAAACTTGTTCAACCAGTTTGGAAGGTAGTATGGAGGTTCCTCAAAAGACTCCACATAGAGCTCCCCTATGACCCAGCAATCCCAATTCTGGGTGTTTACCCAAATGATCACAAACAAGACCACACTAAAGCTACCAGCATGACTATGATTATTGCAGCATTATTTACCATAGCTAAGATATGGAACCAACCCAGATGCCCCTCAGTAGATGAATGGATCAAGAAAATGTGGTATATATACACAATGGAATTCTATGCCTCCATCAGAAAGAATGACATTGCTCCATTTGTTAGGAAATGGAAACACTTGGAAAAAATTATGTTACGTGAATTAAGCCAGGCCCAAAGAAACATAGATCCCATGGTTTCCCTTTTTTGCAATATCTAGTATATGTCTGAGTCAAGCAGAAAAGGTCAGAGAAGGTGATGTTAGGGAAATGAACCCTAAGATATGTATTCAAATGTTTTTTTTTTCTTTCATGCGATTTTTTCTAACACATTTATAAGATTATTTCTTTGTTGGTTTGTATGTCCCTCCCCCACAGTATAACCCCTGCTTTTACTGTATTTGATGTCGGTATAATTTGTGGAGGGGAAGGGGAAAAACAATTTATTTAAGTAAGGATACAGGTGGACCCATTGCAACAATGAGATATACAAGTCGTTATGTTGAAAACTAACTTTACAACTTTGGTGGGGGAAGAGGAGGAGCAGGGAGGATTAGGTGGGGGGGCAGGGGGAGGATGGTAAGGGATGTGAAGGGGAAACAAAGGAGGAGGCTACAATGCTTGATAAGAAATGTACTCATCATCTTGCCCATGTAATTGTAACCCATCAGTATAGTATTTTCACAATAAAAATAAATTAAAAAATTAAAAAAAGAAAACATAGACCAAGTAAACAATGTTATGATGCAACTAAAACTGCTAGAGGAACAAGAAAAATTGAACCTAAAGTTGCTAGACAGAAAAAGATAACTGAAATAAGAGCTGAAATTAATGAGATACAAAGAAAATTATTAATAAAATTAATAAAACAAAAAGCTGTTTAAAAAAATCTCAATAAAGCTGACAGACCACTGGCAAGAGTAATGAACAAAAGAGAGGAGACCCAAATCAATAATATCAGAGATACCACAGGAAAAATTACAACAATCATCCACTCAAAGCACTAGCTTTGAGCATAAAAGCTTAGGGACTGTGTCTAGACTCTTACTCAAGACCCAGGAATGGCACCAAATAAAGATAGAATATTTTTACTGCAACTATATAATGATAGCACTGCAAATACCTCATCATAGAGCAAGCCGGGAGTCTGTTCCTGACAGCTGCCATCTAACCTGACTTAGCCAGAGGTAAATGGCTCCACAGAACCAGATGCCACTGGCTCATTAACCCCTGTTATCCAAGATACGTGGGGACTGAGATCTGACCCTGATGGGTTTAAAATCCAGCCCTGGCAGGAAGTCAGCAAAACTCTGAGCTGTGGCTCAAAGTGGTAGAGCTCTAGTCTTGAGCAAAAGATCGTAGGACAGTACCCCCAAACTTTCAATACAATCCCTGTGGCTGACTCCACCTCCTCCAAAAATACCCCACCCCTCAAAATCATTAGATGTGAACTTTGTATGGTTTGTGATGTGATTCTGAAAGAATGGTGATACTGATGAAAGCACTCTAATTCTAATGACAGTGTGTGGGATACAGCTATTTGATGAGTCCTTTATGATGTGTTGTGTGCTGAGTCCTTTACACGGTGCATTTTTTTTCATCTGGTTCTTATAAGAGTTCCACAAGTAAGATGATTGTGCAGATGAGAAATTTGAGGCTCAGATATATCCCCATATCAAGGCCAAAATTATGTATTTCCTAACTCTAGTGAGTTGTCTCCTACAGACAATTGTTTGGGTTTATTTTTCTCGGTCATGAACTTTGAACTCAGGGCTTAGCCACTGACCCTTCCCTGTTGGGCTCATCACTAGCTCCCTATCACGTGGAGCCAAGAACCCCCTTGCAACAGAGTGTTACAGTCTAGGATCTGCAGCTTAGGTCTGTCATCCTGCCTACTGAGGAAGCTGAGACCTGACGATATGGGTTCCAAACTATCCCAGACACAAAAGGTCCTAAGAGACTACTATCTCCTATTCACCACTTAGAAACACGAAATGGAAGCTGGGCGCCAGTGATTTGCACCTGTCATCCTAGCTACTCAGGAGCCTGAGAGCTGATGATCACAGCCCAAAACCAGGCTGGGCAGGAAATTCCTTGAAAGGTTTCTCTCCAGTGAACTACCAAAAACCTGCAGGGATGCTGTAGCTCAAGTGATAGATCACTTGGCTTTAGTGGAAAAGCTCAAGGACAGCACCCAGGCGTAGACATCAATTCCTCCAACTTCCAAGAGAAGAAAGAAATAAACCTGAATTTGAGGGCTGGGAATGTGTCTTAGGGGTAGAGTGCTTTGCATGTATGAAACCCTGGGTTTGATTCCTTAGTACCACATCACTAGAAAAAAGTCTGAAGTGCCTGTGTGGCTTAAGTGGTAGAGTGCTATCCTTGTGCTGGAGAAACTCAGGTACAGTGTTCAGGTCTTGATTTCAAGCTCCAGGACAAGTGTATGCACACACACACACACACACACACACACACACACACACACACACACAGATACCAGAAGTGAAGCTGTGAAACCAACTGTTAAAGCACTGAGCTCCAGTTCTGAGCTCATGGTCAGCACCCAGGCCCTGTGTTCAACCCTGAAACCTAGCCACCCAGAGCCTAACTAGGAGAGGTCAAAGGTTTCAAAACCTGATGAGCTTCACCAGCCCTAAATGACAGGAAGCATTGTGATATTAAACATGTGCTTAGATTTAGCAAGCTTCCAGAAACCTAGGAATACACCATTGCAAATAATGAAGCATTTAATTAGGTTTAGCTCCCTTGTTGTCTACCAGAAGGACGCTTGAATTAATTGTAGCAGGTTATTTCAGCACTGGAACATAGTCTAACAAAAAGACAGGATGAGTGCAGGGAACTTGGCCTGCCATGGGAGGTGGCACAAATGAAGGCTTCCTGTGAAAACAGCACTGGGGAGAAGAGATGGCTTGGGGTACAAAGAGGCCTTTTTCTCCTGGCCTTCAGAGCCTGACCACACTCCTCCTCACTAATCGGCCTTGATGGAGTTGCTTGTTACACAACTGTACAAGAGTGAGGCCTTTTGTCTGCCTGTTCCAACAATGAGGCAGAGTTCCTTCAGCAGTCCCTGGTGCCGAGAAAACTTCAGGCTACAATGGGAACAGTGAGGGGAGCCCCGGAACATGCACTGTCTTGAAAGCACAGTCTCTGCTATGAAATCATTCTATTCAAAGCAAATTTCCTAGCTGGGTGCCTTTCATCTTAGGGACTCTGGACCTTCACCGATAAAAATACATCCATACATACATGGGGAGACATGGAGTCACTTGATTTTTTGTTTGTTTCTTTTTAGGCAGGTCCGGGGGTTGTATTAGGAGCCTAGGCACTGTGCCTGAGCTCCTTTTGCTCAAGGGTAGAGCTCTGCCCTTGAGCCACAGCTCCATTCATGGAGAATTTTTATTCCTTTGATAACTTCGAATAAGAGTGCTGTGGACTTCCTGTCCAGGCTGAATTCAAACTGGCATTCTCTACCTCACAGATTCCTGAAGAGCTAGGATTAAAGGCAGGAGTAAATAACACCTGGCTTTCCTTTATTCTTGTTCTTTTTTCATTGTGACAAACTGAAATCTTCACAGTGTCATGCTAATGGTTTGCATTTCGAAGTAAACTACCCAGGCCTGCAATTTGATTGCCAGGACTGCCACCTACAAATGGAGGGAGATCTTGAGAAAATCTTTCCTATTCATGTGAATGCTTAATGGATTGTTATAAAAGTAACAAATAAATTTGCAATTAGTTCATGATTCTCTTATAGAATGCCACACGAAAAATATTTTATTATGTCTTCCATTCTAGCTCCTTTGTATGATTCTCCCAATTAAAAAATACTGACTACTTTTACATTAATGCTACTTCATTAAATGGAGGCATAATTTAATAATAATTCATAAAATGTATAATTTAATATCCTCACATTTTCTCTCTCATATATATTGCAAACTACACATCTATCTATCTATCTATCTATCTATCTATCTATCTATCTATCTATCTATCTATCTATCTATCTCTCACTCTCTCTCTCTGTCTGTCTATCTATATCCACATCTTTATCTATATCTATCAGCCATTACAATGGCTTGTTCCACAGAACTGGCTGGCAGCTCAGTTTGCCAAAGGCTTTTGTAGTACAACTGACCCTTTCATGAATTGGGCATTGTGAGCTTTGAATTAAAATCTCAGCATTGCCAGAAGTTTATATGTGGAGTCAGAAGACAATTTTGACACATGTTTTTCCTTCTCTGTGAAAGTCCTGGGTCTCAGTATGATCTATAATCCTTATGCAAATACATCCATGTGATAAAATGTAATAAATGAAATAAATATTATATATGTAATAATACTAAATAAAATAAAAAACAAGGGTAATAAATATCATATGGAATAAACCCATGTATGTAAATAGATCTCATATACGAATATTTTTTTTTCAGTGCTGGGGCTTGAATTTGGGCCCTGGAAACTGGGCTGAAATTCTTGTCTTCAATGACGGTAAGCTTACTCTCCCCAACAGTGCCACAGAGTTACCCAGACCTTGAGTTCAAATCCCAGGCTTGCAAGAAAAATGGTGCAAATTCCAAGCCAGAGCCTTGATTTTTTTGGCCAGGACTGGGGCTTGAACTCAGCTTGTAACAACTCTGCGTCAGCTTCGATCATCCTAGGCTGGGGTGCAGCCTCTGGACACACAGCCCATCCTGAGATGCTAAGACCAGAGTTCAAATCTTGGGACTGGCAAAAAAGGAGAAGTGCTGGGAAAGAATAGAGTGATTGCCTTGCATGCATAAAGCCCAGGGTTCGATTCCTCAACACCACATAAGCAGAAAAAAGCCAGAAGTAGCGCTATGGCTTAAGTGGTAGAGTGATATCCTTGAGCTGAAGAGTTGAGGTACAACACCAGAGCCAGAGTTCTGGCCCCTAAACCGAAAAAAAAGAAAAAAAATGCAGAGGGGGAAAAAAAGGAGAAGTACAAAACTGGGAAGCTCCAGAAGGTGGTATTACATTGTTTTATCCTTTGCATTGCAACCATCCTGGGTCTAAATGACAGGGCCCAGATAGTGTACATGACCTTGCACTGCTGAAGTTTGGTGGGCTATCAGGGAAGCCATAGCCCAAACCAACAACCTAGGCCTGGGGTGCGAATCCCAGGACTGCCACTTATGAATGGAGGGAGATCCTAAGAAACACATTCCGATATACATCCATACGAATGGAATGTTGTAAAGTAATAATTACATTAGTAGTCAGTTTATGATTATATTATAAAATTATACACAATAATTATAGTACATTGACTAATTTTCAATTAATACTTTGTTATGTATTTAACCGTAATATTTAAATAAATGAAGGAATAACTTATCAATAATTGGTAGTAATATAGTATATAAAATTAGATAATATACAGACATCTGTGTCTTGTTTTATACATATATATATGTGCTTACATACATATATATATATGTAACAATCTACATAGGTATTTCTACATTTGTCATTCTTGGGCTCAGTGGTAGAGGGTTTGCCTCATATATATGAAGCCTTGGGTTCAATTCTACACTATCACATGCACAGAAAAATCTGGAAGTCTCATGGCTGCTTGTTTTAAAACAAATACACATTAAAACTTTTAAAATCATATGGAATTTATTCTTAATGCAAGAATTACAATCACAATTCACCACACAACAGAGCACCCAAAATTATGCAAGAAACACTATTTTCCCCCAAATCCCAATATCTCCAAAGACTTGAATTGTTGGGGACGTTAACACACCACTTTCCCCACTAGATAGATAAACTCAGAAAAACTCAACAGAGAAAATGGAGATCTAAAAAACTGCATAGATCAACTAGATTTAACGGACATCTACGGAATATTCCACCCAGCAGCATCAGAATATACGTTTTTCTCAGCAGCACAAGGAATATTTTCCAAAATAGACCACACTTTAGGCCACAAAGCAAACTTGTCCAAATTCAGAAACATTGAAGTTATACCTTGCATTCTCTCACACCACAAGGGAATAAAATTAGAACTCAACACCAAAAGCCACCAATGAAAATCCTGTAACACATGGAGGCTGAACAACACACTGCTGATTCATGAGTGGGTCATGGAAGAGATGAGAAAGGAAATTCAAATGTTCATTAAAATCAACAACAATGAACATGCAAATTACTGGCTTCTCTGGGTCACAGCAAAGGCAATACTCAGGGGCAAGTTTATAGCTCTGAGTTCCTACATCAACAAATTGGAGAGATCTGAAACCAACAATTTAATGAGACATCTGAGCTTTCTTGAAAAAGAGGAGCAAGATAAACACCAATCCAGTAGACGGAAAGAAATAATTAAAATTAAATCAGAATTAAATGAATTAGAATCCAAAAAATATAGAAAGAATCAACAAACCAAAGAGTTGATTCTTCAAAAAAATTAATAAAATTGACAGACCCTTAGCAAATCTTATCAGAAAAAGAAGAGAACACACCCAAATAAATAAACGCAGAGATAAGAATGGAAACATCACCACAGAAACAAACAAGATACAGAACATTATAAGGGAATACTTCTCAAAATTTTATGCTAATAAGTTTGAAAACTTGGCAGAAATGGGAATTTTCCTAGCAAATACTGACATGCCAAAAATAAACCAAGATGAGTTAAACCATTTTAACAGGCCCATATCAAGGATTGACATAGAAACAGCAATAAGAGACTTCCCATCTAAGAAAAGCCCAGGACCAGATGGTTTTTTAGTGGAATTCTACAAGGCCTTCAAAACAGAGCCGACACCAATACTTCTCCAACTCTTAAATAAAATTGAAAGAGAAAGTTCACTACTGAACTCATTCTATGAAGCTATGATAACCCTCATCCAAAAACCAGGCAGGGACTCATTAAAGAGAGAGGACTATAGACCCATTATTTTGATGAACATTGATGCAAAACTTCGCAAAAAATTTTGGCCAGTTGTCTTAAACAACACATTCAGAAAATCATACACCACGATCAAACAGGATTCATTTCAGGGATGCAAAGCTGGGTCAATATTCGCAAATCAATTAATATAATTCATCACATAAGCAGGAGCAAGGATAAGAACCACATGATTATCTCAATATATGCAAAAAAAAAGCATTTGACAAGATCTAACACCTCTTTATGATGAAGGTTCAGGAAAAATTAGGAATCCATGGAACATTCCTCAATACAATAATGGCTATATATGACAAACCTACAGCCAGCATTATACTTAATGGTGAAAAACTAAAGTCATTTCCTCTTAACTCAGGAACAAGACAAGGATGTCCACTATCACCACTTCTCTTCAATCTAGTATTAGAATTCTTATCTACAGCAATTGGACAAGATGCAAACATAAAGGTGATCCAAATAGGGAAAAAAGAAATAAAACTCTTCCTCTTTGCAGATGACATGATCTTGTATTTAAAGAATCCCATAGATTCCACTCCCAAATTACTCAAGTTGATTTAAAACATTGGCAAAGTAGCAGGGTATAAAATTAACCCCCAAAAATCAATGGTTTTTCTGTATGCCAACAATGAGTAAAGTGTTGCTGAAATTAGGAAAGCAACTCCATTTGTAATAGCCCCACAAAAAAATAAAATACCTAGGAATTAACTTAACCAAAGAAGTGAAGGACCTCAATGATGAAAACTTTAAAAACGAAAAAGGAAATCAAAACAGAACTTAGAAGTGGCAAAAACTCCCATGCTCCTGGATTGGAAAGATCAACATCGTGAAAATGGCAATACTTCCCAAGGCTATCTACAAATTCAATGCAACACCTATCAAAGTTCCCATCTCATTCTTCAAAGAAATAGAAGAGGCAATCCAAAAATGTCATATGGAACAATAAAAGAACCCGAATAGCTAAAACTATCCTCAACAGAAAGAACAGTGCTGGAGGAATATCAATACTAAATTTCAAACTCGACTATAAAGCCATAGTAATCAAAACAGCTTGGTACTGGCACAAGAACAGACCTCAGAAGCAATAAAATAGAACTGAAAACCCAGAAATGAACCTACAGACCTATAGCCATTTAATCTTCAATAAAGGAGCTAAAAAAATAGAATGGAAGAAAGACAGCCTCTTCAGTAAATGGTGCTGGCTTGGTTAACTACTTGTAGAAAACTAAAGCTAGATGCTTATATATCACGCTGCATGAGAATCAACTCCAAATGGATCAAAGACATCAGAGTCAAAGCAGACACTGAAAACATTAGAGGATGGAATAAGAGAAACCCTTTGTCTCCTTGGCACAGGCTGAAATTTTCTTAATAGAGACCCAGAAAGACAACAAATTAAAGAAAGGTTGGACAAAATGGGATTGCATGAAATTGTAGAGCTTCTGCATGGCAAAGGACATATAGCTTGCAAGATCAATAGAAAGCCCACGGATTGGGGGAAGATCTTCACTAGCCATACAACAACGGACAAGGGTCTCATATTTAAAACATACCTGGAACTCAAAAAATTAAATCCCCCAACAACCAATCTTCAAAGAAACAATTGCCCAATAAATAAGTGGGCTAAATACTTAAAGAGAAACTTCTCTGAAGAGGAATGAAAGAGGGCCAATACATACTTTAAGAAATGCTCAACCACCCTAGCCATAAAAGAAATGCAAATCAAAACAACATTGAGATACCACCTCGTCTCAGGTAGAATGGCTATAATCAAGAACTCTAATAACAACAGATGCTGGAGGAGATGTGGACAGAAGTAAACCCTACTGCATTGTTGGTGGGAATGTAAACTTGTTCAACCTCTTTGCAAAGGAGTATGGAAGTTCCTCAAAAGACTCCACATAGAGCTCACCTATGACCCAGCAATCCAACTTTTGGGCATTTACACAAATGTTCACAAACAAACCACACTAAAGGTACCAGCACGATATGTTTATTGCAGCATTATTTACCATAGCTAAGATACGGAATCAACCCTGATGCCCCTCAGTAGATGAATGGATCAAGAAAATGCGACACACACACACACACACACACACACACACACACACACACACACAATGGAATTCTATGCATCCATCATAAAGAATGACATTGCCCCATTTGTTAGTACATGGAAAGACTTGGAAAAAATTATATTAAGTGAAGTAAGCCAGGCCCAAAGAAATATAGGTCCCATGGTTTTCCTTATTTCCAATAAATAGTGTATGTCTGAATCAAGCAGAAAAGCTCAGATAAATTTATGTTAGGGAAATGAACCCTAAATATGTACTCAAATGCTGTTTTCTTTCATGCTATTGTTTCTAACACATTTATAAGATATCTTTGTTGCTTTGTATGTCCCTCCCCCATTGTATAACCCCTGCTTTCACTGTATTTGATGTTAGTATAATTTGTGGAGGGTAAGGGAAAAAACGAATCGTTTAAATAGGGATACAGGTGGAAATATTGCAACAATGAGATGTACAAGTCGTTATGTCGAAAACAAACTTTACAACTTTGGTTGTAAAGTTTGTGGGGGGTGATTGGAGGCTTGAATGGGGGGATAGGGGAAGGATGGGATGGGAAGGGGAAACAAAGGTGGATGCTACAATGCTTGATAAGGAATGTACTCATTATCTTTCCCATGTAATTGTAACCCCTTTGTACAGTATTTTCACAATAAAAACAAATAATAATCTAGAAAAAAAATAATTACAATCACCATTACTATGTCAAGAAGCTAGGCTTAACACCTTTATAACTTTTAAAAACATCCTAATTGTAGAACATCATTGAAAGCAAGTTACATTATACAAATAAACTTTTTAACCCTCTTTTGAAGGCCTTTTTAATTTTAATTTTAACATATACAAGGGGCAGTTTTAGCAATACTAATCAGATCATCACATCATTCATTTTAACCATCATGTTTTCAGGGTCTATCTGCAGGGAACAGATAGACAGAACAAAGATGGGCAACTCAGCCCCTCCTATGGAATGTGCCTGCACCCAATCTGACTCTTTAAGGTTAGATGAACTGCGTTTGTGCCAGCTTGCCCTCTTTTACCATGTGTGGACTCCTCCCAGGGCCAGTCCCACCATCTATGAAGCACCCCCCACCCTGGGTCGGTCCCACCACGCATGACCAGCTTAACTACACTTCTGCCTATTCAGCCTCACCCCTAAATATAGATCTTAGGTAGTCTTCTAATTTTTCCCTTTTTTGGGGGGTAGGGAGGTTTGAATAAAATACAGTTTTAGATAGACAGAACAGGTCATGTTTTCTAACAGTGCTAAATTGACCTTTACATTTAAATTTTTAATATTTATCCTGAAATTTTAGCCAAGGGAACTAAATCCCAAACTGCCAAAGCATTTAAAAATATTAAAATTTAAAATAACAGATTTTCTAATTTTTACGTTAAAGAATCCTTAAAAAGCCATTTAAAACAATGTGAAAGTTTTTTAAATTTTTAGTAATGTCTAAACCTCTTAACCTTTTACATTTTAAACTTAAATTCACCCAATTTTTACAGCATGTTGACAATTTTTATCTTGAACATGTTTACAAACACATAGAAAACACACAGATCTTAAAGCGTGCAAAAATCAAAATCAGTTTTACATAGATTTTTCTAAAGTTTTTTTAACAAAAATTTAAGACAGTATTTTTTTAAACTAAGTACCTTTGTTAAGCTTCATTTTCCCAGGGCTCGCTTGTTTAGCAAGGTAATTCATCAATGGATCTTTTGAATCCCACCTGTTGGAGAAGGGCTGGTTGAAGGGGTCACCTAAAACTAAACTGGTCTGAATTTTATCCAATTTTAGACAAGAGCACTTTACAAATTGTTACATTGTCAGGACTCGCTGAAAAATCCAAACCAGGTACATAGCCTTCCACACTCTCCGCTCAGGCAGCCTCCACAAGGAGAAAATTCAGCCCAAGATCTGAAAGGAACCAGACTAGTCCAGCAACCTTTCATACCTCACAGTGAGGCGAGCCTAGCAGGTCTGTGGCTGAGCCCAGCCAGAGGCTAGAACTTTTATTTCCTCAGAGATGTTCAAATAAATAACAAAAATATAAATAAACACAAAAACCAAGAATCCACACTTAAAACAGGTACCAATTCTAAAACAGAACTAGACAACAGCCAAAAGCTGAGTTGGGGACTAATGGACCCTCAGTTCATTCCTACTAGAACTGCGCCATTCTCACTCAGCAAGCTGAATTCAGAATCTGCTGAGTGAGCTGGCCACCCTCACCCAGAATTTTCCCACCTCAAAAATAGAACAGAAACGACACCAAAGTAAACAAGACAGACAAGTGGCCACAAAGACAAAATCAGATCTCCATGAATTGGGCAGCATCTTACCACCAGAGGATTTCTTTTTTTCTTTTTTCTTTTTTAGATTCCTGCAAATGTTGATCCAGAGGCCTTCCAAGGTGGAGGAGAATTCTCAGTCATCTTGGGGCAAGGGAAAAAAGACCCTGGAAGCCATCCCCTCAGACTGACAGTCTCCCCCGCCCCATACTCAGACCCTCTGGGCCAAGGCCCGAGGCTAAGATCTTGCTGGTGGCACTTGGTGGTCAGTGGCAGATTCATCTGGCTTAGAGTTTTCCATGCAGGCCCCTTTCAAAGTTATTGCTAGATCCTGCAGGTTCTCCCTTCCCCCACTGCCTCCTCTTCTAGAGAATAAGTCAACCTTCGATGTCATCCTAAAATTCCAAAAGTATTAAAATGGGAGAGCGGCTGAGGTGAAAGGAGCGTCTGGCCACCCCATTCGGGGGGCTCCAGGATGCCCGCTGATCCGAAAATGAAAGTTAAATGAACAAGGAAAGGAAAGAAAGAGAGGCGCTGAATTAAAATGGCAACTACAAATGAGACAAAGAGAGCATGCATGTTGATCTCGAGCTCAAATCCACCCCTAAGCCACGGTTGTGGAGGCCAGACGAGTTCCTGTCCCATAGGATGGCGGAGGCCGATGAGTCCCTACCCGGGAGGTGGATAATCTACCCTTAACCCAGAGAGGCAGAGGCCAGACAAGTCATGGTCCAAAAGACGACAGAGTGAAGCGAGACTCCACTGGGGAGGGCTTCCCCAAGGGCCCAGGGAATTTCTTCAACTCGCCTGCTGGCTACCTTGTAGCACATCTACCAACGTTTCTTGACAGCTCCAAAACCCTACTTGCAAATCAAACACATAACACGCAACATAACGCAGCTGCACCCCCTCTTACCGGCTAGCTGGACGACTCGCTGATCAGGTATCTGTGTGGCTTATGGGGGGGGCTATCCTGGACAAGCTCCCACATAAAGTGCTCAGATTTCGGACGCCCCCTCTCAGACCACCAGAGACCATGATCAATGCAAACAGCAAAGAGTCATTTATTAAAAGCTGAAGCTTGGTCCTCTGTGTACTTGGTAACTGGTGATGCTAAGAGGCCCCAAGCATAAAATTGACACAGCTTTTATAGTATCAAACAAACAAGTTTAGGGGATTTCCACACAAGCAAGTTCACAAGTTCAGGGGGTTTATGTCCACCCTGATCACACTTCCCTTTTTCAGCTGGAACACCTGGGCAACTGTTCTGTTCTTTAAAGGTGGGCAGGGCTGGTGGCAACCTGCGGTTTTTCTGAGAACTATTTTTCTCTTTGGCAGCACAGCTCTCTTTGGGGGTTACTTTGAGGGCAGCACAGCTCAGGGGGCTTGATCTTAAAATGGAATTACTTTAGCTCTTCAGTTAGGTCCTGAGTTCAAACACCAGGAATGGTGTATGCACACACACACACACACACACACACACACACACACACACACCACATGGAGGCACCTTTGCCAATAATATATCATTCCATTATGTTCAGCTCCCTAATTGTCTGCCAGAAGGACTCTTGAATTAATTGTAGCAGTTTGTTTCAACACTGAAATATAGTCTTACAAAGACAGGATGAGTGCAGGGAACTTGGCCTGCCACAGAAGGTGGCACAAATGAAGGTTTCCTATCAAAACAGACCACTGGGGAGAGAGATAGCTTGGGGTACAAACAGGCCTTTTTCTCCTGACCTTCAGAACCTGCGCACATTCATCCTCATTAATTTGCCCGGATGAATTGTTTGTTATGCAGCTTTACAGAAGTGAAACTTTTTGTCTGCCTGTTCCAACAATGAAGCCGACTTCCTCCGGCAGCCTGGGGTATGGAGACCCCTCAGGCTACACTGGGAACACTGAGGGAGCCCTGAAACATGGATTGTCTTGAAAGCACTCTGTGCTATGAAATCATTCTATTCAAAGCAAATTTCCTAGCTGGGTGCCGTTCTTCATAGCAACTCTGGATCTTCACTGACACAAATACATGCATACATACACAGACACATGGAGTTACTGGCTCTTTTTTTTTGTGGCAGGTCCTGGGCTTGAACTGTGAGCCTAGACATTTTCCCTGAGCTCCTTTTGCTCAAGGAAACATTTTATTGTGTCTTAAACCATGATTACCCTAGGCTGTGGTGCAACTTTTACACCCACAGATGATCAAGGGATCCTAGGACCAGAGTTCAACTCTCAGCACTGGCAAAAATACATTAAACCAAAAAAATGGAGGAGGAAAAACCAGGAAATGTTACACAACAGTTTTTACTTTTGTTTCTTTAGCACTGTGACCCTCCTGAGTCTCAATGACTTGTCTTGAAAATTGTATGTGACCTTGCATGGATGACGGCTGAGGGGCTATCAGTGAAGCCTGAGCCAAACCAGACACCTAGGCCCTGAGATCGATCCTAGGACTGCCACCTACACACAGCTAAAGATCCTAGGAAACTCATTCCTATCTATAGGAACATTAATAGAATATTTGAAATTTATTAATTGAATTACTAACTAGCTAGTCATTCCAGTATAAGATTGTATGCAATAAATATAGGTCATTGATTAATTAATACTTTGTTAATTCTTCTACCATGATAATTGGAAGCATAATTTTATACCAAATAATTGGTAGTAATAGAATATATAAAAATAAGGTATAGACAACACTCTTTATATTGGGTTATACACTAGATTCTACATAAATGTCTATCTGTCTCTCTCTGTATATATTTATAGATGCATATACATATGTAAATACACACACACATGCACACACACACACAAACAAACACACACACACTGCAATCTAAACATCTACCTGTTTATATATTGGCCATTCCTAGGGCTTGATCTTAGGTCCTAAAATTGGCCTGCCAACTTCACTTGCATCAGACTGGTGTGCTAACATTTAACCATTCATGAAGTGGGCCTGCTAGGCCCTGAGTTCAAGTCAGAGAATTGCCAAAAACTTAATCCTGTTCGAAAAGCCAATTGTTCCACTTGTTTTCTGTATCAATGAAAGTCCTGGGTCTCAGGAATGATGTAGAATACATTGGCAAAGCTATGTCTTATGTAATAGGATGCAAATGTTATATGTGTAATCATGCTCACTCTCAAATACATAAGAAATAAAACACAAAATAAAATGAATACACTAACTGCAATATGTAATAAACATGTGTATGTAAATATGAATCATGTATTTCAAATATATACGAATATTATTTTTTCAAGTGCTAGGATTTGAATTCAGGCCCTGGGAACAGGCCTGACTTTCTTGTCTTCCAGCCCGGTGATCTTTCCATCCCCCACAGTGTTACAGATTTACCCACATCCTGAGTTCAAATCCCAGGCCTGGCAAAAACAATGGCCTGAATTCCAGGCCAAGGAGCCTCATAATATTTTAAATATTTTTAATGTATATATGTATGTATGCATGCATTTTTATTTTCTCAAGCACAGGGCTTGATCTCAGGTAGTGGCAATTTTGCCTCAGCATTGATCACTCTAGGCTGGGGTGCAACCACTGGACCCAAAGCCAAACCTGGGTTCCTGGGCCTCAAATGCTGACAGGAAAACAATAATAAATAATGCGACACAGAAAAATAAAAACTGGCAACTTACCAGTTTTACATTTGTTTTCTTTGCAAAGTGACCACTCTGGGACTGAATGACATGGCTGCAAAATGTTGGTAATCTGGCATTGCTGAAGGCTGGTGGGCCACCAGGGAAGCCTTAGGCCAACACAGCAACATAGGCCATGTGTTTGAAGCACAGTCCTGACCCCTACCAATGGAGGGGGATACTAAGAGTCTCGTTCCTATTCATAGGATTACCGATGGAAGATTATGAATGGCAAAGTTGAATTAGTTGTTTCTGAATACTACTATACAATTAGATGGAGTGATTTTAGGTGACCAATGGATTTAATGAATATTTTTGACACATTCAAAGAATAGTATTAATTACATGGATGCAATATTTTTGGGACAGTTGTTGCTTTATTAATAATTCATTAAGGATGAAAACAAGAATACTAATTACATGGAGGCATAATAAATACCTAAGAATTGGTAGGAATGCAGTCTATACACAGGAATAATGTATGGACATCACTGGCACTTTATAAAGATCTATATTTACTTGTGTATTACCATCTGCATGTCAATCTGTTCTTATTTTGTCAACCCATGGGGCTCAATCTCAGGTGCTAGAAATGCTTGTTAGCTCAATATGCCCCAGGCTGGCGTGCTGACACTCACCCATTCATGAATTGGGACTTATAGGCTTTGAGTTCTAATGCCAGCACTCACAAAAATTGAATCGTGGAGTAAGAATCCCATGGTGACACATGTTTTCTGATTCTTTGAAAGTCCTGGGTGTAAGGTATGAAGTTTCATACATAGGCAAATCTATATCTTATGTAATATATAGAGTAAATATTTCATGTGTAATAACAGTGAATAAAATAAATAGTAAATAAATTAATAAAAAAATAAAACGAATAACTACACTAAGTGCAATATGTGGTCAACATATGGGGCTCGATCTCAGGGCCTGGGAACTGCCTGGCCGATGAATTGGCTAGAGGCTTCTGTGCTGACAGTCACCCATTCATGAATTGAGCCTTCTAGGCCCTGAATTTAGATCCCAGTACTGCCAAAAATGTAATCAAGGAGGAAGAAGCCGAGTGTGACACATGTTTTCTTTTCTTTTAAAGTGCTCAGTGACAGGATGTATAATTCAGATGCAAATATATATGCTATGTAATAGGATGCCATAAATGTAAAAAATGTCATTGGTGGAAGAATTGTCACTACAATAAATGAAAAACAGATTGAATTAGTAGTGAATCATTCTAGGATAAAATTAGACACACTAATTATAGGACATGGATTAAGTTTAATATTTTGTTAAGCGTTAATAGAAAGAAAATTGCATGGAAACATAAATACCTAATAATTGGTAGTAACACATGATGCATAATTTAATTATATAGACATCTGTCGCATTCTATAAAATATGTAATTTATGTACAGATGTATGTACTTATAATTTTAATTAATGCTTTATTAATTGTTAACTAAGACACATGATTAAATGGAGACATAACTTAATACCTAAAAATTGGTAGTAATATTATCTATAAATTAATAATGTACAGACATCTTTTGTGTATAGAAAATTATACACAGCAACCTCTATCTATTTATAACTCTTTCACTCCTGGGGCTTGTTGGTTAAGTGCTTGACTAGTAAGCACGAAACCCTGGGTTCGAACCCTCAGTGCCACATCAAAAGAAAACCTAGAAGTTCTGCTGTCTTTCAATCAACTGAGTGCTAGCCTTGAGCACAAACGCTTAGGGACAGTGTCAAAGCCCTTACTCAAGTCCCAGGACTGCCAAAAGATAAAAAAAAAAAAAGGTAGAATATACTCACTGCAACTATAGAAGGATAGGACATCAAATACCTCATCACAGAAAAGCTAGGAGTCTGGTGCTGACAGCTGTCACCTAACCTGACTTAGCCAGATGTAAACTGCTGTAACCCAGCTCCATGGGTTACCCCCATCATTTTGGCTTACCCTGGCTTACCCCAGACATCTTGGCTGCTTGGGGGCTTTAAATCCTGGCAGGAAGTCTGCTAGAATCTTTGAAATATGGCTTGAAATGGTAGAGCACTAGCCTTGAGCAAATGTTATTAGAACAGTATCCCCATGTTTTGAACTCAAGCGCCATAACTAACCTCCCCCAAAATAAAAACACCCGACTAAACCAATAGATACGAAATGATCCTCGAAGAATGTGAAACCACCTTAATTCTAATTATAGCTTGTGGAACAGAGCTTTGTGCTGAGTCCTCCATAGGGTGATCTGTGCTGAGTCCTGCACATGCCATGGTGCTATATGCTGAGTCCTTCACAAGGTGGAGTGTGCTGAGTCCTGCATTGGGTGCTGGGTGCTGAGACTCTCACAGGATGCTGTGTGCTGAGTCATGCAAAGAGTGCCATGTGCAGTGTCTTTCACAGGGTACATTCTTTCAACTTGTCCTTGTAAGAGCTCCATAACTGAGATGATTATGCACACAAGAATATTGAGGCTCAGATAGGTCCCCATGGCAGGAACAAAATTATTTATTACTGAAGACTAGTGAGTTGTCTCCTGCGGACAATTGGTTTGTTTTGTATTTTCTCAGTCATGAACCTTGAACTAGGGGCCTAGGCACTGACCCTTACCTCTTGGGCTCATGGCTAGCACTCCACCATGTGGAGCCAAGGAGCCCCTTGCACCATAAGCCATGGCCTAAGGGTCTATAGCTGAGGTCTGTCATCCTTCCTTCTCAGGATGCTGAGATCTGAGGATCTGGGTTCCAAACTATCCCAGGCAAAAAGGTACCATGAGACTATCTCCAATTGGCCACTAAGAAACCTAAAGTGGAAGGTGAGTGCTTGACGTTCATGTTTGTCATCCTAGCTACTCAGGAGGATGAGATCTGAGGTTCATGGTTCAAAGCTAGCCTGGGCAGGAAAGTCCTTGAGACACTTTGCTCCAATGGACCACCGGAAAAGCTGAAATGGCGCTTTGGCTCAAGTAGTAGAGCACAAGACTTGAGCTGAATAGCTCAAGGACAGCACCCATGCCTAGACATCAACTACTACAACAATAAAAAATGATAGAAAGAAACTAACAAACCTGAAATAGTGGGCTGGGAATGTGCCTTAGGGGTAGAGTGCTTTGTATATATGAAACTCTGGGTTTGATTTCTCAGGACCACATCAATAAAAAAAAAAAAGCCTGAAGTGGTTCTGTGGCTCAAGTAAGAGAGGACTATCTTTGTACAAGAGAATCTAGGTACAGTGCTCAGGTCCTGAGTTCAACTTCCAAGAATGGTGAATGGGCCCACATGCATGCGCACGTGCATATACACACACACACACATACACACACACACACACACACACACACATACACACACACACAGATTATGAGTGATGCTGTTACACAAAATGGTAAGGTACCAGGCTTCTTCACTGAGATCATGGTCAACACCTTAGCCCAGTGTCCCCAAGAGCTAACCACCCAGGGCCCAACTAGGAGAGGTCAAAAGTTTCAAAACCTGATGAGATTCACCAGCCCTAGAAGACAGGAAGCTTTGTGATATCAGATATGTGCTTGGATTGCCCAAGCTTGCAAAAACCTAGGAAAGGCATCATAGGCCCAACATTGCCGTCAATGAAACATTTCATGAGCTTCAGTGCCCTAGTTGTCTGCCAGAAGGACTTTTGAATTACATTGAGAACTGTATCTGAACACTGGTATATAGTCTCACAAAGGCAGGATGAGTTCACAGTATTTGGCCTGCCATGGGAGGTGGCACAAATGAAAGCTTCCTGTCAAAACAGAGCACTGTGGAGAGAGATAGTTGCGAGTACATAGTGACCTTTCTCTCCTGACCTTCGGAGCCCGCCTGCACTCCTTCTGACTATCTGACCCGGATGCAGTTGTTTGTTACACAACAGTACAGGAATGAGGCCTTTTTTCTGCCTGTCCAGGAAATGAGAGAGATTTCGTCCACAAGGCCTGGGATGCAGAGAAACCCACAGGTTTACTGGAACCAGTGAAGGGAGCCCTGGAACATGCAGTGTCATGAAAGCAGTCTCTGTTATGAAATCATTTTATTGAATACAAATTTCCTAGCTTGGTGCCGTTCATCATAGCTACTCTGGAGCTTCACCTATAGGAATACGTCCATACATACACAAAGATATGCAGGTACAGGCTCCTTGACGGGGCAGTTCCTGGGGTTGAACTATGAGTCTAGGCATTGTCCCTGAGCTCCTTTTGCTCAAGGATAGTGCATTAACCTTGAATCACAGCCCCACTTTGGTTTTTTCTGTGATCTCTTAGAAATAACAGTGTCATGGACTTTCCTATGCTGGCTGGATTCAAACTAAGATTCTCTACATCTCAGCCTCTTAAGGAGCTGGGATTACAGTCAGCAGCCACTGGTACCTTCTTTCTTCATTTTTTAATCTGGACAATCTGACTTCTTAACAGGGTCATTCCAATGTCTTGAATTTATAAGTTAGCTACCCAATGATCTTTATGGCTGTTTTCACTGAGAAGGATTTTCTCGCCTCATCTTATCCTCTGGTCACAGGTTTGAATCCAAAAGTGAGAAATGAGTGTCACAGGAATTGGGAGAAAATATCCGCAGGACATGCCAGTTCTGTCATTTAGCATTGAGCTGCAGTGAATTTACTGTCTCAGGATGAGAGGACTGAAAGCTGCAATGATTCTCATAATGTCTGCATTGTTCCTTTTGCACATAAAATGATCTAATAATTATGAGTGTTTTGTGTCTCCAACCTTAAGTATCTAGAACACCCTAGAAGCATCTTCATGTATCTCTTTTCCTCTAGTGCCTCTCGAGATTTACAATAAGGTTTTGTGTGGAGCAGCTCCTCTGTGTATCCTTGAGAAAAGCTGCTTGAAGCCTCTTCAGGAAATCGCCATTCAAAGTCAGCCTGAGCAGGAAGTCTGTGAGACTCTTATCTCAAATAAACCACCAGAAAACTAGAAGGGGAGCAGTGGTCCAGAGGGAAGAGTTCCAGCTTTGAGAGAGAAAGCCAAGCAGGAAACACAAGCTAGAACTGGCAGGAAAGCCTGGGAGGTGCTTATGTCCAATTAATGACCAGATGGCTGGAAGTGGAGCTGTGGTGGTGGTAACACCTCAGCCTTGGGAAAAACTGCCAAGGAACGCATCGGGCCCTGAGTTTCAGCCCTGGGATGACCACAAAAAATTTTCAAAAAGAGAAGGCCAAGTTTATTTATCAATGCCCTACCTACTAATGTGTGTATATTACCTCCATGAGTACAAACAGACTGTATGCAATGCTTTTTCTTTTATAGACCCATGGCTTTTCTCTTCCAGGTTTCCAGTCCTGTGTCATTATATGATGCACACAGCAGCTCTTAGCAGCCTTTATTTACATTAATTATGAGGCCAATGCAGGACCAGTCACAAATCAGGCAGGGGAAAAGAATATCAGGTTTTGTAGAAGTAACCAGTATTCAGAAAATTAACCTAGGGGACTTAAAATGGTAGCATACTTATGTTTAAAAACTACCATTAAGGAAAATATGAAGGGGCTGGGAATGTGGATTAGTGAGACAGTGCTTGCCTAGCATGCAAGAAGTCCTGGGTACGATTCCTCGGTATCACATACAGAGAAAAAGCCAGAATTAGTGCTGTGGCTTAAGCAGTAGAGTGCTACAGACAGTGCCCAGACCTTGAGTTCAACCCAAAAACTGGCAAAGAGATACCTAAGTAGGTAGGTAGGTAGATCAGATAGATAGATAGATAGATAGATAGATAGATAGATAGATAGATAGATAGATAGATAGATAGATAGATAGATAGATAGATAGATAGATAGATAGATAGATAGATAGATAGATAGATAGATAGATAGATAGATAGATAGATAGATAGAAAGTTGATAGATAAATCTGGTCTTGGATATCAGGAGGAAAGAAGGGAACACTTCCCATTCATGAGGCCTTCTGAAGTGTAGTAGGCCACCAGCATCACCTTCACACAATTACAGAGCAGGAACACTGTCTCTTTCCCACTTCTAAGGTAGCCAAAGGTCCCAGAGCCACAAGGGCAGAGCTAGGTTCTAATTCAGGGGCTTGGAGACAGAAGAGAAACAGCCCTGCCTCTAATTGGTCTGGGGATTTGCATTAAGTGGAGAATGAAGTAAGGAGAATAGACTGGCAGAGGTAGAAGAAGGGCTTCAAATCTGACAGATGGAGAGTCAAAAACCAACTCCCTTAGATGAGAGAGCAGGGTTTTTCTACTCTGTTCCTCCCCTCTCTCCCACTAAACTGGCTCTCTATTGGTAACCTAAAGATAGCCTGAGGCTCCCTTCATCTGAGGAAGGAAGGTTAATTAGTCATTGTTTGAAGAGGCTGAGAAAAGCCTGACCCTGGTGTAACTCTAACAAATATTTCAAGTTTCCCTTCATTGCTGGTTGTTCCTGGAATGAATGAAGTGGTTTTGCAGCTCACTTCCCTGTTCAGTGTGTACATTCTGCCTCCTAATCCTGCAGGCCTAGGTCTCTGCACCTAGCTTGGCTTTTGCAACTATTTTCTGTCCTTCAGAAACAGTGTTACCCTGGAGTTCATCCTGCTAACAGGGTTAGAGCTTGGATCCTGAGAACTTCATTTGAACCCCAGATGGGTCATTGATGTTTCTTTCCTTCTTCTAAAGCTCAGGAACCCTAAGAACATTTTGAGTGCAAGTAAATTCTCATCACCAAGGGAAACACAAGAAGCTCTTGAACATCTGACCTTTCAGAAGTGGAAGTCAGAGTGTCATAGACTTCCCTGCCCTGATTGGCTTCACCCTGTGTTCCTGAGACCTCAGCCTCTGGAGCCAGAGTGATGGGCATGAGCTACTGGTGCTCTGGTAGGTTCAGAACTGTAATGACATTGACAATGGAAGTCAAATGCTTATCGCAAAGTGTTTGGCGAGCATATTATGCCTTTCAACAATGGACCGTTCAGAACCCTGTAGGACACAAGGTTACAATGCTGGAGTCTGAGAGGCTGGGTATATGGATCTGCTACACTTGAACCTGGAGCTCTAACTCCAATTCTGGTGTACATCAGTGTTCATTTTCCAGAGAATGTTCTCCTAATTAGTAATTAGGAAAAGTACTTTGATAAACCCTCACTTTTTTTTCCAGGTGTATTTCTCGAACTCAAGCCTGGGCACTATCCCTGATCCCTTCAGCTCAAGGCTAACACTCTATCACCTTAGCCACAGCACCACATGGGGTCTTTTGGTGGTTCACTGGAGATAAGAGTCTAACAGGCTTTTCCTTGCCTAGGTTGTCTTTGAACTTTGGTCTTCAGCTCTCAGTCTACTGAGAAACTAGGGTTCCAGGTGTGAGCCACTGTCATCTGGCCTATTGTTTTAGACACTTCTGGGGCTTTATCTTAGGGCCTGGGTACTGTCCCTGAGCTTCTTTTTCTCAAGTCTAGCCATTTGAGCCACTCCACAGCTTCTGGCTTTTTCTGAGTATGTGGCACTGAGGATTCAAACCCAGTCATTCATGCATGTTGAGCAAGCTCTTTATCACTAAGCCACATTTCTAAGCCACCCTTCCAATTTTATCCCTCACCTGCCTATCCTCAAGAAAAGGTTTCTGACTATAAACGTTCTAAAGAAATCCCAATGGGAAGATGTCCAAAGATAAGACAAAGCTCATACTGGTGGCAGACTCTAAACATGTGAAGACTGTGACAAATGCTTCCATTTAATTATGTACTGTGTTTCAACACTTAATAAAATATTAATGAAAAATGAGTCAATATCCTAAATTATTGTTTAATATTATAATATATGTGCAAAATGTAAAAAACAATATGTATATAATAATACTAAATACAATAATCAATAAATGAATCAAAGAAAAATAAAATACAAAATCAAAAATAAAAATCATAATATGAAATTAACATACATATGTAAATATATATCATATAATACATATGTATAGAAATATTTTTTCTCTTGCAGGACCTTCATTCAGGACATGGCAATTCTAGCCTGAATTTCTTTTCCTCAAGGACAGTGAGCTCTGCCTTCACCCATGCTTCAAAAGAGTTACCTAGATGGTGAGCTCAAATCCTAGCAATGGCAGAAATACTGGCCCCAGTTCCAAGATAGTGACTTAATTTTTATTAATGGAAGCAGTTATGTTTTTTCAGTTCCATACTGAACATTTAAAAAAAAAAGCAGTGTAGAATTTTGTACAGCTATTCAGACGTCCTTCCCTGAGTGCTTCTCTGAGAATTACATTGTTTCCCTTTTTTAAATACGTTTTTTATTGTAAAAATGTTGTACAGATAGGTTACAGTTACAGGAGCAAGGTAATGAGTATATTTTCTATTGAGCATTGTTGACTCCTCCTTTGTTTTCCCCCTACTACCCTTTCCTTCCCATCTCCATAACTACCTCCCCCTGCCAAGGTCAGTGACTTAGTTTTCCATTTTTGGTTGGCACAGGCTTTGAACTCATGTAGTGGCAACTCTTCCCTCACATTGCTAAAGATTACCAAGACCCTGATTCTAAATCCCAGGCTAGGAAAAAAACTGGCAGAAATTACAAACCAGGGAGCTTTATTTTTTAAAATTTAGTTAAATGATTAATTAATTAATTAGTTTTTGGCCAAACATGGGGCTTGAAGTCAGGTCGTGGAAACTCTGCCTCAGCTTGGATCTCCCTAGGCTGGGCTGCAGTCTCCAGACCCATAGCCGATCCTGAGATCCTAGGCCCAGAGGGATTTTAGGAAGAAAAAAAAGCTGGAAAGCACAAAAAGTGGCGAGGTGCAGAGTGCTGGCGTTTTACTTGTTTTTTTCTTTGCATGTTGACCATCCTAGGTCTGAATGATATGGCTGCAAAGTATACTTGACCTGTCATTGCTGATGGCTGGTGGGATATCAAGGAAGCCATAGGCCAACCTGTCAACATGGCCCTGGATTCAAATCCCAGTCCTGACACCAATGGCAGGAGATTACAAGAGACTCATTCCTATTCATAGGAATACTGATTGAAAGTGCAGTTCATGCACCGGTCTAGTCTAAAATTGGATGCAATGATCGTAGAATGCTGATTGATCTTAATTAATAGTTTATTACGCATGAAAAGAATAATATTCCTTCAATGGCGGTATAAAAAATATCTAAGATTTGGTAGGAAAGTTGTAGGTGCCATTTAATCATAGATAGACAGCCCTGACACTCTTTACCAATATATAATTATTTGTATACCACCATCTGCCTATCCATGTATCACTGTTTTGGCCAAACCTGGGGGTTGATCTGGGAACCACCTGACAGCCTTGTTGGCTAGAGGCTGCCATGCCCAAACTCACTCATTCTTGAATTGAGCCTGCTAGGCACTGAGTTCAGATCCTAGCACTGCCAGGCTTGATGGAGAATACATCTAAAATCTAGATGCTTTGTGATGGGATGTAAACAATGTAATAAATGGTACATGTATCATCAGAGTCAATAAAATAAATGGTAAATAAATGAATAAAACAAGAAATAAAATGAATAACCACAGCAAACACAATATGGACTGAACATCTGTACGGAATTACAAATCCTAACTTTAAAATGTATGTAAGATGAACTTTTCCAGGTCTGAGGCTTGAAGTCAGCCCCCCCCTACAAGGAGGGATTTGCGGGAGACCCTGAGATACTATTTTGTGAACCTATGAGGAGTCATGGAAAGCAATCGATCTCATCCCTGAATGAGTAGTTCCTGCATGATGCGAGTAGGAAATGATAGGCAAGACTCATGGAGTATTGATTATTTGTAGAGAAGAGTTGATGAAGCATTATAATTATCATCACAGTCATGAAATGGAGGCATCCAGAAAGATCCAAGAAACGGTAGTCACACAGAATGGATTCCATTACAAGTCACCATCTCTCCTACTCTACACAAATATGTACGTATTTGCATACTACCTTCAGCTTATGAGTGGATGACTATTATCCTCCCCAGTTTCTCCCTGCCGGGGGCCTCAATCTCAGGTCCTGGGAATGGCCTAGGTCCTTCGTGGCTCACAGGCTGGTGTGCTCATGTGGACCCATTCACCAATTGGGCCTGCTAGGTCCCGAGTTCAGATCCCAGGCCTGCCGAAAGATTCATCTTGATGTCAAAAGCCAATCGTTGCACCTGTTTTTCTTTCCTGTGTAAGTCTTGGGTGTCAGCTAGGATGGAGAATAAATGGGCCACCCTGTGGCTATGGGAATAAGTTGTTATCCATGTCAGTGAAGGTATACTTGTCATTATATACTCAAGAAAATACACAATATATCCACGAATAGCATACAAAATAAAGAGAATAACTACACTCAATGCACGATGAAGTCCACACACGGATGTGAATATACATCCCTTGTTTCAATAATGCATTGAGGACTATTGAGGCCTCCCTGGGGCTCGAACTCAGTTCCAGGGAATGACACAGCTCCTTAGTGGCTCACAGTCTGGTGTGATCACGTGAACCCATTGGGAAGTTGAGCCTCCTAGGCTCTGAGTTCGAATCCCAGCACTGCCAAAAGTTCACCCTGATGTGAGAGGCCAGTTGTTGCATCTGTTTTCCTAGGCTGTGCAAGTTCTGTGTCTCAGCTAGGATGGAGAATGTATAGGCAAGTCAATAATCATGGGAATAGGTTGTCATCCAGTTCACCAAAGTTATATCTGTCATCCTATACTCAAGAAAATACACAATACATCAATGAATCAGACACAAAATAAAGAGAATGACTACACCGAACACAAGATGCCGCCCACCATTGTTTAGAAATATAGATCCTCTGTTTAATTATGAATTTATGGCTATATTGGCCCCCACCAGGGCTGGATCTCAGATCCTGGGAATGGCCTAGCTCCTTAGTGGCTCACAGGCTGGTGTTCTCAACATGTCCCTTTCACTGATTGGGCCTGCTGGCCCTTGAGTTCAAATCCCAGCACTGACAAAATATTCAACCTGATGTGAGAATCCAATTGATCCACCTTTTTTCCTGTCCTGCAAAAGTCCTTGGTCTCAGCACAGATGGAGAATGCTATAGAGGCAACTCTATAGCCATGGAAATAGGTTGTCATCCATGTCAGCACAGTTATATCTGTCACCATACTCAATAAAATACACAATACATCCATGAATAAGACACAAATTAAAAAGAATAACTACAATGAACTCAAGATACATACCTCTCCTGTAGGTAAAGAGAGATCTTATGTTTAAAAAAGGTGGGCTTATTATTTTGTCCAGTGCTGAGCCTTCAAATCAGGCCCTGGACCATGCCTGACATTCTAGTCTTCAAGGATGGCGAGCTTCAATTCTCCCACAGTGCAAAAGAGCTACCCAGACCTGAGTTCAAATCCCAGCACTGACAAAAGATTCATTCTGATGTCAGAAGCCAGTTGTTGCACACGTTTTCCTCTCCTGTGAAAGAAGAGGATGGAGAATGCATAGGCAACCCTATAACCATGGGAACAGGTTGTCGTCCATGTCAGCACAGTTATACCTGTCACCATACTTAGTAAAATAAACAATACCTCCATGAATTAGAGACAAAATAAAGAGAAGTGGACCAAACACAAGATGCTGTCCACACATGTATGTCAATGTTGATCCTGTGCTTAAATTATGAACTTATGAAATTATGAACATATACTGGACCACCCTGGGGATCAATGTCAGATCCTGGGAATGACCTAGCTCCTTGGTTGCTCACAGGTTGGTGTGTTCACCTTGATTTATTGGCCAATTGTTCCTTCTAGGACCTGAGTGCAGATCCCAGCAATATTAACAAGTGGATCGTCGAGTAAGAAGCTGAGTGTGAAACTTGTTTTCCTTTTCTCTGAGAATTCTAGGTGTCAAGCATGATGGAGTACATTTCTACAAACCTAGTGCTCTGTGATAGGATGTCCTCAATGTAATAAACGAAATGGGTTTCATATAGTAAAATCAATGTTAAATAAATGAATAAAACAAAAAATACAAGGAACAACCACACCAAACATGTATGGACTGAACATCTATAGGTAAGTATAAATCCTATCTTTACAATGTATATAAATAGTATGTTTTCCAGGGATGGGGCTTTAATTCAGGACGAATGAACAGGCTTGACTTCCTTTTCTTCAAGTACGGTGATCTTCCCCTTCATCCACATTGCTGCAGATTTACCCTGATCCTTAGTTCAAATCCAACACCTGGCAGAATAAATAGCTGAAATTGCAAGCCAGGGAGCTAATTTTTTTAAAACTTTTTCTCAGCATGGGGTTTGAACTCAGGTCGTGGTAACTCTGCCTCAGCTTCGATCACCCTAGGCTGGGGTGCAGCCACTGGACTCACAGCTGTTCCTGGGATCCTCGACCCCTAGGCCTTGCAGGGAAAACAATGTACAGAAAAACTGTGGCCTTTTTAGGTTTTCTTCCTTTGCACGTGACCCTCCTGAGTCTGAATTACACTGTTGCAAAGAGTACTTCACCTTGCATTGCTGAAGGCTGGCAGACTATTAGGGAAGCATTAGGCCCACGTGGCAATATAGGCCCTGACCATCCAATGGCAGGAGATACTAAGAAACAGGTTTCCAACCATAGGAATAACAATGGAATGTTGTCAGTGTCACAGAATGAATTGTTCGTGAATAGTGCTCCTATAAAATTAGACAGCATGATTTCAGAAGGCTGATTGATTTTATTTAATATATATGAAGCATTAAAAGATTATTATTACTTACAGGAACACAATAATTTCAAGACACTGATTTCTTTTAAGAAAGAAAACAATTACATTACTTACATGGACACATAATAAATACCCAAGAATTGGTAGGAATGTAGTCTATATAACTAAATATTGTATAGACATCTCTGGCACTCTATAAAGATATATATTTATTAGCTTACTGCCATCTGCATGTCAATCTGTTCCTATTTTGTTAACTCCTGGGCTCAATCTCAAGTCCTGTGAACAGTCTGTCAGCTCAATTTGCCCCAGGAGGGCATGCTGACACTCACCCATTCATGAATTTGGCCTTGTAGGCCATGAGTTCAGATGCCAGTAAGAAGCTGATGGTAACACATGTTTTCCTTTTCTGTGAATGTCCTGGGTGTCAGGTATGAAGTGGAATACATATGCAGACCTATATCCTTATGTAATCAATGTTCTATGTGCCATAATAGTCAATAAAATAAATGGTCAATACATGAACAAAACAAAAAAATAAAATAACTACACTGAGTGCAATATAGTCAACATATGTATGTAAATATAAATCATATATGTAAATTGTACATGAATAGGATGTTTTCTAGTTCTGAGGATCGATATCAGGCCTAAGGAACAGACTTGAATTTCTTGACATCAAGGAGGCAAGCTTCCACTTCCCACACAGTGCAACATAGTTACCAGACCATGAGTTCAAATCCCAGTCCTGGCAGAAAAATAATGGAACCTTTATAGTATGTGTGGCCCAATTCTTAGGTATTTCATTATGTCACCATTTTAGGAATTTGATTGTTTAAATGCTTAATAAAGTATTAACTAAAATTGATTAGTGTCCTATAATATAATTGTGTATAATTTTATCATAGAATCATTCAAGAACTGCCCATTCAATCATGACATACATAATATTCCATTGGATATTATATAGATAGGAACAAGTTTCTTAGGATCTCCTGCCATTTGGAGGTGGCAGGATCAAGATTCAAACTCTGGGCCCCAGCTCCCACCACTTCACCACGAGAATAGGGTACTCACCAGTCTGTCCAAGAACATCAGCAAGACCAATGATTAGGCAGGCACCAGTGGCTCTCAGCAGTCCTCCTTGATACTTACAAGACTGTGAAAGGAGGATCATGGTCAAAGTCACCCAAGCCAAGAAAGTCCTTGAGACACCTTTCCAACTTCAGTGCCAACATATCAAGTGTGGAGGGCCAGCCTTGAGCAAAAGCAGCTCACAGACTGTGTCCAGATCTTGAGTTCAAGGTCCAGGACTGGCAACAAGCAGGCATACACAACAATCTGTGCAGCCATCCAGCTAAAGCAGGTTACCTTTTTGTCCCCAACTGCATTGGACAGAGTTCCCTGGGGAAAAGGCTAGGGGAGCCGCTGTCATCTTGCTCTGCCCATACTGCTTGCATCACTGGATTCCAGCCACACCCCCATTCTTTCATGTTCCTTTCTGACCAATGGGATACAAGAATGGTGACCATGCCCACATTCCATGATGCTGGGGAGCACCAGGATTCCCTCTGTTTGTTTACAACACTACCAGAAGTTGAGGAAGGTAGAGGTGGTTGAGTGATCAGCAAGAGACTCGAGGAGAGTTTGGAGTATAGTAGGAAATTGATGCTCCCACCAGCGCCCCAGCTCCCTCCCCGCTTCTTGCGGTGCTGGGTTTCAAACCTCAGGCAATGGAGCACTGCCAGCAGTCATAAGGCCCCAACCAGGTCTCTGTCCATGGTCTTCTGCTCTGTGCCCATGTGTCCACAATGCCACCTCCATCACTGCTCTTCCCACCTGGAACAGCTGCCAACAGCTTCCCTGAGCAGCACAGGTGAGTGGCTGACCCAACACTACCCCTGCCGCTGGTCAGACACTCTGCTGGGGTCCCCATGACCCCCTGCTTGTTTCCTCTCCCTGGCTCTGAGGAGCCACCTTTCTATCTTGGACATTTCTGAGAAAGAGACTCAATACTCAGGCTGTGCTGGATCGGGATCCTCCTATCTGGGACAGGTATGCTCCACCAAGCATGGTCCTCTCTAGTTGGGATGGTAGACATGCTGTTATTGGTTTAGATAGATTATCCCAAACTTTTAGTCCATGGCAGCAGATCCTTGACCACAGATGAAGTTCTGGATAGTGCCGAAACCATCAGACCTCAGTCTCCTCAGAGGGCAGTTGTGAGGAAACAAGGGATTTATACAGAGGTTTCTGTGGAGCATGGCTAGGCAGAGAGGGAGCATACCTCAGATAAGGTTCTCGGCAATTCTGTGATTCTGTGAGCATATGACAGGAAGATACCCAGAAAGGGCTCAGGTGGGGTCTGTTATTAATTGTGCAACAGGTGTGGGATTATGAAACAAAACATGGCTCTCATCATTACCCTATCCTCATGAGGAAGGGGATCCTTCACTCTGTTGAGTTTTGCAGCTGAGAAACAGATGCATGGAGAAGCTGGGTGACCTACTTATGACCTCAAGGTCACAGGAAGCTCAGCCTAACTTCTCTACCATGCTCCTTGGGACAATGGGTGCTATTCACTCCACTTCATGTGGGAATCCACTTCTTGTCAGTTGTGGGTCTTGAACTATAGGCCTGGGCGCCGTTCCCGAGCTCTTCAGCTCAAGGCTAGTGCTCTACCACTTGAGCGCACTTCCGGTTTTCTGGTGGTTGTTTGAAGATAAGAGTCTCACAGACGTTTCTGCCCGGACTGGCTATGAACCATGATCCTCATATCTCAGCCTCCTGTGTAGCTAGAATTAGAGTTCTGAGCCACTGGCACCCAACTTAAGCATAATTCTGATTTTCTTTCTTCGTCTCTTGCATAGTAACTGGTTGAATGTTTTCTGGATGAGGTGGCCCAGTGTCCCTATGTGCCTGGAACCCAAGGTAGCCTTCTCATTCAGGAGGTGGGCTGTGGGTCAGGAGCTGTCTAGCTCAGACTATTGAAACAGTTCCATGACGTAAGCTCCTCTGTGCCCTGGGTAGACCATGACGGTTATTCATTTTCCATCCAACCTTCCTGGACTTATTGTATTGTATTGTTTTTACATCATTTCTAGCACCTGTCCAAAATTATGATATAGTTATGCAATGAAAATATAATGCCATCTTAAGAAAGTCATTTAGGGCTTTGTGAATGTGGCTTCATGGTTAGGTGATTGCCTAGCATGCATGAAACCCTGGGTTCAATTCCCCATTACCACATAAACAAAAAGACACTGGAAGTGGTGCTGTGCCTCAAGTTGTAGAATGCTAGCCTTGAGCAAAAAAAGAAAGACAGAAAGAAAGACAGAAAGAAAGACAGAAAGAAAGAAAAAGAGAGAAAGAAAGAAAGAAAGAAAGAAAGAAAGAAAGAAAGAAAGAAAGAAAGAAAGAAAGAAAGAAAGAAAGAAAGAAAGAAAGAAAGAAAGAAAAAGAGAGAAAGAAAGAAAGAAAGGAAGGAAGGAAGGAAGGAAGGAAGGAAGAAAGCCCTGGGTTTCCCTTATTTGCAATAACTAGTGCATGTCTGAGTCAAGCAGAAAAGATCAGATAAGTTACTGTTAGGGAAATGAACCCTAAGATATGTATTTAAATGTTTTTTTTTCATGTGATTCTTTCTAACACATTTATAAAATTATTTCTTTGTTGTTTTGTATGTTCCTCACCCAGAGTATAACCCTTGCTTTCACTGTAATTGATAATGTTATAATTTGTGGAGGGGAAGGGAAAAAAACACGTCATTTAAATAGGGATACAGGTGGACCCATTGCATCAATGAGATATGCAAGTCGTTATGTCAAAAACGAACTTTACAACTTTGGTGGGGGGTTGGGAAGGAGGATTGGGTCTGGGGGCAGGTGGAGGATGGGAGGGGGTCAGAAGGGGAACCAAAGGAGGAGAATACAATGCTTGATAAGAAATGTACTCATCTTGCCCCTGTAATTGTAACCATTCTGTACAGTATTTTCACAATATAAGAAGAAAAAATTAGTAAATGCAAAATAAAGAATCCCTACTTTGAATATATAATTGTTCCTTCCAAACTGAAACCTGACAATAGTCCCTAATTCATGTATTTTACTTATAATACTGTGCTGAAAAAAACGTTTTGGTCATTAGGTCACAGCAATTAATGCCAGTAATGTGCTTAGATGTCAGGTGAAGATTAATTCTGGAAATTCAAAGATTCCAGGATTTTGTGTGGTCACTGCTAATCACAAAGAGAAGGGTAATCTAAGTGACATTTGGAAACCTTTGCAACAAAAAGGCATTGGCTAATTAACAGTTGTGACACAAGAGAAAAAATAACTCCAGATGGAAGGAATAAATGATAGTAAATAGGGTATACCAGAAATTGTTCTAGAAAACAATTTTGGTTATTGAAGAACTAGTTTTCAACTAGGCTTATTCCTCATTGCCTTTAGCATTCTAAATCTCTTAGGATAGTTCTTAATCTATGTGTGATAAATGTATCTCTCTCTATGCTGTTCTTTCATACTCGATATCCTTTGCTTTCTAAAAATCTGTCTTTCTATATTTTCCTATGAACATTTCCTGATACTAAATACACCTATACAGAAGGTAGAGGATGCTAATGGAGAGATCCCATAGCTAATGAGTCATATTATGAGGACATATTATTGCTACCTCAAATTTTCTGAAAAGCTGCAATGGCATCATTTGGTTCAAATTTCCATTGTTTGTCTACATAGTGTCATTCAGTGCACATAAATGCAAATATGAGCCAGGTGCTGGTGGTTCACGCCTATAATACTAGCTACTCAGGATGTTGAGACCAGAGGATTGTGGTTGAAAGCCAGCCTGGTCAGGAAAGCCCATGAGAACCTTATCTTCAATTAAGCACAGGAAACCCGGAAGTGGTGCTGCAGAAAAAGTAGTAGAGCACTCAACTTGACCTGAAGAGCTGAGGGACAGCACCCAGGATCAGAGTTCAAGCCCCATGATAAACAAATAAAGTGAAATATGACTTTGTTTCCCCCAAAGGAAAGACAAGATTAATAATCTTCCCAAGCATTAAAATAAATTCCAAAGTGATTCAGTGCACCTACTTTTGCTGAATTATTTACTTTATGGCTTCTTTGCTGGACATATTCTCTACTTTTAAAAATAGTCAAATATTACCTTTACAAAAAATTTCATCAAATATTAGTTGTTTCAAAAGAGAAGTCTATTCAGTTGATGTCACTTAGCTTTCTTACTATCTTAGTTCAAAGCTAACCCAGGCAGGTTAGTCTGTCAAACTCATTTCTAATTAAACACCAAAAAAGCACAAGCAGAGTTTTGGCTCAAGCAGTTGAGTACTAGCTTTGGGGACAGGTGGGCAGGAAAGAAAATTGTTCAGGGACAGGGTCCAGCATCTGGGTTCAAGCCCCAGAACCAGCACAAACTAAACAAACAAGCAAACAAAATAACCCAGATATTTGTTTGGGACTCTCCTTAAAGGAGTACTCATTTGACAAGAGGTTCCTTTTGGTGATCATACTCACTGGATCCTGCTTTTTTGGAATCCGTATTGCTCTGGAGAACTCAGGACCAGACTAAAGGAATTGATAACTGACTCCTGCAAATAGAGATTCCTCTCAGGGGTGAAATAACCATCCATAAGGCACTTTAAACCTCCATGTCTTTGTTTCTTTGCAGTAGAACACTTTTAAAACAACGTTATTTCCTTTTGTTCTATGATGGCTTTCAAATGGCACATTATTTCTTTTTGTAATACTCTCAATTAGAACTTTACAGAAAAGTTTTATATGAGTAAAGAACATACTCGAAAAAGTCCAGGACAGAGTTTTCTTCAAGCCTTGGGATTCTTTTCTTGTACAGTAAAAAGGAAAGCACAAGTTAACTTGAACTTTTTCATTCCTCTATTTTCCATTCCTCTCCTGGGATCAGTTTTCACATCCAGTTACCGTTACTTCCAGTAACAATCGATGGTGTTGTTTGAGGTATAATAAATGTTTTCTGGCTTCACTGAAATAACACAAGGACACCTTTGGACATGAGGTAACACGTGTTTCAGAAAAAACTTAGTAAAGAGAAAATATAAAATTTATATTGCTTATAAATATATTATCCATGAGTATATTGAGTTCAAACTTTTTATGGTCTCTGTAAATTAAAGTGAATTGTAAATGGGAAGAAGGTTCTCAGATCATTCTTTTTGTGAGTGTATGTACAGCACATTATTTCCCAAGTGTATATGAGTTAACAGTAAGGGAAACTATAGCAATAATAGGAGAAAGAGACATTCTGTGTTAAAATATATGGGTTCAGTACACTATAGAAGACTCTACAAATAAGACAACATTGAAACAATAAAGCCAAGTCCAGTGTGTAGATTTATGGGAGTGATATAGAGAAAGCATTACTCCTAGGTGGAACACGAAGTATGAGGCCACTCCTCTTCTAAATCACACTTGCTAATGACACAACTCTGTAGAAAGTAGAATGGAAGTATAATTCTGGTTCCAATGCACGTCAGATATAAGAGCATGGACTTAACTGGAAAAAAATCCATCTTGAGAGAACAGGGCTTATACTAGCAATGAACTGCTGGCTAAGATAATATTTCTTTTTCTTTCCTTATATATTTATTGTTGGTGGTGGTGGTCTTGGCACTTGAACTCTGGGCCTGGGCACTGTTCCTCTGCTATTCAGCTCAAGGCTAATGCTCTACCACTTGATCCACAGTGCCACTTCCAGTTTTCTTGTAGTTAATTGCAGAAAAGTGTCTCCGGAACTTTCTTACCCTGGCTGGCTTTGAACCCCAATCCTCAGATCTCACCACCACTCAGCTTACGATCACATTTCTAACAGTGTACATTCAGGATATGTAATGGGTATATTAATCTGTCTTTATTTGAATTCTTGAGTTAAAAACCTGGGCTACAGCATAGACTTTACACTCACAAAAATGTTTATAGCTTAAAAGTTGATACTCCTGGAGAAATAAAACCTAAGAATGTAAAGGAGTCTGGGAAGTTCAGTTTGCAACCAGCTAGGGTAGAACAGTCTTTGCAACATACCTATAATGAGGAGCCAAAAGCTGGGTTGGAAGAATGGCTCAGGTGATGGAATACCAGTCATGAGCAAGATTGATGAATAAGAGCTTGAGGCTTTTACGTACATATATACAAACATACACATACACACAGAGACACTTATATGTGCACACACAAATACACAAATGAAACGACTCTCATAATATGTAGAAAAATTACAAAACAATAGAAAATATGTCCTGAGTAAGACTAGAATCATGTGATAATTTTTAATATTAGAAAGTCCTAAAATTACTTTTTTCAAAAGTGTTTGAGAATATTACATAGGTAAGGACCAGAGATAGTAAGAGAGTCAAGTAATCATTATTAAAGGTATCATATCCATTGAGGAATGAATCAGAGACCCCACAGGTGCATCTGAAAATGTTCATATCCTGTGTCAAATGTTAGAAAATGTTTGAAAATAGTACAGGAACAGTCTGAGCAGTGTAGTGGGTAATATCACTGGAGAAATTCAGAATTGCTAATCTGTATCTTGATTAAATAAAATAAGAAACTATGGCAGGGCAATGTGATATAAGCCTAGAATTCTAGCACTCAGACTAAAACAGAAGATTAGAGAGTGGAATTACATAGTGATACCTTCCCTGGAGCAGGTAGTATAATTTTGTCTTAATAAAACAAACCAAACAAGAAAGGAATACACAGTTGGAAGGCTGGGCTAATTTTGTCATTTTTTGAGAAGTCAAGTTTCTTTTTGAAATGCAACACATATATAATCCTCACTTGTGTTTTAAATTCTCTCTCCATTACAGAACATTCCTAGATGCAAAATGACTCATGATTACCTTCCAAAATTTGAGAAAGTAAGTAAACATCATTCTGTTGGATTCCAAAGAAATGATGAAGGATTACAAAAGCTTAAGACTGGAGAAATAGCAAAGTTTGTCTAATGTAGGACTTTGTAAATGTTGCTAAATTAGAATTGAGATTTAAAATAAATATTTTGGTTTTGTTTGTAATTTCATATTCTATTGGATACTACAAAATTCTTTCTTTTTTTGTCAGTCGTGTGGCCTGAACTCTGGGGCTGCACACTGTCCCTCAGCTCTTCAGCTCAAAGCTAGTGCTCTACCACTTGAGCCACAGCACCACTTCCGGGTTTTTACACTTATGTGGTGCGGAGGAATCGAACCCAGGGCCTCATGCCTGTAAGGCAAGCAGTCTACCACTGAGCCACCTTCCCAGCCCCAAAATTATTTTTAAGTAGACGGTTTAATTGACAAATTCACAAATGATTCTTGCAGTCTACTTGCCTAGAATTTTCTTTCAAGAGAGCTATAATTAGAAATTAGTTAATAGATAATTCCCACAATTCATGTATAAAATGTTAATGTGAATAATGTAGACAGAGTTGCCAAGAAATGCATGATATTAATTTATAAATTTATCAAAAGCAATTTTTTGAGGCTTTGGTATAACATAGTATGAGGAGAATAATTGTGTGACATCTTCTTTCTTCTACCTATGTAACACAGGAAACAATTCCCTTAATTATGTGCCTCTGTATACAACGAGAAAAATGCTAGGTTGGGGGTTTGTTTTCATTTTTGTTTTATTGGTTTGTCCTAGTGCTTGAACTCTGTGTCTGGACACTGTCTCTGAGCTTGTTTATGCTCAAGGCTTGTTCCCTACCACTTCAATCTCAGTGCCACTTGTGTCTGGCTTTTGCTGAGAAGTTTATTGGAGATAAGCATCTAAGGAACCTTCCTGCCTGGGCTTGCTTTGAACTGTAACATTTCGCTCTTAGCATCCTGAATATCTATGATAGTTAAAAAAGTATAATATAAGTAATATTTGCAAATGGTCTGATCTCAAGAATACTCAGGGGGGGGGGGGGGAAATGATGCAACCCAGTTTATTGTGGTGTTCTTTCCAGAACATGGAGGGCATCACATTAGCCGAGGTGTAGTATTTTTTTCACAATAAAGATAAGCTATTCGTATTGTAAATTAAGGGAACTTTGAGGTGCACCCTACACCTTGGAAACTGTTGGGCTAGGATGACTTTATGGCATAAGTCTTCGGATTGATGGTCACAGAAATAACAGCTTACTCTGATAAATAATTGCTTACTCTTGAAGAATTAATTATTACAGATGCTTCATAGTTTTATGCTTTACCAGAATGTGGCTATTTTTCTGTTTACTTCTCAATCTGTAGCAAATCATTGGAATATGAATCTATTGCAGAATTACATAATATGCAAACAGGTATTCTTTTGAAGCTCTCAGGTAGGAATGTTCAGAATTTGAAAATGAGCAGTTATTAGTCATAGGAATTTTGAAGAACACATATATTCTGTCCTCTTAACAACTTATTTACTTTTAAAAGTTATGGGTTTCCATTGAATGAAACTGTTTACTGTTTTAGTATGAGAAAGTTTAAATTTATTCTTTTTTCAAAATATTGGCAAGTATATTGTGAAAATATTGTCTAGTTGGATAACATTCAAGTTGATGGCCCTCTGATTAAAAAGGGGTAATTAATTCAAATTGAATGCCAAATAGTATTGATTTTTAAAAGTTACT
Source organism: Dipodomys spectabilis (assembly GCF_019054845.1). Classification (NCBI taxonomy): domain Eukaryota; kingdom Metazoa; phylum Chordata; class Mammalia; order Rodentia; family Heteromyidae; genus Dipodomys; species Dipodomys spectabilis. Next base: position 1,719,194 of record NW_024870821.1, on the reverse strand, counting down.
AAAAAATAATAATATTTACTATGCCAATACAGTGAAATTTTATTTCATGTAGCTTATTTATTTAATTTAATTTTCTTGTCAAAGCTATGTACAGTGGAGTTACAGTAATTGTAAGGTAGTGAATACATAATGTTTCAAACTTGTTATCCCCTTTCTTATTTTTCTCACAGTTTTCCTTCACCACAACACCCCTCGCAAGTTGTAATGTACATTTTCATCATATTGTCTTGTGAGCATTGCTATTGCATTGGTTTGCCCTTTGTCCTGTTTCTCACCATTTTGTTCTTCCTATTCCCTTCCCTAATTAAGGTAAATGTATTCCAATACACAGGGTATCAAAATCAAATACAGCAGGGAATAAACCATAGGGAAAAATGTCAAAAGAAAATAGAAATCACATAGTACATTAAAAACAACAACCGCAAATAAAAATCTCTGCTTCCATATTTTGGATTTCATTTTGCTTAGTATCGGCATATATGGTCATATATATAACATAACAAAGGCCCTGGAAAATAATAGTTGCATGGACACGATATCAGGAAAACAACATGTTAACTGTTTAATATGGTAAAGATGGAATTAGGATTGGTGAATTCGCGATTCTGTTAAAGGAATTTCAAAAGAGTTTTAAAGTTATGACAGGTAAATTTTAATTATTCAAACTATTTAAAAACTTACCCTATTTAAAAAAAAATTTTTAATTGCCTGGGAGAATAGGCTTTCATGCAAAGAAATCCATGGAGACTTAGCTGAGAGGGAGCAATGTGGGTGAAGATGGCTCTTTTTCACACTAAAAAAAACAAACCTCACAAACCTTGCTATAAATCCTGTAGGTTACCTTGAGAATTGTCCTTACCCAAAAAATATACTCTTACTGTGTGAAACAAAGTTGTAGTGGAATTTAAATTCAAAGTTCTTTAAAAAAAAAGATATCAAAATTGTGATTTGACCTTTACTTACTAAACAGTAATTCTCTGAAAAAGATAATTGGGGTCAAACTATTTAGGGCGAAAGTGCCCTCCACAATGAAAGAAGATATTGGATTTACACTTTTCTGCTTATAATACTTTCCACAATGTCTTTGCACGTAAAGCACTGAAACACAGAAAAAATCTGATTGGATACTTCAAACGAATGATTTCACATTTCTAAGTGGCTCAAAAATATAATATCATTATTAACAAGAGACTGTGAAGACTTCTCTTATTACATAAGCCAAAAAGTTTTGGGATCAGAAAAGAAGAGCAAATGGAAAACGTAAGAAAACAGTGTTCTTAGAAGCCCTAGCTAAGCATATTAGCTTCAGCAGTGGAGGGAGGCCAAAACTTTTTAAAATAGATTGTCCTAATATTTTTGCTACATAAAGTGGTTTTACAGAGCCTATGTGGCTCACTTCAATGCACACTAGATCGAATGAAGACATAAAAATAAGTTCCACATCCAAATAAAATAGTTTTAAAAGAGAAACCATGAAGATGTAGCAGTGGGGGAGGCCTTATAGTCCTTCCACTTCACTAGACTTTAACCCATACATCTTGTTAAGCAAATGCAAGACCAAGAGAAAAATAATCTATTGAAGTAAATTTGCAAAGAATAACTTCACTGTTCCTGATATGGTATCTAACGAGAGTCTTAAGTGAGAAGATAAAAGTGGAGTATTCTTCGGTTTCCTCTAAGCATCTTGTTAGCAAACTATATCTTTGAGGTTAGAAGTAATTGAACCAAAAAGTGGTGGAGTACTTATTTTTGTGGGCACTTTAGACATAAGAAGACTTTCAAGATAAAAGAAAAAAATGTATAGCTAAATATTTGTGATCACAGCTTCTTGGACTGGTTCTTTGGAGACAACGTTTTACATGAGAGTTTGTCCTCATTATCATAGATGTTGGGTTTTAGTGGCAACCAAATGCAAGAGGGAAGTTTAATGGATTCCCTTGGACAAGTAAACAGCGTAATAGAAAAAATGGCAAATAATCTTTAGTGAATTACTTTGACCGATTACTTTGCCAGAACAAAGAAGGAAAGATATAATTCAAAATCACTTGACTGAAAAGTATGAAAAAGAGTAGAAAAGAGAGAAGAGAGAAAACATAGAGGACTGTTTTCTCTCCAACGGAGTAATGAGTTTTGATCTTGTTTCTTCCATTCTATATTCACCAGCTATCAAATGTATCTCAGGACTGGAATATCCAGTTCAGACAAAGAGATCTCCCATTAGAAAATATTTGCTGCAGATGTAAGTGATTTATAACCTTAGACAATCTATTTAAATCTGTTCAAAATTCTCCCCTACCCCAAACTGCCCTCTTTGAACAGTTGGTTTGCTTTTCCCATACTGCCCTTGATTAACTATTTAAAATTTTGAGAGGTCATATTCATACTCTCTACAGGTTGCTGTTTGGTTGTGATTTTTGTGTTTGGTTTTTGTTGTGTTTTTAACTAAATTTCAAAAGGTTGTGCAATTGTGTTACAATTAAATATGTCCATGTAATTGTCCAATTTTCCTGGATCAGAGTCACTCCTTCTATCATTCTCAACCAATCCCTTCTCCAAGATTTATTTCAGATTTACCACTTCCTTTATCACATGTGTACATTGAGTATTCTAGTTGTACTTGCCACTTTTTCATTTTTCATTCATTCTATGTTTTTACTAATATTCTTCTCTGGTCTCAACTTTTTGATAGTCATTCTGTTAAACTGTCTGTTCATACTTTGACAGGTTTATATACATTCTATGGGATTTCTATCCTGCATATACTTGAACTGATATCAGCTTATGTTTCCATAATTAATTCATCTGCAATAACAATTTGCAAGACTGAAGTCGTGAAGCACCTATACATGATTTTATTCTCATCTATTTGGAAGATTAATATTTAGTCAACAAGAAAGTTTAAAAATGGCTTAGAATGTTTTCCTAACTACCAGTTTTTATAAATGGCTTTGTACAATGGTTTGTGATTATTTTATTTTACATGGGATAATATTCTCTACTATGTATAACTTTTGGGAAAAGAAGAAAACTAAAATTTATTACTGTGGAGGAATATGATAGAAATAGAAGACAGATTTTATGTTTGTCACATCTCTGATGAGTACCCATATTCAAGACTTAAAGTCATATTTCTTAAGGAAAACATCAAACAACATGATAAGGCAACTATTCGTGATCTTTTAAAATGTACCTTATTATTTGATGAAATTTACTTTATTAGCTAAAGTTTAGGCTTGAAATATGGAAGGCTGATCTATATAACACATTTCTGGAAGGCATCTACTGAACAACACAAATGGTGGGGGCTACTATTTCTATAATTTAAGGAATAGTTGAACCTGTTTGGTATTAGTGCTGGATAATAAATCAACTCTATTTTAACTTGCTCCTTCCACTTGAAAAACTTGTAATGTTACTAAGTATCATCTAATCGTCAAATGTTATTTTGGCGAATGTGCCTTTAAAAAGTTTATTTGAGGCGCTGGGAAGGTGGCTCTGTGGTAAAGCACTTGCTTGCATGCATGAGGTCCTGTGTTCAATTCCCCAGCATCACATGACCAAAAAGAAAAAAATCTGGAAGTGTGCTGTGGCTCAAGTGGTAGAGTGCTAGTCTTAAGCTGAAGAGCTGAGGGACAGCGCCCAGGCTCAGAGATAAGGCCCCACGCCCGGACCCCCTAAAAAATTATTTGAATAGGAATATATTTTCAGGAGATTAAATATAGGTTACCATTGGTTTGAGAATGACAACCTTTTTATACTACATAACCAAGTTTTACTGAAGTACCAGTGTTTTGAAGCACTAAGGATCTTCTTAATTAATGTTTTTCTGAATTATATTTGACTTCTAAGTCAAGTTTTCCTAGCCTTGGTAGAAAAATTATGGATCTATCCTTCCAGGAACTATTTTTTGGCCTACTTATACTGGACTGAAATCTTTCATTAATCATTAGGAGAGGGGTATTAAAAATATTCTTGTGACATTTGTGATCTTGTTCACTAATATGGGTTGTTCATCTGTAAATTGAAAGTGTGAATTACAAAAGTTTCTCTCAGATTTTGTGATCTCATCTTTCATTTTAAGTTGCCTTGCATTTCACAATTGCTTACTGCTAAATCCTATATAATTGGGGTCCTGCATTATTATAGGAAATGAGAAGTTGAGATGAGTCTTCAATTACTTTCTGTTGGCATGTGGCATGGGCCTAGGTATGAGGACTTGCCCTTGTTATCTGATGATACAGATAACTGGGACCTGGGATCCTAGGACGCGTGGGTCCTGTAGAAGAATAATACCTTTTGGACATCATATCAGCAAAATTTGGGTATGATCAGAAATATGGAGAAAACCATTCTGGGTCCAGCGAGTTAAAACAATATACAGAGCAGCAGAGTAAAATCCCTTACATATTAAAGGAAAACAACATTTTTTTTTACCATGTGAATTCAGGAGTCTAAGAACACTTAGAAGGTATCACAAGTTTATATCGAAGACATTGCATTGATACTTCTTATATTCTAATATATATTCTAAACTTAATTATTTATATTCCAATCTATTTATTGTAATAAATATCAATTTATTTGTCAAATTATCGATTAATTCTAGTAAGTTTCATTGTGTGAAACATAAAATTAGCACATATAAATATAAAATATATAACTATATGTAATATAAGGAATGTTTTTCATTGTTCTGTTGTGGTTAGGGTATCAAAGGCAACTCTGTTTTACAGTATTATTCCATTATCTCTACCTCAGAGTTTGGTAGAGTTAGACCTAAAGCTTTACCATTTGTAGATTTACAGCCTAGAGGCAAGAGGAAACACTGAGATTAAAACATTACCAATTTAAGGCCTAATATCAAGGAAAAAATATGGACTTCTCCTGGAGCTATGGAAATATTTGGTGATAGAAATTCAGTAGTGTAAGTTCCTGCCTGGTTGGATGGTAGACAGGTCAGGACATTAGGTAATCATGCATAAGAACAATTTTTTTCACCTTTTTGGCTTTAGCTACTTTTGAAATGGTAGGTATAATAAACAATTATATTTTGATAAAATACTTTCTAGTCAGAACTGTTTATTTCTTTATGATCCCTTGTAACTAAGATTAGTTTTTTTCCAGTAAGATAATCTTTGCTGTCAGGGTAAGATATTCTGGTTGGTCTGTTACTACATGGAAGAAGGGTAAAGGGCCAATAGACATTTGTGCCAGTAAGACCTCATTTGGGAAATTTTAAGCTGCAAAATTTTAGAAGTAGCTCTTCAGCAAGGCTTACTTTGAATCCATTAGCTCCACAAAGCTAACTCAGTTGATAAATAAGTACTTGAAAAGCCATATCTTTGAATCTAGCTATAAAGGCTTCAAAGTATGATGAAATTTAAAATGAAAAAGACTTAAAATAGTCATTGGCAAAATAATTGCAAGTGTGAGCAATCTACCGAACAATATGTTTTTTCCACTATACACAGAATTTCAGAGAAATATGATCAATAGCATTGTTAGTAACAATAAGGTTTCCTTGTTACAAATAGGCAACCAAGGATATATGCCTGTATAAAGATTGCATCATTAACTACTTAAATTCACAGGATACTACATGCTTCGGCAGCACGTATACATAAATTACAACAATATAGATATTAACATGCCACTTGGACAGGGATGATCTGAAAATATGCGAAGTATTCCATATTTTTCATTCTTCAGATGCAAGAAATGAAAAACAGTTATTAAAAAGTTGATTACAAAAATACAAGTGTAACAACACATGCGATTCATATAATTAAAAGTTAGTTTGGCATCAGTGTATTACATCTTCACCTTAGAAAGGTCTTTACATAGCATAACTTTACAAAACTTTGAAATTAGATAACATTTTAATTTTATCCCAAAGAAATAAAATACTATAAGGACCTAGGAGAAAAAAGAATCTTAAACTGTTCTTATATGGAATGCAATCTGTAAGGACACATTTATTAATGAATTTATATAATATATAACAATGTAGTATTCAAAGTATTATATCTAGGAAAGAATGAAATAGATTATGGACATCTTACAAACAAAATACAGAATATGTTAAAATATACTTTCTTCAGACAAGCACCAGAAATATCTTTAGTTTCTGTACTACTCATTTCAACAGATACGTTAAAATTATTTCTGATTTAAAAAATCACAAGCTCTACAGAAATCATTATAGATGTATACAAACAACTCTTGAATATATTTTGAAGTCAAAGTCAGGCAATTCATTTGGAAGAATACCATGGAATCCATGAATTTTTAAAGTAAGATATTGCTGTTGCTTTGTATTGTGAAAATATTTTGTACAGAGACAAAGGATGGACTGGCATTTTTGAAATTTAAGTAACTTAACCAAATCATTAAGACGTTGGAGAACAATTTGTACAGCCTTTCACAACTTCAAAGAGGTAGTCATACATACTTATCTTTTGGCAGTATCAAATGCAGTTTCTTCCAAGTTGTTCTTCAGACCTGGTTTAATATAATGGTTCAACAGAAGGAGATCAAACGTATCTTTGCTGTTTCTATTCCCAGCAGCAAGATGCAAGGGTGTCAAGAGGCCTTTAGTTTAGACACTGGTATCTGCATCATGATGAAGTAAGAAAGAAGCCACATTGGTATTATTCCATGTATAAGCACTGTGCAGGTGTGTCCAGCCATTCACAGTTATTGCATGAATATCTGCCTCGAGCCACCAACTCATGGACAATGTCTCAGTGTCAGCTGTAGGCTTCCTGATGAAGAGCGGTATACTCATCTTCATCCCTAGTATTCACACAAGTGGCCTTTTTGGAAATATTTCTCCACACTGTAGCAAGCCGATTAATTTAGGCAGCCCAAAGAAGAAATTTGCTTGGATCCTTCTCCATTTTTTTTTTTTTTGCAAATGATACCATTCCTCACTTTTTCATCTGGTTCCTTGTCTTCATCAGAATTGCCTAACCAGAGACTTTGAGTACCAGTTGGAATGAGGTGTCCATGTATTTCCCCAATAGTTAACATTGGTTGAACTAGTCAGAAAAAACTGGTGAATTTTCTGCATCTTTTTTTTCACCATGATTTGTTTTCTCTTTTTCCATTTTTACTATTCTAAATATTCTAACTGGAGAGTAGAGAATTGATAGAAAGCAGAGGAAAGATTTTCCTCCGTATTAAAAGGTACAGACTGAAAATGAGGACCAGTGGTGTCTTCATGTGCAGCTTATTCTAGGAATGAGAAAATAGGAAATAATACCTTCTATTTAAATGATTTGAGAAATGGCAGAGCAGAAAGTGAAATGATGCAACCAAAAATATAAAAGCAAAATAAATTAGGATAATTATGGAGCAATCATATTATCTATGAGAACCTTGAAAGAGAGAGAGGAAGAGAGAGACGTAATGCACTAACTAGCCACAATATCCATGCCTCTGATCAATTTATAGAGCAAACAATTTTATTTTTAAAAGAGATGGAAATAGAATTTATAGTGTGTCTCTTTATGATGTGCAAAGTTATGTATTGATATACATTGCATTGATCACTTTTCTGTTACTGTGAGGAAAATACCTGCAAAGAACATTTCTGAGGAGGAAATTATTATATTGACTCATGGTTTAAGAGAACACAGTTTAAGAAAAAGTGTCTCCATTGTTTTTAATTATATTTGTATTATCTTAAATAATTGTACAAGGGAATTTGCATTCCACAAATCAGTTTTTATGTACAATGGATCTTTACATAACTTCCCCACACCCTTCCAAATCTCACCCCAGTTTAATTTTTTCTACTTTCATACTATCTCTATTGAATATTATGCCTTCACTCTCTTACTCCATAACTCTTTTTAATCTTTCCCTTTGAATTTTCCTCATAACTTAAGTGATAGTTTCCTGGTATTCATTTTGTTGGATTAAAAATTCAATTTTATAAGAAAATACACCTTTTAAATTCTCCTCTGCAAATAGCATGCTTTGGTTAATATTGCTGTGAAAACTTATATAAAGTTCTATCTTCCAAATATGAGACAGAACATGGGTCCTTTGTGTGTGTGTCTCTGACTTAGTTTACTTAACATATTTTTAGATCTATCCATTTCTTTGCAAATAATGTGACAATCTTCATAATGGATGGGTGCAATACAATTGTGTATATGTGCCACACTTTCTCTAACCATCCTTCTGCCAAAGGGCATCTGGGCTGTTTCCATAAGTTTTCTACGGTGAATAGTGCAGCAGTGAACATGGTCGTGAAAGTCATTTTACTGTAACCTTTTGGAAGAATTCATCACTATCTTTCTGGGAACAATCTTCTAGCCAGTTTTCCAGAATAAGCACATCCCTCTCTTCATCTCCATTAGAACGTATTGCAAATCCTCAAAAACACACTACCCCCTGCAGGTCTCAATAAGCTAAAACCACACGGTGCCCATATTTTTTCAATACTTTTTTTCATAATTGTACATATTATTTAATGAGAAACTTCTATGTACTTTTCTAATGTGGGAATGAGGGACAAGACAATAGTGTAAAGGTAAGAAATATGCAATTTAATTAGCTATTATCATATTTAAAATCATTTTCAGCTCTAACTCATAGCCTCACTTACTATTATTTTAATCTTTATTTGATTACTTCATCTATCCTCTAACTTATAACAGGTGAGTTAAATACAAAGGCAGAAACTGTGGTTTGATTTTGACACTCATGTGTGAGGATGCACAATATGGGTAAATAGATTAATTGGATTTAATAGCTATTATCCATTTTGTTCAAATACAGATGATTTTGCCAAACTGATTCTCACAATTCATATTACATTCAACAACAAGAAACGTGTGACAATTCCCTTTGTTTTGCTCCTTATTAACTTTTGTTTCCATTTTATTTTATTTTTATTTATTTATTTTTCATCTGCCGTGGGGCTTGAACTTGGATCTGGGTGCTTTCCCTCAGCTCTTCAGCTCAAGGCGAGCACTCTACCACTTGGGCCACGGTGCCACTTCCGGTTTTTGAGTGGTTTATTGGAGATAAGAATCTCTCAGACTTCCTTTTCTGTCTGCTTTGACTTGCAGTCTTCAGATCTCAGCGTCCTGAGTAGCTAGGATTACAGGCATGAGCCAAAGGCACCCAGCTACCATTTTATTTTATAATGTAGGATGATTTCACAAATCTATTGTAGATACAAAAATATGCTAAAATATTTCTATCCGTATGCATTGATATATACATACACACATATATTACACAGGTTATAAAGATAATTTATAACTTCTGTAACTGCACAATTTACTAAATTATTAAAATCATTGATGGCTCATGGCTGGAATCCTGGTTACTCAGGAGGCTGAGATCTGACGATTGTGGTTTGAAGCCATCCTGGGCAGGAAAGTCCATGATCCTCTTATCTCCAAACAACCAACAGAAAATCAGAATTGGAACTGTGGATGAAAGTGGTAGAGTGGTAGCCTTGGGAGAAAAAGCTCAGGGACATCACCTAGGCTCTTAGTTCAAGAAGTACAATCTACCCCAAAAAATCTATTTAATTTACCCCTGTGTAAGTAGAGTATTTCCATCACCCAAGTGCACATCCATACTCATTTGCAAGGTAACTGTTTTGTCTGAAGTACCACAAAACATTATCACTTAAGTAGAAAGTATTGCAATGTGGGTTCATTCTATCTCTCTCATGGATTTTTCTCCACTCAAATACTCAAATCTTACAATTATTTAAAATCATAGTTTTTTCTTTAATACCCATAATATTAGAGTTTGAATTGAGTGTCTTGTGCCCCCAAAATGGTTGTTCTTACCACTTTGTCATGTCCTCAGACTTAAATTATTCTGATTATTTTTCAGATAGAATCTGGCTTCCTACTTGTATCTGATTTTGGGCTCAGTACACTTTATGTTATTCTTCCTGGAATTTAAAATAACAGGTGCATGGCATTGTGTACAGATCTTTCTGTCCAGTCTGGGCTTTAAGCACTATCCTTACAACAGTTCACTCCCATGTAGTCAGGATATTCATAAGCTTGTCATAGTTTTTTTTTTTTTATATTTGCATTTTCTGCAGGTTCTTCAGTACTGAATTAATTTATGTTTTCTTGGGTTGTTTTGTTTCATTTGAATATATGGATTATTGTTCTTCACTTTTCCTTTTGTTTCTTTCACTCATGTTCTTACCTAAAGTGGTGAGAAACCAATTCTTCTTTCTCAAGATAGTCAAGATGAATATTATTTATTCCAAAGAAATTTCAGTAATATTTAAACACCTCATACCTATGAATAGTATACAAATGCTAAGTTTTGAGAAGGGTCTTTTTATTTGCACAGCAGTCTTTGGCATACACAGACAGATCATGAATTTTATGAAGTTAGTAAAACTACAGATGTTCGCCAGGAGGAGAAAAACCTATTATTGTTTAACAGGGTCTAACCTTCTGGTGAAAGAAATATGCTGCTTGATGCAGGATTACACAAAATCATATTCCTAGGAGGAACCTAAAAATCATCTAATACAACAGACTTGAGAGAGACGAATTGACTTCCTGAATAATTTACTTTTGGGTCAAATAAAAGCAGGCTTCCAAAGCGAGAGTAGACTTTAGAGAAACATGAGTTGTATGTTAATAGGTGCTTAGCTGATTTTCTTAATTTGTAAACTAATACAGGGAAATAAACTACAGCAAGGTTAAAATTAAAGAACTTCACATTGAAATATTCATTTGTGTGTGTGTGCACGCTCATGCGAGTACGCGCACACACATGTGCATGTGCTCATGCATACATTCATTATTCTTGAGGCTTGATATTGCGTAGGTATTATTCTAAGCTTCTGTGCCCAAAGGTAGTGGTCTACCACTTGAACCACTGTTCCACTTCTGGTTTTTTTGAGATAATCGCATGTATTTTCATGATTTGACTAGCTTTGAACAGTGGCCTTCAGATCTCAGCCTCTTGAGTAACTACCTAAGCTGATTCAGCCTATGAGTAGCTAGTTAAAATTCTGTCTGTCCTCTATGCTTCACTGCTCTTTTATTCTTATCCTGAGGTAATCACAAGCCTAAGTCATATATGTCACTATGATGGGCTGTGATAGCTCCATTTTGAGAGGTCATGCAGTGTATATAGGAAGCCACTGTGCTCCAACCTATGTCAGTTTACACATCTAGGAGCTCTTGATTGGTGACACGCTGGACTGACTCAAACAAAATTCATTATTTTTCTGATTTTGAGGGGGTGAGTTGTCGTTTGGTTTTGGTATTTCTTTTTATTTTTTCTGGGTTTCCATTATTTTATTTAGTTAATTTTAGGTAGACTTGCTACCTTCCATCATAGCAGAAGGATGGAAGAATACAAAGAATCATCCTCCATATTCTTGAATGAAGAGATCATCAATCAATACCAGATGAAAGAGCTCATCGACCATGATACCAATGGACAAGTGAAGCTGGCCATCCACACCTCACACACATGGAAGTGGCAGTTAAAATACTCCTGAAGGGATGAAAGGTTAAAGTTTGAGGCAGTGACCACTTGTTGCTTGTTTCTGTCTAGCAAAGCAACACGTGGTGGTAATCCAAATACCTGGTTGATTGTGTGCCTTTATAAGACCTGCAAATCCTTTGGTCGGGGCTCTCCTCCTAGGCTTCACTGTGTCAGAGTGTAGGACAAGGCCCAAGCTGCAGCCTGTTTAAATAAAAAAGCTGTAGAGTCTGACTCTTGGTGGTCTTTTTGCTGGGAGGGGTTCCTGCAACCATGGCATAACATATTAGTGGGGTTCGTCTGAGATACCCCCCAAAGACCCCTGAGACCTCATACTCCAAAGGTAAAACAGCATTGTCTTTGTTAATTTGTCTTGTCCTCTCGTTTGTCTGTTTTACTTTCATTTTCCCTTGTGAGGATATCCCCTCAAATTTGTAAAGGGCTTTCAAAGTGGACCCACTTGCACGACAACCCTGGAGGAACTGAGAGACGTCGCAGATCCTCTTGTGGGGAGGGGGTAACCCTGCTGTGTGGAGCAGGGGTCCTTGGAACCCCACCGTGTGGGGTGGGGTCCTTGGAACCCCGTTGTCGGGCGGGGGGGTCCTTGGAACCTCGGCGTGTGAATTGTGGGGCAATGGTTGGTTTGGTTTGGGGCCTGAACTGACCAAGAGACCCTCCTAACCGAGGCCCAACTCGCCCACTGTGGTTCTACTCCTTCTGCTGTGGGGCATGGGTATGGAACCCCACCATGACAGGAGTCAGCAGACAAACTTGGGAGATCTCCACTTTGTAAGCTTTTTTTTTTTTTGTAACTGTCAGGCTTGCATGTGTTTTGTTTGTACTGTTTATTGTCTTTTGTACTTTATGACTGACAGGACTGGAAACCATGGGCAACCCTCCATCTAGCCTCCTCGACTTACAAAAAGAAACTAAGAAAGAGGAAAGAAAGTGTACCCACTGTTTTTTCAGGGAGATAACTTGGAAGAAGAAATGTTTCCTCACCCATGCTCCCCTTCCCAGGTTCCTTTTGCAGAACCTGAGAATGATCAAGAGGAGGAGGGAGCTATAGAACACTTGGCAACTGCCCTTAAAGTTTCTGAGGGGCCAGTCACTCGACGCCGCAGTAGGATCAACCCCCCATCTAATGCAGCTGTTTTTTCCTTACACGCCGTAGGTACTGTGGATGTGGATGGTCAACAGCAACCCAATAGTGTCCATTTTCTACCAGTCATCTATAAAATTGGCACATCCAAAATGCCCCCTTTTCTGAGAAACCCCAGGATTTAATTCGTTTGCTTGAAACTATTCTCTTTACTCATCAGCCCACTTGGGATGATTGCAGTCAGCTTTTACAGGTTCTTTTTACCACTGAAGAGAGAGACTGTATCTGAGAGACGGGCCAGAAACATATCCGTGGCCCCACAGGAGCGCCCATCACCGATCCTGCCCTGATCACTGCCTATTTTCCTGAGATCCGACCAAAATGGGACTACAATATAGTTGAAGGTAGGGAGCGACTCCTCATCTACCGCCAGGCTCTGTTGGCAGGTCTCAAAGCGGCGGCTTGCTGACCTACTAATATGGCCAAGGTTTATGATGTAAGACAGGGAATAAGTGAAAGTCCAACAGCATATCTTGAGCGTCTCATGGAAGCATTTAATCAATATACCCCATATGAACTTGAGACCCAGGAGTCGACACAGATGATTATGTTTGCCTATATAAATCAAACTGCACCAGACATAAAGTTGCAGGCTCTAGACAGCCTTGGTGAAAAGTCTATTAGGGATCTAGTAGACACGGCAGAAAAGGTTTACAATAAGAGAAACAGAGGAGCAAAGTCAGGAAAGGAAGGACAGAGAACGTAAAATGGAGCATGAAAAGAGAAACCAGGCCAAGGAAAAGATGACAGATTTGTTGGACTCGCCACTATTGCATGCTGAGCATACCAGGTTCACAGATGGCAGCAGTTTCATTCGAGATGGAAAAAGGTATGAGGGCCCAAAAGTCATCACGGACACTGTGATAGTGTGGGTAGAAGTACTCCACCAGGGAACATCTGCACAAAGAGCAGAGCTAGTGGCAGTAAAAAAAAGCCCTACAAATGGGAAAAGGGAAGAGACTAAACATTTACACAGACAGTCGGTATGCTTTTGCCACCGTGCATGTCCATGGAGCCATTTACCAAGAGAGGGGGCTGCTGACAGCTGAGGGAAAGACTATTAAAAACAAACAAGAAATTTTAAGCCTCATCTGGGTCTTATGGGAAACAGCAAATATTGCCATTATGCACTGCCTTGGCTATCAAAAGGGAACTGATTCAATAACCAAAGGAAATAACTTGGCTGATCAGGAAGCTAAGGAGGCAGCCTTCCAGCCCAGAGCGGAAGTACTGACTCTAGTAGACCCAGGGCCACGAGCTTTGCCTCTTGAGCCTCAGTATTCCCAAGAAGACTTGGAGTGGATAAAGAAAATTCCCAAGGCCTATAAACCCCCGGGCAGAGAAGGAAATAATGACTGGTGGAAAACTGGTGAGGGGAAACTTAACTTGCCACAAAGATTGGCCAAGGGGATTCTTAAGAGAATCCATCGGGTCTCTCACATGGGAACCTGAAGAATGCAGGACTTGCTCCGACATTCAGAAGTAAAAATTAGGCAAGGGAACCAACTCATTGAGGACATTGTTAAAAATTGTAAAGCCTGTCAGCTCACCAATGCCCCCAATCAGCCGGTTACAAAAGGAGCTCGCCTCCATGGAGTTAGGCCAGGTGTGTATTGGGAAGTAGACTTCACAGAAATTAAAACTGGAAAATTTGGATATAAAAATTTGCTAGTTTTTGTAGACACCTTTTCAGTATGGGTTGAAGCCTACCCAACAAAGCATGAGACCACAAACGTCGTGGCTAAGGAGATCCTGGAAGAAATTCTACCCAGGTATGGCTTCCCATCCCCCAATGGATCAGACAATGGACCGGCCTTTATCTCAAAAGTAAGTCAGCGAATAGCCGTGGCATTTGGGATGGATTGGAAATTGCACTGTTCTTATAGATCCCAGAGTTCAGGGCAGGTATGAATCAGACTCTAAAAGAGACCTTAATTAAATTGGCCTTGGAGACTGGTGCAGACTGGGTATCTTCCTTCCTTTTGCCTTGTTTAGAATAAGAAATTCACCCTATTGGCTTGTCTTTAATTGCTTGCTAATTTGGATGATACTAAATTTCTGTGTAAGCTTGACTATTTACAGCTGGTGCATAAGAGTATGTGGCCCCAGCTTAGAGCATTATATGATTCTGCTTCTATTCCTACCCCACATTTGTTTAAACCAGGGGACTAGGTGTTTGTTCAAAGGCACAACTTGCGATCTCAGGAACCACGATTGAAGGGACCTTACATGGTGCTACTGGCTACACCCACTGCCCTTAAGGTGGATGGCGTTGCTGCTTGGATCCACTGCTCCCATGCCAGACCAGCTGACCTCTTTGCCCTGGATGACCATGGGGAAACATGGGAAGTCTCCAAGCATCCTACCCAACCACTCCGCATACGCCACAAGAAAAGAAAAATGGGCTGATTGTTATTGGTATACTCATTCAAGATCAAGAGCTGTTGAAGTTTAGTTTTGGGCCAGAGCCACAAGATTGTGGCTCAGGACCATAAATCAAGGGAGGGGGGGGAATGAAAGGTTAAAGTTTGAGACAGTGACCACTTGTTGCTTGTTTCTATCTAGCAAAGCAACACGCGGTGGTAATCCAAACACCTGGTTGATTGTGTGCCTTTATAAGACCTGCAAATCCTTAGCTCTGGGCTCTCCTCCTAGGCTCCACTGTGTCAGAGTGTAGGACGAGGCCCAAGCTGCAGCCCGTTTAAATAAAAAATCTGTAGAGTCTGACTCTCGGTGGTCTTCTTGCGGGGCGTGGGGGGGGGGGGGGAATCTTGCAACCATTTCCTAACAGCGAGAGTCCTCCAGTCATCAGTTAAAGAATGAGGTGGACATTTTTAAGAAGGTATGGCACAAACTCACCATCAGGTTGTACCAGGTGATGGAGAAGGAAGAGTATGTATATCTCATCAATGGAACTGGCCAGTAGGAGATACCTTCTGTGGTGGATCTCAACATCCTGCCGCATATATGAGGATGAAACCAAGAGGCTCTTCACACAAATTGTAAGTGCTGTTTACTACCCACACCAGAACAGAATCACACACTGAGACCTTAATTCCAACAATATCCTGTTGGATACCAAAGGCAATATCAAAGTCAGTGGTTTTATCTGAGCATCTGGGTCACCCTGGGGCAGTTGCTATCAAATGTGTGTGCTGCTGTGCTATTCCACCCCCCTAAATTTTCCTGGAGGAAAGAAATGATGGCCGGGTGCCAGTGGCTCACTCCTATGATCCTAGCTATTCAAGAGGCTGAGGTCTGAGGATCATGGTTCAAAGCCAGCCCAGGCTGGCTCTATCATCTTACCAGACTCATACTGATACCAAAGACTTATTTGAGGTGGAGATGGCAGTGGATAGAGATGGCTAGCAAATAGTTACAACTCTTCTCAGAATAAGCTGCTGAATGTGGGCCCAGGAACAGAGCAGTTCCAGACAAAGGGAAGAAGAACCCTAAGAGATATCAAAGATAACTTCACTTGAAAGGTAGAAGGCCCTGTTATTGAGATGGGAGAGATTTGTAGGTGGTGTACTAAAAAAAAGGAGTTGTAAGTGGGATCCACGAATTGAGATCAAAACACTGTTTGTCTAGCAAAACCCTCAGTCCAGCCAAGAATATAATTGCATCAAGTGCCTTAGATTTCCTCAGGAGGGATTGCATCCACGGGGCACCTTGTACTGCAGTGTAAACTGAATGTTGTAGTTATCAAAGCATGTAATTTTTGTGCGTACAAAAACTACTTTAATTACACTTAAACTACACCCTAGTCATTAAAATTTTTGTTTGATTTATTTTATTCTATGTTATTTAAGATACAGTCTCATTATGTAGCCAAGTCTGATCTTAACTTCATAATTCTACTGCTTAGTCTCCCAAGTGTTGTGATTACAGCTGTGTCCCTCTTTGTTGTCCGTCATATTTTATCTGCATGCTTCCTTAACTTTCAATACTTTATTTTATCCCTTGGCAGTACTGCGGTTTTGATTCAGAGCTGGTGCTGGGCAACCTAAAGCTTTACCACTTGACCCCTGCCCCTGGCCTTACTCTTCATTTTACTTTAGATTAGCTCTTATTGTATTATTTTTTGTATTGTATTGTATGTGCTTTGGTCAGAATCAGACTATGATTGTAATGTATTTTCCTGCTGAGAAGTTTTTTTGTCCTTTAATATTTTTTGTAAATATAATTTTTCTTCTTAAAAAAAGAAGGTACACAGAGGTGTTACATTTATATAATTCATTTTAAAATTCAAAACCTTATTTTAGAAGAGTAAAAATGCATATAATCACTAAATTTTATCTCTAGAAAAAATGGCTACTAGATTAAATGTTTTTGGAGGCTAGGTCAGTGGTATTTGGTATTGTTCTCACTTCAGCTCTAGAAAATGCTACATAGCTCCAGGCCTGCATGGCCTAAGTAAAAGCAAGTAAAAAGTAAAAAAAAAAAAAAAGATTCTTTAGGGCACATCTGTGGAAGATTTGAAATACATTTGAAATACATTTTATTGACCATTTGTACATTTCTGTGCTGATGAAAAGTGATATAGCAATTATGGTACAATATGACACATTCTTCTAACATAACAGAGCATTACCACATTACCCAGCAATTCCATTGCTCATTGCATAACCAAAAGAGCTGAAAAGAAAAAACTAATAGCTCCTATGCCAATAATAACAGCAAAGTTCACAATAGTCAGAAGTTAGAATTTCCTGGAGAGTCTATCAAATAAACAGGTTTACAAAATATGAGGTATGCATTAATGGATTATGACATCCACAAAAATGCTGCAATTAATATATGTCTGTCACGGATGGACACAAAAAGTAATCTACTATTTATGTGAAACATTGACTAAACCATTTTATAAGAGAAAATGGAAGATTAAAATTTCTGGGGCAGGTCATTGGGGTGATTATTACTCAATGATTGTGTGGATTTCATCAGTATCAAAAAGATAGTTCACAAATAAATGTAATGGTGTGGATATAATTAATGTCACTGAGTTTTATACGTGCCTAGCAAGCATGAGGCCCTGCATTCATCACCACCACATCCAAAAAATGCCAAATCTTCTTTCGGTTACCTACCTTGAGTGGTAGGTGCTTTTCTAATGTTTTGATTGTATTCCTCAGAAGATCTCTGGTGGATCTCTGAAGTTTAGTCATGCTTTACAGATAATCCATTAATTTTGTATTTTAAAGGAAACCTCATATATTAAAATGAGGGCAATGCCTGCAGATCTAACTCAAGAGGCAAAAACAGGAAGACCCTTACACAGTCTAGGCTGCATAGAGAGGTCATGTCTAAATTTCCATGGTAGCTGCTGAAACTGGAGGGACAATAATTTGTAAGTAATTGCAAGTGATAGATAAGTTTCTGATCACATTATATTTTGGTCATGTCAGCTTGTATTTAATATTTACATGAATTTTTAAATTTTTCCCTTTTCCCTTACTCTCATCATTTCATTTTGAAACTTTATACTATGTTCTCATTTGCTACATTTAAAAAGAAACATAGTTTTCCTTTGTATCGTATTAAATATAGTTTTTGATTTTTTTCTATATTATAAAACTACTATTATTTACTTTTGAAAATGTTAGGGAAATGAACCCGAAGATATGTATTCAAATGTTTTTTTTTTGTTTTTTTTTTTTCATGCGATTGTTGCTAACACATTTATAAGATGATTTCTTTGTTGCTTTGTATGTCCCTCCCCCACAGTATAACTCCTGCTTTCACTGTATTTGATGTCGGCATAATTTGTGGAGAGGAAGAGGAAAAACAAATCGTTTAAATAGGGGTACAGGTGGACCCATTGAAACAATGAGATGTACAAGTCGTTATGTCGAAAAATCAACTTTACAATTTTGGTGCGGGAGAAGGGGGGTAGCGGGGAGGATTGGGTGAGGGAGTGGGGGAGGATTGGAAGGGAAGGGAAGGGGAAACAAAAGAGGAGAATACAATGATTGATAAGAAATGTACTCATTATCTTGCCCATGTAATTGTAACCACTCTGTACAGTATGTTCACAATAAAAAATAAAAATTTAAAAAAAAGAAAATTTTTATGTTTTTTTTTCCTGCATGTAAGGACTGGACACTGTCTCAGAGATTTTTCTCTGTTCTGCCAATTGAGCCACAGATAAACTTCTAGCTTCATTCTTTTGAAAAGTCTCATGCAATGCCCAGCACAACTAAGGAGGCTGAAATCTGATCTTGGTCTGAAGCCAGTCTGAGCAGCAAAGTCTGAAATTCTTATCTCCAATTAATCACCAAAAAGCTGTGGGTAGTAGAACTCTATCTATCCTTGTGTAAAACAGGACAAGTTCAAGCCCTAGTATTGTAATTACATTAACAAGTCTCATGGACTTTCTTGCTTGGGTTGGATTTGAACTACAACCCTTAGATTTCAGCCTCCTGGATAGTTAGGATTTAAAGGCATGAGCAATCAACCGCAGACATTTTAATTTTTTTTTTTTTTGGTCAATCGTGGGGCTTAAATTCTGGGTTAGGTGCTGTCTCTGTGCTCTTCAGCTCAAGGCAAACAGTCTACCACTTGAGCCATAGAACCACTTCCAGTTTTCTGCTGCTTTATTAGAGATAAGGGTCTCACAGAATTTCATGCCTGGGCTGGCTTGGAACTGTGCTCCTCAGATCTCAGCCTCCTGAGTAGCTAGGATTACAAGCATGAGCCACTGGTGCCCATCTTATTTTAATATTTTTAACTAGCTCTTTCTTGCCTTCAAACTCAGTACTTTTTTATTTTGTCCAATAGATCTGATCTTTGGGCCACATTGCTGTTTCTTAGTTATTTTGAAGGGAGGTAGGGGTTGAACACACTGTCTTTGTGTTCTTCAACTCAAGGCAAATGCTCTACCAGTTGACCTACAGAGCCACTTCAGGTTATCTGGTGGTTAATTGGAGTACAAGAGTCTCATGAGCTTTCCTGACCAGGCTGGATTTGAACCATGGTCTTTATATCTCAGCCTCCTGAGATTACAGTGTAGAGCCAGCAGTGCCCTTCTGTTTCTTAGCTTTTTGACTCAAGGACGATGTTTTACAAATTCAACCACAGCTTCACTTCTAGCTTTTTTTATTTGACATAAGATTCTAATGTACTTTTTTGGGTAGTCTGGCTTCAAACCGTGATCCTCAGATTTCAGCTTTCTGAGGTGCTCCAATTACACACATGAACCACAAACTCACTGGTCATTTAAAAATATTAATATGTTTTTTTCCACTTTATCTTGTTATAATTTTCCTTGTTTTTTTTTAACTTTTGTATATGTTCAAGTCCTGGGGCTATATATGAGGGCCCGGATACAATGCCAGAGCTTTTTTCTTCAAGACTAGTGGCTTCGCACATAAGCCAAAGTATAGCTTGTGGCAATACTTGTTTTGTCTTTGTGCTTGAACTAAAGCCTTGGGTGCTGTACTAGAATGTGACTGCCCAGTTTGCATCTTGGGCCACAGCTCAATTCCAGGTTCTTTTTTTAACTCTTGTTAGTTAATAGGAGATGAGTCTTATGCAAAGCCCAGCATGAATCAGTTGGCTGAAATCTGAGGATCAGGGTTCAAAGCCAACCAAGGCAGGAAATCCCATGAGACTCTCAGCTCCAATTAATCACTGAAAAACTGGGAGTGGTAAAGCTCTATCCTTGAACAAAACAGCATAAATTCAAGCCAAACATAGCACACAGATGCACACCCAGAGAAAGCCTCATGGACTTTCTTGCATGGGGTAGTTTTGAACAACGATTTTCAGATTTCAGCCTGTCTTCATTCGCTCTCCTTTGAAAATTTTATGGGTCCTGTGGCTTGACCTCTGACTCTGGGGCCTATATCTTAGCTTTTACACTCAAGATTGGTGCTTTACCACCTCAGCCATAGCTCAAGGCTTTGTGCTGTGTAGCTGGAGATAAGAATCTCAAGCATGTTCTTTCCTAGACTAACTTGACTCTGCAATTTTCAGTTGTCAGCCTCTTGTGTAAAAAGGATTACACATATAATCATCAACATTTGGGTCATTTTAAAACTTTAATATGTGCTTGCTTCCACCTGTTTTTCTTTTTTTTTCTTTTTTACTTGTTCTGGGAGTGGAAATTGAAGCTCAGATGTTGTCTCAGGGCATACATGGGACCAACCATAACATTTGGCTTTTGTGGGTTGGTTAATTGGAGAGAAAAGAATCATGTCTAGCTAAGCCAGATTCAGGAGGCTAAAAATTGAGGAGAGTCCATGACACTCTTTTCTCCAATGAACCACTAAAATCTGAGAGTTGTAGATTATTGAGCAAAATAGTGCAAGTTCAAGCACCAGGACTGGTAAACACACACACACACACACACACACACACACACACACACACACACACATATACACACACACAAACACACATGTCTTATGAACACCTATACTTGAGCTGAGCTTTAAACAGTATCCTCAAATTTTAGCCTAAGTAGCTAGAATTACAAACATTAGTCCCCAATGAAACTTCTGTTACTT
The DNA here is from genome assembly GCF_019054845.1 of Dipodomys spectabilis. Classification (NCBI taxonomy): domain Eukaryota; kingdom Metazoa; phylum Chordata; class Mammalia; order Rodentia; family Heteromyidae; genus Dipodomys; species Dipodomys spectabilis. The sequence goes on along the minus strand of NW_024870821.1, from coordinate 1,698,026 downwards.
GGTCTTTCTTGTCTTCTTCTACCCTTCTTTTCATTTATTTCATTGTTTTTGTTTGTGTTGGTCCTGGAGCTCGAACTCATGCAAGTATTGGCCTGACTCAAGAGGCTGAAATTTGGCCATCATGGTTTGAAAGCAGCCTGGGCAGGAAAATCAATGAAATTCTTATCTCCAATCAATCAACAAAAACCTATCCCCAGTGTGGCCACCACAAACAAAACAGTCTCCTGGAATTTCTTGATTGGGTTTGCCTTTACATAAGATCTTATATTTAAGCCTCCTGCTTATCTAGAATTACAGACATGAACCAACAGTTCTGGGTTCTCTACTTCCAACCATTTAATTTTCTTATTGTGATGCTGAGGCTGGATCTCTGAGTCAGGGCATTGTTTCAATTGGTTTTTCATTCAAGGCTGTTGCTTTACAACTACAACCACAGTTTTATTTCTGGCGGTTTTTGCTGGTTAGTTGCAGACTTATGCACTTCCCTGTACAGGCTGGCTATGAACAACAACCTTCAGATTTCAGCCTTCTGACACTAGGATTACACATATTGACCAAAATTTCATGCATTGCTCATTTTGAAACTTTAACTGGATTTTTTCACAACATTTTTATTCTTTTTCATAATCCTGAGGCTTGAACTCAGGGCTTGAGCACTGTCCCTGAACTTCTGCTACTCAAGGTGAGAACTCTACTACTTGCGCCACAGTGCCGCTTTCAGTCTTTTTCATTTATGAGGTACTGAGGAAACAAACCTAGGGATTCAAACATGGTAGGCAAGCAGTCTGTTACTAAGCCACATTCCCCGCCATTCTTAGACCTTTTTATTTGTATTTCTATTTCCTTGTGTATGCTGGTCCTGGGTCGAAAAATCAAGGGCAGTCCCAGAAGTTTTTGTTCAAAATTAGAACACTAAGACACGAACCACTGCATAACTTGTGGTTATTACTTTTTGTTTTGTTTTAAGTAGCTACTTAGATTTGAGTCCATGAATTCTCCTACCAGGTCTGGCTTTCAGATGTGATCCTCAGATTTGAATCTCCCAAGTGGCTACCATTAGAGGTGTGTGCCACTTAAGCTTAGCTCATTTTCATCTCTGAAATTGTCTGTTTCTTATCCTACCTTCTCTACATTTATTTATTTTATACTTTGTGTGTGTGTTTGTGTATATCAAGGTCTGGATGCTTTCCCAGAAATCATTTTCTCATTTCTGCCATTGGAGCCACAGTTCAATCACCAGGTTTTATTTTTCTTCCTTTTGGTGGTTAATTGGAGATAAGAATCTCATGTAAAGCCCAGAAAGACATAGGAGGCTGAAATCTGAGGATTGTAGTTGAAGCCATCCTTGGCAGGAAAATCCATGAGACTATTTTCATCAACTAACTACCAAGACACTGGGAGTGGTAGTGCTCCTACATGAATTCAAGCACAAGGTTGGCACACACAGATAAAAAGCTCCATAGACTTTCCTGTTTGGACTGGCTTTTAACTGGTATATTCAGACTTTAGCCTCCTGAATAGCTAAAATAATAAGCAAGAACCACCAGTCCCAGGCTTAAATTTCAAATGGTAATGTCTTCTCTTCTTTCAGTTTTGCTTTTGGTTGACTTAGGGCTGAATTGGGAATTGTTTCCCAGGTTTTTCATGGAATTTCAGTACTTTACAACTACTATCACACCTTCATTTCCAGATTTTCCTGGGTACTTAGAGATAAAAATTTCAGTCACTGCTGTGCCCAGGCTGGCTTTGAGCTATAATCCTCATATTTCAACATTCTTAGTAGCTAGGAATACACACATAAACCAAAAACACATGGCTCATTTTGAAATTATAATTTTTGCTTTCTCCCATATTTTATAATTTGTGGTCTTTTTTCTTTCATTTGTAAGTGAATAACAAGGAATAAACATGAACCAAAACCTATACTCATTTTGAAACTTTATGTTTCTCTTTACCCATCATTTTTAGTTTCTGCTTTTTGTTTGTTTTTTTAAATGTGTGTCTAGATTTTCAACTTAGGGCTTAGGTGCTATTCCAAGCTTTCTCTTTAAGACTACCACCCAACCGCATGAACCAAAGCACAGCTTGTAACTTATTTTTGGTGCAAATTAGATATATGAGTCTCATGGACTCTCCTGCCTGGGCTGGTCATGAACCGTGATCCTTAGATTTAATCCTCCTAACTACCTCGTATAACATGTGTGAACAACAAATGTTTGATTCACTTCAACTACTGTCACTGACTCTTCCTTTTGTACTTCTGTTCTCCTTTTATTTCTTCTGTGTTTGTCCTGTGGCTTGAACTCAGGGTCTGGGTGCTGTCCCGGAAACATTTTCCCAGTTTTGCCAGGAGAACCACAGCTCAATTCCAGTTTATTTTTCTGTTTTGATGGTTAATTTGAAATGATTATCATGTAGAGCCAGACCTAATTCATGAGGATTCAATCTGAGGATCAAATTTTCTACCAGCATGGGCAGGAAAGTCCATGATATCACCAATTATAACCACTAAAATGCAAAACAGTGCAAGTTCAAGCAACAGGTCTCACACACAGACACACACACACACACACACACACACACACACACACACACACACACACACACACAAACACATCTTATGAACGTGGTCTGGCCTTTAAATATTATCCTCAGATTTTAGCTTCCTTTGTAACTAGAATTAGAGTTATGAGCTATCAATGATTGGCTGATTGGCTCATTGAAGCCTCAGTTATTGGTTCTTCTCTTCTTCTACCCTTCTTTACATTTATTAATTTCATTATTTTGGGTGTGTTGCTCCTGGAGCAGGAACTCATGCAATTCCTGTACTGTTTCAGGAGGCTGTGGTCTGACCTTCATGGTTCAAAGCCATGTTGAGCAGGAAAGTCTAAGATCCTTACCCCCAATTAACTTCCAAAAACTTGGGAGTAGTACAGTACTATCCCCAGGATGGCCCACAAAAAACTGTCTTCTGGACTTTCCTGCTTGGATTGGCCTTTATACTGGATTCCCATATTTCTGCCTCCTGAGGTTTTAGAATTACAGGCATGAGTCACCAGCACCAGGTTCTCTTCTTATGACTATTTTTATGATCCTGAGGCTGGATCTCTGTGCCAGGGCACTGTTTCATAGCTTTCTCACTCAAGACTGGTGCTTTACAACTCCAATCACAGCTTCACTTCTGTTTTCTTGTTTGTTTGTTTTGCTGGTGATTTGATGATAAGACACCATAACCCTCAGATTTCATCTATCTTTGTATCTAGGATTACACACATGAAACAAAAATTCATGCTCATTTTGAAAATTTAGTTGGATTTTCCAACACATATTTTAATTTCTATCTTTTTTATTTCCACATGAATGCTGGGCTTGGGGATATAAATCAGAGTATGTATTGTCCCAGTAATTTTTTTCTGGTCTATCTTTTTTATTTATTTCTTTTTCTTTTTATTGTGAAAATGCCATATAGAGGGCTTACAATTACATGAGCAAGGTAATGAGTACATTTCTTATCAAGCATTGTTGCCTCCTCCTTTGTTTCCCCTTCCCATCCCTAGCCATCTCCCCACCACAACCCCATCGCACTGAAAACCACCTCCCTGCACCAAAGTTGTAAATTTGTTTTTCAACATAACATCTTGTACATCTCATTGTTGCAATGGGTCCACCTCTATCCCTATTTTTTTTTTTTTGCCCATCATGGGGCCTGAACTCTGGTCCTGGGCACTGTCCTTCAGCTCTTCAGCTTGAGGCTAGAGCCCTACCATTTGTGCTACAGTGCCACTTCTGGCTTTTTCTGCTATGTGTTGCTGAGGAATTGAACCCAGGGCATCATGCATGCAGGGCAAGCACTCGACCACTGAGTCAGTTTCCCAGTTCAGTCCCACTATATTTTTAATGCTAGACCTCTAATATATGAGTCATAGCACAATTTGGGGCTTTGTTTTTAAACTGTATTTGCCTAATTAGAGTTGAGTCCATGGACTCCCCTGCCTTGGCTGGCCTTGAACACTGATCCTCAAATGTGAGACCCCTGAGTAACTACAAGAACAAGTGTAACCTATTTCAGTTTTGTTCATTTTAACCTCTGAAATTGGCTCTCCTTTTTCTTCTTCCACCTTTCTTTTCATTTATTTATTTTATTCTTGTGTATACTGTTCCTGGAGATTGATCTAAAGGTGTTGGTAATGTCCCAGAAATCATTGTCTCATTTCTGCCATTGGAGCCACACGTCAAGCTCCAGCTGGTTTTTTTTTCTTCTTTTGGGGGGTTCATTGGAGATAATGTCTAATGGAAATAACAGAATGATTCAGGGAGCTGAAATCTGAGGATCAAAGTTTGAAGCCAGCCTGCATAGGAAATTCCATGATACTCTTTATCTCCAATTAGCTGATAGTGATTCCACTAATGAGATTGATAAAACTCCAGCCTAGAGTAAAGTAGAACAAATTCAACCCCCATGACTAGCACACACAGAAAAATGGCCAATGGAATTTCCTGCTTGGGCTTACCTTTAAATGTTATTTTCTGACTTTATCCTCCTATGTATTTAATACAACATGTGTAGGCCACCAATGATTGATTAATTTAAAACTCTGTCACTCACTATTTCTTCTCTTCTTCTACACTTCTTTATTTCTTTTGTGCTGTTCCTGAAGTTTGAACTCGGGCCTTCGTGTTTGTCTTTTTATATCTTTTATATAACTTGTTTCAGTTTTGTTGTCCTAAAGTTTATGTTTTGTTTATGTTGCTTTGTATATCTTATTTTTATATCTCACAAAAGTAACTTTTAGCTTGGTACTGGTGGCTCATGCCTGTAATCCTACTCAGGAGGCTGACATCGAGGATCACAGTTTGAAGCCAGCACAGGCAGAAAAGTCTGGGAAATTCTTATTTCCACTACACTACCAAATATACAAGAAGTGGAGCTATGACTCAAGTAGTAAATTGTTGGCCTTGAGCAAGAGAACTCAGGGCTCTGAGTGCAAGTTCAAACCCTGGACTGGCACAAAAATAAAACTTTCATTACCTTATATCATATTAGGATTACTGGTGTGTGTCAGAATCCAGTCCTAGTTTTAAGGACCAACTTTTGTAGCAGGTGCCACTTTTGATTTTTTCCCTAGGAAATTTTATGCTTGTTTTATTCCTTGCCTTATATTTACATTCCACTAATGACATTCTTATTTTTTTGTTTGGAAGGACATTTCCATAATTCAATGACATATAAAAAAGCATGTCTTGAATTTTTCTTTATTTTAAATAGGAAAGGGAAATGCTGAGTCTGAATCCAGCAGAGAGTGAATGATGGTTTGATTGCAGAGCTGTTAAATCTATTCCTGGATGTGGGAGGCTGTGATTTGCAGTGCTTTGGTGGATGAGTTTTCATGCAGCTTCATAATAATCTTCTATGATGTCACAGTCAACTTTGCCACTACAACAGATAGGTGTCAGCCACTGATCTACCCTTACGTGGACTTCAGATACACAAAGTAGAAAAAAATAATTCGAAGAATTAACTATTAACCACAAGATCACAGCTTGATGAGCTTTCCTGACTGAATTCTGAGATTACATGAGCAGGGCAGTTTCATCTACACAAGCCTACTAAGCACTAAGGACCAGGCAATGTTGTAGGCAACTGGAGAAACAGATGTGAATACAGCTGCAAGTGGCCTGCTCCATGAACCTTTCATGTTGAAGGAGAAAACCAGAAATTACAATGATAATGTCAATATTTCAGAAGGATGGTAGTGTGGGGAAACAGCTTCACATTGAGGATGGGAGGAAGGCACATATGATCTAACAGCAGGGGACATCATCCATGCAATTATTGCTTTTCCATGCTGGCTCCAATCTCAATCCCAGATCTCATCCTTCTGAGTAGCAAATTATAGGTATGAGGCACCTGCAATGAGCTCTTTTATATAAATAGCTATAACCAATTTTTGCTAGTTTCTTGGAAGTTTCTTGAGAGGAAGGTTCAAAATTAAATATATTATGTGTCTTAAACATTCTTTTCATTATCTTCTAATTATTTGAATATGAGCTGTCTTCCTCACTTTTGGGAAAAATCAAGGCAATTTTTTTCATTGTTCAAATCCGGGTGAGGGAAGGAAAACCACAGCTTCTTTGCCAAACTAGAAAAAAAATTGTCATTTCAACTTACCAGTTTTGCCAAGTATATGTCATGTCCTTGATGGATTTTTCATCTTCAATGTTAGATGAATGAAATGAATCAACCACATAGTAGCAAGTTTATCACAATGACAGATATAAGATCTCCACTTTCTACCGGATAAATCATTTGCCACAAGCATTAAAAATCTTGAGTAAAAACTTGGAGATTCTTTCTCTTTATATGAAGTTGGATTTTGGTTTTGTTTTGTTTTGTTTTTGGTTCGAAGTGGGGCTTGATCTCGGGACCTGGGGGCAGTCCCTCAGCTATTCAGCTCAAGGAAAGCACTCTACAACTTGAGCCACAGCACTATTTCTATTTTTCTGGTGGTTATTTAGACATGAGCCTCACAGAGTTTGCTGCTCAGGCTGACTTTGAACTGCAATCCTCAGATCTCAGCCTCCTGAATAGCTAGAAATACAGACATGAGCCAGAACCTGGCCAAAGTTGTATTTTATCAGTTTTGCTGGCTTGAATGAATACCAAGGAAAAAATAGAAACTAAAATTGTTAGTTTATGCTAAAATTTGCAAAAGTTTTACCATGAAGAATAGTGAAATATTTAGAATTACATATTTTGAGAGTATATAACTGATAAAATCTTATTGTTGTAAAATAATAAAATATATCTCTTTTTTTGTAGACACTGAAGTCTGAGTTCAGAACTTATACTTGTTGGCAGGCACTCTCCTGTGTGAGCCACACCTTCTGCTCATTTTTAATTAATCATCTATTAAATAATTTGAAGCTCACAAGTCATCTTTTGCTAAGATTTAGTAAAATAAGCCTGAACTCCTGTCTTTTGAGTAACAGAAGAAATCCCAATATCTAGATGTATAGACTCAAAAAATGAAATACACTAAGAACAATCTTATCAATAAATAGGCAAGTGAATTGACTAGATCATTCCCCAAAACATATATAGGTGTCTAAGGAATACATGAAAATATTCAACATCTTTACTAATCAAGGAAATGCAAATCAAATCTATGTTGAAGTTTCATGTCTGCCTAAGCAGAATGCCTATTAAAAAAGAAAACAAAAATACTCACAAGGCAGTAGAGAAAGATACCTTACACAATGTTGGCAATTAAATGAATCAGTGCAGCCCCAACAGAAACCAGTGTGGAAGTTCCACCCAAGAAATCCTACATATACAGCTGAAGAAATGTAAGTCAGCTTTACAGTAGAGCTATCTGCACACACATATTTTATAGTAGGATTCAAATAATCACATTCCAGAATCGGCTTCCACAGGCAGAAAAGTGTGTAAAACTGTTATTTCCAAATAAGAATTAAAAAAAAATCTGAGAGTAGAGCTGTGGACCAAGTGGCAGAGTACCAGCCTTAATGGAAAAAATCCAATCAAGAGATTAAAGCCCCAGGTTCAAGCCTCAGGACTGGCAAACACACACACACACACACACACACACACACACACACACACACACACACAATGCTGCCTATATTTTTAGCTAAGTTTCTTAATACCCTAAGATTCATGTACCTATGACAGAGCTAAATATAATGGGAAACATATTTATAATGATAAACTCCTACTGAAGAACCCAGGTTTTTTTTCTTGTTTTGTTTCGTTTTTGTGCTTATTGGACTTGATCTCATGGCCTAAGTGCTGTCTCTGAGCATTTTTGTTCAAGGTTGGTGCTCTACCACTTAGCTACAGTGCCAGTTTCTGGTTTTGTGATAGTTCGTTGGAGATAAAGAACCTCAAGGACTTTGTCCTCCACACACTGATTTCAAACTGCAATTTTCAGATTTCACATTCCTGAATCGGTAGAATTAGAGGCCTGATCCACCAATGCCAGGCTAGAACCTGAGTATTTTCACCACTGCTCATTAGAAGAGTTCAAATCTTTTTACTTCAGAACACTTACCAAGCACAGTTCTCTCTGAATGGCAATCAAGCAAATACAGAGGTGCCCATAGTTCACACCTGTAAATCCTAGCTACTAAAAAGGCTGAGATCCGAGGATAGTGTTCAAAGCCAGTCCAGACAGGAAAATCTGGGAGAATTTTAGTCTCAATTAACCACAAAAGTGCCATATGTTGAGCTGTGGCTGAAGCAGTAGAGCTCTACCTTAATCAAATATCTCAGAGACACCTCAGACCCTGAGTTCAAAGCCCTAGACCAGTGCACAGGCGCACACACGTGCACAATTTTATAACAGAGTTCTCAAACCTAGCAAGGTGCCATCTTAATCCCTTAATGTCATGCTTTACTATGAGAATTGGAAAAGTCTAACCTCTGGCATGGGCTGAAGTGCATGCTGGTAAACAGCATCTGGAGAGAGTAATTACCTCAGAGCCAGTCGGACCGACCCAGACTGGAAGTACGAGTGAGGTGGTGCAGGAACATGGCCCCTACTCCCCTATTCACCCAGACCAAAAGCAGGAGTATGGTGACACAGACACGCAACCCCCACTCACTCAGACCTGAAGCAGGAGTGAGGAAACATAGGCACATGGCCCCCACTCACCCAGAAATTAAGCGTGAGTGAGGCGAAAAGTGGCTTAGCCCCATCTTATCCAGCCAGGAAGCAGTAGTGAGGTGGTGCAGGCACAAGGCTCCTACCCACCCAGACCGGAATCAGCAGTGAGGTGACACAGGCACCATGGCCCCTACTCCCCTACTTACACACACCAGAAGCAGGAGTGAGGTGACACAGGCACATGACCCCCCACCGACCTAGACTGGAAGTAGGAGTGAGGTGACACGGGCACACGGCCCCCACCGCAGCCAGACCAGAAGTGAGAGTGAGGTGGTACAGGCACACAGCACCTACCCACCCAGACCGGAATCAGGAGTGAAGTGACACAGGCACGCAGCCCCAACTTATTCAGCCAGGAAAGAGAAGTGAGGTGATGGTCTCATGCCACACCAGAAGAGCCTAGCATTCTATGATGGCCCCCTTCTCTTTCGACCTTTGTGAAGGGCCGGTGGGTTTCATGATGCACTCCAGATGTCAAGGGTCTGGAGCTAAGGATGCTGCCGCCCTCCCCCAACTGGTACTGCACCTGCTGCAGCTATGGTAGCAACTTAATTAGTTCTAATTCACAGAACATATACTATGATCTATGAGTTTCTTCAGGTACTGCCAGCCACTTGCTAGTCAATTAATATTATAGTTGCCAATGTCTAAGTGCTCACTGACTTGTAAATATGCTGGAATGGAAATCCTACTATCACTGCTGTCTTTTCATTTTTAGGAATGATTATTTGAAATGGCCCTTCTGAAGAGAAGAAGAGGGGACATGGACCCAACTATTCAATAGCGCATTTGGGTGACACTATATTGGCCCAAGAATGAGTCGACACAGCTGGTATCCAGGTGTTTTGGGTTAGTCTTTTGGGTCATGCTTTCTGTTTGGCCTTGGAGAGTCTTAGGCTTCTCATTGTAGACACAGAAGCCATTTACTTTCTGCCCTTCTGAGATGGCATTTACCACATAGATAAAATGGCCTTGAACTTACCAGGCTTCTGCTTAAGCCTCCCAAGAGATGGAATTACAGGCTTACCATACCACACCCAACTATGTGTCATGGGCCATTTGAAATAGAAAATTCCTGACATGTGTGCTGTATCTATTAACAAACTTGTGCAAAGATCAAATAACTTACAACCAAGTTGTTAAGAATATAGACTCAGATTCAACTGAATTTCAAATTCAATTTTGGTTATTTGCCTGCTTTTGGTTAAAGAGGAAGACACTATATCACTGAGCTTTATTCACTTGTATAAAAATGTGGATGTATCCATGGACAAATGGCTCATGCCTATAATCTTACTCAGAAGGTTGAGATGGAAAGATTCTGTTTCAAAGCCAGCCCGGGCAGAAAAGTCCCTATGAGATACTTAGGTTCAGTGAATCACTCAAAAACCCGAAGTGGGGGGCTAGGAAGTTGGCTCAGTGGTAGAGTGCTTGCCTTGCAAGCGTGAGGACATGGGTTTGATTCCTCAGCACCACATAAGCAGAAAAAGCTGGAAGTGGTGCTAAGGCTCAAGTGGAGTGCTAGCCATAAGCTGAAGAGCTGAGAGACAGAGCCAAGACCCAGATATCAGGCCCCATGAACAACAACAACAACAACAACAACAACAAACCAACACAGAAGTGGGGCTGTAGCTCAAGTGGTAGAGTCTAGAAAATGGATCAGGGACTGCACCCAAACCCTGAGTTCAAGTACCACAATGAACAAAAAAAATGTGATTGATTAGCAGTATCTTCCATCTCCTAGGTTTATGATTATTCAATAATCAGAATTTATTGAACATTTCCTATGGAAAAGAGGTATTTTTCCTCACCAGCAAGTGATTTATGATGCTGCAGAGCATGCAATGGATACCCTCTACTTCAGTGGAGAATTGAATGTAAATTTTGTGGGCCCTATTAGAATAGCAGATCAGGAACAAAACTGATAAGTATTCAAGCTCTCTGTTAAACCATATTGTAGCCATTATGATTTTTATTAAAGGAATAATTTATTTAGACATTGGTGGCTCATGCCTTTAATCCTCACAGCTTAGGAGGCTGAGATCTGAGGAGCATGATTTCAGGCCAGTCCAAGCAGGAAAGTCCATGAGACATGTCTCCAATTAATCAGTGATAAACCCAGAAAAAGAGGTATGGCTTAATAGAGTATTATTCCTAAAGAAAAAGCTCTATTTAAGCTTCCTTAACCCTTCACGTCCTATGTTGGGACATTGCCACCTACAATGCTGCTGGACCATGCCTTCCCTTGGTATGTTTGCCTACAGCCTATAGGCTGTTTAGCTCTTGACTTGATAATGGCATGATCCGTGTATGGAATATACTGCCCAGAAAAAAACAACTATGATATAAGCAATGTTTGACAACGTGTTGAATACAAAGTTGCAGTGGTAAGGATGTTTTCTGTTTAACTTTTTTCTTCAGTTAATTGCTTTTAAAAGATTATCTGCTTATTTAATTTACTCGAGGAAATCAAAAGTTAATATTTGGGACTTTTGCTGAAATTTGAAACTAGGCAAGTAAGAGCACCCATTGTCCCTAAATTCATCATTTAAAATTATTAAAACTTCATTCATATGTTTCAGTCGTCAGAAATTTGAGCCAAGCATGGGAACTCACACTTGTAATGCTATCTGCTGGGACTTGACTAATGCAGAGAGGACTATGATTTGATGTTAGCCCAGGCAAAACATTCACAATATTGGATCTCAGTCAATATCTGAAACCAATGCATTGTGCTTTTTATTTCATCTACTCAGAAAGGGTAAAAAGAAGGATTGTTGTCCATGATGGCCTGGTCATAAACACAAAACCCTACCACAAAAATGTCTCAAGCAGAGCTGGGTGCAGGTGATTCATGCCTGTAGTCTTAGCTACTCAGGAGGCTGAGATCTGTAGATCACAGTTCAAAGCTATCCCAGGCAGGAAAGTCCATGAGACTCATCTCCAATAAACCATTAGAAAACCAGAAGTGGTGCTGCGGCTCAAGCAGTAAAGCATTCGCCTTGAGCTGAAGAGCTCAGGGATAGCGCCCAGGCACAGGGTTTAAGCCACATGACCAACAAAAACAAAAATGACTAATGCAAAAAAAGCAGGTGTATGGCTCAACTGTTAGAGCACCTACGTAAAGTGCATGAGGCCCTGAGTTTAAGTTCTAGGATAAAAACCAGGGAAGGATGTGGATATACGGAAGGAAGAAAAGAAGGAAGGGAAGAATTATTCTGTATATTGTACTTGCCTAGTTATTTCATTAAGGTGGCTTCTCATTCCTTTTTCTTTTTTTTCTGTCTGTTGTGGGGCTTGAACTCAGGTCCTGGATCCTGCCCCTGAGCTTTTGTGCTCAAATCTAGTGCTCTACCATATTGAGTTACATGGTCACTTGTGGGTTTCAGTGGTTAAATGAAAATAAGAATCTCATAGATTTTCCTGACCAAGCTGGTGTTGAACCTTGATCCTTAGAACTCAGCCTTCTGACTAGCTAGACTTACAGGTATGAACCACTGGCTCTGAGCACTCACTTGTTTTCTTTCTTTCTATTTTTTATCAGTCATGGGACTTGAATTCTGGGTGCTGTCCCTGAGCTCTTCAGCTGAAGTGAAGCACTCCACCAGAGTCCACTTATGGTTTTCTGATTGCTAACTGGAGATAAGAATCTCATTAGAGAGGTTCAGAGGCAGATGGCAGAGGAGAAGCTGGAGGCTAAACAAGCTCCAGCATAGAAAGCAGTTTTAGTGTTCCTAAACACTGTTTAGTGAACAGTCCTAGGCTAGAGAATCACCCCAAGTGTGCCATCACAGTACAGAGAGTTTGGACAGAGAGGGAAAATCCAGGCAAGGAGGCAGAACTGAGCACTTGCTAGTAGCCAAGGCTGCAAAGGATGCGGCGGCAGTGACACTGGACATAGCGGACATAGCTATAACAGAGAGAGATCGGGAAAACAGCACCAGACACAGCGGGTGAGCAGACTCTACTCATCACCAGCAAGAACTGACAAGGAGCAGATATCTTCACCCTGCAGATCACACACCAGAGACGACTCAGGAGCCAACACTCTAGCATGTGTAGAACCCTGACATCCTTACTCCTTCTCAGGGAGAAGAGGAGGGAAAGCCATCCCTCCCCAACCACCAGAGATCTCCATCTTCCATACTGATAAAGGCCCCCCTGAGCAACTAGCTCCAAGTCAGGCCATGGAAGAAAAGAAAAGAGTCATTTAGCAGGTCACAAGAACCTGACCTAACCTTCCAGGCTCAGCTCTATCCAGGGGAAAATCACCCAGCCCAGATAGAGGAAGATCCGCCTCCCACCTCAGGACTTTCTTCACTGTGTAAACAGAACCAGAGGCTGCCCCTCCCTACAGCAGCCTAGAAAATCAATTAAAATTCAGTAAACACAAACCCTGAGAATTGATCCAGGCTGGGCCCTGTGAGTGTCTCTGGAGCAAGCCCCTCAGGGAAAAGCTAGTTTGCTGAAAGGCCTCAACCCTACCCAGAACCTAGCCTCACCACAGCATCTCCAAACTAGAGGAAACAGCCATCTCCCTCTTTTGTGATATTCAAAGCAGATCTCCCTCCCATTGAACTAGCCTGGGAAGAGGATCACAAAATCCTGGGTAAAGCAGAGAATTTTTCTGCCTGCTCAAACAAACTGACTTAAGGATCCAATCAAGCCACAGGAAAACCAAACACCACAAGCAGACCAGAGACTCCACCAAGAGACTGGTTATGGACACAGTGGAGATAAATGATCTTCACATCCCCCCTCCAAAAAAAGAACTCTGTAACTTTTTTTAATTTTATTTTTTAATTGTTTTCTATTAATCTTTTTTTCCTCTCATAATTTTTATTTTAGGTGTATATGTGTATGTGTGCTTTTTTATCTCTTCTAATTTTTTGGTACTTTTTTATTTTCTTTTTTTTTTCTCTTTCTTTCTTTTTTGAGTGACTTAATTGCTATTCTGCTCATCCCCATATATATAACCGTCGTCAATTATTAGACCTTATACCCCATGGTATACACACTTAATCCAGAAATTTATTACTCAATTCATAAGCTCTTAGGCTTAAATTCTTTAGTAGCAATATTATATCTTTATACCTATATAATTTCCTGTTTGTCTGTTTTTTTTTTTTTTTTTTTTTTTGCTGGTCATGCGGCCTGAACTCTGGGCCTGGGCACTGTCCCTCAGCTCTTTAGCTCCAGGCTAGTGCCCTACCACTTTGAGCCACAGCTCCACTTCCAGTTTTTTCTGCTTATGTGGTGCTGAGGAATCGAACCCAGGGTCTCATGCATGCAAGACAAGCACTCTACTACTGAGCCACTTTCCCAGCCCTAATTTTTTAATAACTAATTTTAAGCACTTTTATTTTTTAGTTTTTCATGTCTCCTATCCCTCCCCTCCTCTCATTCTATCCTTCTCTCAATATCATTTCTTTAAACTTACATAATTTTAAGTGTTTCATTGTTTAAATTTAAATTTTTATTTCCATTTTTCTTCTTTTCTTTTAAATCTCTCTCCTATCATTCTGTCCAATCCACTTCCCTCTCTGAGATAAGAATTTGGTTAAATTCACTCTTCTTTTACTTCTCCATATCCCTCTAATCAGTGGTATTGCTCTGAGGAATTACTGTCAATGTTTCCACAGTCCTTAGTCCAAGGCCTCTCACAAAGGCTACTAGCCCAAACTGTCTGAACCTCTGTGTGACTTAATCATCATTGAGCAACTGCGTTCCATGGTTTGTGAGACATTCACTTCTGTGATCATATGCACATGAAGGCCCAAGAAGAGAGTTCGCTGGAAGGAATGTCCTAAAATGCAAAACATCTACTAGGGCAATGGAAACACATGGTTGGACATGCTTAATTTTTTAGCCTGTGCACTGAACTAACAGAAAAACATTAAGACACACTAAGAAACGCTGATGTAAAGCATCAGAAGGGCTGAGGGGAAGGGAGCCCCATGCTCAGGAATATAAATGGAGCTTACAAACCACTGCAGGCTCTGACTTTCTATGTTGAAGTTCAGATTAACAGGCAGCCCAAGTTTCTAAGAACCCAGTGTCTAGGCTATATGCCTCTTTCAGAACTTCTTTCCCTCCTCCTGTGCTTTGAGAACAACAGTTAGTACTGTGTTTCTGTCTCCTAGGGGCAATTTTTCTCTTCACACAATGCTTAAAGTAGACAATAGGAAGCTGCCATTAAAGTGTACAAGTATGAAATAGCACACAGTGCTTTCCCTGAATTCCTGGACCTAAAAAGTTCCCAATTCTGAGCACAAAGTGATCATGGGTGTATCCTAACAACCTCCACTGAATGGAGAAATTTGAACAATTTTCCCAAGGCAGGTATTGTCCAGTACGGTAGTTACCACCTATAATCCTTGTTATTAGGATGGCTGTGATCTACTGGAACAATGAACTTGAAACTGGGCCAAGACGAGACAACTTATAGTTGCTGGAAACGGGGGAAGACAACTAGGAGAATGTTTCTCTGGCACAGACATGGATATAATTACAACAAAGTTCTAAATTGTGGCTCATCAGAAAAGACTATCATCATACCTCACTAAAGGTAATAACTAAACATAAAAATTAAAAAAAAAAACTACTTGGATTTCAGTACTAACATCTTTTTAAAGGTGTGTGTCTGGTGTCTGAGATTTTGTATGGGGCAGCATTGGTTCTTAAAAATCATCTTATTGGCACTATCTTTAGTTTTCCCTTTCAAGTCTGGTGGCATTCTAGCTGTATCACTTGAATCACACAATTCTTGACTTCTGTTGGTTAACGAGATAAACATGTAAGGGATTTGTCAACCTTGATTAGTTTCAAATTATGATCTTCAGATCTCACTCTCTGGAGTAGGTAAGGCTATAAGAGTGAGCCACTATGCTCAGCCCAGTATTTCCATAAGTTACTTAATCTTTCTGAATCTCAGCTTCTTCTTGTGTGGAAAGTGGACAGAATTATTTTGTGGATCTTAGAATCTGGTGGGAGTTATGACTGGGTACAGGAAGTATAAGTGCTCCGGATGTGCAGACAGAGCCTGACAATCTCATAAAACTACTGATGTTTATATTGAAATGAATTAAAGGAATTGGAAATGAGGGATTTTTCTTTTTTTGTTTATCCATTTCTGGGCAGTGAGGGAGCCACAGTGGTACTCTGTAGATATTATGTTGACAATCAACTATACCACTTGTGGGCAGGGAAAGGAGGGAAAAACATAGAGAAAAGAAGTGATGAGATTTTCGAACACAAAATGAACTCATTATCTGAATTACAAAATGGTGACCCATATGTCCACTGCATTAACAATAACAATTTTTAAAAGTCCAGGTTGATGATTCTCTCCTCCAGTTTTAGAGGCCCTTGAGACTGAGGCCTACCTATAGAGTTTTCGAAGGTCAATTGATATGATAATTATTATACAGCCAGAATCTTTTAACAAATGTTATGAAAAGTATTTCATTCGTAGTACTTCTTTCTGTTTGAATGGAGATTCTATATGTTATTGGCAGAGCTATATTTTTACTTTTTGTTTTCAATATTGGTCAACAGTTGAAATCCTTCTTGAAGCTTTGGGACAGAGGTCTGCTATATCTTAGCACCCTGCCCCTAACTAAAATGGTAATCAACCTTTGAAACTAATTTACTTGCGTATGAGTTTGTTTTATTTCTTTATTCATTTATATATTTGTTTATTTATTTATTTATGTCGATGGTGGTGAACTCTGGGCCTGGTCGCTGCCCTCAGCTCTTCAGCTCAAGGCTAGTGCTCTACCACTCGAGCCACAGTACCACTTCTGGCTTTTTCTGCTTACGTGGTGCTGAGGAATAAAACCCAGGGCCTCATACATGCAACGTAATCTGTCTACCACTGATCTTCCTTCTCAACCCCTATGAGGGGTATTTTTGTGCATGGGTCTATGAGGGAATCCTATTCAGCAAATGTGTTCATTTGCCACTAGACATTATTTATGAATTATCTGATAGTTAACGGATAAATTGTTATCATTTTTACTAGGAATTGTTTGTTTTCCTATGCTAAAAACATGGAGGAGGGTATTGTAAACTAAAACTGCAAAAGAAATTTAAGATCTTGGTGCTAACAAATGTGTCCAGTTATTACATTAAACAGAGAATTCAAAGTTCATGAATACAGAGCTCAAATTTCTTATACTACTTATTTCAAAATGCAAATTAAAGGGAAAATCAGACAGGAGATAAAATTTATATTGTATGTTAATTTTTAAAGAGGAAAATAAGATCCTAGATGGCAGATTAAAGGCAAAGCAATATCAAAGCCCTATCTGCTCAATAAGAAATAAGAAGCTTATTTGAAAAAAAACTGCAAAGTGCACATCAGGCAAAGGCAAGCAGTCAGAGCCTACCACCAATAGAGCAACAACATATATCTCAGAAAAAGGAAACAAGTTCAGACCGTGCTCATCCTTATCCCTGATTTCAATAATACATATACACCCCCTACACACACACACACACGCACGCGCACGCACACACACACACACACACACACACACACACAAAATGAATGTATGCAACAGCTCAACCTACTCACATCCACTCAACATGAATCAAAGATCTTCTTGTAATATTTGAAACTTTAAGTTTCAAGTCTTGTACATAATTGATAATAGATGCATAAATAATATTTTCTGAATAGCACTCTGCTATGAAAGTGAGAGTTCATGATGATTATAACTACTTAAAACATCTCTGAATCTCAAAAAAATTAAACAACAAACAATCCGAATTTTGGGACTGCATTTCTACCAGCTATTCTGCAAAGACTTAATAAGAAGATACTTATGAGACCCAAAAATTAAATACTAAATTCAATTGATACCTGAGTAAGTGAAGAGAAAGATGAGAGACACTGATCAGAGAGACCTATGCTGCCTCCAGTTCTCAGCCAGCTGTACACTGTGGCATCTTTGCTGCTGCTGGACCTTAGTTGTCTTCTCCAGTGCAGTGGCCACACTGGGGTTGGATTGGGCGTGGTAGGGAGATGAGTGTAGGCCACATGGGAGGCCACACTGGAGTTGGGGCTTGGGGCAGTGAGGAGGGGAGAGGAGGCCCTGGCAGAAGCTGGTGAAGTGAGGAAAGAGGCAGGGAATCAGAGGCTCAGGAAGCAGCATGCCCAAAGGCTGCCTGGTTCTGGAGAGTGTCTGTGAGGTGGGGTTGTTGGGGCGGATTCCATGGGGCCTGGTGGCCTGGTGAGAAGAGAAAGGAATCTCAAGTACTGCAAAGGCAGACAATGAAAATTAAGATCACAGTGGCTGAACAATTTCAACAACAAAGGTGGGGACATGGAGGTAAACTCTGGGGATGGGGAGGACGGCAGCACTGGGACAGTGGCGTTCAATCCTTTCTGGACATACCTGGAAGTGTGTGAGGGCTGGCTTCACCACAGGTTTGACCTCACTCGACTTGAACGGGCACCCGGAATGGTCACTTCAGCCTCAGCCTACGCCATAGAGCCAGACTGGCATAAATGCTGAAGACCAGGCAGTGGCTGGGAGGATATGCCAAGCAGGGTGGAGGAAGCATGGCTAGTGGGTGCAGCTCCAGCCCAGCCAGGCCCAGGGCCACCGTGGAAGTTCGGACTGTAGATCTGGAACAGGCACTGTGCCCCAGACCAGTGGGGCTTCCAGCGACTTGCGTGGTGGCCACCACGTGCATGTTGGGAATTTCATAAGCATGGCCCAGGCATCTCCACGGAAAGGTGCATTCACTCCTGTGCCTCTCCTGTCTTCTGGACTCTCGCTGTTCTCCTGCTTCCTGCTGAAGTACCAGGCCATAGACCCCCCCAAAGGCCAGGAGAGAGCCGTTGCCAATGTAAATGCAGGAGGGTCGTTTATTACAGCGCGAGCTGGACTCACAAACCTTCCCTGACACAGCAGGTCAGAAATTGTGAGTCCCAATCTCTTGTTCAGCAGGGTTTTGTATTGTGTATGAAGCAGGTGGAAGGATCATTACAGCACTGATTTTGTGATAGGTCAGTGGTTCGGAGTGAATCTAGTCTTAAGTTTATTGGTTGGAGTATGATCATTTCCAGTAAGGGCAGGGACTTTCTAGCTTAGCAGTTACAGGATAGGTTGAATGATACATAGCAAGCATATTATAAGTTGGGGTAGGTGGGACCAATCACAGGAATGCTGAGGGCGCTATTCCTGGATTATTTCCTGGCCTAAATTGCTTCCTGATAGAGTTCGGAGATAATCGGTCAGGGCAGTCTGAGATTCCTGGACAGATCAGGGCTGTCTGATTTCTTAGTTATTTTTACTGTTACATTTTCTTAGAACATGAACTGACACTTTTTTTCCAGTAGCAGATAACAGATGTTTTCCTTAGAGTTTCTGAAATCACTGCCAACTTATTTGTCCTCTCACTGACACTTCCAACTACAGGAGTCAACTCTCCACGCCAATGACAGGCCATCTCGGAGATATTCACAGGGCTATGTTTCCTCTCTCCATTTCAGGCCTTTCTACTGAAAGAACATCCTTAATAAAAACTTTTTAGTTCTTTCTAGTGAGGAAGAAAAGCAAGGCCTAGTTGCAGCCATCGAACCAAAAATTGAGGGCCATGGCTGGAGCAAAACACCCTGAGAAAAGATGGATTCATTTTTGTCAAAGACACAAGGCTCTATGGGAACTCTCATTCTAACTGATTTTCTTCCTAGTAATATATTCACAGAATATGTAGACTATGTAATGAATGAAAAATGACATATGCATAACATTTGCGAATATGGAGGGAAGTAAGAAAAACTGCAATGGCCAGAAGTAACTGGTTCTTTGAAAGAGAGCTGGTAGGTACTCTGTTTGGCCTCTAAGCCTTTTAGCACAGTATTTTGTATTGCATTCAAACATATGAAGTTCTTAAAAAGTAAAATCAGGACAAATAGCTAAAAATAAGTTAATTTTCCTAATAAAGTATCACAAACTGCATCTTTAAATTCAGAGGTACTTAACATGAAATTTTTCTCACGTTAAATTGCCTTTTGTTCTACCGAAGAGTTGATATTCGAAAATTCCCAAAGAGAATTATTTTTTTTCTTCCTTTTTAAGGAACCATAGTGAAGTCCACCTGTTTCTGCTGTGAGCTGTTTCTTCCACTTACTGCCCAGTTGCTGTCAATACTCATCCCCATAGGAGACAAGCAGCTCACATCCTGCCTTGATGACATGACAGGTTTGGTAGAAGATCTACCTGTGGTAGTGAAAGGCCCTCAGATTCTGTTTCTCAGCATACCTGCCACAGTTCATATACCTAAAGTTGAAGTAGGCACAGGAAGGAAACCTAAGAGGGTAAGTTTCTGCTCCCTTTGGATCTACTTCTAATACTCATCCACTCTAGAACTCTAAGTGCACTGTTTTCAAAGCCCAGTTCCAGACTTCTCTCAATCCTGATTTGTCACAAATAGATTGATATCCATATTCTCTAAATTGAGTTAAAGTTTATGTCATAGACTTGGGTGGGGGCATGTACTCGGTTTCTAGATTAGCACACATCATTTGACATTTGGCCCAAGTAATTTTCCTTAGATTAGACTCACTCATGCACCTGTCTCCACTATGTTCCCATAGAAATATAGAGAACCCATTGTCTTATAAAGAGAATAAAGGGAAATTTGTTTATTCATGATGTCGGTTCATGATAAGACAATGGTTCCCCATGGCACAGGGCTGCAGCACATATCATAGACCCACTGCTTTCTGAAACTCACCACTGCTCCAACTCTGCTTCAACGTGTTTGTGTGTACCTTAATAGACTAAAATTCTTTCTTGTAGATTGTTAGGGCACTATGTACTTTGCAAAAACTAGGAAGAAAAATTATAGTTAAATACTCCTACAATGAAATTGTTATTTCTGTCTCCACATGTGTTTCACAATTACTCAGGGAATATGATTTATTCAACTACTGAGGGTAATTCTTTGACTCGGATACAGTATGTGCTTTATAGATGCAGGATCTATGAATGAAGTTAGGTCCTTTGGTTTTTATTCTCATGTGTTAATTTTGTCTCTCATGGAAATTTTTATTTTGATACAGTACACATATATATGCATACATACTTACATACATAGCAGAGCTATGATTGAACGCAGTAACTAAACTTACCTCTTGCAATACAAGCACTCTACCACTTGAAGCATGAGCCCTTTTTGTGTTGTTTATTTTTGAGGTATTTTTTTGTCTGTCAAGGGGCTTAAACTCTGTGCCTGAATGTTGTCCTTCAGCTGTTCAACTCAAGGCAAGCGCTCTACCACTTGAGCCACAGCGCCACTTTTGATTTTCTGATGGTTTATTGGAGATAAGAGTTTCACAGCCTTTCTTCCATGGGCTGGATTTGAACCATGGTACTCATATCTGAGCTTTCTGAGTAGCTACTTACAGGTTTGAGCCACCAGTGCGTAGTTTATTTTTGAGGTGTTTTTTCCCCTGCTGTCCTGGGTTGCCATCCTGCTTGTGCTTGCCTGGATTGCTGGAGATACTTCACTTTATACAGCCATTGTACTTCCAAATGTGCACCAACGTGCTCAGCCATTGGTAGTAATGGGGATCTTATAATCTTTTATGCTAGGACTGGCATCAGACTGAGATCACATCATCTCTATCTCAAAAGTCCAAATTAAAGGTTGAGCTATGGAACCCCAGCTATACTATTTATATTTTTATTACTTTTCCCTCAAATATTCATATTTTTGAAAGCACCAAGTACAGCAAAAGAAAAATGGAGATATGGGAATCCATTGAGAAAGGTGTGATAATCAGGGTGCAAGTCTTCTGAGGAGAATATCCTCTTAGGAACCATGAAAATAACTGCTGGACTCGCTCCAGTTGGCCTGGGATTTATTTTTTGCATCTACACATAGAAGTTTCTCCTTTTTGTGATCTGAGTTTCAGAAAGACAAGCTAAAGGCTTTTGAGTAATAATCGGCAAAATCACATTACTTCCACTTACTTCCAGTAACAATCTATGGTGCTGCTCTCCTGGGATCATTTTCCACATCCAGTAACAGTTACTTCCACTTACTTCCAGTAACAATCTATGGTGCAGCTCCAGATAAAATGAATATTTTCTGGCTTCATTGAAATAGCAAAAGGACACCCTTGGACACGTGGTAACACATGTTTCAGAGACAATTTAGTAAAGATAAAATGTGAAATTTAAATGGCTAATAAATACCTTATCCCTGAATACATTTTGTTCAATCTTCTTAATTGCTCTGTAAATTACCGTGAATTTTAAATGGGAAGATGGTTCTCAGATCTTTATTTGTGAGTGTATGTGCTGTGCATTAATTTCCCAAGTGAACATGAATTAACAGTAAGAGAAACAATTGCAATAATAGGAAAAAGAGAATTTCTGTGTTTAATTATAAGGATTCAATACAATATAGAAGACTACAAATATGACAACATTGAAACACTAAAGCCAAGTCTAGCATGTAGAGTTATGGGCGTGATATAGGGAAAGCATTACTCCTAACTGGAACATGAAGCATGAGGCCACTGTCTTTCTAAGTCATGCTTGCTAATCCCGAAAATTTGTAAAAAGTAGAATGGAAGAATGATTCTGTTTCCAATGCAAGTCAGATATACGATCATGGACTTAACTGGAAAGAAAGAGTCCATCTTAAGAACAGGGATCATATTAGCAATGAACCTGGTAGCTAAGATCACATTAATTTTTCTTTCTTTTTCTCATTTTTTTTTTTTTTTTGCTGTTGTTGGTCATGGCACTTGAACTCTGGGACTGGGCGCTGTCCCTCTGCTATTCAGCTCAAGGCTAGTGCTCTACCACTTGAGCCACAGTGCCACTTCCAGTTTTATATTAATTATTGGAAAAAAAGGTCTCCAGCACTTTCCTACCCGGGATGGCTTTGAACCCCTGTCCTCAGATCTCACCACCACTCGGCTTACGATCACATTTCTAGCAGTGTACACTCAGGATATGTAATATGTATGTTCATCTATCTTTATATGAATTCTTGAGTTAAAAATCTGGGCTACAGCTTACACTTTACATTCACAAAAATGTTTGTAGTTTAAAAGATGATACTCCTGGAAAAATAAAACCTAAGTATGTAAAGGAGTCTGGGAAGTTCAGTTTGCATCCAGGCTGGGCAGAACAGGCTTTGAGACACTACCTATAATTAACCAGCCAAAAGCTGGCATATCAGTCGATCAAGATTGCTGAATAAGTGCTTGAGACTTTTGCATACATACATACAAACATACACAGACACACATAGGCACTTATATGTGCACACAAAATACAAAATGAAACAATTCTCACAATATGTAGAAAAGTTAGAAAACAATAGAAAATAAGTCCTGAGTAAGACTAGAATTAAGTGATAATTTTTAATATTAAAAAGCCCTCAAATGCACTATCTTCAAAAAAGTTGAGAATTTTACATAGGTAGGGACCAGAGATAGTAAGAGAGTCAAGTAATCATTATTAATGGGATCAGATCCATGGAGGAATGAATCAGAGACCCCTGCAGGTACAGCTGAAAATGTTCATATCCTGTGTCAAATGTAAGAACATCTTTGAAAATAGTACATAAACAGTCTGAGCAGTCAGTCTACTGGATAAGATCATAAGAGAAGTTTAGAATTGCTAGTCTGTTTCTAGATTAAATAAACCAGCACACTATGGAAGGGCAATGTGATACATGCTTGGAATTCTAGCACTCAGACTAAAACAGGAGATTAGAGAGTGGAATTACATAGCGATAACTTCCCTGGACGAGGTAGTATAATTTTGTCTCACAGCAGTTAACAGATGCTTTTATGAAATTAATGTGATACATTTTGTTGGTGATAGGGTTGTTGTTTTTGTTTGCAAGACATAGGCATTGTCCCTAAGCCTTTTTCTGCTTAAGGATAGCACTCTACAACTTGAGGCCCAGAGCTAATTTATGTTTTTAAGAATCTAACAAGTACTTTTCTGTCTGGGCTAGTTTCAAACATAATTTTAAGATCTCATTACCTAGAATAGGTTGAATTATAAGAGTGAGTCACTGCCACTTGTTTTGATGTATTTTTAATTTTAATTATGTTTTAAGATTTTTTTATATCTCTCTACAAATAAATTTAGATATATGTATATATTTCTGATGACAAATAATCTCTAAAAATGTGTCATTGGAAACATAACATTTAAATATATATGCATATATATGTATATATATATCTGAAGACAGACTCCCTCTAAAATTTTTTCTACTGTTTTTGACCTTTTTCATTTCAAAGATATACAGTCTATTTTTTGAAAAGTTTCCTAGTATAAAATAATTAATATTTCAATAGAAAGTAGAGTTTATTACTTTCAAGGGAATTTTATATATACACATGATATTGTAATAACATTTACAGTATATTACTTGAAAAAGTTCTGTCCAAACTCTTAAATATTTTTGTGTTGTGAGGAGGAAAGTGGAAGTTAATTTATACTGGTTAGGAATTTGCAATGCTTCAAAAATCTATTCCATAATTTGTTATGAGCACATAGTCAAGCTACCTGATATGGTTTAGTTTTTTTGTTTCTTTATTTGTTCAAAATGTTAATATGGATGTATGCACAGTGGTAACATTAAAATTATTAATCAAAAGAAAAATAATAGCAAAATCATAGACACATATCAGACTTCCAATGATTAGCACTATGATGCTAATAATAATTTTGATGAAGATGATGATGATGACCACAGTGTAGCCTGATAATGACAATGTTGTGATTGAAAAGGAAAAAAACTTTAGACATCTTTGAAGGTAGATTTCCCACATTGAATACATGGATATAAACAGTGTTGGATTACATACAATAAAAATAACAAGAGGAGAGTTTCAATATCAATAAATGAAATCACATAAACAGGTACAGACAGTAAAAAACACTAACATTATTCCTGCAGTTTCTCTAATGTGTACTCACTTTTCTTGGTGGTATTTTTTTCTAATAAATAAAATCATTTATTTCCACATTTTGATGGACTAAGCTATAGTTTTCAACTAAGTGTGATTAGTTCAAATAAATTCTCATATAGATAGTATTCAAACCAATGTTTCCAATGATATATTAAGAGTATGTTCTTCAGTACAGCTGTAAACATATGACCCAATTTACATAATACCACTTACATATCTGTAGTTACCATAAAAGTACACAGGCCGTAGAGCCAATAGTTAAAATTTATTTTTATTTCTGCATGAAACTATTTGTGAATTTATACCAACAACTTGAATTTGACTCTTTATTTATAAGCTAAGGTGGAAAATGTAAGGACTCTTCACTTATCTTTTTTCTTGCTCCAGAAGTCAACAAATATATTCTTCAATATTTCTGGTTGATTACCTCCATTTACAGATGAGAAATGTAAGGCTAATAGTCAATACAGTGAGTAAATAATGATACTGGAATTTGTATCTGTGCTCTTCACTCTGTGTGCTTACAAGGAGAGTAACTTGGTGATGGAGAGGACCAATATGAAAAGACGATGTGGAAAAATCATACTTTGTAAACGGTTGTTTTAGGGCTAGGGAATCAGTGATGAGTATTTGAAACAGGCTGGTGTGAGGTGCATTAAAGGGAGTACATAGAAATTGTATTAGTGACAGAAACAAAAAATCTTGATCATTCATTTTATTTAATGACAGGGAGTAGAAGGGTAAGAAGAAATCTAAAGTGCATCCACATATCTGGCGAGGATTTGTGTTAGTTATATTCTTGGTGATAAGGACTACAAGTAGAAATGATGGATTTAGAGGAAAAAACTCTCAGAAAATTCTAAAGTTTATGTTAAACAGATGCAAAGATAGGTCTGTTTAGATATCATCAAAATATCCACGACCATGAATATGAAAAAATAATAAAATCAGGGGTATTATTAAAGGAAGAGGAAAAGGAAAATTCTGACACATGTGTGAGCAATGTGAGCAACAGTGTGCACAAGATTAGAAGAAAGAGATAAATAAGGAAACAAAAAAGTAATAAACACAGATTTACAGAAGTAAAGGAAGGAAAGAATTTGCAGGAAGGTATTGAAGGAAATATGATATTTGGATTTGAAAAGTAAAGGACATAGATAAGTTCAAAAAGAACAGTGTTTTGGTGAAAGTCATATTGATAAAATTTTGAGATATGAATGTGAAGTCATGAAATTCTGGATCCATGAATTCAACAGATCCTGTTGATTTTAAAAACAGGGAACAAATGCTTTTATCCTGACCTTAGAAGAATTATACAGATATAACTCTAATTAACTACTTAGAGGTATTCTGTGAATATTTTTGAAGATTTTGTTTAACCAGGTGAATAAAGATTGAACTACAGCACAGGCAAGCCTAATTTGTGCTACAGTTCCAAAGAGTGACCCATGTATCCACACCAGTTTGGGATTTTATTGAAATGTCTTTAGATATGTTTGGATATCTTATCAGCCTAATCATTATAAATGTAGGACAATAGCACCAAGTATTAGGATGAACATACAGCTTTATTGATGTGACTGAAGACTCTTCGAATTGATTGTTCTTTAGAATAAAAAATGCCTCAATATCCATTGACAAATCATAACTGCCATATACTCTATTTAAATCTAATTTTTGTTAGGAATATCTCCATGCTGTAATAACCCTGTCAATCAACCTGCCACAAATTCTTATATGTAGGAAGTGCTCTTATAACCTTCAAGTTTTAATTGAATGGAAGAGTTCATACATTACCCTCACCACTAGTGTTAAATGCCTAAAAAGATTAGACATTTTGTGCTAATGCCTTTTTTTTATTTTTTCATACACATTGGCAAGTGGGGAAGGATTCTGATGTAACAATAATACAATTTTGACTTGTACTAACACAATATCTAGGATCTAGTGTTAATTCAGATACTTACTAATTAGCTCCATATTTTGTGGATATTTATATTTCTCCTGGGAAAACTAATGAGCTCCAAGAAAATGCCCCTACGGAGCCTTTCAATTCCAATATCACTGTATGTCTCATAATGATTTAAATTCAACAAAACAACAAAAACAAAATGAAAACAAAAACCCAAAACCTAGCATATTTCTCATTGTATACAGAGGTACGTAATTGAGGAAATTTCTACGAACTTTACAACTTTGTGTGGAGGGAGGGGAGAAGAAGATTGGGTGGGGGCAGGGGAGGATGGGAAGTGATGGGAAGGGGAAACAAAGGAGGAGGCTACAATGTTTGATAAGAAATGTACTCATGATCTTGCCCATGTAATTGTAACCCCTCTGTACAGTATTTCCACAATAAAAAAAAGAAATTTCTTCCTGTGTTATGTATAGGTAGTAGAAAAAAGATGTCTCACAATAACTCTCTTCATACCATGTTACACCAAAATCTCAAAATATTGCTCTTTTTCTAAATTTATAAATTACTATCACCCATTTGTTGGCACCTCTTTCTAGATTATTCATATTATCACGTTACACATGAACTGTTGGAATTATCTATTAAGTCCTAATTATAACTCTCTTGAGAGAATATTCTAGACAAATAGAATGTCAGAATCATTTGTGAATTTGTAAATTAAAACTTCTACTTAAAAAGAATTTTGTAATATTCTGTAGAATATGAAATTACAAACAAAATATTTATTTTGAATCTAAATTCTCATTTAGCCAGGTCTACAATGTCCTACATTATATATCTTTTCTATTTCTCCAGGCTTAAGCTTTTGTAATCTTTCATCATTTCTTTGGAATCCAACAGAATGATGCTTACTTTTTCAAATTTTTGGTTCAGAGTCATGAGCTATTTTGCATCTAGGAATATTCTGTAATGAAGAGAGCATGTAAAACATGACTGAGGATGATATATGAGCTGCATTTAAATAAGAAACTTGACTTCTCAAAACAAAATGACAAAATTATCCCAAACTTCCAATTGTGAATTCCTTTCTTGTCCTTTGGTTTGTTTTATTGAGCAAAATTATAGTACCTAGCCCAAGGAAGGTATCTCTATGCAATCCACTCTCTAAACTTCTGTCGTAATGTGAGTGCTAGAATTTCAGGTTTGTATCACATTGCCCTGCCATTGGTTGTTGGTTTATTTAATCTAGAAACATACTAGTAATTCTGAACTTCTCCGATGATCTTATCCTCTAGACTGACTTCTCAAACTGTTGTACATTTTTCAAAGATATCCTATCATTTGATATAAGATATGAACATTTTCAGATGCACCTGCAGGGGTCTCTGATTCATTCCTCCATGGATCCGATCCCTTTAGTAATGATTACTTAACTCTCTTTCCATCTCTGGTCCCTACATATGTAATATTCTCAAGCTTTGGGGGGGAAAGTTCACTTGAGGACATTCTAATATTAAAAATTATCACTTGATTCTAGTCTTACTCAGGACACATTTTCTATTATTTTCTAACTTTTCTACACATTCTGAGAGTTCTTTCATATGTGTGTTTGCTCATATAAGTGCTTCTGTGTGTATGTGAATGTTTGTATGTATGCATGCAAAAACCTCAAGCTCTTATTCAGCAATCTTGTTCATAACTAGTACTACATCACTTGAGCCATTCTTCCATGCAGCTTTTGGCTGGTTAATTATAGGTGTTGTTGCAAAGACTATTCTTCCCAGGCTGGATGAAAACTGAATTTCCCAGACCCTTTTACATTCTTAGTTTTTATTTTTTCCCTGAGTATCAAGTTTTAAACTAGAAATAATTTTTTAATGTAAAGTCTAAGCTGTAGCCCAGATTTTTAACTCAAGAATTCATACAAAGATAGAAGAACATACACATTACATATCATGAGTGTACACTCCTAGAAATGTGATCTTGAGCCAGGTACTGGTGGCTCATGCCTATAATCCTCTCAGGAGGCTGAGATCTGAGGACTGCAGTTCAAATGCTGCACAAGTAGGAAAGTTTTCTGAGGCACTTATCTCCAATTAACCACCAGAAAAAGGAATTGACACTGTGGCTCAAGTGGTAGAGCTCTAGCCGTGAATTGAAGAGTGGAGGGACATCACCCAGGCCCAGAATTCAAGACCCATAACCATCAAAGAAATAAAGAAAAAGAAATGTGATCTTAGCCACCAGTTCATTGCTAGTATAATTCCTGCTCTCTCAACATAGCCTTTTTTTTCTAGTTAAGTCCATGCTCTTATATCTGACTTCTTATATCTGACTAGAATAATTCTTCCCTTCTACTTTTTACAAATTTCCATAATTAGCTACCATGATTTAGATTTAGTAGAAAACAAGAGTGGCCTCATCATTCATGTTCCACTTAGTAGTAATGCTCTCTATATCCCATAGATCTACATACTGGAATGGCTTTATTGTTTCAAAGTTTTTTATTTGCAGAGTCTTCTGTACTGTATTGAACCATTATACTTAAGCACAAAACATCTTTTTCTTCAATTATTCCTATTGTTTCTCCTAAGGTTAACTTATGTACACTTGGGAAATAATGCACAACACACACACTCACAAAAATATGTTTCTGAGAACCTTCTTCCCACGTAAAATTGGTCTTAATTACAGTGCACATAGGAAATATGAACTTAAACTACTCCACGATGGTTTTTTCATGTTTTTTATTATAAAATGGTGTAAACAGGGGTTAGAGTTACATAAGTAAGTAAATGAGTACATTATCTATCAAGCTCTGTTACCTCCTCTTTTGTTTATCTCCTTCCATCCCTTTCCTCCCCACCGCCCCAACTCCCTTCTCCCCTGCTCAAGTTGTAAAGTTCATTTTCTACGTAGAGCCTTGTACAACTCATTGTTACAATGGGTCATACTATATTCTTTTTTCAGCTTTTTGTTATTTCCCTTCCCTTCCCCATTAGAAAAATGTATATGCAAGATGCAGGTCGCCGACATCAAATATAGTGAAAACAGGGGTAATACCATGGAGGAAGAAAAAAATCACATAGTACATGTTAGATACATTAAAACAATAGCAAGAAAGTAAAAGCAAGTTGTGTCCCTATCTTGGGGTACATTTCACTTAACATCATCTTATATGGTCATGTGTACATGGATAATGTTTTATAAAACATTTAAATTGCATATTTTCTCATTACAAAGTTATCTCTGAAACACGTTACCACATGTCCAAAGATGTGCTTGTGCTATTTCAATGAAGCCAGAAAATATTCATTTTACCTGGGGCAGCATCATAGATTGTTACTGGAAGTAAGTGGAAGGAACTGTTACTGCAAGTGGAAACTGAGCCCAAGAGAGGAATTGAACACAGAGAAATGACAAAGTTCAAGTTAATTTGTGCTGTCTTTTTTACTATACAAAAAAATAATCCAAGGCCTGAAGGAAACTCGGTCCCTGATCTTTTGTAGTTTGTCCTTTACTCATATAAAACTTGTCTGTAAACTTCCAGTTGGGAGTATAACAAAAGAAAACAATATGGCATTTGAAGGCAAGCATAGAATAAAAGAAAATAACTTTATTTTAAAAGTGTCCTACTACAAAGAAAGAAAGACATGCAGGTTTTAAAGTGTCCTATGCACGGATATTTCTCTCCTGAGATGATTCTGTATTGCAGGAGTCAGTTATCCATTTCTTTATTCTGGTCCTGAGTTCTCCATAGCAATAAGGATTCCAAAAATCAGGATCCAGAGAGCATGATCAACAAAAGGAGCCTCATCTCAAACCAGTGCTTTAAGGATGGTCCCAAAGAGATATGTGGGTTTTTTCATTTTCTTGTTTGTTTGTTTAGTTTGTGCTGGTTCTGGGGCTTGAATACAGAGGGTGGACACTGTCCCTGTACAGTTGTCTTTCCTGCACACCTGTTCCCTAACCTAGTACTCTACTGTTTGAGCCAAAACTCCACTTCTGGCTTTTTTAATGTTTAATTACAGATCAGAGTTTGACAGACTCTCTTGCCTGGGTTGACTTTGAACTGAGACAGTAAGAAAGCCAAGTGACATCAACTGTATGGACTTCTCTTTTGAAACAAGAAATATTGGATGAAGTTTATAATAAAGCTAATATTTGACAATTTTTAAAAGAAGAGAATATGTCCAGCAAAGAAACCATAACTTAAATAACTCAGCAAAAGTAGGTGCACTGAATCAGTTTGTAATTTTTTTTCTGTTTGGGAAGATTACTATTGACTTCGTTGTTCCTTTTGGGGATACTCAAAGTCCTAGTTGCAGTTTTTTTGTTGGTCATGGGGCTTTAACTCTGATCCTGGGCTCTGTCCCACAGCTCTTCAGCTCAAGTTGAGTGCTCTGCCACTTAAGGTACAGCACCACTTCGGGATTTCTGGTGGTTAATTAAAGATAAGGTTCTCATGAACTTTCCTGACCAAGCTGTCTTTGAACCAGTCTCATCTTCCTGAGTAGCTAGGATTACAGGTGTGAGCCACCAGCATCCGGCTTATATTTGCATTGATCTGCAGTTAATGACACTATGTAGACAAAGAATGGAGATTTCAATCAATGGTGACATTGCAGCTTTTCAGAAAAATTGAGGTAGCAATAAATATATCCTCCTATTCCATGTTGTTACATTAATGATTCATGTGTTTTGGGACTCTTACATTAGCATCCTCTGCTGTCTGTGTATGTGGACTTAGTATCAGAAATAGTTCATAGAGAAATATAAAAGACTAAGATTTTTAGAAAGTAAAGGAAGTAAGGTATGAAAGAATAGCATAGAAGGATATACAATTTATCACACAGATTAAGAACTAGTCTAAGTTACTAGAATGCTAAAGGCAATGAGGAATAAGCGTAGTTGATAACTAGTTCTTCAATAACCAAAAATGGTTCCCTAGAACAGTTTGTGGTATAACTTAGTTATTATTATCATTTATTCCTTCCATGGGGAGTTATTCCTTCTCTTCTGTCAAAGCCATTAATTATCCTATGCCTTTTTGATGCCGTGACTTACCAAAAAGTTTTCCAAATCTCACAGACTACCCTTCTCATTGTGATTAGCAGTGACCACTCAAAATCCTGGAATCTTTGAATTTCCAGGATTAATCTTCACCTGATATCTAATCACATTCTTGGCATTAATTACCATGACCTATTAACAGAACTTTTTTTTGTCTTTTTTTGTTTTGTTTTTTTGAGGTCCAGTCGTGGGGCCTCAAATCTGGGCCTGGGCTCTGTCTCTCAGTTCTTCAGCTCACGGCTACCGCGCTACCACTTTTGCCACAGCAACACTTCTGACTGTTTTCTTTGTGCTTATATGGTGCTGAGGAATCGAACCCAGGGCCTCATGCGTGCAAGGTAAGCGCTCTACTACTGAGGCACCTTCCCTGCCCTTTAAAAAAATACTATTCTAATATAGGTAAAATAAATGAATTACAGATTATTACTAGGTATCAGTTGGAATGAGCAATTGCATATTCCAAGTATGGGTTATTTATTTTGCATTTACTAGCTAAATGACTTTTTTGCCAGTCTTGGGGCTTGAACTCAGGTACAGGAAACTGTTCCTGAGCTTTTTTATTGGCTGAAGGTTAACACTTTACCACTTGAGGCACAACTCATCTTTCAGTGTTTTTTTTTTTTCTATTTATGTGGGACTGAGGAATTGATCCTAGGGTTTGATTCTTGCTAAGCAATAAATGTTCCATTTAGCCACATTCCCAAAGCATTAAGTAACTTTCTTACTTTTTTATATTAATACGTTTTCTTATTGTGAAAATACCGTACAGAGGGGTTACAATTACATGAGCAAGGTAAAGAGTACATTTCTTAGCAAGCATTGTTGCCTCCTTCCCCTTAATATCCCTGCCCACTGATTCCCCATCCCTCCCCCGCCAAAGTTGTAAAGTTCCTTTTTCAACATAACGTCTTATACATCTCATTGTACCAATGGGACTTGGTTAAGATGGCATTATTTTTTCATTCAATTACTATGTATCATAATTTAGGCCAAGGGGTAGAAAAGGAAGTGGAAAACAATACCAAGTCCAGTAAAGCTGACATTCCTATCACATCACTAAGAAAGTACAGTGTTAAGGCCTGCTGGACTCATAAGGCTGTTGCATGTGACATTATTATGTAAAACATTATTGACCATCATCTCCGACATCCCTAATATTGTGCTTCCACTTTCAAGGTCACGAGCCAAATATCTAAGCCTTTTATTGATAGGGTGTGTTTCCTAGGAAGGAAGAAGGAAGATGTGGAAGGTGATGGTGGAAAAATATGTATATTGGCTCCCTGTCCACATTTTTTGCATTTTTAAAAAGTGCTACTGATGAACTCCCACTTACATCTAATTGACTATACTGTCCGCACAAGATGAAAATAAATGATGACATTTATTCTGGTGGATAATCACATATATTAACAAAATCCATTTCTGGAAAAAAATGATACTAGGTAAGAAAGTAAAAAGTATTGTCTATAAAATGGTTTCTTTTCTTGGAGAACAAAAAGTGGAATTGAAATGCTTACTCCAACTTTCTTTGAGATTTGATGCTCTCTCAGGATCAAAATGTTCTCTAATTCCTGTAACATCCAAGCATAAAAGACATGATTTGAAGATCTCAGTAATTTTAGAAACAAAGGAACATTATAGCTTCCTTCCTGCAGAGACATATGATAGCAAGTATGATTGATTGTACTGTAGTTCTCTTTTTTTTCCTCTTTATCTCAAGTGTTGCATATCTGGGCATTTTACTGTATGTCCTGCATCAGCTTCCTGTAGGTGAGATTTTCTTCTACTCTGCAATGTCAAGATGGGTCATGTGACTTACTTCAGTTTACAAAAATGAAACAGAAGTGGTGAAAGTCTATTTCTAGGGGAAGATTTCTGTCTCATTGTCTGTGTTTAATAGCTGACTTGTTTTCCCTTAGCTATAAAAATAGCATATTTTCAGAAGGAGTCTTCTTTCAACTTATATACTGGAAGAATATAGCATGTGAAATTGAGGCAAAACTCAAATACAGCCTCATAGAGATAACTCAGGCAGAATTAAGCTAATATTAGAATATGATATTAAGATGTTAGTTTCTTATCATTCTTGTATACCTTTATGATTGTTCACTATAGCACATCAGAATTTAACAAATACTAAACAAGAACTAAGCAAATATATAACATTTCCTGTTGGAAATTATTACAATTTTTAATAAATAAGGATTCTCCATGTGATCACTTATGAGGTTATATTTTTTCTATAGATGGGGTTAATCACTCTAGACCATTGTATCTAATATCCTTAATCATTATCCAGACCGTGTGATTGAGATGAGGAAGAACAAAATATCTAGAATTCTATTTCTCTTTTCCTCTTCCCCATTTTCCTAGTGTGAATTCTCATGCTTTCTCCAAATTCTTCTATTAATAAAGGAAGAATGACACGCTGTGGATATCAAGCAAAAGGCTTCAAATCAAGAATTTCATTCTTTCAGAATTAGATGAATGATAAATAAGAGTGCCTCAAGGAACAAAAAAAACATGAATTTTTTTCTCTTTCTGGCTTCCACCATAGAGTCTGAACATGACTGCAAATATCTAATAAACCATTTGCCTTGGCTAACTTTTTAAAAAATATAATTTGCTAAAGAAAAATTCTAAAACTAAAAAGATAAAATTTAAATAAATAGTAATTTGTGGTTTGCTTTTGAGAGGCATGAAATAAAACTGCATTAACACTGTGTGAGTTGAGAGGCTAAATTCTATCAGAATCTAAGCATAATGAAAAATAGATGATTTTAACGTAAATAGCTTGTGGGTACATTTTTAATGTGACATACCCACAGAGACATCTATTTTCTTTTCCTCTCCACACTGATTCAACTTCAATAAGCAGTTCACGTAATTCAAATAGCTGTGTTTCAGAAATAGATTAGACACAAAATGTTACAAAAAGAGAACCAGTATTGGGTGGTGATTTATTTAAAAATAGCAGTCAAATAAATATTAACCATAATTCCACAATAATAACAATCAACTCCTCTTGAAAAGAGAAGATTGTAGCAGAATGTATAAAAGTGATAGTGCCAGAACTGTTTCAGGAGCTGCTCTCTTGCATTTAGGATTTCTAGTACAGGACAATGTTTTAATCAGGATTAATTGCTTTCAGGAACTAACTTTTTTTCTAGTGATATTTCATTGAAGAAATATGTTGTTCAAAATTAATGAACGGATAACAAGCTATAGTAGAAAAAAGTGCTAGAAACTCATTGTGGTTGTCAGTAAAATACCTTCCAATAATGTCTCTCATCCCCTAAATGTCTAATCCTTCAAATGTAGATATGCACTATACATATATATATATATATATATATATATATATATATATATATATATATACACATATATATTTGTAAAATATTCATCTCTCATTACTCAAGGAACACGAATTTGAATAATTACCAGATGGGGGAAGTATAACTCAAATGGGTACTTAAAATCCCAGCTATATTTCAAAGGGGAAAGGATCAGGTAAGAACCATCAGAAAGATGTAAAGATGCTACATGAGAAGATAAAGGAAAAGACAACAACCCAGATTCTGAATTTCTGAAAAGCAGAACAGGTTGTAAATGCCTTTCCACTAGAATCATCTAAAAATTCTTTTAGCCCTGTAGGTGGCTAGATTTTAATGTGGTGAGACTTCTTTTAGATTTCTGTCCTTTAGAACTGTAAATTGATAAATACGGATTATTCAAGCCAATTAACTTGTAGAAATTTGTTACAGCATATTTGGTTTAGTAAACTAACTCAGCCACAGCCTTTTCCTGATTGCAAGTATAGAGACATCACATATCCTAGTTTCTGAGAATAAGAAAAATTTGCCACTGGCTTTGTACACATATATGAAGGATATAATACGAAGGGCCTTGCATTAATGAAGTCTTCAAATTCTAAATAATATTTAAATAAGAAACTCTCTATCTTTATTTTCACGTTTGGGGATCAAAGTACTAAAGTTATGTATAAAGCTAGGGTAAGAATATGGAAATGAAATCTGTCTCCTAATATTATAAAAATAATTAATGTCATTTTGAGTTACAGTTTCTAAACTGTTATAAAATAAAGTAAAACAGAAACAGAAACTCAATTTTCCATCCTTCCTAATTTTCCAACAAAAATTAGAGAATCTAGTAAAGATACAGCATTCCCAGGATGGTATAGGATGATATAGGATCACTAAACAGTGACAAAGAAGATAACAAAAATGGGTACCCTGGAACCATGGGAAACAAAATCTACACCTACAGGTTGTGATATAGCTACAAAATAGTTTCCACTATGCTGTCTTTGATATTTTATGTTTGTTTTCACAGCAACTTTCCTCTCTTAGGAAATGACTCGTTATTAATACTCAAGCGTTTGCAGCTTATAACCCAGCAAAAAAATAATGCTTCTAAATGAAAACAAGCATGATTTTAAGAGTAACCAAGGCTAGTTGTGTTGCTATAGCTGATAAATAAGAATGTTGTTGGGGAATAGTCAAACAATTTTGAACTTTTTCATATCTTTCCTCTTCTCCAACACGAATCATCCAATCAAGATACGTATGTAAAACATTAATAGAGGATTTTTATATTTTTTATTGTTCACACTAAAACAAATACTGTTTTCCTCTTTCCAAGCCTGACTTTGAAAGAGTTAGACCATCACAATTATTTTGTATACAAAAGTTTACTGCTTTGGCTTCGGTGTTTTCCTGCCTTTGGGTGTTGCTCTTTATTATTTTGGTAACTACATAGAAAAAACAAGATAAAGCCATTATGCTTATGTTGAATTATTCAAAGTCAAGCTGTCTTCAAACACAGTTTTCTGTTCCCTTCTTCACTGCTAATTAAAGTTTAATTATTGCTCTTTAATGATTAAAAAAAACGTGATACTTTAAGGTATATTCTCATTGAAACTTATTAAAACAGGAGTGTCTGCGATTGCTTTTAAATTTTTTCAAGTATTTTCCTTGGCTATTTTCATTATTACCTTTATTCCGGTCTTCTAATCAGGAACACAGGATTACACAAAAAGATCTTCCTAAGATATAGGATGTTAGGCAGAAAAAATTAGATGTATATTTAAAGATTTTCATGTCTTAAAGAGACTAAAAAGCTCAGAAGATATTTTGCTATTATTGGCATATTTCAGATGACTTAAATGTTTTGGTTCTTAAACGAAGTGAAATACATGTAAAATGTTACAGTTTTTCCAAACAATGATTATGGCTTATACTTTTCTGCTCCAATGAGTTGAGACTTCTGACAAGATTGGAGGGCATATCGATTTCAGGGGAGAAGTGTTAATGTTAGAATGCCAAGGTAGATTCCTAAAACAGCACTGCCGATCACATATCTGTTAGTTATACTTATGGCATATAAGTGTATAAACCTACAAATATGATTTGAATAAGAAATGTGTGATTTACACAATTCATTCAATAACAACTAAAACCAGAAAACACTTCTATCTATTTATATAAACTAGTATATCTAGTGAGGTTTTAAAAAAAAATTTAGAATATATATTTTAACATTTATTTCAAAGTACGGTTTATTTTTAACTGTTTATTTTTAATTGTTGTCAGTTTGGGGGCTGGAAATCTGGACCTGGACACTGTCCCTCAGTTCTTCAGCTCAAGATTAGTGCTCTACCACTTGAGCCACTCCAGTTTTCTTTTGTCTCATTGGAGATAATATACTCACAGACTTTCTTGCCTAGGCTGGCCTTGAGCCATGATTCTCAGCTCTCAACCTCCTTAGTAGCTAGGGTTACAAGCATGAGCAACTATATCCATTAATTTCAGCATGTAACATTTCTTTTTAGTGAGAATGCTCAAAAACTTATCTTCTCGCTGTGATGAAATATCTATTCTTAACTATGATCACTTTTCTTCTTGTAGTATAAAATTAATATATTAACTTTTAGTCATGGAAGTCTGCTAATTAAAGTTATATAAAAATTAATTGTAAAGTGAAAGAAATTCATGGTTCTATTTCTTGTTTTAAGTAAACAATTCTGCGTTTTGTTTTCAATTATATTTCTTTGGGAATGTGTAATATTCATTGATTTAACTGTTAAAATTGATAACAATTACATTATATCAAGTTGATTCAAACTTGTATTTGAAAATTGCACCCTTACCACAAATATACTTCCACTTTCCTCTATCACATAATTAAAATAACAGTAAAGCAAAGATTGGTGTTAGCCATTCATGTGTAGCATCCTAGAAACTCAGGAGGCTAAGACCTGAATACTTTAGTTCAATGTCAGTCCAAACAGACAAAAATTTGAGAAAACTTATCTCCAATTATCCAGCAAGAAGCAGAAGGTGAGAATGTGGTTCAAGGAGTAGAGCAAAAAATTAGAGCAAAAGAAATAGAACAAAAAAAAAGCTATGGGCAAAAAATTCAAGGAAGACCATAAAACATTGGGTTCCAGCCCTACAAATGGCACGTACACAAAAGACAACAACAAACAGTAATATGAACATCAATAATGACGACAAAATAGTAGAAAAGATCATGAGAAATATGTAAACATCTGGAAGACAGAAATCATTTCACAGAATTTTGATTCATGAAAGGGAAAAGTGGCAGTCTCATTTGTACAATCTCATTGTAGTCATTTTTATTGAAACCAGGTTATTGGGTAACATGTGAAAGAGTAGATTGGATTACCTGACTTAGCAGACCTTGCCTGTGACTATGCAACATCCCACGATGCAAAATCTAAAATAATGCTTGTTAATTTAAATAAAACCTCATGTTAGGGACTGTTTGGCCCACATAGACTGAGGTCCTTATATTGAGACTTCAGACCAGTGCTTTTGTTTATAACCACTCCTGTTTTAACAAGTTGGGACAAATAGAAGTAGTGGGTTTAATTATAAAAGGGAAGCATGCTACAGACTTATTTTTGTTGCTAAGGCTCTAACCACTTTAGATTATTTTTCAGGCCAAGCCACCCTTGAGTAATGATCACTTACCTATGGATTCCACAAACGTGAGATATCAGAAAATTTCATTAAATCTAGCTTTCTTTGTTTTTGTAGTTCCTCATGAATTTGTGTTTTTCAGAACTGGCCCTCATATCAGTCTTCTAAATCTCCGCCTTCTAATTAGCAAGGTATATTTCATCTCAAGCTTGGACCCACATTATTTTTCAATGTAAACATTCAATATTGACTTCTGTTTTCTAGATATTAAATTCTATCGAGGTTAGTATGGATCTTTATGACCTTATAAGAACATAGATAAATCCCTTGAATATTTTTCCAATTTATTTAAATATTTCTAGTATGACATCACAAATAGAACATTAATGTCTCAAGTACCTTATGCAGAACAGTTAATTTATTTTGTGCACATATTAAGTCCAACATAATTTTATCAAATCTATATTAATATCCAGTATTTACAGATACATTTCTTTACCAAAAATAATTGTCTCATGTTTCCCTTTTATAATTAAACCCACCACTTCTCTTTTTTCCATCCGAAACCTGTTTTATCCTGGCAACCAACACATTTTTTT
Organism: Dipodomys spectabilis; assembly: GCF_019054845.1. Taxonomy (NCBI): domain Eukaryota; kingdom Metazoa; phylum Chordata; class Mammalia; order Rodentia; family Heteromyidae; genus Dipodomys; species Dipodomys spectabilis. The sequence continues at coordinate 1,658,817 of NW_024870821.1, read as the reverse complement.
TCTCCGACTTTTAGATCATGCAATAAATAAACATGATTGCCATCAAATCTATGGTAGATTATTCCCAGTTATTGTATGCCTTAACTCGAGTTGCCTTTTGGTTCTGTTATTAGAGAATGTAGCACAATTCGTTTCCCATTCACTTGAAGAAAGCCTGAATTGATTTCCTTTTCTTTGACTAGAGGAAATAATGCTGCTATAATCCTCTGTGTTTTGGCGTTTGGGTGAATGTTACATTTTATTTCTGTGAGACAAAGCCTGGAAAGATCAATTATTCTGTTATACAGTGGGTATTTGCTTATTTCATATGCTAAGAACCTGTCAAATGTTTTCAGAAGTGGATTTCGCATTTGACATTTCTGCCAGCATCAATTTTCTCTGTTTCTAGATAACATTTAGCATGGTCATTATTGTATTACGTGAAGTAATTCTTATACATGTTTTATGATGTCATTTTGGTTTTAATATGCACTTATTTGGAGACTGATGATGGTTTTCTTGTGCCTATTTTTCACAAGATATACTTTGCTGGTTTCTAATTGATGTTCTTTTTAACATTAGGTTTTGAGAGTTCTATGTAGAATCTAGATTTGAGGCATTCTTCAGGTATAAGATTTATACATGTTTTATCCTTGAATATGGGTACACCTCATCATCATTATAATCATAAACATCATCATCATCATCACTACCAGTATTACTACTATTACTTTTCTACATGCATGTATGGTCCTGGGGCTTGAACTCAGGGTCCCTGAAATTTCTTGCAATTTGTTAAAAATTTACCATTTCAGTCATTCCTCACTTCTGGCTTTTTGCTGATTAATCAGAGATAATATTCTCAAGGACTTTATTTTGTGGAGGGCTGACTTCAAACAGCAAAGCTTAAATCACAGGATCCCAAGTAGCGAGGATGAGATACATGAGCCACCTGATTCCAACTTCTATTCACTACTTGTATATGAGCTTTCACAGACCAAATTATTTTACACTTTCATTGAGTTCTACTATATTGTTTTCCTTACCTATAATTTTAATGCCAAATTTAAGAAAGCTTCATCTCCAAAATTGTCAAGACATCTTTCTTTGTTTTACATTTACATCACTCGTTTTGTTTTATATGCCACGTTTTAATCCTGCTTGAAGTTAATATTTGAATAAATTGTTACGTTTAAGTCAATGTTTACTTTTTAATTCTCCCCAATATTGTCTAACCTATCACCACTTATTCAAAAGAATGTCATTCCACAAATGTTTGGTTTTACCCCTTATTAAATATTCCTTGATAATATTTATGTGGAGCTAATCTGGTGCTGTACAGAGCCATTAAGCTGTAAAATTTTCCTCTACAAATATAACAATTTTATACTAACAGCTTTAATATTGGACAGAGAAATATATTCCAGTTTATTTTCCTTTGTGAATGAGTCAGAGTGCTGGTCAGGTGTTTTTTAGAAGTTGTCATAAACATAAATAAAACTGTGAAGCTGGACGATGTTGGCTCATGCTTGTAATCCTAACTGCATAGGAGGCTGTGATCTGAGGATTGTGGTTCAAAACCAGCTGGAGCAGGAATGTCCGTAAGACTCTTATGCCCAGTTAACCACCAGAAAACCATTAGAGCACTCATTTGAGCTGAAATGCATTGGGTAAGTGCCCAGGACCAGATTTGAAAACCCACGAATGACCAACAAATAGGGGAGGAGACAATTTATATCTTGGCTCAATTGTATCCTCCAATCCACAAAAATTATATGTCTCCATTTATTTTGATTTTTGCTATTATATTCAACATTGTATAATTTTCAATGATGGTGGGTGAACAGCACTTTAAAATTTTGACGATGTTTGAAGTTAGCAGAAAGAAATTCACAGAAAACAGTTGAAAAATAAAGGGCAATGGGAATGGAGAAAAAAAGTTTAATCAGGCCCTTGGTCAATATGAGAGTGTGTAAAGGATTTCAATAAGATTTCTTCATACAATTAATATACATCAATTAATAAATATCTTCCAAAGGCATTTGTATTCAAGTATGACATAAAGGATATATACAGATTCTGTGGTAAAATGAAAGAAAGATAGATGAGAAAATACATACTTATAGTAACTGTGTAAATAAACTAAGAAATTTGGTTAACATTCTGAGGACACATGGCTCATTAGATGAGAAGGCTGTTGGCATCTAAGATAATACCAAAATGTTAGACTTGAGCTTAACTTTAAGACTGCTTAATACTATTGCATTTTGAGTCAATATTCTTTTTGTTGTTGTTATTGGTGGTGGTGGTGGTCGTGGGCCTTGAACTCTGTGCCTGGGTGCTGTCCCTCAACTCTTCAGCTCAAGGCTGGAGCCATAGCACCACTTCCAGTTTTCTGGTGGTTTATTGGTGATACCAGTCTCATGGACTTTTCCTGCCCAAGCTGGCTTTAAACCGTGATAATCAGATCTCAGCCTCTTGAGTAGCTTGGATTATAGCTATGCGTGAGCCCCCAGCACCAGGCTTCAGTCTGTATTCTTAGTAAAAGGAAAAAATACAAATGGTTTGGAACCAAGCTGTAGAAGACTGCCTTTTTTTCTTTAGAAGAGAGCTGTCAGGTACCTTAAGAGTAGATAGATTTAACAAATATTGAACATATCAGTCCACACTGAATGCTACCAAACATTTTGCAAAGTTCCAAAAGTGATAAGAACATTAACTGTAATAATTACCTCGACAATAAAGGACATGTTTGAGTGTTCTGTCTTTATTGTTACTGTTGTAAATGTACAATGCCATTATATTCATTTTTGTTGTTGTTTCCTTTGTATGTTCTTTCCCCTATTGCATATCCCCTGTTGTCACTCTACTCAGTTTTGGTACCTTGCATCTTGTATATACATGTTTAAGCTGGGGAGGGGAAGGAGAATTATAAAACGGTGAAACAAGGACACAGGATGACACATTGCAACAAACATACTCACAAGACAGTATATTGTAAATGAACTTTACTACTTCATGCAGTGAGGGGTGGGGAGATAGGAATGTGAGAGCTGGGGGATGGAAGGGATAGTTAGACAACAACAAGGAAGGGAAAGGGTAACAATGATCAACAAGTAATGTACTCATTGCCTTACTCATGTAACTGTAACCCCTCTGTACATCTTAACCATAAAATAAAATAAAGTAAAATCAATAAAGGACATGTTTGGCAAAGAAAGTAAAATGATAACTTACAGAGAAATGAAAATAATAATATACATATATGTCTGTATATATGTATATACACATATGTATTTTCATATATGTATACATATATAGGCATTTGTATGTATACACATAAAAGTATGAATATATGCACATGTATACATAGTGTGTATACATATTCATTTACTTAAAACACTTGAATCAGAAATATATTAAGAGCATATTAATACCAATGAAAAAATTTAACCATCGTGAATAAATTATCAAAAATTGAAATACATATCTCTATATTAATATAACAACAACCAAGGACATATGGAAGTAACATAACATACCTAGACATTGGCTACATATAGAGAGTAGTGAAATAGAAACAACAATGAGATTGCACTGCACAACCACTATGTAGAAATTGGAAATCTTATACATTGGCGCTTGTCACTTAAAATGATATAGTCAGTTTGTTAAACATACTGGCAATCTTTAAGATATTACACATAGAGTTGCTCTATGATGCAGCGTATTTTTTGTTTTCTTTTTGGTCAGTTGTGGGGCTTGAACTCTGGGCTTGGGCACTGTCCCTGCACTCTTCAGCTCAAGGCGAGCGCTCTACCGCTTGAGCCACAGTGTCACTTCGGTTTTCTAGTGGTTTATTGGAGATAAGAGTCTCACGGACTTTACTACCCTGGCTGGCTTTGAACCGTAATCCTCAGATCTCAGCCTCCTGAGTAACTAGGATTACAGGCATGAGCCACCGACACCCAGTTTGATCCAGCATTTTGAATCATAAATTTATATACAAAATATATTTCAACATATATCCAATGAGACACATGTACAGGAATAGACATAGCAAAACCTTTTTCAATAACATATAATAAAATATTGAAATGTCCATTGAGGATGTTATATAATTATTCACATGCATACAAAACAATATACTCCATCCATGAGAAAAATTTACATGGTCTTACTTTGGAAACAGTAATATTACATGGGAGAAATGGATAGACTACATTTTATAATAATGTGAGCTTTTTAAAATTGGCACATCTGTAGAGGTAGAATATGAAATAATAGCTGCTCAAGAGGAGGTAGGTTGAAATGATGACAGGAAGAGACTACTAATAAATATTGGAGTATGTTGAGAGGGTAGTGATGATAAAATGTTCTAGAACTGAAGCTGATGTTCTTACTCCAACTCTTTAAGATTTTAAGAACCACTGTACTTTATTGAAGAATTACAGAGTGCATTTGCATTAACCTTAGGAAAAAATTTTATAATAGTAGTGTGTGAATCTGAATAGTAGTGTGTGAAAATTCAGAATTTAAAATCCCAGAATTCTGTAATGCATAACTTTATTATGTTGATGAATAAAACTATCAATAAAGTATAATCAGTGATATATTCTCTAAGTGACTATATATATCATTGCAAGTTAGTGAATATTCTACAAAATTATGTAAATTGAGGGATGAGATAGGATTGAGAAGGATGAGGGATAATGATCTTCAAGGTGCATTGTATTGGCCATGGAATGTGGCTTAGTGGTAGACTGCTTGCCTTGCATGTGTGAAGCCTTGGGTTTGATTCCTCAGTACTACATAATTTAAAAAAAAGCTGGAATTGGCAATATGACACAAGTTGTAGAGTGCTAGAATGAGGAAAAGAAGCTCTTGGGCATTGCCAAAGCCCTGAGTTCAAGCCCCAGGACTACCAAAAAAAAAAGCTTCATTGTATAAGCCAGGCACTAGCTGCTCACGCCTGTAACCCTCAATAATCAGGAGGCTGAGGATTGAGGTTTGAAGCCATCCCAGGCAAGAAAGTCTGTGAGATTCTTATCTCCAATTACATCTCAGAAAAATCTGAAAGTACTGCTATGCCTCAAGTGATAGAGTTAAAATGTTCATGCAAAGGAGCTTAGGGACAGTGTCCAGACCCAGAGTTCAAACCTCAGAAGACAAAAAAGAAAAAGAACCCTCACTAAACACTATTCATAAACTGCTTTGTCAAACAGCAACTCCCATACAATTACTTAAAGTTAATTAAAAATATGATTAAAATAAAATACAAATCATTTGGGAACCAAACATAGATAGAATACAGGGGACAGGGTAAATTTTATATCACACAGATTGAGTTGAAATGTGTTCTTCATTCTTCTTACATCATTTATGAAATTGACAATACTGCCAAATATAGGTCAATTTCCTTGAGGAATAGATTGAATTCTATTGTCTTTTTTTTGGGGGCGTCTGCTTGTGGGGCCTGAACTCTGGGCCTGGGTGCTGTTCCTCAGCTCTTCAGCTCAAGGCTAGCGCTCTACCACTTGAGCCACAGCACCACTTCCAGCTTTTTTCTTTTTGCTTATATGGTGCTGGGGAATCGAACCCAGGGCCTCATACATTGCAAGGCAAGCACTGTACCACTGAGCCACCTTCCCAACCCTCTATTGTCTTTTCATAGTAAACCATAGATGTGATTTTTTTTTGCCTCTTATTGAAGTATATCTGACACTTTAAAGTAGATTTTTCCTAATATAATATTAATTTAATCAATAATTTATTAGGGTGATGTTGGTCAGATTTTTTTCCAGTAAATCTTATTCCTTATAATAAGTGAAAGCGTGCTGTGTCAGTCTCCTATCAATATCACTAAATACTGTATAAAATTAACTTAATTTAGGAAAAGATTAATCTTGGCTTCTGATTTTATACATTTCAGTTAATGTTTCTTATCCTCCTTGCTTTTGGTTGCTGGTGGCACAGTACCCCATGTCAGGAACATGTGATGGAATTTATGTATTCATGGAAGCCAGGAAGTAAAAAAGAGGAATAGGAGTGGGAGAGGGAAAAAGAGGAGGAGGGGAAGAGAGAGAGCGAGATGGAAAAGGAGAAGGGGAAGGAGAAGGAAATAGAGAAGAAAAAGAAGGAAGAGGAGGAAAGGACTTTGATCTTAACATCCTCTTTGATCACAAGTTCTCAGTGACCAAATCTCTACAACTATGCCCACTTAAAAGGGTTCACTGCTTTAAGGCAACATAATGAAAGCTAATTATTAATCCCAATCCTTTATGTCTTCAGATTTAATTTCTAGAGTGGTGGGTAGATATTTCTACACATTTCGATAACTTCTGTTATTAAATATTGACTTGAATTAATCAGAGAAGCTATTTGTCATGGAGGTGGTTTGGTTATACCATTGCGGAAGAGATGAATGAAATATTTTTAGTGCAAATACATTGTATTTAACAGATAAGAAAGCTTTAAGAGATTTCATTTTGTGACCTTCAAAAATGACTATTTCATCTAACTCATAATGACTTGAATTTTTCATAAACTTTATGGCATCTCCATTCAAGTTTTTTCATCTATAGTGAGGTTCTTTCTTTCTACTTGAAGGAAAAATTAATATTATCATGATCATTTATTTCTTAAAATATTTTATAGAGAGTAGGTATAATATGAATTTCCTACCATTCAAAAATAAGTTATATTCAAGTCTATAGTGTAAAATATTTTATAGAGAGTAGGTATAATATGAATTTCCTACCATTCAAAAATAAGTTATATTCAAGTCTATAGTGTAATGCCAAGGTCTCAGGAGAGACCCCCACGAGAAGACCACCGAGAGTCAGAATCTACAGCTGTTTTATTTAAAAGGGCTGCAGCTGGGGCCTCTTCCTACACTCCGACACAGCGGAGCACAGGAGGAGAGGCCCAAGCTAAGGATTTGCAGGTCTTTATATAGGCACACAATCACCCAGGTGTTTTGATTACCACCATGTGTTGCTTTGCTAAGCAACACTTGGTGGTCACTGCCTCAAATTTTAACCTTTCATTCCCCACCTTGGCTTTTGGTCCTGAGCCACAATCTTGTGGCTCTAGCCCAAAACTAAACTCCTACAGCTCTTGATCTTGAACGAATATACCAATAACAATCAGTCCATTTTTCTTTTCTTCAGAAGTGGTTGGGTAGGATGCTTGGAGACTTCCCATGTTTCCCCACGGTCGTCCAAGACAAAGGGGTCAGCTGGTCTGGTGTGGGAACAGTGGATCCAAGCAGCAATGCCATCCACCTTAAGGCAGTAGGTGTAGCCAGTAGCACCATGTAAGGCCCCTTCCACCATGGTTCCAGAGATCGCAAGTTGTGCCTTTGAACAAACACCCAGTCCCCTGGTTTAAACAAATGTGGAGTATGAATAGAAGAAGAATCATATAATGCTATAAGCTGGGGCCCCATACTCTTATGCACCAGCTGTAAATAGTCAAGCTTACACAGAAATTCAGTATCATCGAAATCAGCAAGCAATTCAGTCTGAAGGCTAGGGATAATTGGTGGAGGGTGTCCATACATTATTTCAAAAGGAGTAAAGCCAAGCCCATAGGGTGAATTTCTCATTCTAAACAAGGCAAAAAGAAGGAGCGATACCCAGTCTGCGCCACTCTCCAAGGCCAATTTAGTTAAGGTCTTTTTTAGAGTCAGATTCATTCTTTCTACCTGCCCTGAACTCTAGGGTCTCTAAGCACAGTGCAATTTCCAATCTGTCCCCAGTACCGCCGCTATTCCCTGACTTACTTTTGAGACGAAGGCCGGTCCATTGTCCGACCAGATGGTGGATGGGAAGCCATAACTGGGTAGGATTTCTTCCAGGATCTTCTTAGTCACGACGTTCGCGGTCTCATGCTTTGTTGGGTAGGCTTCAACCCATCCTGAAAAAGTATCTACAAAAACTAGCAAATATTTATATCCAAAATGTCTAGTTTTAATTTCTGTGAAGTCTACTTCCCAATGCACAACTGGCCTATCTCCACGGAGGCTAGCTACTTTTGTAACTGGTTTATTGGGGACATTGGTGAGCTGACAGGTTTTAAAATTTTTAACAATGTCCTCAATGAGTTGATTTCCTTGCCTAATTTTTACATCTGAGTGTCGGAGCAAGTCCTGCATTTTTCGGGTTCTTGCCCCAGTTTTCCACCAGTCTTTGTTTCCTTCTCTGTCTGGGGGTTTATAGGCCATGGCAATTTTCTTTATCCACTCCAAGTCTTCTTGGGAGTACTGAAGCTCAGGAGGCAACATATGGTGGTCACTGCCTCAAACTTTAACCTTTCAATAGGAATAATTGGAAGTGATGGAATATCTTGCTTTAGTTCAAATTTAAAGTTAAATTTTCAAAGTGCCTAATAGTTCAATTTTGGCAATCAAAATGATAAACAGGCATGATTTATCCTCAAGAATGTCATCATTTTATGTGTGAAAAAATAAAATAAACGTAATATTAATTCAGTGGAAATACGAAATCAAATCCTTATGCAATGCATCGATTCCATAGATTATGAAATACATTGGTAAAATTAATAAAACTTGTATTAAGTATGTTACTTAAGACATGAAGCAAGTGATAATTTTGTTTTCTAGGTGACATTGATACAGAAATCAAAGCCCAAAGATTCCCGAGTTCTGTGTGATTGATACGTGTCAAATTACACATATGCTTGTCTCATCTCAATGTTATTTCAGCATAACTGAGAACAGAACTAAAAAAAAATCACTCAAATGTTTAGCTTTATATTGTTACTAAACATGTCATTTTATATCTCTTTATTTTATTTGAAAAATCTGGTAAATTTATTTAAGTCATATCAACAATAATGAGAAATAAACAGGATCTAGCTCCTTAAAAGACAATGAATAAGAAAAAAAATGACTCTTTTGTTTTCTTCCAAGGCTGAATTAAGCCAGGCCCAAAGAAACATAGGTCCCATGCTTTCCCTTATTTGCAATAACTAGTATTTGTCTGAGACAAGCAGAAATGGTCAGATAAGTTTATGTTAGGCAAAATGGACCCCAAAATAAGGATTCAAATGTTTTTTCTTTCTTGTGATTGTTTCTAACATATTTATAAGATGATTTCTTTGTTGCCTTGTATGTCTCTTCCCCACAGTAAAACCCCTGTTTTCACTGTATTTGATGATAGTATACTTTGTGGAGGGAGAGGGAAAAAAAACTTATTGTTTAAATAGTGATAAAGGTGGACACATTGGAATAAAGAGATGTCCAAGCCATTTTGTTGAAAAGCAAACTTTACAACTTTGGCGGAGGGGGCCTGGGGTGGGCATGGGAAAGGATGTGAAGGGGAAACAAATGAGGAGGCAACAATGCTTGTTAAGAAATGTACTCATTACCTTGCCCATGTAATGGTAACCCCTTTGTACTGTATTTTCACAATTAAAAAAGAAAGAAAGAAAAAAGTGAAACAACAAAGAAAAAAATTGAACCTCATTTTGCATTTTGTCTTCGTATATTGTGGTGCTTTGCAATTGTGTATTATGTGACTGTCCCACAAATCTGGGCTCAAATCACTAGGGCTACTGGAAGAAAATTTCAAAATCTAAAGCAGCTAACACAGCTGTGCAGTTGTTTGTGAGTTTCACTACAGTAGCAGCAGGGCACTGTTATACCTGGACTGGAGACCCTCCAAAGATCACCAGAGACCAAGATCAATATAAGTGAAAAAAGAGTCGTTTATTTGCAAGTTCAAGCTTGGTCCTCCACGCACTCGGTAACCCGTGATACTAAGAGGCCCTGAGCATAGAATCAGTACAGTTTTTATGGTATTGAATAAACAACCTTAAGAGAGTGTTACATGAGATATTACATGATTGGCTAATATTTTAAGCAAATTAAGCTACACATATATGATTGGTTATTATTAATACTGACTTGTTATTGACAGGTACCACCTGGCCACTGGGTCACAGTGTCTCGTATAGCCATCCAGTGTTTGGTTGATGGATCTAGAGAAAATTCCTGTGGCTTGCCCAAGTATTATTTATGTTTCAGTTGCCTGGCAATTGTTTTCTTTTCTATATCATTTCTGGGTCAAATTCATGGTTCTGTTTAAAATCCGTACCTCACAAGATGGTTGCTAGTCTGTAATGGAGTTACTTAGTTCTTTATTTTGCCTCTTTAAGTCTTAGACTCTTCATTCGCCCCTTTTTATTATGCACCTGAAAGGCTAAACATTGTCCTTACGGGCCTGTGTTATGTCTTTCATCAGGGATTAATTAATATTGCATTCTCAAGACCATCAGTTGTACGGTATTAACTCGTTTCTTAACACACATCATTAGTTGATTTACAACACAAGGCCCTATAGTGAACACAAGCACTAGAATGATAATGGGACCCAACAGAGTGGATATTAATGTAGTAATCCAAGGGGAATAGTTAAACCATGATTCAAACCATCCTTCTTGCTGTTCCCTTATTCTTTTACAACTCCAGAGTGATTTGCATAGAAGCAACATTCTTCCCTAGGCAGCACATAGACCTCCTTGTTGTAAGAAAATTAACTAGAGCCCTTGCCTGTTTTGTAACACCACCTCAGGTAAGGAATCATGAGATTTTTGAAGGTAGGCTGTAGAACTTTCCAGGTTTTTGATATCCTCATCTATAGAAGTACAAAGATTAGAGTAGGAGTTCTCTGAGTAACCAGGGATGCTACTTGAGCCCCTACTCCAGCTAAGCCCACCAGGTCCCCGATAGTCACGACTGTTATTATTTCTATTTTAGCTCTTCCGGGCCAGTAGCTTGCTGCGGACATTTTTATCATCTTGTCTTGCAGAGAATTGTAAAGTAGTCATGGGATGAGTTGCACCATGACACAAAAACTGTGGGTCCTATTTAAAATTTCCAGTGCACAAAAGGGGTTAGGCCAGTTGAACATGTCTACCAAACATCTTGGGGAGGTAATCGATAACCTTTCTCAGGAGTCCATTCTTGGGTCTGATTACATAAGTGAGTAAAATTAGTTAATACTCGTCCTACACATAACTGTTGTCCTATAACTTCCTTTAGGGTAAGTTTTGCCTCTTTTGATTCCCATCTGCATGATTTACTTGTTTTAGTTACATTCTGTACCACTGCAATACTCTCATAAAATGGGGGTCTCATATCATAACACATCCAACATGTACTATTATCAGGGCGGGTCTGATTGATTACATTATAAGTTTGAACCAACAGCTGCCATAGAGAACCCTACAGCAAGGGGATGTTCTCCCTGACGGGGTCTCCTCTTTTCGGAGGAGATGGGGTCACTACAGCCTGGGGCTTTTTCTTTTCACTTGCTTTGGGTTTTGTGGCAGAAGCCGGTCTTAAAACAGTGTTTGGTCCCATTACTGCAGGGAAATAGCTAGCTGTGGCAATTGCCTGTAGAGTTCTAAGTATGCCATTGTGAGTCTCTCCGCATCAGTAAAATCTTAGTCCCCAAGTCTTTCCTAATTCCCATCCTAGGACTTGTTTGCCCTTGTCTGTGAACCGAACTTCCACTCAGGCATCAGAATCCTGGGGAACCCTAATTTGTTGGTGCACAGACATCCCATTAAACTGGATGCCCGCTGGCCCTGATTTAGTAAAAGTAACAAGGTCTCCTCCTTTTCCTTTCCATTTTCTTGAGGTACTTGTTTTGCAGCCCCAGCTCTTACAATAAAAGTCCTCTGGTCCTCCACAATTATTAGTCCTTCCTTCCCCTGAGCAAACATACCAGTGTCACCATCTACACTCAACAAGCCTAGGTCCTTCCCATAGTCCCTCAGCAAGCTGGCACAAATTAAATGTAAGCCTGTCTCTAAACCATAGGGAGGGTCCCTCTTTCACAGCCAGAGGGAAACGTTTGTCCATTACCTGATTACTAATAATCCAAGTCCAATTATATGGGTGATTAGGATTGCAGGCACCCACTATTATGTCAATACAATTTCCAAGTAAGGTATACATCAACAACCATTTCATGACTTAGTCTTTTTACAGCTCAATTTGAGCTTTAAGGATTGTCTTTGGAAAGTGAGATTTATCACTCTGGGTGCTCTCCAAAATTGGTTATGGGATATGCAGGCTTCGTATGCAAATGATGGATCCAGATAGCGATGCTGTCGACTTTGAGGAGAGTTGGATTCGTCAAGATGACCACAAAGGTCCTTTCCACCGCGGTTCCTGGTTTTCCTGTCGGTGTCTTTTCACCAGGTCCCAGTCTCGGGGCAGAAGTGATGTGGGATCGGTGGAGGGCCTGACTCGTACAGCACATTCAGTCTAGGCCAGACATAAAGGCGGGTCCTCTACAGGACCCTGAGAGAGGACAAAAGTTCAGAGTCATCATCTTCCCGAAGAAACTGCTCTGAAAATTAGGAATTAAGGGAAGGGGCATTTCGAATACAATTTCATAGAGGAAAAGACCAATTTTCAAAGGGGAGTTTCATACTCTGTATAAGGCAAAGAGAAGGAGAGTTACACAGTCACCACCAGTCTCCATGGTCAAGTTGTTCAGGGTCTCCTTTACAGTTCTACTCATCCTTCCTACCTGTCCTCAGCTTTGGGGGTCTATAAGCGCAATGCAGTTTCCAATCTGCCCCAAGAGCATTAGAAAGTCCCTGACTTACCTTCAACTCAAAGGCTGGTCCATTATCTGATCCTATCATACTAGGGAAGTCAAACCTGGGTAAGATTTCTTCCAGCAACTTCTTAGCCACCACCTGTGCTGTTTCACGCATTGTAGGAAAGGTTTTTACCCATCCTGAAAAGGGAAAACTAATAGATATTTATATCCATAATTTCCAGATTTGATTTCTGTGAAGTCCACCTGCCAGTAGGTTCCTGGTCTATCTCCTCTTATCCGACTGCCTGGTCCTGCCTGAATTTTCCCTGCATTAATTAGCTGACATGCCTTACAGCCCCTGACAATCTGTTCTATTTTAGCATGACTATTCTTGACCCTAAGACCAGTATTTCTCACCAGGTCTTGCATCTTTCTCGAACCCATGTGGGTGCTTGATGCATTTTCAGTAGTATTTTACTCCCTAACTATTCTAGCAAGATACTCTTGCTCTTAGAGTCTCTCCATCAACCATTCAGGCATTGTGCCATTGTTAGTTGATCAATCCATTTTAAATCTTCTGTGGTATATGTAGGAGAGTCCAGGAGAGTTCTTGCACCGGGGTCTGGGAGGTTTATCATCATTATAGAGTCTCTTTGTGTTGTCACTTCCCGGGCAGTTCTGTCGGCCAGGTTATTGCCTTTACTCACAGCATCTTTAAGTTTTTGATGTCCAGGGAAATGAACAATGGCCAACTTCTTAGGCAACCAAAGAGCAGCGATTAAGGCCAAAATTTCATCTTTATTTTTGATAGACTTTCCCTCTGCTGTCAGTAATCCTCTTTCTTTGTAGATAGCTCTGTGTATATGAGCCATTGCAAATGAATACCGACTATCACTGTACAGAGTTAGTCTTTTATTCTTTCCTACCGTTAGTGCTTGGGGTCAGGGCTATTAATTCAGCTCTCTAGGCTGACATGCCTATGGGCCAAGGTTCGAGCCAAACCACATCAGTCTCAGTCAATACTGCTGCTCCCGCATACCTATGTCCTTGATGAACAAAGCTGCTCCCATCTGTAAACCACACGAGTTCAGCACCTGGTAACGCTGATCTCTTAAGTCCTCTTGGAAATTACGGACTTGCACCAGGATCTCCAAGCAATCATATAGTGACGTGTCTAAGTCTGGATCTGGTAGAAAAATTGCTGGGTTGACAGCTGAGGGAACCTGGAAATTAATTCTGAGAGGACTGAGTAGCAGTCCCTTGTAATGGATTAGTCGGGCATTGCTGAGCCATCGATCTGGTGACTGCTTTAACACACTCTCAACAGTATGGGCGTGGTCATATACAGTTCCTGCCCCATAGTTAATTTGCATCTTTTATCCTTAGAGCAGTAGCCACTATAATTCTCAGGCATGGTGGCCATCCTGCTGCCACCGGTCTAATTTCTTTGATAAGTAGGCTACTAATCTTCTCCATGGGCCTAGGTATTGGCTTAGGACTCCTTTCATAATCCCATTATGTTCATCCACATACAAATAAAAGTGTTCAGTTGTATCAGGGAGTCCTAATGCTGAGGCTGACAATAAGGCAGTTTTTATCTGTTCAAAGGCTTGTTCAACCTACTCCATCCATAAAAACAGTTTCTTTTCTTTGGTAGCCTCATAAAGGGGTTTAGCCAACTCCACAAACCAAGGAATCCACAGACAGCAAAAGCCTGCTGAACCCCAAAGCTCCCTTATGTAGTGCTGAGACTGGGGTGGTGGAATTTTAAGGACAGTTTCTTTTCTTCCTATTGTAAGCCACTGCTGCCCCGCTTTCAATAAATAGTCCAGATAAGTTACCTCTGATTTGCAGATTTGAGCTTTGTTGGCCAACACTCAAGAAACCAAGGCTTCCCAAAATCTGGAGTAAATCCTCCATTCCTCGGATGCATTCTCTCTCAGTTTTAGCAGCAATTAATAAGTCATCCACGCATTGCAACAAAGTCAAGACAGGGTGGCTTCCCCTAGACTCACCTAAGTCCTCATGTAGGGCTTCGTCAAAGAGTGTTGGTGAGTTTTTAAATCCTTGAGGAATTCTTTTCCAGTTCAGCTGTCCATTAATATATCTTTCCACATCTGTCCACTCAAAGGAGAAGAGATCTTAGCTTTTAGCTGCCAAGGGTAGGCTGAAAAATGCATCTTTAAAATCTAATACTGTGTACCATTGCCTATCGGGAGGCAGGGTACTCAGGAGTGTGTAGGGGTTGGGTACACTCAGGTGAATGTCCATTACCCATTTGTTGACCTCCCTTAAGTCCTCTACTGGCTTATATTCATTGGAGTGGGGCTTACAAACTGATAGCAGGGGAGTATTCCATGCCAACTGACAGGGCCGCAGTATAACCAGTTCTAGCAGACACCTAATGTGGGGTTATTCCCACCCGTGCCTCCATGGTTATAGGGTACTGCCGGACTCTGACTGGGTCAGCTCCTGGCTTTACCTCGATGAATAGATCTGGTCTATTCTTCGCTAGTCCCACTCCTCCAGTCTCTGCCCATGCTTCTGGATACCTTTCCAGCCAGTAGGTGATTTCTTGGTGAGGAGCCTGGGGTGATTGTTGCAACCGGTAATTGTCTTCCAGGCTCAGAGTCAGCCCTCGTATTGGTCTCCCTTGAGCATCTGTCACCTGGGAGCCTTCTGGATAGAAGTGAATATGTGCCCCAACCTTAGTCAACAAGTATCTTCCTAATAAGGGATAAAAGCTCTCTAGGATAACTAAAAATGAGTGAGACAATCATCCTGTCACCAGATCCACTCTTCATTGGGTGGTCCATGAGTATCGTTTAACTGCTGTGACCCCTTGCACCCAAGAAGTTTTGTTCGTATGTTTTCCGTGGGGCTTTATTACTCCTTGGGACATTTTGAGATGTGGTCATATCCCAAATTGCTTAAAGCACCGGCTATTTCACTTTGTGACAATTGTAATTACTTTTCTCCTTTCCTCTGGTCTTATGTGTGGATTGATATACATTGAAATGAGTCAGAACGAGAATGCACCTTGCACTCCCCTTATCTTCCTAACAACTAGTTTAAAGAATGTTAAGGACAGAGCTAACAATGTAGAAAAGTGTAAAGTGTGGACTAGCTGGTCTGTCTAAGATCCCAAAGGGGTAGACAGAGACACTTTGCAATATTTTAGCAGTGGCATCCGATAGATTACCTGACTCCAGCTTTGCTTCAAGTGGGCCAATCTTTCTAGGCCAGATTTCACCCTTCGAGGTGGAAAAATAAGGGGGTCTGAAAGAGAAAGTAGTTATTATTGGATGAAGAAACAGAGCAAAGACTAACAGCCTCAAATGGAGACAAACAGGGTCTCTGGGCATCCACCTGCGGATGAACCTGAGTGAGGAATTGTTTCATCATACTCACATTACAAACACACAGACATTAAGATAAGACAGACATTTAATAGCATGTGCATGGTAGACTGTCAGACAGAAAGTGAAGGATTACAGACAGGATAAATCCCAAATGTCCTCACTAGTGGACAGTCTACCTTGTAAACTATCAGACAGAAACTTTCTGACAACAAACAGGCCCAAAAGTCCACACTAGTGGATAGTTTACCTTCCCGGGGAACAGGGGGACCTCTCACACCAGTCCAGTTGGCTGCCTTATAGCACTATCCAACAGGACTTCTTGCCAACCCCAATACCAATCCTGCAGGACACACAGACCCCAGACAGTTACAAAGTGGCAATGCCTTAACTTACCGGCCATTTTTTGCTAGTCTGATCAGGTGTCTGGGTGGGTTTATGGGTTTATCCCGGATGAGCCCCCACCTGTTATTCCTCCTCCAAAAATCCACCAGAAACCAAGATCAATGTAAGTGACAAGAGTGGTTTATTTTCAAATTCGAGCTTGGTCCTCCATGCATTTGGTAACTGGTGACACTAAGAGGCCCGAGCATAGAATCAGTACAGTTTTTAAAGTATTGAATAAACAACCTTAAGGGAGTTTTACATGAGAAATTACATGATTGGCTAATATTTTAAGCAAATTAAGCTACACATACATGATTGGTTATTATTAATACTGACTTGTTATTGACGGGTACCACCTGGACACTGGGTCACCGTGTCTCTTATGGGCACCCAGTGTTTGGTTGATGTATCCAGAGAAAATTCCTGTGGCTTGCCCAAGGATTATTTATGTTTCAGTTGCCTGGCTTTGTTTTCTTTTCTGTGTCATTTCTGGGTCAAATTCATGGTTCTATTTAAAATCCGTACCTCACAAGATGGTTGCTAGTCTGTAATGGAGTTACTTAGTTCTTTATTGTGCCTCTTTAAGTCAGACTTTTCAACACAAACTCTACAAAGGAAATAATTCTAGTTCTTTGCAGGCAAGGAGGTGATGAGAAGTATACTTTTACCGTCTCACATGAAATAAGAAGACACATATTAAAAGCTTACTAAGGGATCAGTCCTTAAATAACAGTGCCAGGTTTAAGGCACTCTAGATAATTCAAGTCCTTTACCTCCCCACAACCATAACTGCCATTCACAATTCATTGCCAAGGTGAATTTCCAGGTCTTTCTGATATTTTGAATGGCTTAGGAGTAACATAAACAATAATTCAACTGGTTGAGAAAATTTAATTTAGAATAAGCAAAAAATCAGAGTCAACTACATAGCATAACCTTTAGGGAAAATGAATTAAGGAATATGGTATGTCCTTTGTAACTTAATATTAGACATTAGGGCAAAATGCCAGAAACAGGCTCTGCAAGAAGGACATAGAACTCTTTAAGATATATTAAAGATGACCTAGGGACAATAATTTTACCTACATTTTCTATTATATGATAGCACATTTGTGTCTGCTGATCAGAGAGACTCAAAAGGTTTTAAATGTGGTATGAAAAATGCATTGTCATGAATGAATGAAATCAGGGATTAGATGGCTCAGGAGCTGGATGGTTCTGTTAAATAATCTCATTATTTTGAATGATCTAGTTTTTTTTGTATGTGTGGAATTATGAATGTATGTTATGACTGGGCAAGGAAGTTTGATTATTAGATCATTTTCTCATACCCAATGTCAGGAACCTAACCTAAGTTAGAGTGGTAAATATGTGAGTATGAGTGTGTGTGTGTGTCTGCAAGCATGTATTTAGAAGGAAGAATCTTCTTTCTCTCAGGGTATATACTTAATTGTATTAGTTATAATACATTAATGACAGCAGATAAAGGTAATTAATGTTTTCTGCCATATGTTTATGTTCCTAAGAATGCATGAACAAACTAAAACTTAAGTATGGGGTATGAGTTTTTTAGGAAGGTCAGCTGAGATTATAAACATTTGGAATCTTGAGAAGGATATCAATGGTGATGATTTTAATGTAGATCAATTTTAGACAACACTTGCAAGGATATGTAATCCTATATGAAAATGCAATATATATTGATTTTTCCATAGCTATATTATTCTATAAATTTGTGGGGAAACAAGTTAAATTATAGAAACATAAAGTAATGTTATTATTTATTGCATACAGTTTTACACTTTAGTTTCTTCAAGTAGACATACCATTTGTTTCTATTATATAAGAAGGAAAACCCTAAATATTACATTTTGTGCCATATTTCACATTGGGAAGCTTTGTCTATATCAATAAGTTTATGTCTTTTGTTTCTGCTTTCCTACTCATAACTGTTTCTCATAGTATTCTTTTAAGAATTTTTTCTTTCTACCAGTTTGCGGCTTGAACATACCTCATGCTCTCAGTTTGTTTGCTAATAGTAGTCAATCTACAATAAGAACCATGTAGTTATTTGGAGATAGAACCTCATGAACTTTCCTACCAGCCTGAAAACCATTATCCCTCAAGTCTCATCCTTCTTAAACACTAGAATTATAGAGATGAGTCATGGACCCCAAGCATCAATGACTTTTCTTGTCTTATAGATTCCTCATGTTTGCTAGTAATTGTAATAATAAACTACCACAGATTGGGTAGCGTTAATAATGTAAATACTTTGCCTCTGAGTTGGTGGAACTAGAAATCCAAGATCAGAATTGGCTTCTTCAGAGTCCTCTTTCCTTAGTATATTAAATTCCTTCTGCTTCTCTTGGAGGAGAATTCAACTTAAATGCTACCTTTGAGATACTGTTTCCACATGCAGTTAACGAGTTTTCGATTTTAATATGATTTCAGTGGGACAGTATCCAACACATAACATGTTCCTTAATGGATAAAAGAAAATCTCTAATAGGAAATTATTTGGTTTGGCCATGGAAATTATGATTATACTTTAAAAATTAACAAAAGAGGTAAAGTTTTTATAAGAGCTTGTAAAACCAGTATGAAGTCTTGACCTTAGACATGCCGTTCTTTTCCTGGCACACACTTAAATTCCTTGTGGTACAGGAGGATTGAACCCAAAACCTTGTCCCTGTGAAACAACAACTCTAATACTGTCATACCTGCAGATTGTAATTGGATTTCTTATTTTGAGGTAGTATCACTATGGTGGGCCTTATTGGACTGTGGTCCTCCTAACACAGGCAAGAAAACATTGCACCGAACAAATGGTTAGAGTTTCTGAAACTTCTTTTTTTGTCTGGGCTTGCCTGGAACTGGAATTGTCTAATATTTGTTTCCCAAGTAGATAAGATTATAGGTTTGAGCCACTTTATCTAGTAAAAGTATACAATTTCAAAATGTCTGGATATTGCCTGTATTTGTGCTTAACATATACACCTAACCTTAATTTTCTCCCTCTTATATTTATTACTCTGAGTTGAAAACATTGGCTTTCTTGATATACATGGCTTTTTTGGAATGGAATCCCATAACAATCAAAAAAATCTCCCAAAAGTTTATATCAAAAACCATGGAAAAGAAGGCTGCAGGCTGGAATAAAACACGAATCCTTAATTTATAAATGCAATATATTTATAGTGTTAGACAGTGCTTTCTTAAGTATGAGAAGAGAAGGAAGGCAGAAATGTGAAAAATGTCAGATATAATTTTGATAACTTTCTAGGTCTCTGTAGAAATTTTGTAGTTGTCACATCATGTTATCTTACTATCTCAAAGCTTGCTTTATTAAAACCCTCTGGGTAGATATTTGTTGGGCTGACTGGACACCTTCTCCAAGAAGTAAACCTGAGTTTAGAATGCTGATGGTGTAATAAATAAAGGAATGTTGAGAAAGAGGAGAGGTATTGTCACAGAATGAGCCAATCAGGTTCAACAGCTGAACAGCAAAACAAAGCAAAGTTTCAATTCTGATGATCCACTAGGGAAAATATTTGGATATCTATATATACATATGCATATGCATGCATGCATGAAATCATAATTCTCCAGTAGAATGTCGAGAAACTTGGCCTGACAATTATAAAACTATATCAAACTGGTTGCAAGAAAGGTACAGTAAAATATTAATATTTTAGCATAGATTTTGCATAGATTTTGTAAAGAATGAAAAATCTTCCTTCATTTTTTACTTTACGAATATCCTTAGTAGATTCTGTTTTTTCATATTTTAGTAGGAGAATCTATACAATGCTGAGAATTGGAATTACACAAAATATGCAACATGGCTGGGCACTGGAATTTGAAGTACGTAATCTTAGCTAGTTAAGAGATTGAGATCTGAACATTACAGTGTGAAGCTAGCCTAAGTGGGAAAGTTCATTAGATTCTTATCTCCAATTAACCACCAGGGGAAATGAAGTTCCAGTTCAACTTATATATAGAGCACTGGCCTTGAACACAAAAGCACCATCCAGGCCCTGAGTTTAAGCCCTAGGATCAACAGAAACAAAAACACAAAATACAACATGGAATTAGATATTTTATAATGAAGTATATTTTAATACAGTCTACATTGTTACAAAGACTAGACTTCTGTGTTAGCTTTATAACCTACCATAGTAAGTGATATTGTCCATTTATTAAGCAGAAAGGCTTACTCAGATTTATAAGTCTGAAGGTTTCAGTGTATGTTCAGTTGGTTTTATTGCTTTGGAGGGCTGTGACAAGACAATGTCAAGGTGGGAAGTATGTCAAAGAGAAAAGTTTTTTACCTAGAATGATTTAAAGATAAAAGAAGAAAGTATGTGAGAGGCTATGTTCTCATGGGTTTCACTCTAAAGAACTTAATCTCCAGAAGAACTATTCTGGTATTCCCCACAATCTGGGAGGAAGTGGAAAGTAATTTTTCTTTAACACATAGGTCTTTCTGCGGCATTCTAAATTCAAATGGCAACATTTTCACCAATGATAATGATTTGTCCAGGGGTGGAAGCAATTAGATATTTCAAGAAATTCTAAGCGGATCTCAGCAGACTAAATATTTTATGGAATTCCTATTAAAATATTTTCTTGCAGACTGACTGGGTCTTCATACTAAACATGTGTATATCTGTGTGTTTGTATGTGTGTATGTGTTTGAATAAATAATACAATGTAGCTGATAAAAATATTCCTATGGTCTGTTGTTTTTCTTCTCATACTATGAAAGCCTGTAAAAATTAGCAATCAAATAGCATCCAAGATTAAAAAATTAGTGCTGTCCAAAATATTTGCATGCAAACCCAAGAACATCCACCTCATTTCAGACTGCCATGTTTTAGGAAAATTTTAAGTCTATCAATTATGTTGTCACCAAGGAAATAACATACAATATTTCTTTTAAAAATACCTAGATTGTAGAACACTTTAGCCAGAAAATTGAAGGAATATAATTTATGGGATTTAATATATATATTTAGTCACTTAAATGGATATTCTATTATTATTATTATCATTGTGAAAATATCTTACAGAGGGTTTACAATTACATTTGCAAATAGTGAGTACATTTCTTATCAAGCATTGTTTCCTTCTCCTTTTTTCCCCCATACCATCCCTTCCCCTCTCCCCCTCATCCACACATCCCTCTACCACCACCCTCCCCACCACAACCACCACCCACCGACCAAAGTTGTAAAGTTCGTTTATCGACATAACGTCTTATACATCTCATTATTGTAAAATGGGTCCACCTGTAAACCTATTTAAACAGTTTGTTTTTCCCATTCCCTCCAAAAATTATATCAACATCAAATACAGTGAAAGCAGCGCTTATAGCCTGGGGGAAGTACATACAAAGCGACAAAAAAATCATCTTATAAATATGTTGAAAACAATAACAAGAAAGAAAAGAAAATATTTGAATCTGTATCTTGGGATTCATTTCTCCAAACAGCCACCTGTCTGACAGTTTCTGTTTGTCTCAGACATATATTAGTTATTGCAAACAAGGGAAACCATGGGATCTATGTTTCTTTTGGCCTGGCTTACTTCACTTAATATAATTTTTTCCAATCTTTCCATTTCCTAACAAATGGGGCAATGTCCATTGTGTATATATACCACATATTCTTGATCCAATCAAGAATATGTCTAGATTGGTTCCATATCTTAGCTATGGTAAATAATGCTGCAATGAGCATAGTGATGCTGGTAGTTTTAGTATGGTCTTGTTTGTGATCATTTGAGTAAATCCAAAAGTGGGATTGCTGGGTCATAGGGGAGCTCTATGTGGAGTCTTCTGAGGAACCTCCATAACAAATTCCAAAATGGTTGAACAAGTTTCTACTCCCACCAACAATGCAGTAATGTTCCCTTCTGCTCACATCACATCCAGCATTTGTTGTTATTAGGGTTCTTGATTATAGCCATTTTAACTGCGGTGAGGTGGTATCACAATGTGGTTTTCAATTGCATTTCTTTTCTGGCGAGGGAGGTTGAGCATTTCTTTATGTGTCTATTGTCCATCCTTCTTTCCTATTCAGAGAAGTTTCTCTTTAAGTCTTTAGTCCACTTATTTATTGGCCAGTTGTTACTTTGAGGATTTGTTGTTGGGGGATTTAAGTATTTGAGATTAAGTCTTTAGTCCACTTATTTATTGGCCAGTTGTTACTTTGAGGATTTGTTGTTGGGGGATTTAATTATTTGAGATCCAGGTATATTTTAGATATGAGACCTTGTCCGATGTATGGCTAGTGAAGTTCTTCTCCCAATCAGTGAGCTTTCTATTGATCTTGCTAGCTATATCCATTGCCAAGCAGAAGCTCTGCAAATTCATTCAATCCCATTTGTTCCACTTTTCTTTGATTTGTTGTATTTCTGGGTCTCTATTAAGAAAATATTGGTCTGTGCAAAGGAGACCTAGGGTTTCCCTTACATCATCCTGTAATGTTTTCAAAGTGTCTGCTTTAACTCTGAGTTCTTTGATCCATTTGGAGTTGATTCTGGTTCAGGGTGATATATAAGGATCTAGCTTTAGTTTTCTATAAGTAATTAACCAATTTTGCCAGCACCATTTACTGAACAGGCTGTCTTTCTTATATTCTTGTTGTGAGCACCCTTATTGAAGATTACAGTGCTATAGGTCTGTAGGTTCATTTCTGGGTTTTCAATTCTATTCCATCTATCCTGAGGTCTGTTCTTGGGTCAGGACCAAGCTGTTTTGATTACTATAGTTTTGTAGTAGAGTTCATAGTTTGATATTTATATTCCTCCAGCACTGTTCGTTCTGTTAAGGATTATTTTGCTATTTGGGGTGTTTATTATTCCATATGAATTTTTGGATTGCCTCTTCTATTTCCTTGAAGAATGAGGTTGGAATATTGATAGGTATCTCATTGAATTCGTAGATAGCCTAGGGAAGTATTTCCATTTTCATGATGTTGATAATTCCAATCCAGGAGCTTGGGAGGTTTTGCCACATTCTAATTTCTGTTTTGATTCCTTTTTAAAGTTTTTAAGGAAGTGGCGCTATAGCTCAAGTGGTAGAGCGCTCGCCTTGAGCTGAAGAGCTGAGGGACAGAGCCCAGGCCCAGAGTTCAAGCCCCACGACCACAAAATAATAATAATAATAATAATAATAATAATAATAATAATAAAGTTTTTAAAATTTTCATCATTGAGGTCCTTCACTTATTTGGTTAAGTAAATTCCTAAGTATTTTATTTTTTGTGGGGCTATTACAAATGGAGTTGCTTTCCTGATTTCAGCCATGCTTTACTCATTGTTGGCATACAGAAAAGCCATTGATTTTTGAGGGTTAATTTTATACCCTGCTACTTTTCCAAAGTTTAGAATCAGCTTATTTGGGAGTGGAGTCCATGGGATTCTTTAAGGACAAGATCATGTCATCTGCAAAGGGGAGAGTTTTACTTCATCTTTCCCTATTTGGATCCCTTTTATGTTTGCGTCTTGTCTTATTGCTGTAGCTAGGCAATCTAATGTTAAAATGAAGAGAAATGAAGAGAGTGGACATCCTTGTGTTATTCCTGAGTTAAGAGGAAATGGCTTTAGTTTTTCACCATTAAGTTTTATGCTGGCTGTAGGTTTGTAAGTTTGTCATATTCAGCCTTTATTGTATTGAGGAATGTTCCCTAGATTCCTAATTTTTCCAGAACCCTCATCACAAAGAGTTATTGAAACTTGTCAAATGCTTTTTCTGCAACTATTGAGATAACCATGTGGTTCTTATCCTTGCTGTTTGTGATGTGATGAATTATACCAGATTATTTGGTTATATTGAACCAACTTTGCATCCCTGAAATGAATCCTGTTTGATCATGGTGTATGATTTTTTTGGATGAATTGTTCAAGTCAATTGGCCAAAATTTTGTTGAGAAGTTTTGCATCAATACTCATCAAAAAAGAGAACAAAGAAATGGGTCTATAGTTCTCTTTGTTTTCATTTTTTTCTATTTCTTCCTTTTTTACATGACTTAATTGCTGTTCCGCTCATCCCCAGATATATACCTGCCATTGATTATTAGATCTTATGCCCTTTGTGTACATAATTAATCCAGAAGTTTGTCACTCAATTGACAACCTCAGGCTTAACTTCTTTAATAGCAGTATTATATCTTTATAACTATATAATTTTCAAGTAACTAATTTTAGGAAATTTTATTTTTTAGTTTTTCATACCTCTTTCATATCTCTCCCCTCTTCTCATTCTATCCTTTTCTTCTCTCAATATCACTTCCTTAAACTTATATAATTTTTACATGTTTCTTTTTTAAATTTAAATTTTTGTTTTTCCATTTTTTCTTGTTTTTTTGTTTGTTTTACTCACTCTCCTATCATTCTGTCCAATCCATTTCCCTCTTTGCAATTAGGATTTGGTTAAATACACTCTTTTTTCCCTCTCCACATCCCTCTAATCCTATTTTTCAACATATTTCTCCTTAAACCTAAAAATTTCTGGTTTGCCAAATTTATCTTTGCTGTTTTTAGCCCATTAATCCACAGTTGTTTGATATTGAATAGATTGTATCTAATGAACTAGATTGTATCTGCAGCCATTTTGATTGTGCAACTACAGTACTTTGGTTGATGCTTGCCTTAAAATAGTGTTCTAGCACAAAATTCGTGTTACTTTCATACAAAATGGGCAGAACAAGCCAGAAAAACACAAGAAAAATGGCAGGTCCGGGTATCTCAAGTCACACTCATTACATCTGGTAACAGAACAATTCATGAATAATACAGAGGAGAGTTCTTATAAAGATCTACAAATATTACTGGTGAACATGGTGAATGAAAACATTGAAAATCTGCAAAGGACTCAGTGTCAACATTATAAGGAGATAGAGGAGGCAAAGCAAAGGTTAATAGAGGAATCTCGTGAACGTGAGGAAGCTACTCAAAGATTGATATAGGACTTGAGTGTACAGGTTTGGAACAGTCAAAGAGAAATTAAGGAATTGTGTCAACAGGCTGAGAACACTCAAAGAGAAAGACAGGAATTGCATGAGGAGACTGAGAACAGTGAAAGTGAACTACAGAAATTGTGTGAAGATGAGGAAGCTAATCAAAGAGTAATACAGGCATTGTGAGAGTGTGATGAAACTAGACAAAGATCAATAGAAGCATTCATGGAATCAATAAACAGACAGCTGAAGGCATTCACAGAGATTACAAATGGCATGCTGAATGGAGCCCGACAGAAGGAATGGGAATCCAAGGAAACCATAGCCAATCAACTAAGTGATTTTAGAATAAACTCTGAACACCAAATTAAGAAAGTAAAAAACTTTATACAAGATCTAAAACAATGCTCCAACAATGAATTTGAAGCCATCAAAGCTGACCAATTAGAAGGAAAAGAGATAAAAAACAAAGTAGAAAGCCTTGACAGTAGATACAATCTACTTGCAGAAGATACAATCACCGGCATTGAAGACAGCCCAGATATTATAGTGAAAGAACATACAACTATCCAAGACAAATCCAAATAATATAACAGATCTATTCAACATTTGGAAGACACCATCAAAAGGCCTAATCTGAGGATAATGGGTGTAGAGGAGCACATAGGGACAGAAGTTAATGGTTTAGGAAATTCATTTAACAGGATCCTAGCAGAAACTTCCCAAACATGCAAAAAGTTAGGCCTATTCAGGTACAAGAAGATTTTAGAACCACAAATAGACCAGACCATAACAGGACATGCCACCATGACATTAAAATCCGCAGAGGATCAATTCAGACCAAGGAAAAGATCCTTAAAGCTGTCAAGGAGAAAAGGTTAATCACCTATAAAGGGAAACTAATTAGAATCACCTCAGATTTCTCAGCAGAGACAATCAAAGCAAGAAGAGCCCGTAATGATTTATGCCATGCCCTAAAGATAAACAACTATCAACCAAGATACTGTACCCAGCTATACTCTCCTTCACAACTGAAGGTCAAATAATAATTTTCCATAGCAAAGAAAAGCTAAAATAATATATCTCCACCAAGCCAGCCCTACAAAAGATACTTAAAGATTTCCTCACATAGAAAACCAACAAGACCACAATAAGAGCAAAGAAACCACACAAAAGTGAGAATCCAAGAACCATAAGAACACATTTGCCTCAGCACCCAAGAAGTTGGATAACATGGCAGGAACTCCCAAAAACCTCTCAGTCATATCTTTCAACATTAATGGGCTTAACTCTCCAATTAAGCGACATAGATTATCTAGTTGGATTACAAAGCAAGATTATTCTATCTGCTACCTTCAGGAGTCACACCATGCCTATAAAAACAAACATTTTGAAAGTGAAAGACTAGAACAAAATGTACCAAGCATTCTCATTGTGGTGATGTGGTATCACAATGTTGTTTTGATGTGCATTTCTTTTATGGCTAAGGAGGTTGAGCATTCCTTCATGTGTCTACTGGCCATCCTTCTTTCCTCTTCAGAGAAGTTTCTCTTTAAGTCTTTTGCCCACTTATTTATTGGCCAAATGCTTCTTTGAGGATTTGTTGGGGATTTAATTTTTTGAGTTCCAAGTATATTTTAGATATGAGACCCTTGTACATTGTATGGATAGTAAATGTCTGCTCTCAATCCATGGGCTTTCTATTGATCTTGCTAGCTATAACCTTTGCAGAGAAGCTCTGCAATTTCATGCAATCCAGTTTGTCCAACCTTTCATTGATTTGTTGTGTTTCTGGGTCTTTATTAAGAAAATTTCGACCTGTGCCAAGGAGACCTAGGATTTCTCCTATTCCATCCTGTAATATTTTCAGAGTATCTGCTTGACTCTGAGCTCTTTGATCCATTTGGATTTGATTCTGGTCAGGGTGATATATAAGGATCTAGCTTTACTTTTTTACAAGTGATTATCCAATTTTGCCACACCATTTCCTGAAGAGGCTGTCTTTCTTCCATTCTCTTTTTTTCTCTCCCTTTTTTATCGAAGATTAGATGGCTATAGGTCTGTGGGTTAATTTCTGGGTTTTCAATTCTATTCCATTGGTCCTGAGGTCTGTTCTTGTGCCAGTACCAAGCTGTTTTGATTACTATAGCTTTTTAGGAGGGTTTATAATTCGGTATTGATATTCCTCCAGCACTTTTCTTTCTGTTTTTGATCATTTTTGCTATTTGGGGTCTTTAGTTGTTCCATATGAATTTTTGGGTTTCCTCTACTATTTTCTTGAAGAATGAGATTGGAATATTGATAGGTTTCGCATTGAATTTGTAGATAGCCTTGGGGAGTATTGCCATTTTCACGAGGTTGATCTTTCCATTCAAAGAGCATGGGAGGTTTTCCCACTTTCTAATATCCGTTTTCATTTCCTTTTTCAGATTTTTAAAGTTTTCGTCATAGAGGCCATTCACTTCTTTGGTTACTTTAATTCCTAGGCATTTTATTTTTTGTGGGGTTATTACAAATGGAGTTGCTTTCATGATTTCAGCCACACTTTTCTCATTGTTGGCATACAGAATAACCATTGATTTTTGAGGGTTAATTTTATATCCTGTTATTTTGCCAAAGTTTTGAAGACGCTGGAGGGGATTTGAACAGAACGGAAAATTACTGCAATGTTTGTGGGAATGTAAACTTGTTCATCTACTTTGGAAAATGTTATGGAGATTCCTCAGAAGACTCCACATAGAGCTCCCCTGTGACCCAGCAATCCCACTTTTGGGCATTTAACCATATGATCACAAACAAGACCATAGCAAAACTACCAGCACAACTATTTTTATTGCAGCATTATTTACCATAGCTAACATATGGAACCAACCCCGATTCTCCTCAGTAGATGAATGGATCAAGAAAATGTGGTATACATACACAATGGAATTCTATGCCTCCATCCGAAAGAATGGCATTGACCCATTTGTTAGGAAATAGAATGACTTGGAAAAATTATATTAAGTGAAGTAAGCCAGGCCCAAAGAAATATAGGTCCCTTGGTTTCCCTTATTTGCAATACCTAGTATATATCTGAGACAAACAGAAACTGTCAGACAACTTGATGTTAGGTGAAATGAACCACATGTTAAGGATTCAATTTTTTTAATTTCCTGTGATTGTTTCTAAGATGTTTATAAGATGATTTCTTTGTTTCTTTGTATGTATCTCCCCCAGAGTATAAGCCCTGCTTTCACTGTATTTGTTGTTGATATATTTTGTGGAGGGAAACAGAAAAAAACAAACTGCTTAAATAGGCTTAAAGGTGGACCCATTACAACTATAAGATTTACAAGACGTTATATTTATAAATGTACTTTACAACTTCGGTGGGGTGGGGGATGGACGGGTGGGGATGGGGTGGTAGGGGGCTGTAGGGATGGGGGTGTGGAAATGGGAAGGGATGTTATGGGGAAACAAAGGATGAGGCAACAATGCTTGATAAGAAATTTACTCACTATCTTGCATATGTAATTGTAAACCCTCTTATGATATTTTCATGATAAAACAAAACAAAACAAACAAACAAAAAATCTACCAAGCAAATGGCCCCCATAAACAGGTGGGAGTTACAATCCTAATATCTGAAAAAATTGACTTCAAATTAATATTAGTCACAAGAGATAAGAAAAGTTTATCATATACTAATTAAGGGATCTCTCCTTCAGGAGCATATTACAATTCTGAATATCTATTCGCAAACAATGGAGAACCCAAATTTATGCAAGAAACACTACTTTCTTGCAAAGATCAAATAGATACAAAGACATTAAGTGTTGGGGGATTTAACACACTACTATCACCACTAGATTGATCAACTCTTCAAAAACTCAATAGAGAAACTGCACACCTAACCAACTGCATAGGTCAACTAGTTTTAACAGACATCTACTGAGTATTTCAACCAGCAGCATCAGAATACATGTTTTACTCACCAGCACATGGAACATTTTCCAAAATAGACCAGATTTTAGGTAACAAATCAAACTTGTCTAAATTCAGAAATATTGAAGTAATACCTTGCATTCGTTTAGAACACAATGGAATAAAATTAGAACTCCACACCAAAAGCCACCAAAGAGAGTCCTGTAACACTTGGAGGCTGAACAACACACTGTTGAATCACCAGTGGGTAACGGAAGTGATGAGAAAGGAAATTAAAATGTTCATGATATTCAACAAAAATGAACACACAAATTACCTACTCCTCTGGGATACAGCAAAGGCAGTATTCAGAGGCAAGTTTATAGCTCTGAGTTCCTACATCAACAAATTGGAGATATCTGAAACCAACAATTTAATGAGACATCTGAACCACCTTGAAAAAGAGGAGCAAGATAAACGCCAATACAATAGATGGAAAGAAATAATTAAAATTACATCAGAATTAAAAAAAAATAGAATCCAAATATGAAAACAGAAAGAATAAAAAAAAAAAGAATTGGTACTTTGAAAAATTAACAAATTTGACAGACCCTTAGCAAATCTTATGAGAAAAAGAAGAGAATACAATAAAAAAATAAACTCAGAGATGAGAATGGAAACAGAAATACAGAAACAACCAAGATTCAGAACATTATAAGGTAATACTTTTCAAATCTTTATACTAGTAAGTTAGAGAACCTGGCAGAAATGGACGTTTTCCTAGCAAATATCGTAATGCTGAAAGTAAACCAAGATGAGTTAAACCGTCTTAACAGGCCCATATCAAACATTGAAATAGAAACAGTAATAAGAGACCTCCCATCTCAGAAAAGCCCAGAACCAGATGTATTTACAGCGGAATTCTACAAGACTTTCATGGCAGAGCTCACCCCAATACTCCTTCAACTCTTCAATGAAATTGAAGGAGAAAGTTCACTACCGAAATCATTCTATGAAGCCATCATAACCACCTTCATCCCCAAACCAGGCAGGGACTCATCAAAGAAAGAGAACTATAGACCCATTTCTTTGTTCTCTTTCTTTGATGAGTGTTGATGCAAAACTTCTCAACAAAATTTTGGCCAATTGACTTGAACAATTCATCCAAAAAATCATACACCACGATCAAACAAGATTCACTTCAGGGATGCAAAGCAGGTTCAATATAACAAAGTAAATTGGTATAATTTATCGCATCATCAACAGCAAGGATAAGAACCACATGGTTTTCTCAATAGTTGCAGAAAAATCATTCGACAAGATCCAACACCCCTTTGTGATGAGGGTTCTGGAAAAATTAGGAATCCAGAGAGCATTCCTCAATACAATAAAGGCTGTATATGACAAAAAACTACAGCCAGCATAAAACTTAGTGGTGAAAAACTAAAGCCATTTCCTCTTAACTCAGGACCAAGAAAAAGATGTCCACTCTCTCCACTTCAATTTAGTATTAGAATGACTAGATACAGCAACAAGAAAAGAGGCAAATATAAAAATGATCCAAATAGGGAAAGATGAAATAAAACTCTTTCTCTTTGCAGATGACATTAGCTTGTGTTTAATGAATACCCCAGTCTCCACTCCCAAGTGACTCAAGCTGATTCTAAACTTTGGCAAAGTAACATGGTATAAAATTAACCCTCAAAAATCAATGGCTTTTCTCTATGCCAACAATGATAAAAGTGTGGCTGAAATCAGGAAAGCAACGCCATTTCTAATAGCCCCACAACAATAAAATACCTAGGAATTAACTTAATTTCTCTGTGATGAAAACTTTAAAAACTTGAAAAAGGAAATCAAAACATAAATTCAAAAGTGGAAAAATCTCCCATATTCCTGGATTGGAAGGATCCACATCGTGAAAATGGCAATACTTCCCAAGGTTATGTACTAATTCAATGCAATGCCTATCGATAATCCTACCAGATGCTTCAAGGAACAAATAAAGGACTCAAATAGCAAAAACAATCCTTAACAGAAAGAACAGTGCTGGAGGAATATCAATACCAAACTTCAAACTCTACTACAAAGCTATAATAATCAAAACAGCTTGGTACGGGCACAAGAACAGACCTCAGGACCAATGGAATAGAATTGAAAGGCCAGTAATGAATCCACAGACCTATAACACTGTAATCTTCAATAAAGAAGCTAAAAACTATAAAGGAAGAAAGACAGCCTCTTCAGTAAATGGTGCATGCAAAATTGGTAAATTACTTGTAGAAAACGAAATCTAGATCCTTATATATCATCCTGCACCAGAATCATCTCCAAGTTGATCAAATACCTCGGAGTCAAAGCAGACACTCTGAAAACTTTAAAGAATGGAGTAAGAGAAACCCTAGGTCTCCTTTGCACAGACCAATATTTTCTTTAAAGGGACCCAGAAACAGAACAAATCAAAGAAAGGATGGACAAGTGGGATTGCATTAAATAGCAGAACTTCTGCATGGCAAACACATAGCTAGCAAGATCAATAGAAAGCCCATGGATTGGGAGATCTTCACTAGCCATACAAAGAACAAGGGCCTCATATCTAAAGTATACCTGGATCTCAAAAAAATTAAATCCCCCAACAACAAATCCTCAAAGAAACAACTTCCCAATAAATGAGTGGACTAAAGACTTAAATAGAAACTTCTGTGAATAGGAAAGAAGGATGGCCAGTAGACACATGAAGAA
This sequence comes from Dipodomys spectabilis, assembly GCF_019054845.1. Classification (NCBI taxonomy): domain Eukaryota; kingdom Metazoa; phylum Chordata; class Mammalia; order Rodentia; family Heteromyidae; genus Dipodomys; species Dipodomys spectabilis. The sequence goes on along the minus strand of NW_024870821.1, from coordinate 1,626,894 downwards.
ACGCTCAACCTCCTTAGCCAGAAAAGAAATGCAAATCAAAACCACATTGTGATACCTCCTCACCCCAGATAAAATGTCTATAATCAAGATCTCTAATAACAACAGATGCTGGAAGGGATGAGGACAGAAGGGAACCTTACTGCATTGTTGGTGGGAGTGTAAACTTGTTCAGCCACTTTGGAAATTAGTATGGATGTTTCTCAAAGACTTTACATAGAGCTCTCCAATGACCCAGCCATCAGACTTTTAGGCATTTACCCAAAAGATCACAAACAAAACCATACTAAAGCTACCATCATAACTATGTTTATTGCAGCATTATTTACCGTAGCTAAGATATTGAACCAAACAAGATGCCCCTCAGTAGATGAATGGATCAAGAAAATGTGGTCTATATACCCAATGGAATTCTATGCCTCCATCAGAAAGAATGACATTGCCACATTTGTTAGGAAATAGAAAGAATTGGAAAAAGTATATTAGGTGAAGTAATCCAGGCCCAAAGAAACATAGTTCCCTTGGTTTCCCTTACTTGCAATCCCTAGTATATGTCTGAGACATGCGGAAATGTTCAGATATGTTAATGTTTAACGAAATGTACCCCAGAGAAAGGATTCAAATGTTTTTCTTTCTTATGATTGTTTCTAACATAGTTATAAGATGATTTCTTTCTTGCTTTGTATGTCCCTTCCACAAGGTATAACCCTGCTTTCACTGTATTTTATGTTGGTATAATTTGTGGAGGGGAAGGGAAAAAACAAATGTGGGCCCATTGCAGCAATGAGATTTACAAGATTTATGTCGAAAAACGAACTTTACAACTTTGTCTAGGGGGGATTAAAGGGGAGGGGGAGTGGGGGGATGATATGGGAAGGGATGGGAAGGGGAACCAAAGGAGGAGGCAAAAAAGCTTGATGAGAAATATACTCATTTCCTTGCACATGTAATTGGACCCACTGCTTACGATATTTTCACAATAAAAAATTATCTGAAAAAATTGTATGAATTGATAGTGCATATGATTTTATTTTTCATTACAAACATAGAATGTAGTAAGAGTTTTCATTGCAGTTACACTGTACTAGGTTGTGGGCAGATACTAATGTAAATAATATACTGTGTTCATGTAGAGAATTTGAGCATCAAAAATTTTAATATGCCTGTGGTCCTAAAACCAATACCTTACTGATATTGTTTGACAAATACAACTTTCTATAAGTACAGAAATTTTCCTTGTATCTTTTTAATAAATATTTTATTGTAAATGTCCTGTGCAAAGGGTTTACAGTTACATAAATAAGGTAATGAGTACATTTCTTACTGAACATTTTTACCCCCTCCTTGGTTTTTCCCATAACATCCCTTCCCTCCACACCCCCTCAACCATTCCCTCCACCCCCCCCCCCCGCATCTGATAGAGTGTCTTGTACATCTCATTGTTACAATGGGTCAACCTGTATCCTTTCCTTTTATCTTCAATGAAGAAATGCTGGCTTGATTTATGCTGCTTCTACTTGTGTAGATACACCTAAAATCACTCGCTAAGTCCAAGAGCACATAAATCATATGCACATCATTTTTTTCATTTTGTTATAATTGTGTTCTATAGATTTATTGACAGGTTACAAATTATTCTCAAATTTTAATGCATTAAAATACTTTATTTTTTTCTTATATTCTTAGCTAGGAAATCAGCAAGACCTCAGTATGTATTCCTCACATAGGACCTTTCAAATGAGTTGGTGAAATGTTGAGCTGAGCTCCCATCTTCTGAGGACTCACTCTTCTGCTTAGGAATTGATGCTGGCTGTTGGAAAAGAGCTCAAGGAAGAATGTCATTTAAAGCCTTATAACTTTATTCTGTACCAGGGTATTTTCCTGCTACTTTGGTTGTTGAGAGTGTCTACAAGAACAAGCATTCCCTGGGGAGCACGGAGATGCCATATGAGGCTTACTTACTGAGATTTCCGAGTGACTTGCTATCACTTGTACTGCATTTTGCAAATCGAATCTGTCAAAACCGTTTTAAGAGTTAAGAGGAGTGGTAAAAGAACTTTTAGAGATAAATACTTCTTCAACATATTTGGTTCCAAGCATTCTGTCTAAGGCATATTCAACAACTAGTGAAACTTGTGTTATCTGTAGCTATGTGTCTTTTTCTATGTGTGCATGTATACATGTGTACATGTATGTGTGTATTTTTGTGTATAGTAACATGCATGTCTACATATATAAGGGCATATACACACATATATTCATTTACAAATAAATATACATATATAAATATATGTGCATATATATATATATATATATTAGTTGTTCAGTGATTTAATCTATAGTTCCCAGCATATTGCCATTCTCACAAAGTGTACATGATAAACTGCTCTGAGGATGTTTGTTGTATGATAGGTATCTTTTGTACTCACTTCCCCCATTAACCTTGTTTTTCATCCCTGAATAACTTCGGTCTACTTTCCATAGGTTAGCATTGTTTTCATTATATGTATTCACTGATAATAAAAGAAAAAGTCTGTAAAAGAAAAAGAACTTTTAGGTCAGAGGTTAAAAGTATCCTATCGTCTCAATGATTCCTATGGGATAAAATTTGTAATAGTAGTAAAAGTGAAAAGGAATTCCTAGATCTGTTGTTTTGCCATTTAAAACAGAATAGAATAACATCACTCACTGTTATAACTCTTAAAGAATGCAAGGGTAACTGATGGTCTCTATCATGTTTCCACAACACCAGTGGATTCTGAAGGATAACAGTAGACCAGCAGAAATTCTAAGTACCAGACATGGAGCATGAAAGAAAAAGAGAGGAAATAAGAGAGTGAAAGAGAAAGAGAAATATCACAATACTGAAAGTGCATAACAGATAAACAAGAGCTATATGAGAATATTCATACTGCTATCTTTAGACTCTACATCTACATTTGGAAATATTTGATGTATGATAAGCCATCAACATGAAATATAAAGTTATTTTGACAAAAATAAAAATGACTCCGAAGAAAATATAAATGCACAAACAATCTTCACAGAAGCAAACTCTCAGAAATATTTCATCACTTTGAAAAGGATAAAGTGGCTGAAGTTAGTATAATTTTAGAAATATGACAATTCACAAAGACATAAAAAGATATTGATATATTTCATTATATAACCCAAAGAAGAAAGCAAATATTGTTTAGATGATTTTTTTTAAAACATAGTCTCTCAGGTACTGGGAAGGTGGCTCAGTGGTAGAAAGCCTGCCTTGCATGCATAAAGCCCTGGGTTTGATTCCTCAGCATGACATAAGCAGAAAAAGATGGAAGTGTGTTCTGGCTCAAGTGGTAGTGCTAGCCCGGAGCTGAAGGAGAGCACCTAAGACCCAGAGTTCAAGCCCCATGACTAGAAAAATCAAAATATAAAACAAAACAAAACACAGTCTCTCACTTTTGTGGCCTCAACTCTGTAATACCAATGCTTCAGCCTAGGGCTAAGATTTTAGGTGTGGATATTTATCAACACTCCTGATTCAGACTCTACTTAATCATTTTTAAAATTAATATTTTGTTCTTAATTTTCCTCTTTGTAAATTCATATGCCCTATAAAAAATGGTTTGGCCATCCCAGTAACCTTCTCAAAGTACCTCATATTGATGACTTTCAAAAAGTTGTATTATATTACTAGGAAAACAATGCTACAAATAAGGAAAACCAATAACAAAATATTAATGATTAAAATAAAACTAAAATAATTATCAGTGTTTTCAGTATTTGAAGGGTACTAACTATTAGATTTTACTATTTTCTCATATTCCTGTACATTTAAAATGGGCTAAGATTATGATATTCAACAAGAGGTTTTTAGGTTATGAGTAATCTTTAAAGTTACCCACTAAGATTACTATTTATGGCTCATCTAATCATTTGTATATGGTTTATATCATCATTTGTTCCTCGCTAACATATAAAATAAGGAAGCCAGGGGCTGGGAAGGTAGCTCAGTGGTAGAGCGCTTGCCTTGAATGCATGAGGCCCTGGGTTTGATTCCTCAGCACCACATAAGCAAAAAGAAAAAAGCCGGAAGTGGCATTGTGGCTCAAGTGGTAGAGCGCTAGCCTTGAGCTGAAGAGCTGAGGGAGAGTGCCCAGGCCCATAGTTCAGGCCCCGCGACTGGACCCCCAAAAAATTAAAAAACATAAAATAAAATAAGGAAGCCTTATAGTTTTAACAGAAACTGTGTAGTTAACAAAGTCTTAACTCTTTATTCTGCTCCTTTACACAAAGACTTGGCAACTTCTCATTAGTAATGTTTCTATAAACTCTGAAATATACATACATAGTAGCATATGTCTGTTAACATAAATCTTAAATACTTTATCGAAAAGTTTTATTACCTGCCAAACAGTCCTAGTTTTAGCATATATAAGCAAATTCCCAAAATTAAATATATTTAAACCATTAAAACTTTTAACAAAACTTAACACTTGCTGCAGTGTTCATTATCACAGGTGCCTTGTATAGAATAATTGAATTCCTCCACCTAAACATCCCTTGAACAATAAATATCTGGAATTATTTTGTTTTTGACATGTCATTCTTGACTTTATTCTTAAATGTGTGCTTATGTAAGAAGTACATGGCTCTAAAATTTCATGAAAATTGTTTTAAACTTACTTTTTGTTGAATTGTCTAGTTTAAGAAAATCAATTACGCTTTATGTATAAAACATGTTCTATGCTCTATTCAGCATCACGTACTCTAACATTGGAACGATACAGAGAAGATTTGAATTGCCCCTGCGCAAGTTTGACAGGCAAATTCCTGTACCATTCCATACTTTTACAACAACAGATGCTGGAGGGTATGTGACCACAAGGGAACTGTACTGCACTCTTGGTGGGAGTGTAAACTTGTTCAACCACTTTGGAAAGTATTATGGAGGTTCCTCAAAAGACTCCATATAGAACTCCCCTATGACACAGCAATCCCACATTTGGGCATTTACCCAAAAGATCACAAACAAGAAGGTACTAAAACTACCAGCACAATTATATTTATTGCAGTATTGTTTAAGATAGCTAAGATATAAGACCAACCCCGATGCCCCTCATCAGATAAATAGATCAAGAAAATGTACTATTTATACCAATGAAATTCTATGCCTCCATAAGAAAGAATGGCATCTCCCAATTTGTTAGAAAACGGAAAGACTTGGAAAAAGTAATTGTTAAGTGAAGTAAGCCAAGTCCAAAGAAACATAGGTCCCAGAGTTTCCCTAATTTTTAATAGCTAATATATGTCTGGGATAAGCCGAAAAGGTCAAAATCTATACATATGACCAGATAAGATGTTGTTAAGGGAAATCAATCCCCAAATAGGAACACAAGTGTTTTTTTTTTCTTTATTGCTATTGTTCTAACGTACTTATAACAGGCTATGTGATTTTTTTGTTTCTTTATATGTTCCTCCCCCATGCTATAAACCCTGTTTTCACTGTATTTGAATTTGGTGTGCCCACCTCTTGTATATAAGCTCCTGTAATTTGGGGAGGGGAAGGAAAAAAACAAAATGCTTAAATATGGATTCAGGTTGACCCATTGTAACAATGAGATGCACAAGACACTATGTTGAAAACTGAACTTTACGATTTAGGCAGGGGAACGGGGGAGGGGAGTGTACTTGTAGAGGTTGGCGGGAAGGGACGGTAGAGGGAAAATAAAGGAGGAGGTAACAATGCTTGTTAGGAAATGTACTCATTACTTGCTCATGTAAATGTGACCTCTCTGTACAGTATTTTTAAAATAAAAAATATGAAAATGTTCTGAGATGAAAGAGTTTATTTCTTTTATTTTACTCAGATAATATGGTTAACAAAGAAATTAATGCAAAACACTGATATGAAGGCATTTTGAATGAATGTGTATGTGCACGTGCACGTGTTCTCATGCACTTGCATGTATGTTGGTGTGCTCACAGTTTGAAAATGGGCTTAAAAGTCTTGCTAGGCCTTTCCTCTCTAGATTGATGAGCTACTATATGAGCTACATCTCCATTCCTGGCCCTTTGCTAGCTCATTGAAATTTTTGAAAAATAATCTCATGAATGTATTTTGCCCTGATTGGCTTCCACTGTTATCCACAGATCTCTGGCTCCTGAGTAAATATGCCGAGTAGTTAGGATTACAGTTGTGACCAACCAGCACAAGGCTTTCAGAATAATTTTAAAAGTAGAAGAAAGTTTACTTCGCGGGGGCCTCTTTTATCATCTCCTACTTTTAAAGCATTTTGGAGTTATTATTTGTGAATTTTTTTCGTTTTTTGGATTCTTAAGAAATTAAGTGATGATATTTAAAGTTTAGTACTTTGTAAAATGAATCCTGGAAAAATGGGACAGAATATATTTGTCTCTTTTATAAGCTCAGCTCTGTGCATGATAACCCAGTGTCACCAACACTGTCTGTGTTGAAGACAAAATGTAACAGAAAACAATCACCTTAGGCAATAATTGCTATGGTATTATTTCTTGGACAATATGAACATTGAATAGAGTGTAAGAGAATGGAGAGATTTTACCTACCTTTTGTGTATTGCTGAAAGACTTTTGGAAACTGACTCATTTCCTTCCTCACAGTGTGTGTTTGGGCCATGCACTTACTGCCTTTACTTACAATTTTTCCCAACACTAAAATGGTAATAACATTAGCATTATAGAAAATGGTTTAATTCTTAAGAATTAAGGAAAATAAAACTTGTGAAATACTTAACATAAACCTCCATGAATGAGTTTTGAGTTTAGCCAGCAGTTTTTTTTTTAAATACTAAAAAGAAAGCAATAAGTATTACAGAAACCATTGCATATAGTGAGCAAACAGAAGTAATGTTATCTATTGATCATGCTCTTTCCAAGGAAGCCAGGTGGATTATTTCTCATGCTGTAAATCAAACTTGTTATCTTATGTCTTGATAGTGTAAAAATATCAGGACAAAATAATGAAGGAATGTTGTAGACTGAGGTGAAGTCCATATGAAAATGTTCAAAACTGATAAAACATAAAAGTATCTGAGCATTATATTGTGTTTTACATCATTTAAGTTACATTGCAAAGTTAAGAAAGACTTAGAAGAATGGATTCTCTTTTTGATGTCCTATCATAGGTCCTTGGATGAACTCTTTCCTCATTCTTGTAAAGGCATCATCAGATGAGGGGAAATATATTATTTTTTGTTTGCTTCTGTCCATTTATTCTTCATTTGACATCTGAACTACTTGAGACTGAAAGAAAACAAGGAAATTAGACACGTAGTCTTTGGAAAGAACAATCAATGTGAAATAAATAAAATGCATACAGCCTTGTAAAAGGTCTAACTAAAGTGAGTTATATAGTCTCAAGCATAAACAGAAAATCATTAAGCAATATCATGTTATTTAAAATTGAAAATGTTAGGAGTTGCTTAATATTGTTCCTTTCTAAAACCTTGAATTAATTATTGATTTTGTATAGAAAGATTGAAGATCAGATTAACAAGAAACTTGATTAAAAGTGGACAAAAGTTCTGAATCGACATGTTCTCCTTAAAACCCTGAAAATTTCCAGTGGGTTTACAAAGTTCTTTAATACCACTTCTATGCTGGTTTAATTCTTTTTGAGCAGAAGTCATTAGAGAAATGTAACTCAAAATTACTTTGATACTACTTCATAATTATTGTAACTTTTATCAAAAAAATGAAAGGAATCGGGTGTCGTGGTAAAGGCTTTTAATTCCAAGCACTTAGGAGGTTGGATTTAAGTCTAAGGCCAGTCTGGAGTACTGAAGATAATAAAAACCTGCCCTTTATTACCTTTTAACAAAGGTAATAATGCTGAAAGTGTGGAGAAAAGGAAATTTTCTACACTCTTCAACAAAATGCAGGTTAGTATTCTCCTTGTAGAAAGTAATACGCAGCTTTCTAAAGAACTCCAATGTTGAAATATCATCTGCCCCACCAATCATGTGATTATTTCTCTATGAGTAACTCAAATATATCTGCAGTCCATTGTACTTATCATTCACAACAACAGCCAAGATATAAATCGAAGTTCAGTGTTCAACTACAGACTAATAAAGCAACTGTGGTACATGCACGAATACCTTTTTCTGTTTCATCCTTAAAATAGCAGGAGACTTCTCCCATTAGCCACAACTTACAATGACCTGAAAGATGTATTCTAAATGAAGAAAAATATTGTCTTCTGATCTTTGTAAATACACACACACACACACACACACACACACACACACACACACACACACATCAACATCAAATATTAAGAGAGAAATTTTTAAAAAGTAAAGCAATGTGAAATTGCTGCATTTAGGTCACAATGTAGAAGATAGTACATATATAGGATGAACTGATATAGAGTTGTAATGTACAATATGAGGATACAGGGGACAAGACTGGCCTTACATGGTTTCTCTTATTTACAATATCTAGTATATGTCTGAGTCAAGCAGAAAAGGTCAGATAAGGTGGTGTTAGGGAAATAAACCCTAAAATATTTATTCATTTTTTTTCTTTCATGCGATTGTTTCTAACACATTTTTAAAAAACTATTTATTTGTTGCTTTGTTTGTCCCTCTCACACAGTATAACCCCTGCTTTCACTGTATTTGATAACGGTATAATTTGTGGAGGGGAAGGGGAAAAACAAATCGTTTAAATAGGGATACAGTTGGACCCATTGCAACAATGAAATGTACAAATCGTTATGTCGAAAACGAACTTTACAATTTTGGTGTGGGGGGGAAGCAGGGATGCTTGGGGGGCGGGGGGAAGATGGGAAGAGATGGAAAAGGGAAAAAAAGGAGGAGGCTACAATGCTTGATAAGAAATGTACTCATTATTTTGCCCATGTAATTGTAACCCCTCTGTACATTATTTTCACAATAAAAAAAAGGAATGAAGCTAAGTAAGTAGGAGTTGTTCTTCTGAGTAGGGGTTACTCCTTTTGTTGTGCTTCCTTCAGTAATGGAGAAGATGAACATTATTCTTTAAATATACCTGCCTGTTTGCAGAAATAATAACAAACAATATACCAATAATGTTGCATGCTCAATATAGAACAAAATGTCAAATTAAAATACATGATATTATCCTTGGTGTAAACTAATTATTGCAAATAAAGGAAAACATGGGACCTATGTTGCTTTGTCTAGTTTACTTCACTTAATATGATTTTTTTTCCAGATCTTCCATTTCCTTAAAAATGAGGTGGTACCTTTCTTTCTGATGAAAGCATAGTATTGCATGTACGTATACCTCTCTGTTGTGTGTGTGTGTGTGTGTGTGTGTGTGTGTGTGTGTGTGTGTGTGTGTTTCACTTTCTTGATCCATTCATCTACTGAGGGGCATCTGGGTTGATTCCATATCTTAACTAGGGTAAATACTACTGTATTAAAACATAATTGGGCTGGTAGCTTTAGTGTGGCCTTGTTTGTGGTCACTAGGGTAAATGCCCAGAAGTGGGATTACTGGGTAATAGGGGAACATTATTGTGTACATCAAGGATAATATTAATAGTTGAGCAGAATTGCTCAATATCTATGTACATAAGACTCTATAAGGTGATTCAAAGTTAAATCAACAAATGTTGATTTAACGTTTTGTTGTTCCTAATATACTACGTGGTTTGTTTTTACCCTTTTGTGTTTTCCCCACCAATGGTTCATTGCCTGAAGACACTGTATTTTAATCTGATGCCCTGGGTATTGTAAATATGTTGATCTTAACTTGGGAATGGAAAGAGAAAAAACTAAATGGTGAGACAAAGGACAAAGGAGTAACCTATGAAACGGTGATACTCACAAGACAATATGTTGGAAATAATCTTGGGGGGGGGCGTTGGCAGGGAAGAGGGAAAAAATTGGAGAAGGGGTAACAAGTTAGAAAAGAAATAAATTCCTTACCTTACTTGTGTAAGTATAACCCCTCTGTACTTTACCTTAACAATAGAATTTAAATAAAAAATAAAATATATGAGTGCAACAATACAGGAGATAGGAGAGGGGGGAAATACTGTAGTATAGTGCAGTAAAACAGCTGTGGAAACCAGAAATTTTACTTTTACATAGGAAGGAATAAACTAACACACAGATTTTCAGCCTTATGTGTCATTAAAAAGGGGAAACAAAATGCACAATCAGCAAACCAATAGAGATAAAATAGAAAACTAAGCACGTTGAATGGATGAGTTGGACCAAGAATAACAAGTAACACAAGCTGGTAAGTTTAAAATATATTACCCATAATTCTATTAAATGTTGTTTACATCACAATTTGTTAGCACTATAATTCAAATCACAGTTTAATAATATATCATTTTTATAATGTTATTTATTTTTGATTTCTTAATATAGAATGTTTGATATATAATTTTAATTTTAGCAGCTACAGAAAAGAAGAAAGTGAAACTAATTTTAATGATATATTTCCTGAATTGTAAAATTGAGAAACATTAGAATTTAAAGAAATAATTTATCACTATTGTTTTATTTCTGTGAATTAATGTAATAATTCAAAGTGTATTCTACACTTAACACTCATCTTAACATCAAATAATAAATTATTGCACATGACTCGGTTTTAAGTGGAAGGATTCAGCACTGCGATAAAATTCACACCACACAATACACGAGGGAATGACCCCTCTCATCTAGTTTAAGTTGTGGAAATTTGATTTCTACATGAACGTTAAATTCCTGTCTAGTTGACATCTATACAAGTATATAGAATTATATGCATAAAGAGTACTTCAGATGATACTTAAAAGTCATATTCATTAATTAAATTTTTATTATTTTGTACCAAATAAATATTTATAGAGAGGCTGAATTTCTGAGTAAAGATGGTGTATGTGGGCCAGATTATGCATATTCAGGCTTATTTTATATTCCTGATATTGTTTCTACAGTTAGATTTAATTTTCCATAACTGGGTGAAGTGTATTATATTGGATATATGAAAGTAATTCTTTGCCATTAATCCTTTGCCAGTTGTCTAATACTAATGTAATTTATCCATGTATTAGAAGTAATGGAAATAACAACAGATATAAGCAAGATAAATCAGTCTGAAGTAGAAAAGTATTTTCACCTTTATTTTGATAGCTGGTCCTCTTTTACACTACAGAATATTCTTGGGAAAATGTGCTCCAGGCTGGCCACAACTGCAGAATATTATGGTTTGACCTATCAGAAGAGAAGGAAGGATGGGGAACCTCCCTTCCAAAAGTCTGCCCCGAGAGATGTGATCTGCTTTATGGTGGTTACTTGATAATGAACATTTTTCACAGTCAACCTTGAAAAGCCATCTTGATAGACCATTTCTGTAAGTGGATTACTACAAAGTTGTTAATGGCTTTGTAAGATTGCCAGATTGCCTCATTTTGAGACAATTTAACAGGAATTTAGTCACCTGTTCTTTGAATCTTTCAGGGAAAAACCAATTGACCCTAGGCCAGGGAATCATTGGGGCCCAGAGAAGCTACTACCTTGAATAGTAATCCTAGACCTCTGAAACAACACACACACACACACACACACACACACACACACACACACACTCACACACACACATACAAATAAAACAATCAAACAAACAAAAAATTCCAGTTAGTACAGCCAGTCAGGGCTGCTATCACAGCCTACTTGAAGTCAGGCAAAAAAAGAGAAGCTGAGAGTTATTTAGCTGATAACTAATATATTTTTTATGTGGCCGACTGATATGAGACCCCAGAGAGAGGGCCAGGAAGACTGATCAGAGAAACTAAAATTGGTCACACAAAGATTGGAAAATAAAATTCCTTGCAGAACAAATAAATCATAGTAAGCCTGCACATATAAGAACAAGACAGCAGACCAAATTCCAGAAATGCACATTTTCTTAGAGGTCAGCTTAATGAATTAGCAATGGAAATATTTGAATTCTTAAATATTTGACCACATGTGGAAGAAGGCTGAAGAGAAAGAAAATGCCATCACTCTGTTAGGAGGTCCAACATCACATTAGGAAGTAATCAAGCACAGATTTATAATAAAAAGAGTAAATAATTATTCCAAATGAGGGCTTCATTTGTTTTGATCTAACAGTTCTTGATTTAGGTGCTAGCAATTACCATACAATTTATCCAGTCCCACAGCTAAGTTAATATTGACCGCAGTAGTCCCACATGAAGGAAAAGAGAAAATTTACAAATGTCTGATGAAATGATTAGAGGGTGAAGTATTCTAATAATGATATCTGAGGTTTATAAACAGGTGATGAGGTGGATTTTCTTTTCTAAAAATCCCCCATTTTTAGCCTGGTGCCAGTGGCTCACAGCTGTAACCCTACCTACTCAGGAAGCTAAGATCTGAGGATGGCGGTTCAAAGCCAACCTGGGCTATTCTATCTACTGCAAATAGAATGATTCTATCTACTGCAAATATTACAAAAGGTTCATATTTGCAGAAACAAATACCAGCAGTGGTAACTTTTTTTCCAGTCCTTGATCTCTGGGCCTGGGCCCTGAACATGGTTATGCTGGTATCTTTCATGTGAGCTTGTTTGTTATTTATTGGATTACTGCCAATGAGGGTAATTACTGGGTCTAAAGGGAGATCTATGTTTAGTCTTTTCAAGAAACTCCGTACTGCATTCCACAGTGGTTGAACAAGTTTAGTTTCATCAACAGTGTAATAGAGTTCCCAATTGGTTACATTCATGCCAGCATTTTCTATTGCTAGTTTTCTTGATAATGGCCGTTCTAATTTCCCTTTTTAGATTTTAATGTTTTCACAGTAGAGTTCCTTCACATTTTTAGTTAAATTAATTAATTCCTAGTTTTGTTGTTGTTTTGTTTTGTTTTGTTTAGACTTGATTTTGAGGCTAATGAGGTTGTATTTTGGATTTCAGGTTGGTTCTTCCCTTTGTCGGTAACACAGAAAAACTACTGATTCTTGTGGGTTTTATACCGTGCTACATAGCTGAAGGTTAGCATCACCTTTACTAACTTGAGGGAGGAAGCTATAAGGACTTTTAAATACAGGATCATTTCATCTGTAAAAAGGGATAGTTTTACTTTTTCCCTATTTGTATCCCCCTTTTTTTTCTCTTTCCAATTGTTCTTGCTAGAAAGTCCGCTACCATTTTGAAGAGTAGTAGAGAATGGACATCCTTGTCTCATTCATGATTTTAATGTCTTAATGCTTCCACCGTTAGGTAAATGCTAATTATCTCTATCATAACCATACTCTGTATAATACTGAGGAGTGTTCCATGCATTCCTAGCTTCTCAGACTTTTTTAATCAAAAAGGGGTATTGGAGGTTTTTGAAAGCTATTTCTATATCCATATAGATGATCATATGTTTCTCATCCCTGCTTCTGCTGATGGTTTGTGCTATGGTTATTGACAAGAATTTTGAATCAAATTGTATCCTAGGATGATAATTGATCATACCACCTGGCTTTTTTGTTAGTTACTGAAATTGGCTGGTGAGAATTTTATTAAGAAGTTCTGTATTAATGCTTATCAAAAAGTTCTCTTTCTTTAGTGAGTCCCTATGTGATTTGGGGAAGTGTCTAATTCTATCTTCATAGAATGTGTTTGATAATTCCATTTCCCTTTCCATCCCATTGAAGAGTTAGACATGCGTATCGTAAGTTCTTTGTAGGACTTAATTTCATGGTAAATTCATTGAGTCCTAGCTTTTTCTGGAATGGGAAGTGGTTTATTGACATTTAATTTTCATTACTTCTTATGTGTTACTTCTTACTTCAGATTCAGTATAGGAAAGCATCAATTTCTCCAGGATTCTCCAGATTATTGGCATAAGGTTTTCAAAGTACTCTCTTATAACATTCTCAATTTTGCTTCTATCTGTTGTGTTGTCTCATTTTTGTCTCTAATTTTCTCTATTTGAGTGAGTCCTCTTATTTTTTATTATGAAAATGATATGCAGAAGGGTCGTTACAATTACATAAGTAATGAGTATATTTTTTTAAATGTTAACCCTTCCCCATTTTTTCCTGCTTCCCCCAACCCTGACATCCCACTCCCCTAAAGTTGTAAAGTTAATTTCTAACATAGTGTCTTGTGTATATCACTTTTGCTTTGGTTAATCTTTGTCCCACCATTTCTGTGATTTCTCTCCCCTTCCCCAAATCAGATAAACATGTGTAAGACAAAGGGTACAGAAATAAAAAACAGTGAATACAAGGGTAAAAACTAAATAGAAATAACCAAAAACAGCTCACTATACAAGCATCTTGTATCCATTTCTTGGATCTCATTTCGATAAGCATCATTTTATATGGTGATATGCATATTGCTTTTGAGCTATTGTGAATATCGTAGACATATTCTAGTGTTTCCAAAGGAGTGAAAATCGGTGGCCTATGATTCTTTGGGTCTTGCTTGTTTGACTTATTATATTTTCGAAGTGATTCCATTTCCTTACAAATTGGGCAATGCCATTCATTCTGACGGAAGCATAGAGTTTTGTTGTGAACGTATATGACATTTTCTTGATCTCTCATGGCTGGCTCATAGGGGAGCTCTATTGAGGAACCTCCATACTTCTTTACAGAGTATATGAACAAGTTTACATTTCCACCAGTACTGTAGTAATGTTCCTTTTTGGCCACATCCCCACCAGCCCAGCATCTGTTATTTTTAGTTTTCTTCATAGTGGTCACTCTAACTGGGGTGAGGTGGAAGCTCAATGTTGCTTTGATTTGCACTTCTTTTATGGCCAGAAATGTTGCATATTTCTTCATGCGTCTATTGGGCATGCATATTTCTTCTTCAGAGAAGTCTCTCTTTACATCTTTAGCCCACTTATTAAGAGAGCTGTTATTTCTTTGAGGATTTGTTTTTATTTGGGGGGGGAGTTAACTTTTGGGGCTCCAAATATATTTGAGATATGAGGCCATAGTGTGTTGCAGAGCAAGTAAAGATCTTCTCCCATTCTGCTGGCTTTTTTATTTACTTATCTATATAAGTTCTCTTCTTAGTCAGATTTGGTATGGTTGTGTCAAGTCTGTTAATTTATTTAAAAAACCAACTCTGTTTTTTTTGTAATTCTTTCTATGTTTTATTCTGTCTATTTATTTCCGATTTTTAAAAATTTGTTTCTGTCTACTGCTTTGGGTTAGGGCTTGCTCCTGTTTTCAAGTAGTTTGAGGTACATAATTAAAATATTTATTTGGGATTTCCCCAATTGCTTCATGTAGGCACTCAGCGCTATAAATTTTCCTCTAAGTACTGCATTTCCTGTGTCCCAGAGAAGCTAGTATTTTGTGTGTTCTTTTTTGTTAAATTCCAGAAACTTTCAGTTGTTATCTAATCCCTTCAGTGTCCCACTGGTCATTCAGCAACGTGTTATACAGTCTTCATAGGTTTGACAATTTTTTTTTTTGCTTTAGCTATTTAATTCTAAGTTTATTATGTTACAGTCTGACAAGATATGGGAATTCAATTAATTTTTCTTTCAATTTGGACAGAATTTCTGAGTGACATAGGATAGGTTCTATTTTGGAGAATCTTCCATGAGCTGCTGTGAAGAATGTATATTCTGATGATGAATGTATATTCCGTAGATGTCTGTTAGGGCTAGGTGGTCAATGTAGTTATTTAGGTCTGCAGTTTCTTGGTTGAATTTTTCCTGGATAGGTCATTCATGGATGACAATGATGTGTTGAGATTTATTTTTATGTTAAGTAATATTTGATTGATGGTGTGGAATGCTCCAGGATTAAGGGCATTGGTATTTAGACTTGTTATATTCTCCTAATTGAGAGTTGTCTTTATCAATACGTAATGTCTCTTTGTACTAATTTTAATTTAATTCTATTTTATCTTATGTTAGTAATTCTACTGCAGCCTGTTTATGGTGTCCATTTGCTTGAAAATTTTCCTTCCAGCCTTTCAGTTTGAGTATGTGTTTGTTTTTGTCAATAAAATATGTCTCTTGTAGATGCTAGATGGATGCAACTTGTTTTTTGTTACTACTATTTAATCTATGTCTTCTATTTGGAAATTTAAGTCCATTGATGTAGAGAGCTAAGACTGAGAATTGCCTGATAATCCTGCTACGTTATACATCTGCTGTTAGGAGCTGTGCCTCATCTACTCTTAATATATTTACTTTGTTCTCTCATAGAGAGCATTTTACATAATCAGTTCCTGTTCTTCTTGATCTTCTCTATGTAGGATATATTTGATTAACTTCTATCCTGCTGATTTGGTGGAGATACATTGTTTTAAGTTGCTTTGTAATGAAATATTTTTATATTTCCTTTAAATGTAAAGGAGTTTGGCTTGAGACCGTATTAATGATTGGTAGTTGTTTACCTTTAATGTTTGTTATATATCATGCCAGGCTCTCCTTTTTTGCCATATCAGCTAAAAAATCTGTATTTAATCTCACTGTATATTCTTTATAAATAATCAGTCTTTTCTCTGTAGCAGCTTTAAGAATCCTTTCCTTGATCCTTAATGATCCTCTAATGGATTATGATGTAGTGGTTGATTGTTCAGTGCTAGCATTGTCTGTTTGTTGTTCTAAACGTTTCTCTTTTCTTCAGAAAGGCAAAAGCTCCATTTCTTTCTTTTCCACTAAGAAGTAGAAGCAAAAAAATGAGTGAGTCAATAGAATCCAAACAATTTTACTTACTTTAAGCATTTGTTGTTAACTCAGATTGTGATTCAGATTTGGTTTCTGGTTAAAAGGGGTTGAGGATAGAGTAAAGAAATGGATTAAACTTGTGGCTCACGCATATTATCCTAGCTACTCAGGAAGCTCATTTCTGAGGATCACAGTTCAAAGCCATCCCAGGCAGGAAAGTCTGTGAGAATTTTATCTCCAATTAACCACCAGAAAACAAGAAAGTGGTGCTGTGTCTCAAGAGGTAAAGTGCACACCTTGAGTTAAAGAACTCAGGGATTGTGCCCATGCCTAGAACACAGGGATAGTACCCAGGCCCAGAAATGATGCCCCACTACCAACAAAAAGGAAAAAAATGGGATAAATGTTTAGTAAATTTGAACTTATTTTAGGTTCTAGGAATTCAGGAAAAGATATTAGAAATACATTGTACTTCCATTATCACAGCTTTTCCTGAATGTTCCAATTAGGGCTCAGATTAGAAAAATAACAAAATATTGAGCAAACTATTTTAAGAAAGCTGAGTTGAATCAAAGAAGGGATTAATAAATCTAATATATTTGTGTGGCTTTTAGACTCCAAATGCAATTGGTTCTAGGGTTAGGGTTACTTTTCTAATTTATGAACTAATGAATTAAAGGCACAATTCTTTCATTCTTACAAACCAAGACAGTCAGGATTTTGAAAACAAATTTAATTTTCTACCTGAAAATGTGTCTTAAAATAGTTTCCAACCAGGATTAAAGAATAGTGAACAGGGTGTCGTTTATTAAAATTAGGTAAGTTGATGATAAAGTTTTCAAAAATATCCAAACACAATGGATAAAAACTCAAACATGTTATTGGGAAAACAGATATTCTACTTGCTCTAGCCGGGAAATTTGTGTGTGTGTGTGTGTGTGTGTGTGTGTGTGTGTGTGCACCCACCACAGGTCTTCAAATCAGGCCTGGGTCTTGTCATCAGCTTATTCTACGCAAGTATGGCACTAAACTTCGTAGCCATAGGTTTTCTTCTGGCTTTTTAGTAGTTAATTTGAGATATATATCTCATAAATTTTCCTGTCAGGACTTAATCTTCTGATCCCCAGCAATCCTTGTGTTAGTGTTTCTGTGAGTGCTACCACCACAAAGTGACAGTTCATTAAACTGGGAGCAATATGTAGTACTTTTACTAGATACAAAGTAACCGGTTCATTAATGTGGGAGTAACAGGATCACATTAGATTGCCTTCAAACACATTGTTCTAATGAGTTTAACTGAAGCCAAAAACATAATAAAAAACTATTAGCCACAATGTATGAAGTAGCACATATTGATGATGTAGAATATGTACAATGAATTAAATCCTGAGTCAAAAGTCTTTGCTGGGTTTGCAGCAAAGAAATAGAGAGTCATTGAAATGAAGTCCAAACTGGAGGCCTGTAGTGAGCAGCAGAGCATCTGCTTAGTGTGTGTCCAACCCCCAGGCCCATAAAGGAGTAGAAGAAAGTGAAAGTGTAGGAGAAAGAGGAAAAGAAAGGATGAGGAAGGGGTAAGAAAGGAGGAAGGGCATAGCAGGAGGGAGAAAAGGAGGGGAGAGGGAAAAAGTAGAGGGGAGGAGAGAA
Organism: Dipodomys spectabilis; assembly: GCF_019054845.1. Taxonomy (NCBI): domain Eukaryota; kingdom Metazoa; phylum Chordata; class Mammalia; order Rodentia; family Heteromyidae; genus Dipodomys; species Dipodomys spectabilis. Next base: position 1,608,608 of record NW_024870821.1, on the reverse strand, counting down.
GCAAGAGGGGTAAATTACCCTGGGGAAGCAGAGCAGGAGAGGAGGCAGGAGGAGGAAGATAAATGCAATATAACAACAAGAATTGTTGGAAAACGTTTTGCATATGTGATTTGCATGTGCATGGCACGATTAATTTCTAATCAGAGAGAGATAGCACAGTGACAATATGCGTATTACTTGTTGCTCGGTTATTTTATTCATTCTTCAGTGAGAAATTCAGATGAAATCCTGAGTTTGGTGTTTTACAGAACACGTCAGAATTTCTTTTTCATGAATCAAACATGGGAAAGGACTAAATGCAACCTCCCTTAATTCAGAAAGAAAGTCTTAGTGGATGCTTTTCGTTTTTTTTGTCTTTTCTTTTTTTGTGCCAGTTGTTCAGTGCTCCAAGGCTGTGCCCTGGAGCCCTTTCCAAGTCCCCATGTGAGCATCCATTCCTGTAGTCTCTGTGGTTGTGGGTGCCTCATCCGATCACCTGTTGAGAAGTGTGGCCCCTTCCCTTGCAGTGGATGTGCAGTGAGTGTATGTGTGTACATACTCCCCTGCATTGTCAGATGAGCCACGCCCACCCTGCCCACCTAACTTCCCAGTCTCATTTTTTCCATTTCACCCAGGAGCTGGCAGCCATGGGGCTGGAATTGAGTCCACTGATGCCCTCTCCTCCATTTGTGCTGGTACTGCTCTGCAGTGGTCCTGGGTGTGAGTGCCATCCCAGGGAGACTCTGTTATGGGATCACTGCCTGCACCCATGGGTATAGGGTGGGGGGACACTATGTTTGTACACTGTACAGTCCATGTGAGAAGGAAGGCTGGGCCTTGGGGCCAGGCAGCACAACCTTGGTTCACCTCATCAGTCTTTAAGTTCATCTGGGGACTGGAGCCATGTGCTAGCCCCTCTGCCAGTGGGCTTGTGAAAGCTGCAGAAGCTTAGCAACTTGGATCCCCTTCATCATCTCTATGGGCCTCCATTTTCTGGTCCCTGTGGACTGGGGTACAGGGCCATCCCTGCATATGCCCATCACTGCCAGAGGAACCTGGACTTGCACAGTATTAGCTGCAGCACCGGGGGCACGAAGCCCCTTTGGGTTTGCTGTGTAACCTCCTCCGTCGTCCTTCTGGTCCACATGGGCTCAGCTCTGGGTGCCATTCCAGGGATGCTCTTTTTGGAGTCAATGGCTCGCCCTCTACCATCGTTGGTCTCCAAAGCAGGGGAATGGATTTGGCCTTGGCAATGTAGGCTGCACAGGTGGAAAGCAGAACTAGGGGTCTTCCCTGCCTATCCCCATGGCTTTGGCACCTGAGTCTGGATTACTTGGTTTGGTCAATGATGGAGCCTTGTTGGCTACAGCCTACTTCAACAAGTGCTGCACTTGCTGCAGCACCAATGAGGTGTCTTAGACCCCCTCAGGGACACCACATGGATATCTGATAGGTCTACATGGGCTGGGTGTGGGTTTCATCCAAGGATTTCATTAGGAAGTGCTATTCCCCTTCATGGTACTGTAAGCAAGAGGTGCCACATATAATTTCTACTGTCTAACATTTTCCTTCACTGAGATAAACAGAACTGAGAAATATAAATAAGTTTTATAAAAACAAAATATATAACTTATATCACTTCAACCTGTTAAAACACCGTAATATTTTTATCCAGTAGGAATTCTCTCTGCAATTACTTATTTTACTTTTGAATGTAACTAATATAATATATTTTGTGTGTATTTTAGTATTCTAGTATAACTTCATTTGCACTACTTACATACAATTTTTTTTTCAAATTCTGAGATTTAATCATGTGTTTTTTGGATAAGAGTTTTTTTGTACTTTTATTTCCATTTGCCATTATGGCCTTATAAATACAAACAATAAAATCCATTCTTGCTAGTTTAAAGTTTAATAATTTTAGACTAGATCCTCAAGGATATATCATTATATATCATACAGTAATGTGTATCACTTTGTTTAAAACTGCTCCATAGAATAATAATAATTCAGGCAGCAGCCATTGAATCTGGCATGCTTGTCCCTCTGGTGAAGTAGGATCCCAGTGGGAGCCTGCCCAATTCAGGCCCTTGTGGGCACCTTGCCTGGGACTGTGGGAGAAGATCAGGATGCACCTGCTGTTGGGCTAGGGAAGCAACACTGAGGCTGCTGAATGAATGACATAGTGCCACTGACTCACATCTAGCACCCACCTGCCCCACGGAATTGGGTCCTTAGGATCAGCCTCTGGGAGCACACACACCACGTGGCCAACCCAGGAAGGAGTGCAGACCGAAAAGAAGTCACTCTATGGATCAGCTTGTACACTATTTATCCTTCGTGGTGCAGGGAATGATTCTGCTCCACTGTGGGGAGAAGACAAAAAAGACAGGCCCAGGAAGGGTGATACCAACTTTTGTATTCAGGCTGGCAAGGAAACTTTCCTCCACGCACTCTCTAGCATGCTCAGGAAGCCCTTCTATGCTCCTTGTCCATGGAGTAGCAGCCAGGCACACACATATCCGGTATTCCTGGCTGTTCTTTTGGATTTGTATGTTAATTTATACAGAAAGCCCCTCCCTCAGACAGCAGAGTTATATTGTGGATTTTGTTAAACATTCTGCATCTGAGCATTCCCAGTGTTTGGTTTTTGTATTGTTGCTTAAAAATGCGTTGTGAAATTTGTGTTTTATGTGTTGAGTTGTGGGAGGAGGAGACAGATTATGAACATAGTTTCCTCCAAGCCTTTCATCTACAAAAGAAAACAGATTCTCTCTAAAAATGCCTTTCAGGAAATAAATTTTATGGGGGGAAAAAGGCTGTTTTCTCATGAGATCAAAATGTGCTATTTTTATATGCATATTTTATGGTTCAAAATACAATTAAGTAATTTACTATCTAGTAACAATTTTCCAGACCTAAGACTTAAATGTCATGGGAGCTAGAGGCAAGATTTTTTTTTATAACTTTATCCAAAGGGAGGGAAGAAAATTAAAATCCATAGATTACTTTGTAGAATCAAAGTGGTAATACAAAATGAGAATCACAATAAACTTCTTTGCTATTCAAGGTCTTTCATTGTTCCATATGAATTTTTGGATTACTTCTATTTCATTGAAGAATGAGATTGGGATATTGATAGGTATCACATTGAATTTGTATATACCTTTGTGAATATTGCCATTTTCATGAGGTTAATCTTCCCAGTCCAGGAGCATTCGAGGTTTCCCACTTCCTTAGTTCTGCTCTTATTTTCTTTTTCAGGTTTTTAAAGTTTTCATCATAGAAGTCCTTCATCTCTTAAGTTAACTCTTAGGTATTTTATTTTTTGTGCAGCTATTAAAAAGGAATTGCTTTCCTAATTTCAGCTGCACTCTTATTGTTTTTGGAATAAAGGACAGGCATTGAATTCTGGGGGTTAATTTTATACTATGCTAGTTTGCCAAAGTTTCTGATCAGCTCAAGTAATTTGAGAGTTGAGTCCATGCAGATCTTTAAATACAAGATCATGTCATTTGCAATGAGGAAGAGTTTTACTTCATCTTTCCCTATTTGGATTTCCTTTAAGTTTGCATCTTTTATTATTGCCCCAACTATCATTCTAATACTAAGTTGAAGAGTAGTGGAAAGAGCAGGTATTTTTATCTCATTCCTGAATTTATAAGAAATGGCTTTAACTTTTCACCAGTAAGTATAATGCTGGCTGCAGGTTTGTCAATCCTCAGCAGAAAGAACAGCACTGGAGCAATATCAGTTCCAAATTTAAAACACTACTAAAAAGCCACACCAGTGAATTTTCAAAGTTATTTTGATAATTTTTTAAACCATTCATTAAAAAGGTTCCAAATAGCAAGAATAAAAAACAATATTCTGCTTTCTAAGAATGTTTTAAAAGCTAGTACGTCAACAAAACACATTCTATTCTTCCAAGATTCCATGGTGAATAATTTCTCTTTTATCATAACCCTGACCCTGACCTCTCTCTTCAAACTTGTAGCTTTATTCAGTTTTCTTGTTCCAGCTTTCATTTTGGTACCAGCATCCGTAATCTCCTTTTAGTATTTGACAATGAAATTCCATTTGTTGTTAGAAAGCTCAATTAATATTGCCAAAAGCAGGCTCATGAGTATATCACAGAGCATAAACTATTGAATATCATTAATGTGATCCTATGCAACTATTCCACCAATTAATATAAGTACCACATAAATTGAATCTTCATATAACTTTTAAAATACAAAGTAGTTACATATCTATGTCATAAAATAATTCAGACCACTAGTAGAAGAGATTAAGCTAAACCTTTTATATCATCCCCAAAAATTTTTGTAAAATTTTCTTTTCTCATTAACATTTACCTTAGGGCCTTCTTTACCTAGCAACAAGTTATAAGTCATGTCCTTGGATTTTATTCATCTCTGAGTAACGTCTTTTCTTTCCACTGCCAGTTAGTCCCTCGTGTTAAATACTTGAGGAATTACTTGTCCAATTGTGCCTGCAAGAGGAATATTCAAGTCGACTGTCTGTAACCACTCATCACTTACTTTGTTTGGGGATGGGGAATCAGAGACAAGGTTTCAGGGATCAGGTGGCTGGAACCATGGTATTATGAATTATGGGTAGCAGAAAAGAGTAGTAGAGACTAGGATACCAGGGAAATGGTAATTGTGACTGTAATTGCTGAGTTGCAGTGACAGGAAATTGGGTAGCAGCAACAGCTAATACAGACATACAAAACTGTTTAGCAAGGACAAGAAAGCATCGAAAAAGTGAAAGAGTAAAAGTTGTGAGGGATTGTGGGGCACAATCAGGGTAACAAGGTCATGGGTGTGAAAATGGGTAGCCAGCACTATGGTAAAATCAATTGGAATGGTGGGCTGATGTGGTTCAAAGCTCTGGGTGTGCCTCTCCAGTTTTGGCTGTTAGATCTTTAGGGAACTACCTCTAGAAGCTCATTATCAGCTTGTTGTGTTCAGGCACGTGCCATCTATAAATACCTACTCCAAGTAGATTGCATTCTTTGACACCAGCTATATTATCTTTGCCCTAAGCATCCTGAGAGACTACACTCCACAATGCTTCAGAACACGCTCCACATAGTGAGTTGCAATCACCTCAAACAACTCTTGCTGCTCCTCTCCAGTGTTAATTATCATGTTAGAAAGGGATCTGAGATGTGCTCAACAGCAATGTTCTGAGAAGCTGCCAATTTCTACCCTGGCATTCTGGGAGCTCCTTAGAAATGGGCAAGAGCACTTGCTGATGCTCCTCCAACTTCTCTCTTTGGCTCTGGACAGCCAGACTGTTCTACCTCAGATGGGATACTCTCATGTCCAGGTGGCCTCAAACTTACTCTTTCTTCTTTATCTAGGTGCTCATCACCTTCAGCTGCCTCTCCTTTTCCCTCCAGGTAGCTTACTTCATTTCCACATCCTTTGAATTCTGCTTCTTTTCAACCTGTGGCTTTCACACCAAGCCCTTCCACTTTCTCATCTATCTCTCTAGCTGTTAATCTGGCATAATAGGCTACATGTAACTTCTGTATCTGTTTATCCAGATTCGAGCTGGAATCCAAGCTGGTACTAGCTAACTGAGAACATGGGAAGCATCTTAAATACTCCCCTGCCATTCACTGCTCATTGAGAAAGATGCAAATGTGTTGTGGTCAGTCTCTACTTCTCCATTTCTGGTTAAGCAGAATAAAGTGAAGTTACAATGGAGCTACCAGACAGTTGGCATAATTAGTATAAGCTCAGATTTGTGCTGAAAAACAATCATATTGGAAAAAATTAAATGAAATTAATAATTGATTGATTCAGGGTTTAGAGCTACTAAATTTAGGTAATTATTTGTGACACACCTAGAACCATGGGTTAGGAACAGAACAGTGAAGTAGGTTCAAGATAAGATGGAAAAGACACACCATAGCCATTACAGGAGATGAGAGTGTGAAGGAACTATTGGCATAGGTCCATTTACTATCTTAAGAGTGACCTTGGATAGGAGGCTTAAAAGAGAGGGATTACTGGGCACTGTTGGCTCACATCTGTAATCCAAGCTACCCAGGAGGGTGTGATCTGAGTATTATGATTCAAATGAAGCCCAGGCAAAAAAAACCAGAAGTGGTGCTGTGGCTCATGTTGTAGAGCACTAGCCTGGAATTCAGGGACACTGCCTAGCCCCTGAGTTCAAGATACAGGATCAGCAAAACAACACCAACAAAACAATAATGATAAAAAGAAATAAAAGAAGGACTTAAATATATGTGATGGAATGATGATCCTGTGTAACTGTTTAGGGAACATAAAAGGAGACAAAATTTGGAGCAAAATAATACCTATTCATTACTAATCAAGGATGCAAAGCAAATGCCAAATTCCTCTCTAGAAAACTATCAAACTTGGGCTGGGAAGGTTGCTCAGTGGTTACAGTGCTTGCCTTGCATGCATAAGGCCCTGAGTTTGATTCCTCAGCCAGAAGTGGCGCTATGGCTGGACTGGTAGAACACTAGCCTTGAGATGAAGAGGTGAGGGACAGCAACCAGGCCCAGAGTTTTGGACCCATGACCGGTGAAAGAAACCCCCTCCCCCCAAAAAAACAGAAAAAAAGCTTCCAAACTTATCTTTTCTCAAAATTGAAGCGAGGCTTCATTTACAGGAATTCTCCTTATCTAGCTCAACGTCATCAGAATTTAAGTAGACTTTCCTTGTTGAGATGTAATGCACCTAACTCTACTGAACCTAATCATGGCTAGGAAAGTATGGACATTGATATGTTTATTGTATTTTTCCTTATAAATTTATAATACTGTCAGGTATTATAAATAATATATATAATATACAAATGCATTATATATGATATTTTAAATATATTATAATATAACCTATGTTATATATTAACAGACTTCCTAATTTTAGTGTTAGGAACAAGCAACATATTGAAAGATATATGCTTGAATCTCTGAGTAATTTCTCTACCACTGGACAAAGCAACATAGGAATGCAATACCCATTTAGGTGGTTCTCTGGATTTTGGAAACTGTGATCTGCATGTACATATATATATATATATATATATATATATATATATATATATATATATATATGAAATATTGTTTTATACTAGTGAATGTGTAAATCTATAGCAACAGTTAAATAAGTGAAAACCTATGTGCACACACACTCAATCACTTTCAAGTATAAGACTCTTTTTTCTATGTGCCCTATTCACCTACACAGAGAATACATGATTTGCCCTTTAATTGTCCTGGAAGTTCTTTATGTGACTACTGTAGCTTCACATCCTTTGCTCTCTAAGTAGCCAGATGCTATGTATTCAACAATAATACTTGTCATAGGCAACAGTATCCACCCTGACACACAGAGGAACTTGGATTTCAGAAATGCCACAAATAAGTGGGAGATACAGCAGTAATTTTCAAAATTGAATGGATTATATATTTATTAGAAAATTTGTAAGAAAAATAACTTCAATGTAGGATGAAACACTTGAAGAAAACAACAGTTTAAATTACATACAGCTAGGTGCTGGTAGCTCATGCCTATAATCTTGGCTAATCTGGAGGCTGATATCTGAGGATCACAGTTCAAATCCAGCTTGGGAAGAAAAGTTCCCGTGAGACACTTATCTCAATTAATCATTAAGACTAAAATTGATACTGTGGCTCGATGAGTCAAAGACCTCAGGAACAGTGCCCAGGCCCTGAGTTCAAACTCTGCAATAGACAATAAATAAAAATGAAAAATAAATTACATATAATTTATTACCAACTCTCTACAAGGAAAATATGATATGACACATGACACATATGACTTCAAGTTACAAAGTTCCTGTGCATTTCCCCACTCTTGAGAACTAAGAGTAATCCATATTGAAAAAAAATAAAAAGGTGAATGATTTATAAAAAATTTCAAAACATACTACATATTATACAAAGGAAATAGAACAAACATGCATTTCACAGTCTAGTAAAATCATATATTATAAAGAATCTGATTAACTGATTCATAAAAATCAATACAATGCAGTTAAAACATCCGATATCTCAGGTATCAACTTAGCAGAATACTTTCAATCTATGATGGTAACTTTGTAAATTACCCAGCCCTATCCATCCCACAATGACAGAAGGCTCTTCGAGAAAGTCCAGAGACTTGTGAGTGCACAATGTATACCTGTTCACATTCTCTATTATTTGGGCATGTGATAGACTGAATATCTGATAACTTGACAAAGGTACAATTTAGGACTGGCTTCCAGTAATGCTATTTTAGTTCTCAGAAAAAAAAGGAAATTGAAGACAGTAGGAAAATCTGCCAGATCCTTGAAAGATTTCTATCATTGTGCTAAAACTGTACCCTTCTACTGACACTTGAACAAACCAGTATTTGTCACTCCAACCACATGTACAAAAAATGGCTTTCCAAATATTGACCTGTTTTCACTTTGGCAAATCAAGACACACTACTCTGGCCCCATTTTACTTAAAATATCTGCGACGGTTGGCCCAAGAGATAGTTGAACTTACCAATTTCTTAAATTTTCGGTCATCACACAATCACTTCCTAGCAATTAAACATTAAAAATACGTATCTATATAAGTCTGCATTACATATTTATTACTGTTTTTCATTTGTCATCTTTTACATATTTGTGTATCCCAGGGCGTAGTTCTGTAATCTTCCTTCTCATGATTTTACCACTGAGTACATGTAATTATTTCTGTTTTTGTCCCCCCCCCTCCGGCTCTGTTCTTTCTTTAATTCAAGTCCTTAATAGCATCCTGTCTACTGACAACTCCTAGCTACTGATTTTAACAAACTCAAGATTCCAAAGTGAGCTTTGATCTTTATCTACAAACCTATCCCTCATTACTATTTGATTAAGTGATATCTCTTTTAGTTGTCTTGTCAAAATACCTTGGGATCATTTCAGACTTACATACATTTTCACACCTCATATGTAATCAATGACCAGTTTTTGACAAATTATCTCACAGAATATATAGTACATGTGTGCTAATACTATGACTTAAATTCGGGGCCTAGGTTCTTTTACTTTATTTTTGTGCTCAGGCTGTCAGTCTTCCATTTGAGCCACAGCTCCACTTTTAGCTTTTTGGTTCTTCGTTGAAGAAAAGTGTCTAATGGTCCATTTACCTGGTCTAGCTTAAAACTATGATCCTCTGTTTTCAGATTTCTAAATAGCTAGATTTAAAGGCATGCACCACTAAAACCACCCCTATTATATTTGAATTAAAAATAAAATTTAAAGAATGAATATTTGTAATATTTTCAAATTAGTATGTTTTCATTTACACCAAAACACACTGCCTTAAATGTTTTTCGTTATGCCAAGAAAGAAAAGAAAAATTCACAACAGAAGAACATCTGAATGTATCAGTGCTCAACCCTGCTAGCCACAATTTCTTTGCTGGGAAATAACAAAAGATGATATTGTCTATAGGCAAAGCAGGAGAAAATGCTCTTCACTGAAATTGCTGAAAGGCTGATAGGGATGAGGACAAGCAACATTATCCAGAAAGTATCACAAACTGTCTTCTGTGGATAAGTGTTGCCAATCTTAGAGGATGTTCATAGCAACGTGGAGAATATTTGAAGGTGAATATGGGATTACAGAGGTGTGCTTTCTTGAAGATATATGTTTATAGCATAGTTTACATACTGTTGAAAAGAATACAGTTAAGATAGTGATGCTGTCATTCCTTGTATGCTTCACAGAATAATATTAAAATCAGTTTTATATATATTATTTTAGTAATTATAAAATATACCTAATTATGCATATATTATAAATATATCATTTATATGTTATGTAACATAGTACACTGCATATACTATGCACACAAAATTTAATTTTTCTACTTGTCTGTCCAGGAATTAAACTAGCAATATCTTTGAAAGTTGATAGTAAAGTAGGGTCCTTACAATTTCGATTGCAACATATAGTTTTACCCGATAAATAGTTATTTATTCTGAATTGGTTTAGAAATGTAATATCATACTATCATTTAATATTCAAAAATAATTATGTAAGAACATGCCAAGGATGGAATTAAAAAATATAACATGACTCATGTCTGTAATCCCAGATACCTATGGGCTGAGATTTGAAGATAGTTATATGAAACCAGTCTGAGCAAAATGGCTCAGGGACAACACCCAGACTATAGTTGAAGTCTCAGTACAGGCACAAAAACAAATTATGTGAAGGAAACATACAACTATATTTATTTAAATGAATTTGTCATTCCTTGTATCATTCACAGTATAATACTACTATAAATAATGTATTATAGAAGATCAATAATGATACATATATTATAAACATATGATTTTTATGTTATGTAATAGAATACATTATATAGGTTATGCACACATAATTTATACTGATTATACTAATATCCATTAAATTGATATGTGTTTTAGAATAGGGAGTAGATTTTCTTTGGTACAACCAGGATGTAACTAGTCATGAAATTATTTCTTATTTTTATTGTGAAAATACTGTACAGAGGGGTTACAATTACATGGGCAAGATAGTGAGTACATTTCTTATCAAGCATTGTAGCCTCCTCCTTTGTTTACCCTTCCCATCCCTTCCCAGCCTCCCCCCTACCCTCCCACCCAATCCACCCCAACCCTCAACAAAGTTGTAAAGTTCATTTTCAACATGACAACTTGTACTTCTCATTGTTGCAACGGGTCCCCTGTATCCTTATTTAAACAAATTGTTTTTCCCCTTCCCCTCCACAAATTATACCGACATCAAATGCAGTGAAAGCAGGGGTTATACTGTGGGGGCAGGAAATACAAAGCAACAAAGAAATAACCTTATAAATGCTTTAGAAACAAATGCATGAAAGAATAAAAAGCATTTAAATACAGATCTAAGGGTTCATTTTCCTAACATCAACTTATCTGATTTTTTCTGCTTGACTCATATATATACTAGATATTGCAAATAAGGGAAACCATGGGACCTGTTTCTTTGAGCTTGGCTTATTTCACTTAATATAATTTTTTCCAAGTCTTTCCATTTCCTGACAAATGGGGCAATGTCATTCTTTCTGATGGAGGCATAGAATTCCATTCTGTATATATACCACATTGTCTTGATCCATTCATCTACTGAGGGGCATTTGGGTTGGTTCCATATCTTAGCTATGGTAAATAATGCTGCAATAAACATAGTTGTGCTGGTAGCTTTAGTGTGGTCATGTTTGTAAGCATTTGGGTAAATGTCCAAAAGTGGGATTTCTGTGTCATAGGGGAGGTCTATGTGGAGTCTCTTGAGGAACCTCCATACTACTTTCCTAAGTGGTTGAACAAGTTTACACTCCCACCAACAATGAAGTAAGATTCCCTTCTGTCCACATCCCCTCTAGCATCTGTTGTTATTAGAGTTCTTGATTTTTGCCATTCCAAACGGTGTGAGGTGGTATCACAATGTTGTTTTGATTTGCATTTCTTTTATGGCTAGGGAGGTTGAGCTTTTCTTTATGTGTCTATTGGCTATTCTTCTTTCTTCTTCAGAGAAGTTTCTCTTTAAGTCATTTGCCCACTTATTTATTGGGCAGTTGTTCCATTGAGGATTTGTTGTTGGGGTATTTAATTTTTTGAGATCCAAGTATATTTTAGATATGAGACCCTTGTCCATTGTATGACTAGTGAAGATGTTCTCCCAATCTGTGGGGTTTCTACTGATCTTTATAGCTATGTCCTTTGCCATGCAGAAGCTCTGCAACTTCATGCAATCCCATTTGTCCAAGCTTTCTTTGATTTGTTGTGTTTCTGGGTCTCTATTCAGAAAATTTCGGCCTGCGCCAAGGAGACCTAGGGATTCTCCTATTCCATCCTGTAATGTTTTCAGAGTGGCTGCTTTGACTCCGAGGTCTTTGATCCGTTTGGAATTGATTCTGGTGCACGGTGATATATAAGGATCTAGCTTTAGTTTTCTACAAGTAGTTAACCAATTTTGCCAGCACCATTTACTGAAGAGGCTGTCTTTCTTCCATTCTATTTTTTTAGCTCCCTTATCAAAGATTAGATGGCTATAGGTCTGTCGGTTCATTTCTGGGTTTTCAATTGTATTCTATTGGTCCTGAGGTCTGTTCTTCTGCCAGTACCATGCTGTTTTGATTCCTATGGCTTTATAGTAGAGTTTGAAATTTGGTATTGATATTCCTCCAGCAGTGTTCTTTCGGTTGAGGAGCGGTTTTGCTATTCAGGGTCTTTTATTGTTCCATATGAATTTTTGGATTGCCTCTTCTATTTCCTTGAAGAATGAGGTTGGAATTTTGAGAGGTATTGCATGGAATTTGTAGATAGCCTTGGGAAGTATTGCAATTTTTATGATGTTAATCTTTCCAATCCAGGAGCATGGGAGTTTTTCCCATTTTCTAAGTTCTGTTTTGATATCCTTTTTCAAGTTTTTAAGGTTTTCATTATAGAGGTCCTTCACTTATTTGGTTAAGTAAATTCCTAGGTATTTTAACTTTTGTGGGGTTATTACAAATGGAGTTGCTTTCCTAATTTCAGCCCCACTTTTCTCATTGTTGGCATACAGAAAAGCCATTGATTTTGGTGGGCTAATTTTATACCTTGCTACTTTGCCAAAGTTTTGAATCAGCTTGAGTAATTTGGGAGTGGAGTCTATGGGATTCTTTAAATAGAAGATCATGTCATGTGCAAAGAAGGAGAGTTTTAATTCTTCTTTCCCTATTTGGATCCCCTTTATGTCTGCATCTTGTCTTATTGCTGTAGCTAGGCATTCTAATACTAGTTTGAAGAGAAGTGGAGTGAGTGGACATCCTTGTCTTGTTCCTGAGTTAAGAGGAAATGACTTTAGTTTTTCACTATTAAGTATAATGCTGGCTGTAGGTTTGCCATATACAGCCTTTATTGTATTGAGGAATGTTCCATGGATTCCTAATTTTTCCAAAACCTTCATCCTAAAGGGGTGTTGGATCTTGTCAAATGCTTTTTCTGCATCTGTTGAGATAACCATGTGGTTCTTATTCTTGCTCCTGTTGATGTGATGAATAATATTATTTGATTTGCGTATATTGAACCAGCTTTGCATCCCTGAAATAAATCCTGTTTGATTATGGTGTATGATTTTTTGGAAGAATGGTTGAAGTTGATTGGCCAAAATTTTGTTGAAAACTTTTGCATCAATGTTCATCAAAGAAATGGGCCTATAATTCCCTTTCTTTGATGAGTCCCTGCCTGGTTTTGGGATGAGGGTGATGATGGCTTCATAGAATATGTTTGGCAGTGAGCTTTCCCTTTCAATTTCATTGAAGAGTTGGAGGAGTGTTGGTGTGAGCTCTGTTTTGAAGGCCTTTTAGAATTCCTTTGTAAAACCATCTGGTGCTGGACTTTTCGTAGCTGGGACTTCTCTTGTTGCTGTTGCTATTTCAATGCTTGATATGGGCCTGTTAAGATGGATTAACTCATCTTGGTTTAGTATTGGCATGTCAATATTTGCTAGGAAAAGTCCATTTCTGCCAAGTTCTCAAACTTATTTGCATAAAGTTTTGCGAAGTATTCCCTTATAACGTTCTGAATATTGATTTTTTCTGTGGTGATGTTTCCATTCTCATCTCTGAGTTTATTTATTTGGGTGTGTTCTCTTCTTTTTGTGATAAGATTTGCTAAGGGTCTGTCAATTTTGTTAATTTTTTTGAAAAACCAACTCTTTGTTTTGTTGATTCTTTCTATAGTTTTTTTGGATTCTAATTCATTTAATTCTGATTTAATTTTAATTATTAATTCTTTCCATCTACTGGATTGGGGTTTATCTTGCTGCTCTTTTTCAAGGAGGATCAGATGTCTCATTAAATTGTTGGTTTCAGATCTCTCCAATTTTTTGCTGTAGGAACTCAGAGCTATAAACTTAGCTCTGATTACTGCCTTTGCTTTGTCCTAGAAGAGCTGGTAATTTGTGTGCTCATTTTTGTTGAATAACATGAATATTTGGCTTTCCTTTCTAATCTCTACCTTGACCCACTCGTGATTCAGCACTGTGTTGTTCAGCCTCCATGTGTTACCGGACTTTCTTTGGTGGCTTTTGGTGTTGAGTTCTAATTTTATTCTCTTGTGGTCAGAGAGAATGCAAGGTATAATTTCAATGTTTCTGAATTTTGACAAGTTTGCATTGTGGCCTAAAATGTGTTCTATTTTAGAAAGTGTTCCATGTGCTGCTGAGAAGAATGTGTATTCTGATGCTGTTGGGTGAAATGTTCTGTAGATGTCTGTTAAATCTACTTGGTCTATGCAGTTGTTTAGATCTGCAGTTTCTCTGTTGAGTTTTTGCCGAGCTGATCTCTCTAGTCGGGAGAGTGGTGGGTTAAAATCCCCAACAATTAATGTCTTTGGAGTTATATGGGATTTAAGGGAAAGTAGTGTTTCTTGGATAAATTTCGGTGGTCCATTGTTTGGCGAGTAGATTTTTAGAATTGTAATATCCTCCTGAAGGAGACATCCCTTAATTAGTATTTAGTGACCTTCTTTATCTCTTCTCACGAATTTTAATTTGAAGTCTATTTTATCTGATATTAGGATTGCAACTCCAGACTGTTTATGGGGTCCGTTTGCTTAGTAGATTTTGTTCCAGCCTTTAACATTGAAAATGTGTTTATTTTATGGGCAAGATATGACTCCTGAAGGCACCAGATAGAAGGATCTTGTTTTTTAATCCAACAAGACAGTCTATGTCGCTTAATTGGAGAGTTAAGTCCGTTAATGTTAAGAGATAGGACTGAGAGGTATTTGGGAGTTCCTGCCATGTTATCCACCCTTTTAGAGGCTGCGAAAACTGGGTTCTTCCTATGGTTTTTAGATTCTCAGTTTGGGTGCATTTTCTTGGCCTTTATTTTGGTCATGTTGGTTTTCTATGTGTAGGACATCTTTAAGAAATTTTGTAGGGCTGGTTTTCTGGAGATATATTGTTTCAATTTTTCTTTGCTATGGAAGGTTGTTATTTGGCCTTCAGTTATGAAAGAAAGTTTAGCTGGGTACAGTTTTCTTGGTTGATAGTTGTTTGTTTTTAGGGGGTGGCATACATCATTCCAGGCTCTTCTTGCTTTGATTGTCTCTGCTGAGAAATCTGAGGTGATACTAATTGGTTTCCTTTTTATAGGTGATTAATCTTTACTCCTTGACAGCTTTAAGGATCTTTTCCTTCGTCTGAGTTGATCCTGTGTGGATTATAATGTGCCGATGGGATGTCCTATTGTGGTCTGGTCTATTTGGAGTTCTAAAAGCTTCTTGTATCTGAATAGGCCTATCTTTTTGCATGTGTGGGAAGTTCTCTGCTAGGATCCTGTTAAACCAATTTCCTAGACCATTAACTTCTGTTTCTAGGAGCTCCTCTACACCCATTATCCTTAGATTAGGCCTTCTGATGGTGTCTTCCAACTGTTGGATAGATCGATCATATTTCTTGGACTTGTCTTGGATGGTTTTATGTTCTTTCTCTATAATATCTAGGCTGTCTTCAATCCCCGAGGTTCGATCTTCTGCATGGTCTAACCTGCTCTCAAGGCTTTCTACTTTGTTTTTAATTTCTTTTCCTTCCAGTTGGTCAGCCTTGATGGCTTCAAATTCTTTGTTGGAACTTTGTTTTAGATCTATTCAGAGAAGAAAGTGAATATAATGAGAGAAGGGGTGGGATATAAAGGAGATGTGAAAAAATTAAAAATAAAAATACTTAAAATATTATATAGGTATAAAGAGGTAGTACTGCTATTAAGAAATTTAAGTCTGAGAGGTATTGAATTGAGTAATAAATTTGTGGATTAAGTGTGTACACAATGGGAGATAAGGTCTAATATTCGACTACGAGTTTATCTGAGGATGTGTAGAACAACAATTAAGTAACATAAAGAAGAATGAAAGAAAAGAAAAGGTGAAAGGACAAGAAAGAAAGAAAAGAAGATCAGAAGTTCAGTAGAGGTAAACAAAAAACAAAAACAAACAAAAACAAAAACAAAAAATAAAGAAAATTCACACACACTTATACCCCTAAAATAAAATTCTAAGAGGAAAAAAAAATTACTAGAAAAAAATTTTTTTTAAAAAATGTAAAAATTAAAGATTAAAAATAAATTTAGAAAAAAAAATTTTTTAAAAGGTACAAAAAAAAGTTCTTTGATTTTTTTTGGGGAGGGGTGGGAAAAATCCTGTATCTTCCTTATGTCCTTAACCAGCCTCTTGTTGGAGTCTCTGGTCTGCTTGTGTTCCTGTGGCTTGGTTGGTTTCTTAAGTCAGTTTGAACAGGCAGTAAATGGTCTGCTTTCCCCAATGTTTTGCACTCCTCCTCCCAGGTTAGTTCAATGGGAGGCAGATCTGCTTTAAGTATCACGAAAGAACGAGATGGCTTTTTCCTCAATTTTGAAGGTGCTGTGATGAGGCTAGGTTCTAGGTAGTGTTGAGGCCTTTCGGCAAACAGCAGCTTTTTCCAGAGGCTGGTTTGTGAGAAACTCACAGAGCCCAGCCTGGACCCACCTCAGGGTTTATGTTTACTGAATTTCAATTGATTGTCGATTCTGCTAAAGGGAGGGGCAGCCTCTGGCTCTGATTACCCAGTGAAGAAAGCCAATCCTGGGGCTGGCACCTGAGCTGGGTGACTTTTCCCTGGGTAGAGCTGAGTCTGGCAGGTCAGGTTAGGCTCCTGTGACCTGCTAAATGACTCTAGTTTACTTCTAAGGCCTGAGTTGAAGCTAGCAGCTCCTCCGAGCTTTGTCGGTATCCAAGATGGAGATCTCCAGTACTGGGGAGGGAGGGGTGGCCTTCCCTCCTCTGCTCCCTGAGAAGGAGTGAGAACATCAGGCTTCTACTTTCACAGAGTCTTGGTTCCTGGGTCATCTCTGGTCTGCGAACTGCAGGATGAAGATGTCCGCTCCTTGTCGGTTCTTGCTGGTGTTGAGTAGAATCTGCTCGCCCGCTGCATCTGGCTCCTTTATCCCAGACTCTCTGTGATTCAGATATGATGGATATGGCCACCACCGCCACCACTGCTGCTGCCGCGGCGGCAGCTGCTGGCAAGTGCTCAGAGCTGTCTCCTTGCCTGTATTTTCCCTCTCTGGCCTAACTCTCTGTCCTGTGAAGGCACACTTGGTGTGGTTCTCTGGCTTAGGACTGTTCGCTGGAACTCTAAAATTGCTTTCTATGAGAGAGCTTGTTTAGCCTCCAGCTTCTCCTCCGCCATCTTCCCAGAACATCCACGAAATTATTTCTTTTGGTTTATATATCCATAACGAACTATTCACTGTGTATTCACGGTACTTCATGATAAAAGCCTGTGTTTATCAGCACAAGTGTCTTTGACATGGATTTGGTCTCCTTAAGCAATTACTCCAGGAATAATGAAAAGTGGAAGCTGAATGATGTTCATTCATGTATTTTTTGAGAAATTAAACTGATCTTTGTTTGGTATAAAGATCACTTACACTTTCATTAGCCACACCCTTTTCATTTAAAATTATCTACATTCTGTAGCATTGTTATTGCCATTATAGGAAGATAATGTGGGTTCATCTGCTCCATAGCTCTTGAAAGGTAATGAATGTGACAAAGAATATCCTCAGATATGCCTGGTGTAACCTGGATTTGAATTATGGGTCTACAACTGATCAGTCTTGGGTATTTGGGAAATTTGCTTCACCTTGTTGCCTACTTCTGTTTTTAATAAAATAGTTAATTCATTTTCTAACTTGAAAAACACTCATAAGCACTACAA
The DNA here is from genome assembly GCF_019054845.1 of Dipodomys spectabilis. Taxonomy (NCBI): domain Eukaryota; kingdom Metazoa; phylum Chordata; class Mammalia; order Rodentia; family Heteromyidae; genus Dipodomys; species Dipodomys spectabilis. The sequence goes on along the minus strand of NW_024870821.1, from coordinate 1,590,839 downwards.
TTACCCTAATGCAGGTGCAGTGCTTGGAATAGTGTCTGTGCATTGTGTAGTAGGTCCCAGAGAATTCAGCTTCAATTAATGCCTTAAGAAATATATACCCAATTGATGCTAATATCTGTGAAAATTTGTCTTTACTACAAAAAAGGTCTTTTCTTCATATGAACAATGAAAATAATGATGGGGAAGTCCTGTGGCTTTTACTCTGAAGGAGTTTTGCCTAAATTTCATTCTTACTCTATTAGTGGTAGCAGTAACATTTTTTAGTGCTACCCTTCAGGTTTCTAGTTCTGTGTTCCATTTGGAATACTATTGTAACTTTATGAACTTTGTTATAAGAATAAATAAACTACAACTGCTGAAGTTTTCAATAAAGAGTCATTGCATTACATTTTATGTGATTAATACTTTCCTCAAATTATATCTTTAGGAGTATATATACCTAACAGACAATTTTTTATGATTTCTTATATGATTTATATAGATTTCTTACGTTATTCTTTTATGATTTCTTAAAGATCCATCAATAAAACTGCTCAGAACAAAAAATAGTAGGTAAGAAGTCATAAACAATACTATTATGGTGGTCTTAATGGCTAAGCATAATGAATATGTAACAAAACTGTTAGAAGATTCATTTTCTCTTTTTGCTATTCTCTCCCGATTCTTTGTAGAAAGGTTCTTACTATAAGGTGCCAAATGGTCTGGACCTTTCAAGCCTTGTCTCAGTGACAGAAGTGATGGAATTAGGGACATGTGCTTCCATGGATTGTGTTTAGGAAGTTCACAATATAGCAATACCAATACACATAAAGAAACTTTTGTGAGTGAAGTGTATTCACTTCCTCAATTACCAAAATTTAATTCATATGTCAAAACATCAAATTAGTTACATTATAATATATGCAGTTCAACTGGCATCACTAGCACTCCCATAAATCAGATGCACACTAAATGTTCTACTTCAAAAACCAACATCTAAGGCAGTGTTGGAAATACAAGAAGATAAACAATAAATCTAAAGAGTGAGATCTTTGACCCTGGCAATGAGCAGTGATAGCTCAATTGTTAACCAGGCTAGAAAAGTTCGGGTGTCCTGTTACTATGTGGTTAGAGTTGCAGTGTTGACCTTAGTACCAAGATTGGAGGTAACATTCAAAGGCAGCTAAGGTTGCTGCAGTATTGTAGCTCAATACAGTGTGACCCTGCCTGATAATGGTAAAGCACAAAGTAGAATTTAAGTCAGTAAAATGTATAGGAAGGATTCTCCACTGAGAATAATTGCAGGGGTGATCATCACTCTTGCATTGAAAATGTATTGCCCATCATTCTACTTTAAACTCTAGCATTTTTCTCATCTGAAGACAATTATAACACAAGAATGTGCCATGAGTACTGAGAGGTGTATATTACTCTAATCTATGTATAAATCCTCACAGGTATGGAATGGCCTGACCCTGATACTTCATTCTGTGTTGCTGAGTTTCATGGAGAAATGGTCGTAATTAGGCAATTCACACTCACCTAAGTGTAATTCAGGCAACTGAGACATCACTCCAGTGACGTGGTCTGACCTATGAAATAAATAACATTATTTGACAATGTATATGTGTTTCTGAAAATATATGCAATACCAAATACCAAATATACAAAAGGGACAATTATCCATCTGTTTTATTATCAGAAGTAAAGATAGTCCTGAATTGTACTTTCTTGCTAGAGGATCACAGGTTGACTGCTAATGTTTAGTATCTTTCCAGGTGATCCTATACATTTGTCAATCTTCTTTGAGGAAGTATTTTTATGTGGTTTGTTTTGAGGTATTCAGAATATCAGTACTGTCATTAACCTCAACCTTGGACAGCAAATACGATGGGATACCTGGCCAAAGAACTGAGAAATCACAGGAAGTGATAGGAATGAAGACACCAGAGGACCCAAAGCCTCATTGCCAGCTTCTGGATCCCCAAATCCTGCTTAACATACATTATATTCATTCTACTGTAGGGGGTGGTCAGTGGATACAGGTATGTCCACAAACTAAGGCATCAATCTAGCTTGTGTTTATAATTATTTACATGAGGTATTGTTTGAAAACATAGTGATAACTGCATCCCTTATTGTTAGGAAGCAGAAGGGAGCAATAGTCATTACAACTATAGCACAGACATCCATCTTGTCTCCAAAGTCTTAATATTTTAGTGTCCAACAGCTCTAACTTAAATTCCCTTGAGGTAATAACTCATACCCCTGTCTTCCCTTGACTGTTTCAACTTCCCAGAGCACAGCTCTCAGCCTTTTGATTGTTGTTTGAGATGGCTTCCCAATCTATCCCTTTCCAGGTCTAACAGCTTGACTATAGAATCCCTCACAAGTACTGTGAGAGATGTATTATTTTGAAAAGGATATTTTTTCTAGGATAGGTTCAATTTTTAAATTTTATTTCAAAGATACTTTAAGAGTGGTTACAGTTACATTAGTAAGGTAAATTCCTTGTTGAATATTGTTACCCACTCCATTGTTGTTCTCATATCCTTTCCCAACTCCTACCCTTCTCCCCACCCCAAAGTTGTCAAGTTCATTTCTGACATAGTGTCTTGTGAATATCATTGTTGCAGTGGGTCGCTCTTTGTATTTCTTTCATCACTATGTTTTTCCTTTCCTTCTCCAAATCAGATAAATGTATATACAAAATGGAAGGTACCAGAATTAAGACAGAGATTGACAGGGATAACCCAATGGAACAAGATAAATGAAATAAAATAAGATCTAGATACACTACTTTAGAGATATCAAGGATGACATCTGAAAAAAATGACTTTTTTCCATACCTTGGAGTTCATTTCAATTAGCATCATTTTGTAAGGTCAAATGTACATACCTCTGGAACCAGCAATCCCACTCCTGGGCATTTGTGGAAATGATCTCAAGGTAAAACTCACTAAATCTACAACTATGTTTTTGGAAGCATTATTACCATATCTAAGATATTGAACCCATCGAGAAGCCCCTCTATATATGAATGGATCAAGAAAAGCTAGTATATCTACACAATGAAATTTTATGTTTCTATCAGAAAGAATGACAGCCCCTTTCTTAAGAAAATGGAAAGACTTGGGAAAACAGTAATGAAACCTAGGTTCCATGGTTTCCTTCATTTTTATTAATATATGCTTAGGATAGTCCTTGCAGACAGGTTCACATTTTAAACTCTTAATATTCCCTTTTTTTCTCCCTCTTCCTCTCTCATTGCATTTGTGTGTGTGTGTGTGTATGTGTGTGTGAGTGTGTGTGTGTGTGTGTGTGTGTGTGTGTGTGTGTGTGTGTGTGTGTTTGCCTGCCCGTGCGCATGCGCGCCGCGCAGTAATAAAACTTGACTTGGAGCCTCAACTCTTCCTTGGTTTTTTCAGTAATGACTGACTGAGTCTGTACTATTTGATCCAAGGTTTCAATCTGTCTTTGATTGAACAATTGAACATAAATGTCTCATGGATTGCTACCCCAGCCATCGGTGAACTCTGACCTTCCCATCTCAGGCTCGTGACTATCTAGAAATAAGGATAAGGCACTGGCAGCCAGCTCTATTGCCAAGTGTCTTTTGCTTTGCTTTGCTTTTGTTTTTTGTTGTTTTCGTGCATACAAAATCTGGAAGGAAAACAAATCAGTTATAATCAGGAGTATTCACATAAAATGTGAGTTGTTTAAAGATTACCTTAATAATATTATCCTTTTGCATCCACATTATATGATTTGATTTTTATCTCTACTATTGCAAACAGTCAAATAACACACATTTTGAATCTTCTTGTCTTGGTTTTATGGTTTGTTAGGTGTTTCAAAACAGAGTTTATCAAGGTTTAACTCTTCACTACTGAAGCAAGACTTTTAAGATTATTCAATGTCCTCCAAATCGTAAGTTCATCACTTCTTGTGACACCTTATGAGCACAGGTAGTTTCCTATAATACCTACACGTATTTTAGACCTCAATTCAATGTGCTCTATTGCCAAATATGCAAGGGCATCCTTTGTAATTCTTGAATTTTCACTGCTCTTTTCTCTACTCTTCAGTGCTAAGTCCTGTGATGATCTTGTTAACTTTCTCCCCTGGTACATTCATCATTGCATCTTGGGAACTACTGGTATACACTACTGTACTTCTGTCCATTCTCATTGTGCTTTGGCTTAACCTTTCTCATCCTGGAGGTCCAGAGATGGGGATATTTTCTTCAATCTTTAGCTACGACATCTATCTTTATACTTTCTAGCAATACATTCATTGAATTCTTTCTTTAAATTCTAATGCCTTGAAAATAATTACTGCATTTTCATGGCTTTTTGATTTGGCATTAGGGAAGAATATAGGTCAGTAACTGTAACTTAGGTAAAAGAAGATTGCAATCATTCTTCAATAGCTGTTGTTCATTGGATAATGTTTACTTCAAGGTGTGCCTGCCTGTTTCTTTTTCATTGTTTATTTTTCAATGTAGCCTTTTCTTCTGGAAAGTATTTATGGGCCTAGTGAAGATCAATTCCTACTGTAATTAGTCATTAATTGTATGCCAACATAATTTCACAGATCCTTCTGAGTTTCTTCAGGGTCTGTATAGTAGTGCTTCACATTCTTAGATATGTTTTAACATCGATGCATCCAATGATAAAGACACATTGCTTAAATCACCATTTTGATGACTGCAATAAACCATGTTGCAACCTCACAGATATCCCACCCTAACTACTCTAGTCCCTCATAGTCGCCTTGCTCCCCTTTCCTAGTACATCCAAGCTCCTCCATTCCCTTTCATTTCCCACCCCCAACTAGCCTTCTCCCTCGAGCCCCTCCTGTTTTCATCAGAACCTCCACCTATAACTAGCCTACTTCTAAGTGGAATAACCTCTCAAACCCAGCCTTGAACCTACCTCTTCTCACAAAACCCATCATGCAATACCAAAAACCCTTCACCTCTCTATAACTGCCCTTGAAGCCTCACCTTGCTTGGCTAGAAGCTTCTCACACAGCCCATCTCCTGCCTGGAAAGCCAGCCCTGTTCCACCACAAGCCTCTCCACCTTCCACAAGTATTTTCTCAATGTCCTGCCTTACTCCCCAGATGAACCAGACCCCTATTGGCTCCTCCCTCAGATCCACACCTTATTCCACCAGATACCCTGCCCATAATTATCTACACCTTTGTATCCCTTCCACTCCTTCTCAAAGCCCCTTCTCCAACTAGCCCCATGGCTCTAAGCCCCCCCTTGCTCCAGAAAAACCCCACTAGAATACCCCCACCACACTATCCCATCTGTCAACACCCACATTGCTCCACTAGAAACAACGGTACCAGTTGGCCTCCATCTGGAAGCCTCACCAGGCTCAACTGTAAATCCCCGTCCCTCCTTATTCCCTTTTGGAAAGTTGCTTTGCCCTACTGGAAACCCTGTACAAACCCCATGGCCTGCCTTGCAACACTGAAATCCCCACCTAACATTACTCCTCTTTTCAAAGTGGTGACTGACTATACCAGAAACCCCATCTTAACCATTCTAGTGCACTGGATCCTATCAGTGCTCTCCCAAAGCTCTGGTTCTGAAAATCTCCTCCATACATTGTGACTGTACCCTTCTCTGCAGGAAACCCCACTTCCACCCTAACACACTCCCCAAAGGCCTGCCATTGTCCACCAGAAACCCCGCCCCTTACTAGTCCATGTCTTCCTTTTACGACCCTGACCTCTCAAAGCCAGACCCTGAAATGCCTGTCCCTCATAGCTCTGCATTCCTGCACCAGAATCCCCACCTTATGTTAGCCTCTTGCCTACATTCACTGCCCTGCCTTATGGGAAACCTCATCCTACATATCCCACAAGGACTCACAATGCTCCCCCAGAACCCTTCCTCTAAGTAACCTCCTTCTTTGCAGCTTTGTTCTTCCTTCTCAAAGCTCTGCCCCAATCAGCCTCCAGCCCTGTAACCCAGCCTTCTTACTAAAGTACCGCCTACTCTACAAGAGACCAGACCCCTAACAAGTCTAGTACTTCCTGTCTCCCCCCTGCGGTCTCAAAGCCCTACACAGACAGGTCTTCACCCCCTAAGCCTCACCCTGCTCCACTACAGAGACTGTGCCAATACCAACCCCCCCTTTAAACCAGAGAGGGCTCCACCAGAAACCCACACCATCTCATACATGAAGGTACAATCTAGTAACTGTTATTACAAATGTGATTTTGTACTGGCCATAGAATTTATACTAATCAATATGATAAGAAAGCAGTATTGCAAAAAGGCAACAAAAATTTGACAGCTATTAGATGCCTTATTCTAGTTTGGGGTTCTGTTACCAGGCAGATACACATTGTGTGAAAATGTATGAAGGTGATTCCTCTTATTGGAAACCATTCTTTGAAGTATCAGTAAGGTTTCATGAATGATCATTTTATTTCTAGAAAATTCGTGTGCCCATTAACTTTAAAAATATTAGTTATTTTAAATCCTATGTTTTCGTTGAGGAAAGTGTATTAGATGATTTTCAACTCATCTCTATAATTTTGAAGTTGCTTACCTTACTATGTACCAGAGTTTTTAGAAACAGAAATTCTCTACCAGAGGGCTGGGAAGGTGGCTCAGTGGTAGAGTGCTTGCCTTGCATGCATGAGGCCCTGGGTTCGATTCCTCAGCACCGCATAAGCAAAAAAGAAAAAAGCCGGAAGTGGTGCTGTGACTCAAGTGGTAGAGCACTAGCCTTGAGCTGAAGAGCTGAGGTACCACGCCCAGGCCCAGAGTTCAGGCCCCACGGCTAGACCCCTCCCCCCAAAAAAGAAAAAAGAAATTCTCTAACAGAATCCACTTTGAATTTCCTCCTTCCACTAAAGTGTCCTTTGGAAAAGATTGAAGTGAGATTATACAGGTAAAATGCCAGAAATAAAAACGTATTTTAGATCATAACAAAATTATGATAAAGACCCCACCCAGTGTGCTTTTAATTTTCTAACAAAAGGAACTTAAGCCTATTTAACTGTAGACTTTCTGAAGACTAGAAGACAAAAATATAAGAAATGCCCTGTTATACCATGGTTCTGAAAACAAAACCAAAATAAGGAAAGACAACATAACGACATAGAAGGGAATGAAGAACTTGTACATGTGATATAGCGTGTAAAAAATACACTGAATCAGGTAAAAATTATTATGTTCACCATGTCTGGTTGTTCAATATATTTCATTGTAAATATTGTTCTTTGTTAAGCTGTGACTTAATATTAAAAGTATCAGCAGGGATCTGCCCAGGTAATTATGAAGTTAGTCAATTTCATCATTGCAAGATAATCAGGATGAAAAACTCCACACACCTTAAGACACACCTGCAACAGCAGTAGACATACACTCCTATTGGTCCAACAGTGTAAGCCAGACCTGTGTTTTACCAAAGCTTTGTATGTGGTATGTTATTATTTATTCTGGCTGAAGAGCCATAGTAACTTCAATTTTAGATTAACCCCACCATTGTGTGCTAGGCTTCCCTCAGAGTAATCCCAAGAGAGAGAAAAAAACACAGGTTGCCACCAACCCTGCCCACCCTTAAGAAATCAAAACAATTGCTCAAGTGTTCCAGGAACAGTACATACCAATAGTTCAGAGAAAAGGCAGTGCAGTTCGGGTGGACTCAAACCAATCATGTAACTGCTTGTGTGGAAATTCCCTAAATTTGTTTGTTCAGTACTATAAAACTGTGCTGATTTTGTGCTCAGGAATTCTTAGCATCACCGGTTAGTGAGTACACAAAGGACCAGCTTGAGCTTGCAAATAAAGGACTCTTATGCTGTTCATATTGGTCGTGGTCTCTGGGGGTCTTTCGGGGGTCTCAAGTCTATACAACATTTCTGGGGGTTCATGTGGAATCCCCCTCATAAAACCATCCAGACACCCCACCACAGAGACTCAAAAAAACAGCTGTTAAGTCAAGGCAGTGCTGTTCTGTATATTTGGTTGCCTGCAATTTCTGTATCTGTAATTCTGGTTTCCCACAGGGTCTGTATTCTGGTTGGCAAGGACTCTTGGTAGACAAGCTATAAGATTGCCAACGGGGTCTGTGAGAAGATGTCCCCAGACACCTCTTGGTAGATTGCTGTTTACTATGGACATTTTTGGGAAATTTCCTGTCTGTAGTCTGGCACTTTCTTGCAGACATTTTTTGGGAATTTTTCCATCTGTATTAGGAAGTTTTCCATTTTGGGGGAAACTCTCCATCTGTAGTTTGGCACATTCCGGTTTACAATTTACAATGATGCAGTGTGTCTTTGTAAGTTCTGTCTTAGTGTTGAGTGTTCTGTTTGTCATTTGGAGTTTATCTTAGCCTTTGGCCTTGGCCCAGGAGGGTCTGAATATAGGGGAGAATCTGTCAGTCTGAGGGGATGGCTGCTAGGGACTTATTTCCCTTGCCCCAAAATGACTGGGACTTCTCTTCCACTTTGGAAGGCTCCTGGGTCAACAAACGTTGGTGAGACATCACCCCATTCACTGACACCTGATTGTTCTCTGTTCTATGTTTCCTGAGGTAGGGAAGTTCTGGGTGAGAGTGGCAGGCTCATTCAGCAGACTCTGGATTCAGCTTGCTGAGTGAGAACGGCACAGAGTTCTGGTAGCGATAAACTCAGCCTTTGCGTGTTGAGTTGTCTAGTTCTGTTTTATAATTGGTACGAGCTTTAATGTGGGTTTTTGGTTTTTGTGTTTTTGTTATTTATTTGAACATCTCTGGGGAAATAAAAGCTCCAGCCTCCAGCTGAGCTCAGTCACAGAGAAGGCTGTGTGGCTGGGTTTCACTTTTCAGCTAGTCCTGACAATATAAAGTGCTCTTGTCTAAAATTGGGTAAAAATCATGCCAGTTTAGTTTCAGGTGACCCTCCCCCCAGCATTCCTCCAACAGAAGGTGTTCAAAAGACTAATTGGTGAAATGCCTTCGTAAACAAGCAAGCCTTGGAAAAATGAAGCTCAACAAAGATACTTAGTTTCAAAGAAATATTGTCTTCAATTTTTGTTTGAAAATTTTAGAAAATGTATGTACAAGTTGTTTTTATTTTTGCATGCTTAAAGATCTGTGTGAGTGTGTTTTGTATGTGTTTGGTAATATATTGAAGATAGACATTTTCAGCATTCTGTAACAATTGGGTGAGTTTAAATTTAAAATTCAAAAGGTTATGAGATTTGGACATTACCAAAAAATTTTTAAAGAATTTTCACTTTGTTTTAAATAGCTTTTAAGGATTCTTTAACTTGAAAATTAGAAAATCTGGTATTTTAGAATGCATAAGTCTCTTTACACTGTAATCAAGATATCTGGCTTAACAAGGAGAAACTTAGAAGACAAGAGAAGAACTATCTTTAGGAGTGAAGGGTGAACATGCAGAAGTGCAGTTCAGCTGGTCATGCACAGTGGAACCATGCATGGTGAAAGAGGGCAAGCTGACACAAATGCAGTTCATCTAACCCTAAAGAGTCGGATTGGGTGCGTGCCCATTACACAGGAAGGGCTAAGTAGCTCATCTTTATTCTGTACCTTACCTTCAGATAGACACTGGAAACATGATGGTAAAACTGAATGATGTAATGATCTGATTAACGTTGCTAAAACTGTCCCTTGGATGAGTTAAAATTAAAATTAAGAAGGCCTTTAAAAAGGGTTAAAAAGTTTATTTATATAATGTGATTTGTTCTCAATGATATTCTGCTATTGAATATTTTTTAAGGCATAATGGTGTTAAGTCTAGCTTCTTGGTACAGTGATGGTGATTGCAATGTTTGCAATAAGAAAAAAATTGTTATTTGAGTTTAAAAGTTTTAATGTGTATCTGTATTAAAACAAGCAGCCAAGAGGAAATTAGTGACACCTAGCCTTGAGAGGTCAAGGGATTTTTCAAAATGCAACTAAAAGCTAAACTATAGAATATTAAAACGGAGATTACAAATTAGGAATTGATTTCTGTATATAAAGTTTAAAAGTAAAAATGTTCTAAACATTTGCCTCAAAGTGCTAAAAGGAAAAATTATGATTACCAAAATAATTGCTTACTTCCTATTTCAGTTTGCTCTCATAGGTTTTTTTTTGTAACAGTTCCCAGCAGGCCCCCAAAAAGGAGTAAGGAGTCTTGTAAGTTTATCAGATGTAACTTTGGCTCTTAGTAATTTTCAGGTAAGAACATGCTTAAAAGCTTAAAATTCTGTTGAACACTTTGTTGCTTTTAAGTGAATGAAAGTGGCCTTTTATGAGAATTGTTGATCTGCAAACTGGTTCCACGCCAGCCCAGGCAGAAAAAGGTCCTTGTGAAACTGTCACCTCTACTCAGTCAAAAGATGGCTGAAAGAGCAAGCAGAGTTGCTTTAGGACTCAAAGTGGTAGAGTGATAGCCTTGAGCTGTAGAGCTGAGGGCTAGCACTCAGGCCCCGAATTCAAGTTCAGCAACTAACTAAGGGAAATGCCAATGAGGCATTTTTCCAGGTGTGGAGAAGACACTCCTGGGATGAAAGCAATGGAGGAGCAGCCAGAGACCATAAGCCACTGCTTGGATGGTAGAAATAATGTCAGATCCTAGAGTCATTTATGCGTGGCCTTTCAAAAATTTGTCAGAACCATGAGGTCATGGGAACATAGTTTGTAAGCATGCCTACTGTCTATGCCTATCTACCTTGTAAGGGACAGGAACTCGTCAGTCATCTGTGATAGTACTAAAAAGATAAGGTTTTAAAATGTGGAAGATAGTTTAGATCCCAACCCCTGTATGTGCCAAAAGCTCTAACTGGCAGTAAATTTTGAGCTGATGCCCGCTACATGAAATTCATCTGCTCAGGAATAAAACTTTGTAAACCTGAGAGTGTGTTTCTGTTGATATCTGTCTGAAGGCCTACATAGGTAACTGAGGCATTGTTAGGAATACTATAGATCACATTCCTATGCCATCCAGAAAGATCCTTTTGCAAACCAGAAGTCTAAATAAGCTCCACTGCTGTAGCCAGAAAAAAGGTCTGTGCATTTGTTAAAAGTTAAAATATTGTTCTTAATGACATTTAACCCTGATAACCTCTTTGTAAAATAGGCTATGGTTATAGGTTCCTGGCTAACTAGGATCAACATCCCTGAGTCAGCTTGAAGAAGTGACAGAAGATGAATCTTTGCCCATCATCCCCTTTGAAGAACAAGGGACCAGATTCACATTATTTAAAAATGTGGCAAAACAGACAGAATGAAAAGACATGGGAAATAATAGTACAGGCCTGAGCACTCTATATCTGCCCAGAAAATCCTAGCCTTATTAAAAGAACTATCTAATTTAAAAAGTTGTCATCTTTGTAAATTGTCCCGGGCTATTGTCTAAATAGTTTTAAAATCTAGTGGGGTCACAGCCTGCCAAGCTTATGCCATGTGTCCTTAACCAGGTTGTGTAGCAATTTTTAGCTCAGCACAAGGTGTGACTGTCCATTGGAGCCACTGAGAGACCCTGCTGCTGCTGCTGCTGTTGTTGCTGCTGCTGCACACCCTCATGGGTAAAGTTCAATGACAGCCTGACAGTCACCTGCAGGAAATCTACATCATCACCCAGACCACCTCCACCGCAGTAAAATAGACTGAACTCCTGCTTGATTCCATCACCTGAGAATGCTTCCCTGTTGAAATCTGCTACAAAATAAGATCTTGTGGGACATTCTTTTGGTGATATCTAGTAACCCTCGCTACTCCCACAGTGGATATTAGTGGCAAAGTTATTGCTGAATTGCCTTAGGCATTCAGGGTCACAGCCTCTTTTCGCTCTGGTATGGTAATATCCTGCTTCTTCCTGGGTGTGTTTTAAAGATAAAGGAGGATTTTTTAAATCAATGGATAAAGTAAGAGGAACGAGACCCAGCCCTAATCTTAGCCTTAAAATCTATCAAGCGTTTCATCCCACTAGTGACTTGAGGCTTTCTGAGATAACATGGTTCCACAAGACAAAGGAAAAGTGGGCAGTTTTAATCTCTAACCACAAAGAAGCTCAAGGAATTATAAAGAAGAGGAGGGTAGTACAGAAAGCATTAGGAAAGGAATTGGGGAAATATTGGTATCCTCTGGGTAAGAAAGGATTTAAAAAGAAAGGATTATCTTAAAATGTTTGTAAAGAAGACAAACCTCAGAAAGTTTAAGTATGTAGCAAATGGTATGAGTATGTCTTAAAATTGGAGCATATGAGTACTCTGGTATAAAATTAAGTTAGCTGTGAGGTACGGAGTCCGGATTGCTGGAAGAAAATGTAAGGCCCTTTGGTAGTGTTAATTTTGTTACTCACATTTGGACATTGTAGACTGGCCTTTGTAAAAGAGAGGATCAGCACAGTCCATCTATCAGTTGTGAGATCACAATACCAAACTGTACATATAGAAGACTGTGCCAATTAGGGACCATGATTGGTCCCTGATGCTCTAGAAGAGAAGAGAATGAAGAGCCAAAGTAACTCCAATTTGAGATTGACCCCATCTTTTGCTAGGCTTCCCTCAGGTTAACCCCAAGAGAGAGAAAAAAAACACAGGTGCCCAAAACCCCGCCCACACTTAAGAAATCAAAAGAGTTGCCCAAGTGTTCCAGGAACAGAACATACCAATAATTCAGAAAAAGTGCAGTGCAGTGCAGTTAGGGTGGACTCAAACCAATCATGTAACTACTTATGTGGAAGTTTCCTAAACTTGTTTGTTCAATACTATAAAAGCTGTGCTGATTTTGTGCTCGGGGACTCTTAGCATCACCATTTACCAAGTGCACGGAGGACCAAGCTTGAGATTGCAAATAAACGACTCTTGCTGTTAGCATTTTTTCATGGACTCTGGCGGTTTTCCGGAGTCCCAAGTCCATATAACAGGGCTTGATACAAAATGTCTCTTCCCAGAGAATTAAATGATGGCATTTATGGTTAACATGATTTAGGGTCATTATTAACATCTAACACATGATGACGTTTTTATTTATACCGCTCTTTCTCCCTTTCTTTCTTCCTCCCTTTCTTTCTTTTCTTTTCCTCCTGTCTTCCTCTCTTTATTTTTTCTTTCTTTCTTTCTTTCTTTCCTTCTTTCTTTCTTTCTTTCTTTCTTTCTTTCTTTCTTTCTTTCTTTCTTTCTTTCTTTCTTCCTTCCTACCTTCCTTCCTTCCTTCCTTCCTTCCTTTCTTTCTTTCTTTCTTTCCTTCTTTCTTTCTTTCTTTCTTTCTTTTTTTCTTTCTTTCTTCCTTCCTTCCTTTCTTCCTTCCTTCCTTCTCTCCTCCTCCTTCTCTACTTTCTTTTCTTTCTCTTCTCTTTCTTTCTTTCTTTTTTTCCTTCTTTCTTTCTTTTTTCCTTTCTTTCTTCCCTATTCTTCCCTCTTTTAGGAGATGAGTATGAATTGAGATATTTTGTTTGCTGAACAAGTATTCTACCATTAGAACAATCCTTTTACAATTTAGTTACTTTGCTCATAGGTTATCAGTTTTGCTGAGGGCCGAACAGAGGCTAAGTTCCTCACCTCTGTCTGAGAAGTAGCTAGGTTCATAAATGCATTCCAACATGCCAGGCTTAAGGATGATATGAGAATCTTATTATTTTCCTTGCACACTCATTCTGAACTGTGATCCTCTCAAATTCTACCTCTAGTTAGTGATGTGAGCTCCAATAGCCTGCCACCAGTATAGATCGTGTAAATGAATGGTTGAAGACAATTTCAGTTTAATCTCTTTTTTTGACAGTCCAGGGGCTGTTATAACTTTATTTCTGTACAATTTTTGTGTATATGTGCACATTAGCTTTAAAATGTTGCTTTTCTCCTCTTTTTTTCTTTTTTCTTTTTCTTGATACTGAGGCTTGAACTCCATGCCTGGGTGCTGTCCCTAAGCTGTTCAGATCAAGGCTAGCACTTTGCCACTTGAGCCACAGTGCCACTTCAGGGTTTATAGTGGTTAATTGGAGGTCAATGTGTCATGGATTTCCTACCAGGGCTAGGTTTGAACTACCATCCTCAAATCTCAGCTTCTAATTAGCTAGAATAACAGGCATGAGCCACTGGTTCCCAGCTAAAATGTTACTTATTTTAAGTTCTGTGATTTAGTTGAGGGAGTAGCATGAGTGTGTAGAAAGGTAACATTCAAGTCATCTCTCTAATAATTTCAGAGTGTCATTTTCATAATATTTACTGCAGTGATTAATAACAGAAGTTCCCAAAGTAACATAATGATCCTTCATTTTCTCCCTGCCATAGGTACTATTGGAAGAGAATATTATGTATGAGTCCAGCAATTTCTACTAATTAAAGACCAATCTGCCCTAGTTTATGAAAAAATGTCCTTCATTCAATTGCTGATGCTTTTTCTGACTACAAATATAATGAAACCTGTAGTAGTCTGTAGAATTGTATACCACCACAGGCATTTTAATTCACAAGAATTTCAGATATCAAAATGTTTATTTTTTTGTCAGTGGTGGGGCTTGAACTCAGGGTCTGGACACTGTCCCGGAGACTGTACTCAAGTTAGTTAGCACTCTACTAATTGAGCCACAGACCCACTTTTGCTTTTTGAGTTGTAAATTGGAGATAAGAGTCTTATGGGGACTTTTCTGCCTGGGCTGGCTTTGAACTGTGATCCTCAGATCTCAGCCTCATGAGTAGCTGGGATTTCAGGCATGAGACACTGGCACCTGGCTTCAAATACTCATTTTTAAAATGATGAACTGCTTGGTGCCTCTGGCTCACATATATAATCCTAGCTAATAGGATTACAGGTATGAGAAACAAACACTAGGTGTGTGTTGTTCATGTTGGTGTTTATTGGCATGTTTTAATATTGTTTGTTATACTACAATGCTCTTATTTTTATTTTTACCTAGATGAGGGTGATAGGTGCTAACCAGTGTTGAACCTTATTTAGCTGAGATAGAGCCATGTGCCAGTTCTTGCCTAGAATGGCATGGAATTGAAATCCTCCTGCTCTCAGCTCCCATGGACCTGGAATGATAGACGTATTCCATCACACATAGCCAGAAGCTGGGGAGCATTGCAGGTAAAACTACACTGGTCTTGAATTGATATACCATATACCTAGCTTTACAGGCAAAACCATGTTGTATTCCATTTCACTTTGAAGTAGTGTATGTACATACTTAGAGAGTACAATGATAACACACTACATGTTTAATATATAGAATAGTCAATATATTTAGCACGTTTATCTCCTAAAACATTGAAGCTAATGTATTTTGGTAACCTCCTGACTCTGTTAGTTATTTTGGAATATACAGAAACATGAATACATTGATAATGTGCATTAGAAAATGGGAAGTTAATAGAGTTAGAGACAAGTTAGACTATGTGTAGTAAATATATATTTATCTATTTTGGTTCCGAAGAACTTTATCGAATATTCACCATGACAATACCACTATATATCCACCATGACAAGAATTTTCCATTTCATAACCTGCCATCTTTTATCTTTTTTAAATTCTCCTTATAATTATGAATGTTTTCCTGTTTTTATAATGTTTTGAAATTATTATATGATGGAATTAAAAATTTGTGGAGTCTACTAAAATTATCTCATTTTGTTTGGTTTTGTGATGCTAAATTATTAAGACCAAGGTTTCCTGAAAGTTATGCTAGCAGACTGTATCCCTAACTTATATTCTAATTATATCTTATTATTGTATTTTGATATACGGCTTTGCTCTTGCTGTTTTTTGTTTTTCGTTTTTTGTTTTTTGTTTTGTTCATAAGGCTTGTACTCAGGGCCTGAACTCTGTCTCTGCACTGTTCAGCTCAAGACGGGCGCTCTACCACTTGAGCCAGAGCGCCACTTCCTGTTTTCTAGTGGTTTATTGGAGATAGGAGTCTCACGGTCTTTCCTGCCCGGGCTGGCTTTGAACCACAATCCTCAGATCTCAGCCTCCTGAATAGCTAAGATTACAGGCTTGAGCCACCAGCACCCAGCTGCTGTTGCTGTATTATGGTATAGGGTGTTGTGAGGCTCAACTGAAACTTTCAAACCCACTGCCTCCAGTAGCAATGTTTTATCACCAGGTTCTGGAGGCTCATAATTATAACTATAGCTAATCAGGAGGTTGAGACCTGAGATTTAGTTCAGATAGCCTGATCAGGAAATTGTATGTCTTTCCTCTCCAATTCACTACAAAAAGCTTGCAGCAGAAATGTGGCACAATTGGTAGCACTACAGTTAAGGGAAAGATATTTGTGATTGTCATATAGCCCCGGAGTTCAAGTCCTAAAACACACATATGCACTGACACACATTTGCACACACACACACACACACACACACACACATTCCCATACAGATGTACACACAGAGAGTCACCGCAATATTGTATCTTAAATTCTTATCCAGAGATTGGACAACAGCCCACTTATTAGTGAAGGTTTTTCTTGATTATTTTGAAGGAGGATAGTTCATGAGACACAGGTGACAAGACATTAGTGAAGAACACTTTATAAACGACTAGCTTATAAAAAGAACAGGAGCACGGATTTTTATCTTTAAATCTTACATTCCTTCAAATATAGTTTTAAATAATAATCATTAAGGGGAAGGGAAGGTGGCTCAGTGGTAGAGAGCTTGTCTTGCATGCATGAGGCCCCGGTTTGATTCCTCAGGACCACATAAGCAAAAAAAGAAAAAAGCCAGAAGTGGCACTGTGGCTCAAGTGGTAGATTGCTAGCCTTGAGCTGAAGGGCTTAGAGACAGCGCCCAGGCCTAGAGTTCAGGCCCCACGACTGGACACCCACCCCAAAAAATAATAATCATTGAATTATGACAAGACAATGCAGCACCTCTTCCCTTCTCCCTTTCCCCTCTGTCATAAAATATGACAAAAGTATCAAAAATAGTCTTTTATCTTAAAAGAATGTACACGTGTAAAAATGACTGACTATATGTGTAAGGTTTTTTTCAATACTTTTATAATTTTTCCCACCTCTAACTACTTGCCTTTTTGGCAGATTACAGCACACAGGGGCTTCAAGAGCAAACAGAAGATTAGGAAACATAAACCAAACAGTGTCCTAGGAAGTAGATGTCAGAAATAGATGCAATAAGCACATGGCAGGCTGAGAGGTCCCTGAGACGCAAAATGATTTTTGCAGGATGAGAGGAATAGTGACAAATAAGGCACGGATCTGACCTAGGAAAGCTTCCTTGAGGCTGAGACTGTGCTGGTTCCTAGGCCTATCTGAGCATGTTGGGATTTAACAATGTCCATATTTGTATAGAGAGATGTGGGAGGGAAAATTTCAGCCTCCAGTTTGTCTTTGGGATGGTCTTATGTGAGTAAGCAGCTTACATCATTGGGCTTTGAGAGATGACACTACTTCCCTCACAATGGAATAGAATATGGAACTCTGAGACCCAGGCAACTGTAACTTACAGTCAACTCAAGCCAGCTCACTTGGCCTGTGGCTCAGGATCAAGAAAGACATTCTTGTGTTGTTTTCAAAGTTCAAGAGAATCAGGTCCCAGGCATGAGAGGGGTGAGTGCCTCACTCGATATTGCATACATTGGATCAGTGCCAAACTACGAATACAATGTCTCAGGCCTTTTTATAAGAAGAAACCAAGGGGATCACAAGGCAATTCAGGCCAGGTGTAACTATGACAGGAAATCTATTTAATCTCATTCTAGCCCACAGCACAGGCTTCTTCTTGTGTGCTTTTTTATGTGTATATTGAGAAAATATTTATTGTGTGCTTTTCAATCCACTCTATTACTCATTTTGAAGTGTACTCCTATTTCCATGTTTCAAAGATCCATTATTTTTACCACCTCAGTGTGATAATGAGTCTGCCAAAACCCTGAATGTGCCTTATAATATATGGAGCTTGGACTCAGGCCTGTTGGAAATGCTGGTAATGGACCTGGTCCCTGCCTACCAGAAAGGTGATCTCTTCTATGTTGGAAACTTCCACCACCACTAAAGTGAGCGGGGGACAATGGAGCAGTTGCTGAATATTGTTTAAAAAGTGAGTGCTCCTCATTCAAACCCAGGACTGATGAGACCCCCTGGCAGATTATTGAAATAGTTGGTACCTCTCTGAGACTGTTTCACTGGGGTTTTATCACAGGAGCTTGGCTTGAGACAAAGAAGTGCACTCCCTGGATAACTCCTTAGGAGTGGCCTGCCAGAACATTTCATTTTCCTCAGAAGCTAGTGTTGCCTTAACAGTTTGCTTGCTGAGAGACTAGGATTAAAGGAATGAGCCAGTGTCACCCAACGTCCACCCTCACCTAGGAAATCACTATCTTGAATGCCTTTGAAGGAATATAGATGGAAGAAAGAATGGAACTTGAACTTGGGGCCTGAGTGTTGTTCCGTTCGTATCACTCTACCATTTAAGCCCCAAGTCCAGGTATGGCCTTTGGCTGGTTAAGTGAAGGTAAGTGTCTAATTTTACAAACTAGACTGGGTTCAAACTGTCATCCTTAGATCTCACCCTCCTGATTAGTAGGATTAGAGGCATGAGCCATGGGACATTTATTTGGACAGGTGCTAATAAGCATCCTCAGAATTTCCATGAAATTGTATAGACATATCTCCACTTTTTGTCTGTTATGTTTACATTACCATATGTGACTTAACCAGTACCATGTGTGTCCTGTTAGTTCAGAGAAGAAGCATAGAGTTAAGTTCCTTCTCTCCTCCCGTTGGTACAGATCCTTCTACTGTAACTGGGAGGAAGATGAACAAGATTAAGAAGTAAGTGGACGTGGCACAAAGAGAAGTTCTGTCTTTGAAAACTGGGTATTTTTGAGGTTTCTGAATCAAATTCAACTTCCTTTTTTGCACACCAGTTGTGATTTTCACCAGGGGGTTGAGGCTTGGCACTTCAGTGGATAACAGATTACACCGTGTGGATGTGGTTGTGGTTTTGGATTCTCATGAATGACGAAGAGGGCTATGTATAGCACGTCAGATCAAGTGGGGAAACAACCTTCTCCTCCTATCATAGGGAGAATTTTAGATGATTATATTTGAGAAATTTCTAGAAGTGGGTTTTGAGGAGCGTCCTGCTTTCAGGAGTCTCTTCCTACAACATGCCAGTCCCGCCAGAAAGAGGCAATAGTACAAAGCTCAGGATGGGGAGGAAAGGCTCTCATTTTCTTTGTCACCAATCTGCCCATAGCATAGTTTGTTCCATCTTCCCTATGTGGATGGACTTCTACCTTGATGATTTCTATTAGAACAAAAACCATGACACCCTGAAAGAACTTACACAGTATGTCAAGCTCAACATGCCCTCTTCAGACTTGCTCTTCTGCTTACATATTCTTCTGGACCAGCTAGAGGAACGCATGGCCCATGAGACCAAGAAAAAGTGGAAGAAGCCCTGTTTAGATACCTCAGATCTGGTGAGTATGGATGGAACCTGGGTCTCTAGGCATGGGCCATATGGGCATAGAGCCCATAGTACTGCCCAGCTTGTCAAAATATCCTTTTATGGATATTCTTTGCCAGGTAATATCTGTTCTCCTTTGAAAGAACTTGGAAATAGCAACTTGTTAGAAACATCCTAACTTCTCATCAGTGTTCAGTCCAAACTCAAGTTCTACAGCTTCCCCCATTAGATTCTCATGAAAGTTTAGTCACACCTTAACTTCTAGAGTTCTAAGACTCCTGTACCTATTTCCATGCTCGGGTTTGCATCAGAGTAGAGCAGCTCCTGCAGATCTCCAGATAAAGAACCCATCAGTGATGTCGTTTATGATGACTCATGGAGATCAGAAACCATTACTGATCTCCAGAAAGCATGTGAACATAGAGGGTGTTTTTTTAATATATAGAAAGGCCCAAGCAGGTTTTGAGTCCTGTGGACATCCCACTGCTTCTGAACCCCACATGTGAAGCAGGTGTACCTTCACTTACCACCAAGGAAGAAGATGATCCAGAATGTCTTCCATTGATGTTCATAATCCACCTAGATTAGGTCCAAACAAGTAAAAAAAATACATGTCTTGGAATGCAGGGTAAATGTGTGCTAATGGAAAATGACCCCAGTGTATCTTCAGGAAAACCAATAAGTGAGGTCCTAAATCTAGATTCAGTTGAGGAAAGGGAATCTTTCCTCACAGAATATCCTGACGAATCTGTCCTCCTGCAGGGGATCCAATTTCCAATTGAGAAATTAGAATCTGTCCCTCCTTGGACTCAGGAAGAAAACCTTGTCTTTAGTGAGGAAGTAAATCCCTTTTAGGACTCTGAGGCAGAATATGTTTCTGAAGGCAACTTAGAAGCCAGTCTAGATTTAGAGATTCCTACCCCCATTCCTGGGAAAACCTGTATTTTTCTTTTTGTCCTGATGGTTATAAAATGCACATTCTATTTATTTTTTTAGCTCTATTAAAATGTTAGTGTTTTTGATATATTCTAGTATTCATGAATCCTAAATATGTTTCTTTTTAAGCATACAATCTGAAGCATTGTGCATACGTGTTCTTTTGGGGGAAAACATAGAGTGACAGTGGGCTGTACACGAGAGCCTACTGTATATTAACGAAACTGTTAAATGCACAGGGAGTGGCAAGGAAGCCAGGCCATGCCTGTTGGGGAAATAAGGTGGCTACAAAAGGTCTATGACATAGCATATTAGATGTTCTAGAAAGTTATTCTGTCAATTCGGACAAATGCCACAATACTTATAGTGGTATGTAGGACACTCTTCCAACCGTGAGTTCAAATCTGTATAAATTTCATTGTGCTTTGGGCACATATGGAAGAAAAAATACTCTCCAATAATATCATACAGTAATGTGAATCATTTTTTTTAAAACTGCTCCTAGGCTGAGAAGGTGGCTCAGTTGTAGAGTGCATGCCTTGCATGTATGAGGCCCTGGGTTCAATTCCTCAGCACTACATTAGCAGAAAAAGCTGGAAGTGGCATTATGGCTCAAGTGGTAGAGCACTGGTCTTGAACTGAAGAGCTTAGGGACAGTGCCCAGGCCCAGAGTTCAAGCCCCTCAACTGGCAAAAAAACCCCTGCTCCATTAAACAATTAATTAAATAATAATTAATTCAGGCGGCAGCCACTTCATCTGGCATGCTGGTCCCTCTGGTGATCCTAGTGGAAGCCTCCCCACCTCGGGCCCTTGTGAGCACCCCTCGCCTGGGACTGTGGGAGAAGATCAGGCTGCACCTGCTGTTGGGCTAGGGCAGCAACCTGGAGGCTGCTGCATGAATGACACAGTGCCACTGACTCACATCTAGCACCCCTCTACCCCTTGGACCGCATCCATGAGGATCAGCCCCTGGGAGCACACACACACTATGGGACAGGGTCCACCCACCTAGGAAGGAGTGCAGACTGAACAGATACCACTCTGTGGATCAGTTTGTACAGTATTTATCAGCCGTGGAGGAGGGGTTGATTCTGCTTTGCTGTGGGGAAAAGACAAAAAAGACAGGCTCAAGCGGGGTGATGCCAACTTTTGTACTCAGACTGGCAAGGAAACTTTCCTCCACACATTCGCCAGCAGGCTTAGGAAGCCATTCTATGCTCCTTGTCCATGGAGTAGCAGCCAGGGACACTCACATCTGATACTCCTGGATGCTCTTTTGGGTTTGTTTGTTAATTTATTCAGAGAGCCCCTCCCTCAGACAGCAGAGTTATATTCTGGGTTTTGTAAAATGTTCTGCATCTGAGCATTCCCAGTGTTTGGTTTTTGTATTGTTTCTTGTAAATCCGTTTTGAAATTTGTGTTTTAGGTGTTGAGGTGCTGGAGGAGAAGCCAGATTATGAAAATAGTTTCCTACAAGCTTTTCATCTAAAAATGAAAACAGATTCTCTCTAAAAATGCCTTTCAGGAAATAAATTTGAGAGTGGAAAAAAGGCTGTTTTCTCATGAGACAAAATGTGAGATTTTTATATGCATGTTTTATGCGTTCAAAATACAATTAAGTAATCCACTATCTAGGAACAATTGTCCAGACCTAAGAGTTAAGTGTCTTGGGAGTTAGAGGCAGGGTTTTTTGAGCTTTATCCAAAGGGAGGGAATAAAGTTAAAATCCATAGATTACTTTGTAGAATCAAAGTGGTAATACAAAATGAGGATCACTAAAAAAATCTCTGTGCTATTTGGGTTTTTTATTGTTGCATATGAATTTTTGGATTACTTCTATTTCATTGAGGAGTGAGATTGGGATATTGGTAGGTATCACATTGAATTTGGATTTAGCCTTTGGCAGTATTGCCATTTTCATGATGTTATTCCTCCCAATCCATGACCATGGGTGGTTTCCCACTTCCTTAGTTCTGCTCTCATTTTCTTTTTCAGGTTTTTAAAATTTCCGTCATAGAGGTCCTTCACCTCTTAACTCCTAGATATTTTATTTCTTGTGTGGCTTTTAAAAAGAGGTTGCTTTCCTAATATCACCCGTATTCTTATCATTATTGGAATACAGGAAAGCCATTGATTTCTGAGGGTGAATTTTATACTTGGCTAGTTTGCCAAAGTTTCTGATCAGCTCAATAATTTGGGAGTGGAGTCCATGTGGTTCTTTAAATACAGGATCATATCATCTGCAAAGAGGGAGAGTTTTACTTCATCTTTCCCTATTTGGATCCCTTTAAATTTGCATCTTGTATTATTGCCCCAGCTAGCATTCTAATACTAAGTTGAAGAGTAGTGGAGAGAGCAGTCATTTTTATCTCATTCCTGAATTTATAAGAAATGGCTTTAAATTTTCAACATTAATTATAATGCTAGCTGTGGGTTTGCCAAACCATAGCAGAAAGAACAGCACTGGAGCACTATCAGTTCCAAATTTCAAACTCTACTAAAAAGCCATAATAAAAGAACAGCTTGGTACTGGCACAAGAACAGACCTGAGGATCAATGGAATAAGACTGAAGACTCAGAAATAAACCCACTGACCTATAGCCACCTAATCTTTGACAAGGGAGCTAAAAACTAGGATGGAAGAAAGACAGCCTTTTGAGTAAAAGGTATTGACAAAATTGCTTCAACACCTGAAGAAAACTAAAGCTAGATATGTATATATCACCCTGCACGAGAATCAATTCCAAATAGATCAAAGACCTCAAAATAAAAGAAGACACCATGAAAACATTACATGAAGGAATAGGAGAAACTCTAGGGCTTTTTAGAACAAGCCGAAATTTTCTTAATAGAGAACTGGAAACAAAAGAAATCTAAGACAGTTTGGACAATTGGGATTGCATGAAACATCAGAGCTTCTGCAAGGCAAAAGTCGTAGCTAGCAAGATCAATAGAAAGCCCACGTTTTGGGGAATATCTTCACGAGTCATAAAACGGATGAGGTTTTATATCTAAAATATACTTAGGACACAACAAATTAAATCACCTGACAACAAATCCTCAAAGAAACTACTGCTCCATAACTAAGTGGGCTAAAGACTTAAAGAGAGACTTCTCTGAAGAGGAAATAAAAGTGGACATTAGTCTCATGAAGAAATGCTTAACTTTTCTAGCCATAAAAAGGAGAGCCTGGCATAATATATGACAAACATTAAGGGTAAACAACTACCAATTGTGAATATGGTCCCAAGCCAAACTCTCCTTTACATTTAAAGGATATATAAAAATATTTCATGACAAAGAAAACGTGAAACAACATATCTCCACCAAATCAGCAGGGTAGAAGTTAATTAAATATACCCTATATAGAGAAGATCAAGAAGAACAGGAACTGGTTATATAAAATGTTCCCTAGCAGAGAACAAGGTAAATATATTAACAGTAGGTGAGGCACAACTCCTAATAGCAGGGGTATAAAATAGCAGGGCTTATCAGATATTTCTCAGTCTTAACTTTCAATATCAATGGAATTAAATTTCCAATTAGAAAACAGATCAGATAGTAGTCTCAAAAAACAAGACACATCCATCCAGTGTCCACAAGAGATACATTTTATTGACAAAAACAAACATACTCAAACTGAAAGGCTGGAAGGAAAATTTTCAAGTAAATGGACACCATAAACAGGCCACATTAGAATTACTAAAATAAGATAAAATAGAATTCAAATTAAAATTAGTAGGTAGAGACATTACATATTGATAAAGGCAACTCTCAATTAGGAGGATATAACAAGTGTAAATATCAATGCCCTGAATCCTGGACCACCCTACATCATCAACCAAATACTACACAACCTAAAAACACATCTCAAACCATTATTGTTATCCATTGATTGGTTATACTGGAAAAACTCAACCAATAAACTGAAGACCTAGCTAACTACATTGACCACCTACCCCTAACAGACATCTACCTAATATACATTCAGTATCAGTATATACATTCTTCACAGCAGGTCATGGAAGATTCTCCAAAATAGAACCTATCCTATGTCACACAGAAATTCTGTCCAAATTGAAAGAAAATTAATTGAATTCACATATCTTTTCAGACCACAACAGAATAAACTTAGAATTAAACAGCTAAAACAAAAACCAAAAAAAGGTCAAACCCATGAAGAGTGAACAACACACTGCTGTATGACCAGTGGGGCACTGAAGAGATTAGAATAGAAATCTGAAAGTTTCTGGAATTTAACAAAAATGAATACACAAAATACCAGCTCCTCTGGGACATATTAAATGCAATACTTAGTGGAAAATTTATAGCTTTAAATGCCTACATCAAGCAATTGGGGAAATCTCGTATCAAGATTTCATTTGATTTTAATTATGGTCTGCTATTAGGACTCCCACAGACACCAAAATCAGAGAATGCTAATTAACCTGATAAAATGCATAATAAAATTTTTATAATTAATATAACATGAAGATTTTAATATTAATGACGTTAAAAATACTTGTATTCACATTATATAATATATTGAAATCCTTTAGTTTCATCAATTTTTAGAATATTTATAACTAAATGTAAATTGTTTGTAAATAGTTATTTGATGATGTATAAAAAATGAGAAAAAGATTTTCATACATATTACTACAAATGCAAACAGATTCACCTAGTTATATATAATCCTTCATTTGTTGGTTTCATTCATGCATGGATAACATGCGAAGAAGAAAATTGCAAACTTGACTTTACTAAAGGATTCATTACATGGAGTTTATGTTGGGCTAAATAGATTTTATGAATTAAATTGTTTTGTCCCATCCTTTCTCCCTCCCTTCCTTCTTTCCTTTCTTCTTTGCTTCCTCCTTCCTTCCCTCCATCCCTACCTCTCTCTTTCTCTCTTTCCTATCTGTTTTCCTTTCTTTCTTCTTTTCCTTCTTTCTTCCTTTCCTTCTTTCTTTCTTTCTTTCTTTCTTCTTTCATCTTATATTCCTCTCTTCCTTTTACTCAGAATATTTCTTATGGCAATAGAAAAAATCCCAACTGTTGTACTCTAAGGTGTTATGAGTAATTATAAATATTAACTAGATTAATATTAATTTTAATAACCTATGTTATATCTTAAGACAAATTATACTAAAAACAACTTCTCAAATGTTCCAAGATATGTAACAAATATGACTTTTCATGATATTCTTTATTTCTTCAAACTAAAATAAGCATTTAGACATAATATTGCATGTGTGTGTGTTTTGTTCTTGTGATTTTAACTCAAGACCTATACCTTAGTTGTTGTTTTTATCCTCAAGGGAATTGCTCCATCATTTGAGCCACAATTCTATTTCTGGCTTGTGTGTGTGTGTGTGTGTGTGTGTGTGTGTGTGTGTGTGTGTGTGTGTGTGTGTGTGTGTGTGTGTGTGTTGTAATGTGTGTGTGTGATTAATTGAGATGTGTCTCACAAACTTTCTTGCCAAGGCTGACTTTGAACCCCAGCTTCCTGAGTAGCGAGGATTACAAGCTTGAGACAGCCATATTTAGCACAGATTTAATATATCCAAGAATAAAATAAATTGTATTATTTGAATTCTAGATGCTCAATTTAACAAATTAACATTTAGATATTTATTCAGTTATTAAACCTGAACCTGCATTGTGAAAAATATTTTTCATTTTTATGAAAAAATATGCACTCAAAGGTTTAAATGACAGAATCTTTAGACAAATTGCAATACTCTATTATTCAAAAGCAAAAAAGGGATCGTTAATCAAATTTCTCATGTAAGCTAAAAAGTAAAAGGCTCTGTCAGGGTGAATGAAGCAATTTTTCATTAAATTAAATATTATATACTG
Source organism: Dipodomys spectabilis (assembly GCF_019054845.1). Classification (NCBI taxonomy): domain Eukaryota; kingdom Metazoa; phylum Chordata; class Mammalia; order Rodentia; family Heteromyidae; genus Dipodomys; species Dipodomys spectabilis. The sequence goes on along the minus strand of NW_024870821.1, from coordinate 1,564,664 downwards.
TGGCCAATATTACATACTGTGATTTTCTATTCTTTTAGACCTAAACTTTTTAGGTCTTGTATATTCATACATTTTGTGAGTATATAAAAATCTTGATTACTAGTCATGTATTTCTGAGGTTTGATTACTAAGTCATTTCAGAGAAACAGTGAATTTCATGTATTTTATGTCAACAGTGATTTTTAGAAATTGAATCAACCTCATAAGAAAACTAAAGCAAGATATTTAATCACTTATCCAATTATTCCTATAGACTTGAATATAACTAATTTTTGAATGTTAGGAAATTCATTTTATACCTACTCTCTAAAGAATAATTCTGATAAGTGATCATGATAGTATTTATTTTTCCTTCAACTTGAAGGAAAGAACTTCACTATAGATGACAAATACTTGAATAGAAATGTCATAAAATTATGAAAAATTCAAGTCATTATGAGTTAGATGAAATAGTCATTTTTGAAGGTCACAAAATGAAGCCTCTGAGAGCATCCTTATCCGTTAAATAAAATGTATTTTCACTCAAAATATTTCATTCATCTCTTGAGCAATGGTATAACCAAACCACCTCTATGCCAAATAGCATCTCAGGTATTTAAGAATAGAAGTTATCACAATTGCATAGAAAGATCTACCCACCAGTCTAGAAATTAAATCTAAAATTATAAAGGATTGGGATTAATAATTTGGTTTCACTATGTTGCCATAAAGAGGTGAAACCTTTCGCGTGGGCATAGTAATAGAGATTAGGTCACTGAGAACTTGTGATCAAAGAAGGTTTAAGATCAAAGTCCTTTCTTCCTCTTCCTTCGTTTACTTCTCTGTCTCCTTCTCCTTTTCCTTCTCCCTCTCCTTCTTCCCCTCTTCCCCTTTCTCCCTTTCTCACTCTTATTCTTCCTTTTCTTAACTTCCTCGCTTCCATGAATACACAAACTCCATCACATCTTCCTGATATGGGTACTGTACCACCAACAACCAAAAGCAATGAGAATAAGAAATGTAAATTGAAAGGTATAAAATCAGAAACCAAGATTAATCTTTCCTCCTTTGAAGTTAATTTTATAAAGTATTTTGTCATATCAATAGGAGACTGACACAGCATGTTCTCATTTATTATAAGGGATAAGATTTACTGGAAATAAATTTGGCCAATATTGTCCTAATGAAATAATTGATTAAATTAATTATATTTGGACAAATCTATTTTAAAATATCATATATACTTCAATAAGAGGCAAAAAATGTGTTCAGAGGGAGAGTGGAGGTGAAACTAGAGCTAAACAAGCTCTAACATAGAAAGCAGTTTTACTGTTCCAGTGAACAGTCCTAGGCTAGAGAATCACACCAAGTGTCCCTTCACAGTACACAGAGTTTGGCCAGACAGGGAAAATCCAAGCAAGGACACAGATCGGAGAACTTGCTGGTAGCCACAGCTGTGGCGGCCGTGGCAACAGTGATAGTGGCCATAGCAGCCATACCTATAACAAATTGTCCAGGACAAAGTTGCCAGACACAGCGGGACAGCGGATTCTACTCAACACCAGTAAGAACTGACAAGGAGCAGATATCTTCATACTGCAGATAGCAAACCAGAGATGGCCAAGGAACCAAGACTCTGACGTGAGTAGAATGCTGACATCCTCACTCCTTCTCAGGGAGCAGAGGAGGTAAGGCCACCCCTCACTGCCACCACCACTGGAGATCTCCATCTTTGATACTGAAAAAGGCCCATTTGAACAGCTATCTCCAACTCAGGCTTGGAAGAAAACAAGATCCATTTAGGAGGTCACAGGAACCTGACCTGACTTGCCAGGCTCAGTTCCACCCAAGAGAAATCACCCAGCCCAGGCAAAGAAGCTCCGCCCTTAGAGGAGTGACTTTCTTCACTCTGTAAACAGAGCCAGAGGCTGTCCCTCCCTACAGCAGCCTTGACAATCAATTGAAATTCAGTAAACATAAATGCTGAGAATGGATCCAGACTGGGCTGTGTATCTCAGAAGCTAGCACCTCAGGGAAAAGCAACTGTTTGCTGAAAGGCCTCAACCCTACCCAGAACCTAGACTCATCACAGCATCTCAAAACTAGAAGAAACAGCCATCTCCCTCTTTTGTGATACTCAAAGCAGTTCTCCCTCCCACTGAACTAGCCTGGGAGGAGGATCACAAAATTATGGGTAATGCCGAGCATTTTTCTGCCTGCTCAAAGAAATTGACTTAAGCAACTAATCAAGCCACAGGAAAAACAAACACCACAAGCAGACCAGAAAATCCACCAAGAGACTGGTTATGGACACAGGGGATATAGAGTATCTTCACATTCTACCCCCACAAAAAAAATCAAAGAAGTCTTTTGTACCTTACTTTAATTTTAATTTTTTAAAAAAAATAATGTTTTCTATTAATGTTTTTCTTCTCATCATTATTTTATGTGTAAATGTGTGTGTGTGTGCTTTTAAAAAAATCTCTTCTGACCTTTTGGTCCTTATTTTTTTATTCTTTTCATTTTTTTCTTTCTTTTTTGTGAGACTTAATTGTTATTTTGGTCATCCCCAGATATTTACCCATCGTCGTATATTAGACATTATGCCCCGTTGTATACACACTTAACCCAGAAATTTATTACTCAGTTCACAACCTCTTAGGCTAAAATTCTTTAAGAGCAGGGCTGGGAAGGTGGCTCAGTGGTAGAGTGCTTGCCTTGCATGCTCGAGGCCCTGGGTTCAATTCCTCAGCACCACATAAGCAAAAAGAAAAAACCCTGAAGTGGCGCTGTGGCTCAAGTGGTAGAGCGCTAGCCTTGAGCTGAAGAGCTGAGGGACAGCGCCCAGGCCCAGAGTTCAGGCCCCACGACCGGACCCAAAAGAAAAATTCTTTAAGAGCAGTATTATCTCTCTTTATACCTATATAATTTTCAAGTAAATAATTTTAAGAATTTTTTTTTTTAGTTTTTCATGTCTGCTTTCTATCCCTCCCTTCCTCTCATCCTATCCTTTTCATCTCTCAATATCATCCTTAAACACATAATTTTAAGTGTTTCACTTTTTAAATTTAAATTTTTTATTTCCATTTTTTCTTAATCTCGCTTCTATCATTCTGTCTAATACATTTCCCTCTCTAAGATTAGAACTTGGTTAAATTCACTCACCTCTCCACATCCCTCTAATCCTATTTTTGCCCACATTTCTCCATAAAATTAATAATTTGTGGTTTGCCAAATTCTTCTTTGCTGTTCTTAGCCCATTACGCCACAGTTGTTTGATATTGAATAAATTGTATCTGTTGAAAAATATTGTATCTGCAGACTTTCGTCTGTGCAACTACAGAACTTTGATTATACTTGCCTTAAAATTTTGTTCTAGCAAAAAATTGGTGTTACTTTCATACCGACTGGGCAGAACAAGCCAGAAAAACACAAGGAAAATTGCAAGCCCAGTTATCTGAACTCCCACTCAGGAAAATCAGTTGACAGCATAGTTAATATATAATCCAGAAGAGAGTTCCCAAAAATCTCTACAAATGCTACTGGTAAACATGGTGAATGAAATGATTGAAAACCTGCAAAGGATTCAATGTGAGCGTGATAGGGAGAGAAAGGCAAACCAAAGATTAATACTGGAATCTCATGAGAGTGAGGAAGCTCCTCAAAGATTGATACAGGAATTGCATGAGCAGGATGAGAACAGTCAAAGAGAAATACAGGAAATGCATGAACATGAGGAAGCTAATCAAAGAGTAATACAGGACTTGGGAGAGCAGGATGACAATACACAAAGATCAACATAGGCATTCATGGAATCCATAAACAGAAAGCTGAAAGAATTCAGGGAGACCACAAAGGCAATGATGTATGGAGCCCAACAGAAGGAATGGGAGTACAAGGAAACCATAAACAATCAAGTAACTGATTTGAGAATTAACACAACACCGAATTAAGGAAGTAAAGAATTTCATACAAGATCTAAAACAAAGCTCCAACAAAGAATTTGAAGCCAGAAAAGCTGCCCAATTAGAAGGAAAAGAAATAAAAAACAAAGTAGAAAATCTCGACAGTAGGTTAGACCATGCAGAGGAGCAAATTTGAGTGATTGAGGACAGCTAGGTTATTACAGAGAAAGAACATAAAACTATCCAAGACAAATCCAAGAGATATGATAGATCTATTAAACACTTGGAAGACACTCTCAGAAGGCTTAATCTGAGGATAATTGGAGTAGAGGAGCACCTAGAAACAGAAGTTAATGGTCTAGGAAATTTGGTTAACATGATCCTAGCAGAGAACTTCCCAAACATGCAATAAGATAAGCCTATTTAGATACAAGAAACTTTTAGAACCCCAAATAGACCAGACTAGGGCAGGATATCTCACCATTGCATTATAATCCACACTTGACCAATTCCAAGGAAAAAATCCTAAAAGCTGTCAAGTAAAAAAGATCAAATACTTACAAAGGGAAACCAATTCGAATCAGCTCAGATTTCTCAGTGGAGACAATTAAATCAAGAAGAGCCTGGAATGATGTAGGCCATGTCCTAAGGAAAAACAACTATCAATCGAGCTTACTGTAACCAGCTAAGCTCTCTTTCATAACTGAAAGTAAAATAAAAGCCTTCCATAGCAAAGAAAAACTGAAATAATATATCTCCAACAAACCAGCCTAATAAAAAAAATTAACGATGTGCTACACATAGGAAACCAACAAGAGCACAATAAAGACGAAGAAACCGCACCCAAACTGAGAATCCAAGAACTATAGGAAGAATCCAGTTGCTCCAGCCCCCAAGAAGTTGGATAGCATTGCAGGAACTCCCAAACACTTCTCAATCCTAACTCTCAACATTAATGGAATTAACTCTCCAATTAAGTGACAGACTGTCTAGTTGGATTAAAAAGCAAGATCCTTCTATCTGCTGCCTTCAGGAGTCACACCTTGCTCATACAAACAAACACATTTTGAAAGTGAAAGGCTGGAACAAATTCTACCAAGCAAATGGCCCCCATAAAGAGGCTTGAATGGCAATCCTTATATCAGATAAAATAGACTTCAAATTACAATTAGTGGGAAGACGTAAAGAAGGTCGCTACATACTAATTAAGGGATCTCCCCTTCAGGAGGATATTAAAATTCTAAATCTCTATTTGGCAAACAACGGATCACCCAGATTTATCCAAGAAACACTACTTTCCCTCAAATCTCACATAGATCCAAAGACATAAATTGTTGAAGAATTTAAATCACCACTATACCCACGAGATAGATCAAATCAGCAAAACTCAACAGAAAAACTGCAGATCTAAACAACTGAATAGATCAACTAGATATAATGAACATCTACAGAATATTTCACCCAGCAGCATCACAATACAAGTTTTTCTCAGCATCACATGGAACAGTTTCCAAAATAGACCCCATTTTAGGTCATGAATCAAACTTGTCCACATTTGGAAACATTGAAGTTTTACCATGCATTCTCTCACACCACAAGGGAATAAAATTAGAACTGAACACCAAAAGCCACCAAAGAAAGTCCTGTAACACATGGAGGCTAACAACATAATGTTGAATCACCAGTATGTCAGGGAAGAGATTAGTAAGTAAATTCAAATATTCATGATATTAAACAAAAAGGAAGACACAAATTACCAGCTCTTCTGGGACAGAGCAAAGGCAGTACTCAGAAGGAATTTTATAGCTCTGAGTTCCTAAATCAACAAATTGGAGAGATCTTAAACCAACAATTTTATGAGATATCTGAACCTCCTTGAAAAAGAACAACAAGATAAACCCCAACCCAGTAGATGGAGAGAAATACTTAAAATTAAATGAATTAGAATTTTTTAAAAAATCCATAGAAAAAATCCACAAAACAAAGAGTTGGTTCTTCGAAAAAATTAACTAAACTGAAAGACCGTTAGCAAATCTTATCAGAAAAAGAAAATACACCCAAATAAATTCAGAGATGGGAATGGAAACATCACCACAGAAACAAGATTCAGAACATTATAAGGGAATGCTTCTCAAACCTTTATATTAATAAGTTTGAGAACTTGACATAAATGGAACTTTTCCTAGCAAATACGGACATGCCAAAAATGAACCAAGATGAGATAAACCATCTTAACAGCCCCATATCAAGGATGGAAATAGAAGCAGCAATAAGAGACCTCCTATCTAAGAAAAGCCCAGGAATAGATGGATTTACAGTGGAATTCTACAAGTCCTTCAAAGCAAAGCTCAAACCAATAATCCTCCAACTTTTCAATGAAATTGAAAGGGAAAATTCACTACCGAACTCATTCTATGAAACCATAACTCTTATTCCAAAAACAGGCAGTGACTCATCAAATAACAAGAACTATAGACCCATTTCTTTGATGAATATTACACAAAACTTCTCAACAAAATTTTGGCCAATCTACTTCAAAAATTCATCCAAAAAATCACGCATGACGATATAACATGTTTCATTTGAGGGATGCAAAGCTGGTTCAATATACACAAATCAATTAATATAACTCATCACATCAACAAAGAGCAAGGATAAGAACCACATGGTTATCTCAACAGATGCAGACAAAGCATTTAACAAGATCCATCAAACCCTTTATGATGATGGGTCTGAAAAAATTAGGAATCCAGGAAACATTACTCAATACAATAAAGGCTATATATGACAAACCTACAGCCAGCATTATACTTAATGGTGGAAAAATAAAGCCATTTCCTCTTAACTCAGGAATGAGACAAGGATGTCCACTCTCTACCTCTCTTCAACTTAGTATTAGAATCCTTAGCTACCGCAATAAGACAACATGGAAACATAAAGGGGTTCCAAATCGGGAAAGATGTAATAAAACTCTTTGCAGATGACATGATTTTAAAGAATCACACGGACTCCACTTCCAAATTACTGAAGGTGATTCAAAACTTTGGCAAAGAAGCAGGGTATAAAATTATCCCTCAATAATCAATGGCTTATCTGTATGACAACAATGAGTAAAGCGTGGGTGAAATCAGGAAGGCAACTCCATTCATAATAGTGCACAAAAAAATATGTAGAAATTTACTCAATCAAAGAAGTGAAGGACCTTTATGATGAAAACTTTAAAAACCTGAAAAAGGAAATCAAAACAGAACTTAGGAAGTGGAAAAACCTCCCATGCTCCTGAATTGGAAGGATCAACATCGTGAAAATGGCAATACCTGCCAAGGCTATCTACAAATTCAATGCGATACCTATCAATATTCCAACCTCATTCTTCAACGAAATAGAAAAGGCAATCCAAAAATTCATATCGAACAATAAAAGGCCCAGGATAGCTAAAACAATCCTCAACAGAAAGATCACAGCAGGAGGAATATCAATACCAAATTTCAAACACTACTACAAAGCCATAGTCATCAAAACAGCTTGATACTGACACAAGAACAGACCTCAGGATCATTGGAATAGAATTGAAAACTCAGAAATGAACTCACAGATCTATAGCCACTTAATCCATGATAAGGGAGCTAAAAAACTAGAATGGAAGAAAGACAGCCTCTTCAGTAAATGGTGCTGAAAAAAATTGGATAAATACTTGTAGAAAACTAAAGCTAGATCCTTATATATCACCCTGCAGCAGAATCCACTACAAATGGATCAAAGACCTCGGGGTCAAAGCAGAAACTCTGAAAACATTACAGAACAGAATAAGAGCTACCCTAGGTCTCCTTGGCACAAGCTGAAATTTTCTTAATAGATACCCAGAAACACAACAATTCAAATAAATGTTGGACAAATGGGATTGCATGAAATTGCAGAACTTCTGCATGTCGAAGGACATAGCGAGCAAGAACAATAGAAAGCCCTCGGATTGGGAGAGGTACTTCACTAGCCATACAACGGACAAGGGTCTCATATCTAAAATATACCGGGAACTCAAAAAATTGAATCCCCCAACAACAAATCTTCAAAGAAACAACTGCCCAATAAATAAGTGAGCGAAAGTCTTTTTTTTCTTTTTTTAAAATTGTTTTTTTATTGTGAAAATGCTGTACAGAGGGGTTACAGTTACATGAACAAGGTAATGAGTACATTTCTTTTTTTTGTTATTATTTTCTATCTTTTTTTATTGTGAGAATACCATACAGAGGAGTTACAATTAAATGGGCAAGATAATGGTACATTTCTTATCAAGCATTGTTGCCTCCTCTTTGTTTCCTCTTCCCATCCATTCCCATAGTCCCCTACCTCCCCCAATCCGATCTTTACCCATCCCCCCTGCCAAAGTTGTAAAGTTTGTTTTTCTACATAACCATTAATGTCTCTCCCCCACAGTATAACCTCTGATTTCACTGAATTTGATGTTGGTATAATTTGTGGAGGAGAAGGACAAAAAAGAATCGAGCTAAAGTCTTAAAGAGAAACTTCTCTGAAGAGGAAAGAAGGATTGCCAATAGACACATGAAGAAATACTCAACCTCCCTAGCCATAAAAGAAATGCAAACCAACACAACATTTAGATACCATCTCACCCAGTTAGAATGGCTATAATCAGGAACTCTAATAAGAACAGATACTTCAGGGGATGTGGAGAGAAGGGAACCTTACTGCATTGTTGGTGGGAGTGTAAACTAGTTCAACCACTTTGGAAAGTAGTATGGAGGTTCCTCAAAAGACTCCACATAGAGCTCCCCTATGACCCAGCAATCCCACTTTGGGGCATTTACCCGAATGTTCACAAACAAAGCTATAAACACAACCATGTTTATCGCAGATTTATTTACCAAAGGTAATATATAGAACCAACCCAGATGCCCCTCAGTAGATGAACGGATCAAGAAAATGTGGCATATATACAAAATGGAATTCTATGCCTCCATGAGAAAGAATGAAATTGCCCCGTTTGTTAGGAAGTGGAATGACTTGGAAAAAAATAAATTAAGTGAAGTAAGCCAGGCCCAAAGAAATGTAACTCCCATGGTATCCCTTATTTGCAGTAACTAATTTATGTCTGAGACCAGCAGAAATGGTCAGTTAACTTGATGATAGGCAAAATGAACCCCAAGATAAGGATTCAATTTGTATTCTTTCTTGAGATTGTTCCTAACATACCTATAAGATGATTTCTTTATTGCTTTGTATGTCCATTCCCCTCTGTATATCCCCTGCTTTCACTGTATTTGATGTTGGTATAATTTGTGGAGGTGAGGGAAAAAAGAAATTGTTTAAATAGGGATACAGGTGGACCCATTGCAACAATGAGATGTACAAGATTTTATTTCAAAAAATAAAATGTACAACTTTGGCTGTGGGAGGGGGATGAGAGGGAGATGGGAAGTATTGGGAAGGGGAAACAAAGGAGTAGGCGACAATGTTTGATAAGAAATGTACTTATTACCTTGCCCATGTAATAGTAACCCCTATGTAATGTACTTTCACAATTTAAAAAAAAGTGGCAAAAAAATTACCTGTATGGTTTCCTATGAAAAGAAAGCAGAATACAATCTGTTCCTCAAGGAAATTGACCCATAACTGGCAGTACTGTCACTTTCATAAATGATGTAAGAATATTGAAGAACAAATTTCAATTCAAACTTCCTGATATAAAATTTACTTTGTCCCCTGTAAACAACCTTTCAATTCTACCTAGGTCTTGCTCCCAAAATGACTCGTATTTTATTCTTATCATATTTTTTAATTAACTTTAAGTAGTTGAATGGGAATTGCAGTTTGACAAAGCAGTTTAGGAATAGTATTTAGTGAGTTTTTTTCTTTTTTCTCTCCTGAGGTTTGAACTCTGGGTCTAAGCGCTGTCCCTGAGCTCCTTTGGATGAACACTAGAACTCTATCACGTGAGGCAAGCAGCAATTTCAGATTTTTCTGAGATTTAATTGGAGATAAGAATCTCACAGACTTTCCTGCCAGGGTTGGCTTCAAACCTCAATCATCAGCCTCCTGAGTATCTAGGAAAAAAGCGTGAGCCTCTAGTGCCTGGCTTAAAACAATGCATCTTTTTTATTTTTGGATAGTCCTGGGGCTTAAACTCAAGGCCTTGGAAATGCCTTGAGATTCTTATCCTCATGCTAGAAATCTACGACTTGTGTCATAGTGCCAATTCCAGCTTTTTTTTTGTTTATGTAGTACTGAGGAATCAAACTCAGGGCTTCATACTTGCAAGGCAAACAGTCTATCACTAAGACACATTTCATGGCTAATACAGTGCAACTTGAGGTTCACTATCCCTCATCCCTCTCTATCCTATTTCATCCCTCAATTTACATAATTTTGTAGAATATTTACTGGCTCACAATATCATACATAGTCACTCAGAGGATATGTCACAGATAAAATTTTATTGATAGTCTTATTCATCAACGTACTAAACTCATTCATTACAGAATTCTCTGATTTTAAATTCTAAATTATCACTCAGATTCACCCACTACTATTCTAAAATAAGATTAGCATAAATGCAATCTACAATTCTTCAATAAAGTACAATGATTCATAGAATGTCTAAGAGTTGGACTATGAACATCTCCTTAAATTCTAGAATATTTTATCATCACTGCCTCTCAAAATACTCCAATATTTAGTAGTAGTCACTTCCTGTCATCATTAGAAAATACCCTCCACTTGACCAAATATTACTTCATAGTCTACCACTACAGATGTGCCAATTTAAAAAAGCTCATATAATTTCTTATCAAGCATTTTAGCCTCCTCCTTTGTTTCCCCTTCCTGTCCCTTCCCATCCTGCCCCCGACCCCCCCCCCCGTCAATCCTCCCCGCCCCCCCCCCACGAAAGTTCTAAACTTCATTTTCGACATAAGACTTGTACATCTCATTGTAACTAGAAAATGTAGTATAGGGCTGGGAAGATGGGTCAGTGGTAGAGCGCTTGCCTTGCATGCAGGAGGCCCTGGGTTTGATTCCTCAGCACCACATAAGCAAAAAGAAAAAAGCCGGAGGTTGAGCTGTGTCTCAAGTGATAGAGCACTAGCCTTGAGCTGAAGAGCTGAGGGAGAGTGCCCAGGCCCAGAGTTCATGCCCCGCTACGGTACACCCCACACCAAAAAAAAAAAAAAGAAAATGTAGTCTGTTTTATCCATTTTTCAATGCAATATTAGTGTTTCCCAAGTAAGTCCATGTAAATTTATTTCATGTTGCTTTGCATGCATGTGTATAATTGTATTACATCCTCAATGGGCATTTCAACAATTTATTATATTCTATTGCAAAAGGTTTTGCAATATTTATTCTTGTACATGTGTATCATTTGACATAACTTGAAATATATTTTTATATAAAATTATGATTGAAAATGCTGGATCATAGATGCAACTCTATGTATAATATCTTAAAGATTGCCAATATGTTTAACAAACTGTCTATATCACTTTAAGTGCCAAGCACTTGTATAAGGATTCCAATTTCTACCTAGTGGCTGTGCAGGGCTATCTTATTGATATTATTTCTATTTCTATTTCTATATCTATTTCTATTAATCTCTATATGTATGCAATGTCTAGGTATGATATGATATTTTCATGTTCTTTGGTTGTTGGTATATTATAACAGACATGTGTATTTCAGTTTTTTTTGTTTTTTTTTTGTTTTTGTTTTTAAATTTAATTTCATTTTATTTGTGAACATACTGTACAGAGGGGTTACAATTACATGGGGAGGATAATGCGTACATTTCTTACCAAGCATTGCAGCCTCCTCCTTTGGTTTACCCTTCACCTCCCTTCCCAGCCTCCACCCTCCCCCCCATTCCAATCTTTCTCCTTAACCCCGCCCCCCGCACCGACGTTGTAAAGCTCGTTTTGGACAAGTCAACTTGTACTTCTCATTGTTGCAACAGGTCCACCTTTATCCTTAAACAACTGGTTTTTCCCCATCTCCTCCACAAGTTATACTGACAGCAAATATAGTGAAAGCAAGGGTTATCCTGTGGAGGAGGGAAATACAAAGCAACAAAGAGATAATCTTATAAATGCATTAGAAACACATGCATGAAAGAAAAAAACCTTAAAATACATATCTAAGGGTTCATTTTCCTGACATCATATTATCTGACCTTTTCTGCTTGACTCATACATATACTAGATATTGCAAATAAGGGAAACCATGGGACCTATGTTTCTTTGGGCCTGGCTTACGTCACTTAATATAATTTTTTCCAAGTTTTTCCATTTCCTAAAAAATGGGGCAATGTCATTCTTTCTGATGGAGGCATAGAATTCCATTGTGTATATAAACCACATTTTCTTGATCCATTCTTCTACTGAGGGGCATCTGGGTTGGTTCCATATCTTAGCTATGGTAAATAATGCTGCAATAAACATAGTTGTGCTGGTAGCTTTAGTGTGGCCTTGTTTGTAAACATTGGGTAAATGCCCAAAAGTGGGATTGATGGGTCATAGGGGAGTTCTATGTGAAGTCTTTTGAGGAACCTCTATACTGCTTTCCAAAGTGGTTGAACAAGTTTACATTCCCACCAACAATGAAGTAAGGTTCCTTTCTGTCCACATCCCCTCCAGCATCTGTTGTTGTTAGAGTTCTTGATTTTTGCCGTTCTAACTGGGGTGAGATGATATCTCAATGTTGTTTTGATTTGCATTCCTTTTATGGGTAGGGATGTTGAACATTTCTTCATGTGTCTATTGGCCATCCTTCTTTCTTCTTCAGAGAAGTTTCTCTTTAAGTCTTTCGCCCACTTATTTGTTGGGCAGTTGTTTCTTTGAGGATTTGTTGTTGGGGGGTTTAATTTTATGAGTTCCAAGTATATTTTAGATATGAGACCCTTTTCCGTTGCATGGCTAGTAAAGATCTTCTCCCAATACGTGGGCTTTCTATTGATCTTGCTAGCTATGTCCTTTGCCCTGCAGAAGCTCTGCAACTTTATGCAATCCCATTTGTCCAACCTTTCTTTGATTTTTCGTGTTTCCGTGTCTCTATTCAAAAAATTTCGGCCTGAGCCAAGGAGACCTAGGGTTTCTCCTATTCCATCCTGTAATGTTTTCAGAGTGTTTGCTTTGACTTCAAGGTCTTTGATCCATTTGGAGTTGATTCGGGTGCAGGGTGATATATAAGGATCTAGCTTTAATTTTCTACATGTAGTTAACCAATTTTGCCAGCACCATATACTGAAGAGGCTGTCTTTCTTCCATTCTATTGATTTAGCTCCCTTATCAAAGATTAGATGGCTATAGGTCTGTCGGTTCATTTCTGGGTTTTCAATTCTATTCCACTGTTCCTGAGGTCTGTTCTTATGCCAATACCAAGCTGTTTTGATTACTATGGCTTTATAGTAGAGTTTGAAATTTGGTATTGATATTCCTCCATCAGTGTTCTTTCCGTTGAGGAGCGTTTTTGCTATTTGGGGTCTTTTATTGTTCCACATGGATTTTTGGATTGTTCTTCTATTCCTTGAAGAATTTGGGTGGAATTTTGATAGGCATTGCGTTGAATTTGTAGATAGCCTTGGGAAGTATTGCTATTTTCACGATGTTAATCTTTCCAATCCAGGAGCATGGGAGGCTTTGCCATTTTTTTAGTTCTGTGTTGATTTCCTTTTTCAAGATTTTAAAGTTTTCATCATAGAGTTCCTTCACTTCTTTAGTTAAGTTAATTCCTAGGTATTTTATTTTTTGTGGGGCTATTACAAATCGAGTTCTTTCCTAATTACATCCACACTTTTCTCATTGTTGGCATACAGAAAAGCCATTGATTTTTGGGGGTTAATTTTATAACCTGCTACTTTGCCAAAGTTTTGAATCAGGTTGAGTAATTTGGGTATGGAGTCTAGGGATTCTTTAAATACAAGATCATGTCATCTGCAAAGAGGGAGAGTTTTATTTCTTCTTTCCCTATTTGGATCCCCTTTATGTCTGCATCTTGTCTTATTGCTGTAGCTAGGAGTTCTAATACTAGACTGAAGAGAAGTGGAGAGAGTGGGCATCCTTGTCTTGTTCCTGAGTTAAGAGGAAATGGCTTTAGTTTTTCACCATTGAGTATAATACTGGCTGTAGGTTTGTCATATACAGCCTTTATTGTATTGAGGAATGTTCCATGGATTCCTAATTTTTCCAAAACCTTCATCATGAAGGGGTGTTGGATCTTGTCGAATTCTATTTCTGCATCTATTGAGATAACCATGTGGTTCTTATTCTTGCTCCTGTTGATGTGATGAATCATATTAATTGATTTGGGTATATTTAACCAGCTTTGCATCCCTGAAATGAATCCTGTTTGATCATGGTGTATGATATTTTGGATGAATTGTTGAAGTCGATTGGCCAAAATTTTGCATCAATATTCATCAAAGAAATGGGTCTATAGTTCTCTTTCTTTGATGAGTCCCTGCCTGGTTTTGGGATGAGGGTTATGATGGCTTCATAGAATGTGTTCCGTAGTGAACTTTCTCTTTCAATTTCATTGAAGAGTTGGAGGAGTATTAGTGTGAGCTCTGCTTTCAAGGTCTTGTAAAATTTCGCTGTAAAACCATCTGGTCCTGGACTTTTCTTAGCTGGGAAGACTCTTATTGCTGTTTCTATTTCAGTGCTTGATATGGGCTTGTTAAGATAGTCTAACTCATCTTGGTTTAGCTTTGGCATGTCAATATTTGCTAGAAAAAAGGTCCATTTCTGTCAAGTTCTCAAACTTATTAGCATAAAGTTTTGAGAAGTATTCCCTTATAATGTTCTGAATCTTGGTTGTTTCCGTGGTGATGTTTCCGTTCTCATCTCTGAGTTTATTAAATTGGGTGTGTTCTCTTCTTTTTCTGATAAGATTTGCTAAGGGTCTCTCAATTTTGTTAAGTTTTTCGAAGAACCAACTCTTTGTTTTGTTGATTCTTTCTATAGTTTTTTTGGATTCTAATTCATTTAATTCTGATTTAATTTTGATTATTTCTTTCCGTCTACTGGATTGGGGTTTATCTTGCTGCTCCTTTTCAAGGAGGTTTATATGTGTCATTAAATTGTTAGTTTCAGATCTCTCCAATTTGTGGATATAGGAGCTCAGAGCTATAAACTTGCCTCTGAGTACTGCCTTTGCTGTGTGCCAGAGGAGCTGGTAATTTGTGTGTTCATTTTTGTTGAATAGCATGAACATTTGAATTTCCTTTCTAATCTCTTCCATGACCCACTCATGATTCAGCAGTGTGTTGTTCAGCCTCCATGTGATGCCGGACATTCTTTGGTGGCTTTTGGTGTTCAGTTCTAATTTTATTCCCTTGTGGTCAGAGAGGATGCAAGGTATAACTTCAGTGTTTCTGAATTTAGACAAGTTTGCTTTGTGGCCTAAAATGTGGTCTATTTTAGAAAACGTTCCAAGAGCTGCTGAGAAAAACGTTTATTCTGATGCTGCTGGGTGAAATGTTCGGTAAATGTCTGTTAAGTCTAGTTGATCTATGCAGCTGCTTAGATCTGCGATTTCTCTGTTGAGTTTTTGCCGAGTTGATCTATCTAGTGGGGAGAGTGGTGTGTTAAAATACCCAACAATTAATGTCTTTGGATCTATATGGGATTTGAGGGAAAGTAATGTTTCTTTGATAAATTTGGGTGCTCCATTGTTTGGCGAATAGATACTTAGAATTGTAATATGATCCTGAAGGGGAGATCCTTTAATTAGTATGTAGCGACTTTCTTTATCTCTTCTCACGAATTTTAATTTGAAGTCTATTTTATCTGATATTAGGATTGCAACTCACGACTGTTTATGGGGTCTGTTTGCTTGGTAGATTTTTTTCCAGCCTTTTTTGAAAATGTGTTTGTTTTTACGGGCAAGATGAGACTCCTGCAGGCAGCAGATAGAAGAGTCTTGTTTTTTAACCCAACTAGACAGTCTATGTCGCTTAATTGGAGAGTTCAGTCCGTTAACGTTAAGAGATAGGACTGAGATGTATTTGGGAGTTCCTGCCATGTTATCCACCTTCTTGGGGGCTGTAAAAACTGGGTTCTTCCTATGGTTCTTGGATTCTCATTTTGGGTGCAGTTTCTTGGCCTTTATTGCGGTCTTGTTGGTTTTCTATGTGTAGGACATCTTTAAGAATCTTTTGTAGGGATGGTTTGGTGGAGATGTATTGTTTCAATTTTTCTTTGCTATGGAAGGTTTTTATTTGTCCTTCAGTTATGAAGGAGAGTTTAGCTGGGTACAGAATTCTTGGTTGATAGTTGTTTGTTTTTAGGGCATGGCATACATCATTCCAGGCTCTTCTTGCTTTGATTGTCTCTGCTGAGAAATCTGAGGTGATTCTAATTGGTTTCCCTTTATAGGTGATTACCCTTTCTCCTTGGCAGTTTTAAGGATCTTTTCCTTGGTCTGAGTTGATCCTGTGAGGATTATAATGTGACGGTGGGATGTGCTCTTCTGGTCTGGTCTATTTGGGGTTCTAAAAGCTTCTTGTATCTGAATAGGCCTATCGTTTTGTATGTTTGGGAAGTTCTCTTCTAGGATCTTGTTAAACAAATTTCCTAGACCATTAACTTCTGTTTCTAGGTGCTCCTCTACACCTATTATCCTTAGATTAGGCCTTCTGATGGTGTCTTCCAAGTGTTGGATAGATCTATCATATTTCTTGGACTTGTGTTGGATCCTTGTATGTTCTTTCTCTATAATATCTAGGCTGTCTTCAATCCCTGAGATTCGATCTTCTGCATGGTCTAACCTGCTGTCAAGACTCTCTACTTTGTTTTTTATGTCTTTTCCTTCTAATTGGTCAGCTTTGATGGCTTCAAGTTCTTTGTTGAAGCTCTGCTTTAGGTCTTGTATGAATTTCTTTACTTCCTTAATTTGGTGTTCAGTGTTTGTCCTCAAATCACTTAGTTGATTGGTTATGGTTTCTTTGGGCTTCCATTCCTTCTGTTGGGTTCCATTCAGCATTCCCTTTGTGGTCTCCCTGACTTCCTTCAGCTCTTTGTTAATGGATTCCCTGAATGCCTTTAGTGATCTTTGTGTGTTCTCTACCTGGTCTCTCAATTCCTGTATTACTCTTTGATTAGCTTCCTCCGGTTCGTGGGATTCCTGCAGTTCTCTTTCCTCCAGTTCGTGGGATTCCTGCAGTCCTCTTTGAGTGTTCTCAGCCTGCTCATGCCATTCCTCCCTTTCTCTTTGAGTATTCTCAATTTGTTCACGCAAATCCTGTATCATGTTTTGAGTAGCTTCCTCACGCTTATGATATTCCTGTATAAGCTTCTGGGATGCCTCCTCTCTCTCCCTTTCATGCTCATACAGAGTCCTTTGTAATTTGTCAAACTTCTCATTTATCATGTTTGCCAGCAGTGTTTGTAGAGCTATTTGGGAACTATCCTCTGGATTATTCATTATCTGTTCTGACCCCTGATTATCAAGATTGGGACTTGAAATATCCGGATATGCAATTTTTCTTGTGTTTTTCCAGCTTACTCTGCCCATTTGAGATGATAATAGCACCAGTTTTGTGCTAAAACACTATCTTAAGGCAACCATCAATCAAAGTTTGCATTTGTGCAGTCTATAGTCTACAGATACAATCTAGTTCAACAGATACATCTATTCAAAATCAAACAACTATATGTTAATGGGCTTCGAACCGCAGAGAAGAATTTGGAAAACCAGAAATTATTAGGGTTAGGGAGAGATGTGGGTAAAAAAATAGGAATAGATTTGTGTGGGGAGGCACAGGGAGAGTTAACTATGTCCTAATCCCAATGCAGGAAATAGGTTGGGTAGGATGCAAGTAGAGAGAGAGAGAGAAAAAGAAGAAAGGGAAAGGGAAATGAAAAGAGACCAGAAAAAAATAGAAACGTAAAAATTAATATTATTATGGAGATTAAAAGACCATCTATTTAGAGAGGAATGTGAGTATATTAAGAGAAGGGAAGGGACAGAGAGGAGAAGTGAAAAACAAAAAAATGCTTAAAATATTATATAGGTATAAAGAGGTAGTACTGCTATTAAGGAATTTAAGTCTCAGTGGTTTTGAATTGAGTAATAAATTTGTGGATTAAGTGTGTACACAATGGGGGATAGGGTCTACTAGTTAACTATGGATTTATCTGGGGATGTGCAGGACAAGCGTTAAGTCACATAAAGAAGATCAAAAGAGAGGAAAAGGTGAAAAGGATGAGAAAGGGAGAAAAAAAGATCAGAAGTTCAGTAGAGCTAGACAAAAAACAAAAATATAGTTAAAAAAGAAAGAAAAAGAGAAAGAAGACAAGAAAAGAAAGGAAAACGCACATTCACCTATTCCTAAAATAAAAAGTATAAGAGGAAAAAAAAAGTTACTGGAAAACAATTATTTTTTCAAAAAAGGCAAATATTAAAGATCAATAAAATTTTTAGAAACAGAAAAAAAAATTTTATATATATATGGTACCAAAAAAAAAGAAAGAAAGAAAAAAAGGAAAAGAAGAAGAAGAAGAAGGAAAAAAAAAGTTCTTTGATTTTTTTTTTTGATTTTTTTGGGAGGGGTGGGAAGAATCCTGTATCTCCCTTTTCTCTGTAACCAGCCTCTTGTTGGAGTCTCTGGTCAGCTTGAAGTCCTGTGGCTTGACTGGTTTCTTAAGTCAGTTTGTTGGAACAGGCAGAAAAATGCTCTGCTTTACCCAAGATTTTGAGATCCCCCTCCCAGTTTAGTTTACTGGGAGGGTGATCTGCTTTGAGAAACACAAAAGAGGGGGATGCAGTGGTGAGGCTAGGTTCTGTGTAGAGTTGAGGCCTTTCAACAATCAGTAGCTTTTCCCTGGGGCTATTTTGTGAAAAAACTCACAGAGCCCAGCCTGGAGCCATTCTCAGGGTTTCTGTTTTCAATTGATTGTTGAGACCGCTAGAGGGAGGGGCAGCCACTGGCTCTGGTTACCCAGTGAGGAAAGCCACTCCAATGGCTGGCGCCTGAGCTGGGTGACTTTTCCCTGGATGGAGCTGAGTCTGGCAGGTCACTTCGCCGTTAAGTTCTTGTGACTTGCTAAATGACTCGTTTTATTCCAAGGCCTGAGTTGGAGCTGGCAGCTTTGTCAGTATCCAAGATGGAGATCACCGGTGTTGGGGGGGGGAGGGGTGGCCTTCCCTCCTCTGATCCCTGAGAAGGAGTGAGGACGTCGGGCTTCTACTCACGCCGAGTCTTGGATCCTGGGTCGTCTCTGGTCTGCAAACTGCAGGATGAAGATGTCCGCTCCTTGTCGGTTCTTGCTGGTGTTGAGTAGAATCCACTCACCTGCTGCCTCTGGCTCCCTCATCCTGGACTCTCTGTGTGAGCGCTCAGGTATGGCCCCAGGTGCGGTCTCTGCCGCGACCCTGCCGCCGCCACCGTGGCGGCTGCTGGCAAGCGCTCAGATGTGTCTTCTTGCCTTGGCTTTCCCTCTCTTGTCTAACTCTCTGTCCTGTGATGGCACACTTGGTGTGATTCTGTGGCTTAGGACTGTTTACTGGAACTCTAAAACTGCTTTCTATGGGAGAGCTTGTTCAGATTACAGCTTCTCCTCCACCATCTTCCCGGAACCCTGTATTTCAGTTTTTTGATAACTTATTTGGGAAGGTTAAAGTTTTTCATTGGCATTAATATATGTAAGTTTTTGACAATTTCTAAAAACACCTGACCAGCACTCTTTGACTCATTGACAAAGGAATATGAACTGAAATATATATATATGTCCAATATTAAAGCTTTTAGTGTAAAATTGGTGTGTTTGTAAAGGAAAGATTACACAGCTCACTGGGTCTATAAGGCACCAGATTGGATCCACATAATTATTATCAAGGAATATTTAATAAGGAGTAAAACCAAATATTTGTGCAATGATATTCTCTTTAATAAACGGTGATAGGTTAAACAGTATTGGGGAGAAATAAAAAATGAACATTGACTTAAACATAACAATTCAAATATTAACTTCAAGCAGGATTAAAACATGGAATATAAAACAAAAAGAGTGATGTAAATGTAAAGCAAAGAAAGATGTTTTGACAATTTTGGAGATGAAGTATTCTTAACTTAGGCATTAAACTTATAGGAAAGGAAACTTGATATAGTAGAACTCAATAAAAGTGTAAAATAAAATTTGGTCAGTGAAAGCTCATATACAAGTCGTGAATACAAATTGGGAGCAGAGGGCTCATGTATCTCATCCTAGCTACTTGGGAGGCTGTGATTTGAGTATTGCTGTTTGAAGCCATCCCATAAAATAAAGTCCCTGAGAATCTTATCTCTGATTAATTTACAAAAATCAATAGTGAGGCATGACTCAAAGGGTAAATTGTTAACAAAATGCAACAATTCTCAGGGACCCTGAGTTCAAACCCCAGGACCATACATACATATACAAAAGTAATAGTAGTAATACTAATAGTGATGATGATGATGATGACGATGATGATGATGATGATGATGATGATGATAATGATGATGATGATTAAGGGTACCCAGAGTCAAGGATAAAATATTTGCAAATCCTATACCTGAAGAATACTTCAAATTGAGACTCTACATAGAACTCTTAAAACCTAATGTTAAAAAATATCTGAAACCAGCAAAATACATCTTGTGAAAAATAAGCACTAGAAAATCATCATTAGTCATCAAATAAATGCACATTAAAACTAAAATGACATCATAAAATATGGATGAGAATTACTTCATGTAATACAATAATGACTATACTAAATGTTATCAAGGAACAGAGAAACTGTGGGCCATGGCAGGAATGTCAAATGGGAAAGCCACTTCTGAAAACATTGTGACAGTTTCCTAGAATATGAAATATGTAACCCATAGCATAGCACAGGAATTGAGCTCTTCAGGCTTTGTCTCACAGAAATAAAATGTACCATTCACCTCAAAGCCAAAACACAGAGGTTTATACCAGCATTATTTCCTCTAAAAAATGGAAATAAATTCATGCTTTCTTCAGGTGAATGAGAAAAGAATTGTGCTACATTCTCTAATAACAGAACCAAAAGGCAACACGCATAAATGCAATACAATATTAAGGCATACAATAATTGGGAATAATCTATTATATATTTGAAGGCAATCTTAAAAACTTATTCATTGCATGATCTAGAAGTCACAGAAAAGAAAAATGTGTTACCAGGATGAAACAGGTTTGTGATGGGACAAAGAGAAGTAGTGGGTTTAATTATAAAAGAATAGCATGAGACAGATTCATTTTTGGTAAAGAAACGTATCTGTAAATATAGTATATTCATATAGAGTTGATAACATTATATTGGACTTAATATGTGAACAAAATAACTAAAACAACTGAATGCTGCTTAAGGTACTTGTGAAATATTAATGTCTACTTGTGATGTCTTGCAATAATTATTTAAAGAAACTGGGAAAAGTACTCAAGGGATATCTCTGTGTTCTTATAACATCATAAAGATCCATACTAACCTCAATAGAATTTAATGGTATCAAGAAAACAGAAGTCAGTATTGAATGTTTACATTGGGAACTAATCTGGGTCCAAGCTTGAGATGAAATATACCTTGCTAATTAGAAAGCAGAGACTTAGAAGATTGATATCAGGGCCAATTTTTATTAAAAAAAAGGGAGAAATTACCAAAACATAGTAAGCTAGATATAGTGTAATATCCCTGTTACTCACATTTGTGAAAGCCATAGGTAAGAGATCATTGCTCAAGGGAGGCTTGGCCTGAAAAATAATATAAAGTGGTTAGAGCCTTAGCAACTTCAAGCACCAGTATTATCAAAGGAAAAAAAGAAGAAAACAGAAAAAGGAAAGGAAAGGACAAAAAAGGAAACTATTTGCTCTTCATTCTTGTAATTTCATGTCATTGGGTATAAGAATTTAGAATATTTTGTTTACTGTTTGAGGATTCAGGCCTCTCTAATATGAAAGCATTTATTTTAAGTAATTATTGTATTACTATTATTTATTAACTTATAGGCCTTCTTGGAGATTCAACCTATGGCTTTGTATATATTAGTCGAGTTCTACAACTGAGCTGTACCCCAGCTCTTTGTATAGTTTTGGAAATTGTTTATGAATTCTTCAGTAGTTAACTATTCTACTTTCCATCTTATCTTTTCTCTCCCTTTTCCTCTATGCATATTAGTTTATGTGTTGAAAACTTTCCTCAATTTTATCTTCTAAACTTAGAATATTGCTGTTGAGTTTACAGGGAAGTCGGTTGTTATATGACATCTTTTAAAATTATATATATATATATATATATATATATATGTACTTCACATGTATAATTGATTCTTAGAGTTCATTGCAATAAGCATCACTTTATCTGGTCATATGCACATAGCTATTGAGCCATTGTGATCCTCTCCTAAGAATAGCTTCCATTGTCCTTGCCATGTGAATGTTTAGAGTGCTGTTAATCATATCCAAGTGCAATTATATGTCATTTATTATCTGTTGCATTACCTTGTAGATTTATGGATATATATAGTTATTAGAAATGAGGAAAGCCATGCAACATATACTTAATTGGATGTGGCTTATTTCACATAATATCATTGTTTCCCAGTCTTTCCATTTCTTCAGGAATGGGGTAATACCATTTTTTCCAATGGAAGTGCAGAATTACATCAATACAACAGAATTGAAGATCCAGAAATTAACCCACACCTATAGGTACATAATCATTGATAAGGAAGCCAGAAACATAGGATGAAAGAAAAACAGCCTCTTCAAAAAGATGTGCTGGTAGAATTGGCTGTACACAGGCAACTTAAATTTTATCCTTATATATCCCCTTATACCAGAATAGATTCCAAATGGATCAAAGACCTCAATGTAAGTCCAGATACCTTGAAAATGTTACAGGAAGAGTTAGGGGGAAACATGGGGTCTCCTTGGCACACGTCAAAACTTCCAAAATAAGTCTGGATAAATGGGATTACATCAAACCAAATCAATCATTTGTCAGACTCAAAAGCCATAAAAAAAGATAGTGTAGCACAGATTTATTAGGGAGCAAACCTACAGATGAGTGTCTCAGCCAATGCCTTTCTCCCTTTTCTAACTAGGTTATTTATGGTGGGTTTACATAAATATAAGGGTTTTCTGGTGGGGATTAATAAGAAATTAACTAATGCTAAAAGAGAGATAGTATGTGAACTGAGGTGTAGCTGGAGAAAGGGAGGGACTAAGGTGGGGGGGGGTCTAGTTCAAAGCCTTGGCTTGATGCCAGTTTAGTAATTTATAGCTGCACCAGAGAAGAGGGGGTAAAACAGGAGTGGTTATTAAAAAAGCACTGGTCTGAAACCTCAAAATAAGCACCCCTGTCTGTGTGGACCAAACAGTCTGTAACATGAGGTTCTTTTTAAATTAACAAGCACGATTTTAGATTTTTGCAGAGTGGGATGATGCATAGCTACAGACGAAGTCTGATATGTCAGGTAATCCAGTCTGCTCTTTCACATGTTACCCAATAGCCAGGTTTCAACACAAATGACTACAATGAGATTGTCCAAATTTTTTATACTGTCACTTTTACCTCTCATGAATCAAAATTCTGTATAATAATTTCTGTATTCCAGATGTTTTCACAACATTTCTCATGATCTTTCCTACTATTTTGTCTTCATTATTGATGCTCATACTACTTTTTTGTTGTTGTCTTGTGTGTATATGCCATTTTTAGAGCTTGAACTCAATGTTTAATGGTCTCCCTTGTGTTTTTTGGTCATAGCTGATGACACGTTATTCCTTGAGCCATATCCACACCTTCTGCCGCCTGCTGGATAATTGGAGATAAGTTTTCACATTTTTGTCTGTTTGGACTGATATTGAGCTAAAATTTTCAGGTGTTAGCTTCTGAGTTTCTATGATTCTACACATGAACAACTAACATCAAGCTTTGCTATACCATTATTTTAATTATGTCTTAGAAGAAAATGGAAGTATATTTGTGTTAAGTGTACAATTTTCAAATACAAGTTTGAATCTACTTGATATAATGTAACTGTTATCAATTTTAACAGTTAAATCAATGAATACTACACATTCCCAAAGAAATATAGTTGAAAAAAATGCATAATTATTTTCTTTAAACAAGTAATGGAACTCTGAACTTCTTTCACTTTACAATTCATGTTTTATATAACTTTAATTAGCAGACTTCCATGACTAAAAGAAAATATATTAATTTTATACTATAAGAAGCAAAGTGATTATAGTTAAGACTAGATATTTCATCACAGCCAGAAGATAAGTTTTTGAGCATTCTCCCTATAAAGAAATGTTACATGCAGAAATTAATGGATATGGTGTGGCTTGATCATTAAACAATATATAAATGAATGGGATTATCACTCCATACTTCATAAATGTGTAAAAATTAATTATGTTGCTAGGCGCCAATGGCTCATGCTTGTAAACCTAGCTACTAAGGAGGCTGTGAGGTGAGAATCATTGTTCAAAGCCAGCCTAGGAAGGAAAGACCGTGAGACTCTTACCTCCAAAGACCCACCTTTGGAGGGTGTGGTCTCAAGTGGTAGAGCACTAGTCTTGAGCTGAAGACCTGACGGACATCGTCCAGGTCAAGATTGCAAGCTCCATGTCCGACAAAAATTAAAAACAGTTACAAATGAACAAATATTTTGGCATAAATGTTAAAATATGAATTATAAAACTTTTAAATCCTCACTAGATATACTAGTTGTCATTGAATCAATTGTGTAAATCACACATTTCTCACTCAATTCATATTTGTATGTTTATATACTTATGTGCCATAAGTATGATTAACTGATACGTGATAGGCAGTGTTGTTTTAGGAATCTCCCTTGGCTTTCTAACATTAAACCTTCTACCCTAAAATAAATATGCCCTCCAATCTTGTAAGAGGTTTCATCTCATTGAAGCATAAAAATATAAACCATAATCATTTTTTGGAACAACTTTAACAATTTACATGCATTTCACTTAGTTTAAGAAACAAAACATTCAAGTCATCTTAACCGTACAAGTAATAACAAAATGTCTTCTGATCTTTTCAGTCTCTTAAGAGATGAAAATGTTTAATTACATATCTATTTTTTCTGCCTAACATCCTATTCCTGAGGAAGATCTTTTGTGCAACCTTCTGTTCCTGATTAGAAGACAGGAACAAAGGCAATAATGAAAATAGCCAAGAAAAATATTTGAAAACAATTATATAACAATCGCAGACACTTCTGTTTTCACTGGTTTCAATGAGAATATACGTTAAAGTATCACGTTTTTGTTATCATTTAAAGAGCAATAATTAAACTTGAATTAGCAGTGAAGAAGATAACAGAAAACTGAAGGCAGCTTGACTTTGAACAATCCAAAATAAGCAAAATGGATTTATCTTGTTTTTCTATGTAGTTGCCAAAATAATAGAGCGCAACACCCAAAGGCAAGAAAACACCTAAGCCAAAGCAGTAAACGTTTGTCTATAAAATAATGGTGAAGGTCTGACTCTTTCAAAGTCAGGTTTGCAAAAATGAAAAGTGTATTTGCTTTAGTGTGAACTTTAAAAAATACAAAAATTCTTCATTAATGTTTTACATATCTAGACTAGGACTTCTAATGTTGGAGAAGAGGAAAGGTATGAAAAAGTTCAAGATTGACTATATTCCCCAAGATCATTCTTCTTTATCAGCTATAGCAATGCCTTGGTTACTCTTAGTATCATGCTTGCTTACATTTAGAAGCATTATTTGTTGCTCTGTTATACGCTGCAAACCCTTGAGTGTTAATAAAGTAATTTCCTAAGAGATGAAAGTAGCTGTGTAAACAAACCTAAAATGTCAAAGACTTAGCATAGTGGAAACTATTTTCTAGCTATATCACAATCTGTAAGTGTAGATTGTTTCCCATTGTTCCATGGGACCCATTTTTGTTAACTTCTTTTTCACCATCTGGTGATCCTATAAAATCCTATACAATCCTGGGATTGCTTATCTTTACTGTATTCTCTAATTTCTGTTGGAAAGTTAGGAAGGAGAGAAGATTGAGTTACTGTTTCGGTTTAACCTTAATTTTTATTACCTTAGAAACTGTAAATCAAAATGACATAAATTATCTTTATCATAATAGGAGACAGATATCATTTCTCTATTCTTACCCTAGCCTTCTACATAACTTTGGTACTTAGTGATCCCCAAATGTGAAAATGAAGATAGGGAGCTCATTGTTTAAATATTATTTAGGAATTCAAGACTTCATTAATGCAAAGGCCTTAGTAGTATGCACATCATACATGTGTACAAAGCTGGCGGCAACTTTTTCTTATTCTCAGAAACTAGGACATGTGGTATCCTTGTAGTTGCATCAGGAAAAGGCTGTAGTTGAGTTAGCTTACCACACCAAATCTGCTGTAAAATATTTCTACAAGAAAATTAGCTTGAATAATCCATATTTATCATTTACATTTCTAAAGGACAGAAATCTAAAATAAGTCTCACTAGATTAAAATTGAGCCCCCTACAGAGCTAAAATATTTTCCAGGTGATTCTAGTGGAAAAAGCATTTACACCCTGGTCCGCTTTCCAGAAACTTCAGAATCTGTGTTCTTGTCTTTTCCTTTATCTTCTAATGTAGCATCTTTACATCTTTCTGATGATTCTTAACTAATGATGTCCCTTTCGAACTACAGCTGGGACTTTTGAGTATACTTTGCCCATCTGATAATTATTGAAATTTGTGTTCCGTGGGTAATGAAAGGTGATTATTTTACAACCTTATATATAAAATGTAAATCAACATTTGATGGATTAGATATTTCGGGACTATAGATATTTTGGGAAGGTATTTTACTGCCTACCACAATGAGTGTGTAAGCATTCTTTCTACAGGTTATAACAAGTTATCCTTTCATTAATTTTGAACAACATATTTCTTTAATAAAATATAACTAGAAAAAACTGGGTTCCTGAAAGCATTTAATCCTGATTAAAAATTGTCATGTACTAGAAATCTTAAATGTCAGACAGCAGCTTCTGAAGCAGTTCTGGCACTATCACTTTTTGTATATTCTGCTTACAATCTTCTCTTTTCAAGAGCATTTGAATGTTATTTTTTTGGAATTATGGTTAATAGTTATATGACTGCTATTTTTAAAGAATGCACCACCAATACTGGTCCTTGTCTTTCAACTTGTTTATGTGTAATCTATTTATGAAAGAAACACAGCTATTTGAATTACATGAACTGCTTATTGAAATGTGGAGAGGAAAAAGGAAAAAAAGATGTCCCTGTGTGTATGTCATGTTGAAAATGTACCTAAAAGCTTTTTATTTTAACATCATATATTTTTTATTTTGTTTGGATTGTGATAAAATTTAGCCTCTCAACTCACACAATGTTAAGGCAGTCTTATTTTATGCCTACCAAAAGCAAACAACAAATTACTATATATTTAAATTTTTTATTGTTAAAATTATTATTTATTAAAAAACAATATTTTTAAAAATAGCCAAGGCAAATTGTTTAGTAGATGTTTAGAGTCGTGTTCAGACTCTATTGTTGAAGACAGAAAGGGAAAAATCATGCTTTTCTTCTTCCTTGAGCCACTCTGATTTATTTCATCTATTTCTGAAAGAATAAAATGCTGGCTTTGAAGCCTTTTGCTTAATATCCACAAGCGTCATTCTTCTTTATTAATAGGAGAATTTGGAGAAAGGATGAAATTTCTCACTAGAAAAAGGAATAGAGGAAAAGAGAAGCGAGAAATCTAGATATTTTGTTCTTCCTCATCTAAATCACAAGTTCTTGATAATGATTGTGGATGTTAGATACAGTACTCTAGAGTGATTAAACACATTTGTAGAAAAAGTTAACCCCTCAAGTGATCACTTAGAGAATGCTTATTTATTTTAAAAATGTAATAGCATCAAACAGGAAGTGTTATCTGTTTAGTACTTGTTTAGTATTTCTTAAATTCTGATGTGCTGTAGTCATACAAGAACGGTAAGAAACTAACATTAATATCACGTTCTAATATTCTCTTAATTCTTGCTGTGTTTGAGTTTTGCCTCATTTTACATGCTATATTTTTCCAGTATAAAAGTTGAAAAAAGATTCCCTCTGGAAATAATGCTATTTTTATACCTAAGGGAAAAGACACAAAAAATGGGATAGAAATCTTCCTCTAGAAATAGCCTTTGACCACTTCTTGTTCATTTTTGTAAGCCGAAGTAAGTCTCTTGACCCATCTTGACATTGCAGAGTAGAGGTAAATCTCACCTACAGGAAGCTGATGCAGGGCAGACTAATATGCCAAGATATGCAACACTTGAGATAAAGAGGAAATAGAAGAGAACTATAATACAATCAGTCATACTTGCCATCACACGTCTCTGCAGGAAGGAAAGTATTATGTACCTTTGTTTCTAAAACTACTGAGATCTTCAAATCATGTCTTTTATGCTTCCATGTTACTGGAATTAGAGAACATCTTAATACTGAGACAGCATAAAATCTCAAAGAAAGCTAGACTAATCATTTCAATACTACATTTTGTTCTGCTAGGACATGAAACCATTTTATAGACAATACTTTATACTGGTAAATTTTTCCCAGAAATGGATTTTAATATAGGTGACTATCCACCAGAATAAATGTCTTCATTTATCTGCATCTTGTGCAGACAGCATATTCAAGTAGATTTGGGAGTTCATTAGTAGCACTTTTTAAAAATGCAAAAAAATGTGGACTGGGAGCCAATATACATATTTTTCCAACATCACCTTCCACATCCTCCTTCTTCCTTCCTAGGAAATATACCCAATCAATTAAAAAGGCTTCGATTTTTGGCTCTTGAACTTGAAAGTGGAAGCAGAATGTTATGGATGTCGGGGATGACTTTTTTATATATATAATAATATAACATGCAACATGCCTATGAGTCCTGCAGGTCCTAACACTGTACTTCTGCAGGGAAGTGATACGAATGTCAGCCTTACTGGACTTAGTATTGTTTTCCACTTCCTTTTCTACAACCTAGCCTAAATTATAATACATAGTAATGGAATGAAAAAGTAATGCCATCTTAAGAAACTCATTTAAGGCTCTGGGAATGTGGCTTCATGGTACAGTGATTGCTTAGAATGCATGAAACCATAGGTTCAATTCATCAGTCCCACATAAACAGAAAAGGAAATGGTGCTGTGCCTCAAGTGGTAGAGTGCAAGCGTTAAGCAAAATAAAAAGAGAAAAATCTCAGGAAGAGTTCCCTGGCCCTGAGTTCAAGCCCCAGGACTGGAAAAAATGCATTTACCTAGTAAATGCCAAATAAAGAACCTATATTTGAATATATAATTGCTCCTTCCAATTATGACTTAACAATCGTTCTTAATTCATGTACTTTACCTATATTAGAAGGCTGTGTTGAGAAAATAAAAGGTTTTGTTAGTAACTCACGGCAATTAGTGTCAGGAATGTGCTTAGATATCAGGTGAATATTAATCCTGGAAATTCAAAGATTCCAGGCTTTTGAGTGGTCACTGCTAATCACAATGTGTAGGGTAGTCTAAGGGAGTGTTATAAATCTTTTTGGTTAGTTATGGCACCAGAAAGGCACCAGCTAATTAATAGTTGTAATAGATGTGAAGGAATAAATCCAGATGGCAGAAATAAATGATAATTGTTACGTTTTTATAAAAAGAGGTAGCTGAGTAAGAACAGCACCATGCACGTGTTATTCAGGTAAGGAATAAGTTTATTCCTCGTTCCGGCTGGCACCAGGCCATCTTGGTCCTCCACGTGGTGGGGAAAGGCCTGGGAAAGAGAGCTGGGAGATCTGGGAAAGAGAAAGAGCTAGGAAAGAGAGAGAGCTGGGAAAGAGAAAAGAGCTAGAAAAGAGAGCATCTGGGAAAGAGGTGGGAAAGAGAGAGCTAGGAAAGAGAAGAGAAGGAAAGAGCTGAGAAAGAGCTAGAAAAGAGCAGAGAGAGGGCGTCTGGGCCTGGGCTAGACCTTATCTAGGGTATGGGTGTAGAAAGGTGTGGCCACATCAAATTCAGATGTGACCTCAGCGGATGCAGATGTGACCCCTTCCAGGTGTTCCAGTTGCCTAGGTAACACAGGTACTGGGTGGAGACTTTGCTGAGAGGAGAGAGGAGTCTGTTAGTCATCCAGGAGCGGACCTTACAATAATAATAACTAAATTATACCAGAAACACTTCTAGGGAACCATATTTGGTTATTGAAGAACTAGTTATCAACCAAGCTTATTCTTCATTACCTTTAGCATTCTATATCACATAGGCTAATTCTCTGTGTGATAAATTGTATGTCATTCTGTGTTGTTCTTTCCTATATGATCTCCATTGCTTTCTAAAAATATCAGGCTTTTTATATTTTTATGCTAACAATTATTTATACTAAGTCCACCATCGCAGAAATCAGAGGATGCTAAAGTAAGAGTCCAATAGCTCATGAGTCATTAATGTAATAGCATGGAAAATGAAGACATATTAATTGCTACTTCAAATTTTCTGAAAAGCGGAAATGTCATCATTTGATTCAAATTTTCATTATTTGTCTACAGTGTCATTAAGTGCACATAAGTGCACATTAAGTGCAAATATGAGCCAGGTGATGGTGGCTCACGCCTGTCATCCTAGCTACTCGAGAGGTTGAGACCATTGGATTGTGGTTCAAAGCTAGCCTGGTCAGGAAAGTACATGAGACACTTATCTTCAGTTAGCCACAAGAAACCAGGAAGTGGTGCTGTATCTAATGTGGTAGAGCACTCAATTTGAGCTAAAAAGCTGAGGAACAGTGCCCAGGATCAGAGTTCAAGCCCCACGACCAAAAAAAAAAAAAGTCAAATAAATTTTAGTTTCCCAAAAAGGAACTACAAAGTCAATAGTAATCTTCCCAAACAGAAAAATTTTTCCAATATGATTCAGTGCACCTACTTTTGCTGAATTATTTAAGTTATGGCTTCTTTCCTGGATGCATTCTCTTCTTTTAAAAATTGTCAAATATTAGCTTTATTATAAACTTCATCTAATATTTCTTTGTTCAAAAGAGAAGTCCATACAGTTGATGTCACTTAGCTTTCTTACTATCTCAGTTCAAAGCCAACCCAGGCAGGAGAATCTGTCAAATTTTTATCTCTAATTAAACACCAAAAAATCCGGAAGTGGACTTTTGGCTCAAGCAGTAGTGGACTAGCTTTGTGGGCAGGTAGACAGGAAAGACAAATGTTCAGGGACAGGGTCCAGCCTCTGAGTTCAAGCCCCAGAAGCGGCACAAACTAAACAAACAAACATGAAACAAAAAAACCCACATATTTCTTTGGACCATCCTTAAAGCACTGGTTTGAAAAGAGGCTCCTTTTGCTGATCATACTCACTGGATCCTGCTTTTTGGAATCCTTATTGATATGGCGAAATCAGGACCAGAATAAAAGAATGGATATCTGACTTTTACAACAAGAGAATCAACTCAGGAGTTAAATATCCTGCATAAGACATTTTAAAACCTCCGTGTCTTTGTTTCTTTGCAGTAGAACATTGTACAACAATGTTATTTCCATTTTTTCTATGCTGGCCTTCAAATGGCATATTGTTTCCTTTTGTAATACTCTCAACTAGAAGTTTACAGAAAGTTTTATAAGTAAAGAGAACATTCGAAAAAGTCAGGGACAGGGTTTCCTTCAATCCTGGGATTATTTTCTTGTTCAGTAAAAGGACCACACAAACTAACTTGAACTTTGTCATTTCTCTATGTTCAATTTCTCTCCTGGATTCAGTTTCTACTTCCTGTAAAAGTTCCTTTCAATTACTTACAGTAACAATCTGCGGTGCTGCTCCAGGCAAAATGAATGTTTTCTGGCTTCATTGAAGTAGCACAAAACATCTTTGGGCATGAGGTAACACGTGATTCAGAGACAAATTAGTAAAGAGAAAATATGGAATTCACATGGCTTATCAAACATTATCCATGTACATATGGCCATATAAGACTATGTTAAGTGAAATGAGCCCCAAAATAAGGACACAACTTTTTTTTCTTTTTTACTATTTTTTTAATGTATCTGACATGTATTATGTGATTTTTTTATTTCTCTTCTATTTTCTTCCTCCATGGTATAACCCGTTTCCACTGTTTGATATCGGTGAACTGCATCATGCATATACATTTTTCTAATGTGGGGAGGGGAAGGGAAATAAAATGGTGAAACAAGGATACAGTATGACCTGTTGTACAAATGAGATGAACAAGACACTATGTTGAAAACAAACTTTACAACTTGGGGATAGGAGAGGAGATTCAGGGTGGTGGGGAGAAAAGGGATGGCAGGGGAAAGACAAAAGAGGATGTAACAATGCTCCTTAGATAATGTAGTCATTAACTTACTTATGTAACTCTAACCCCTCTGTCCACCATTTTCACAATAAAAAAAATGAAAAAAAAAACCATTATCCTGAGTACATTTAGTTCAAATTTCCTAAGTGCTCTGTAAATTAAGACCAATTTTAAGTGGGAAGAAGGTTCTCAGAAACTTTTTTTGGTCAGTGTTTTTGTTGTGCATTATTACCCAAGTGTACATAAGTTAACAGAAGGAGAAACAATAGGTATAGGAGAAAGAGAAGTTCTGTATTTAAGTATAATGGTTCAATACTCTATAGAAGACTCTGCAAATAAGACAACGTTGAAATAGTAAAGCCAAGACCAGTATGTAGATCTATGGGAGTGACATAGAGACAGCATTACTACTAAGTGGAACATGAAGGATGAGACCACTCTCTTTCTTCTACTAGCTCTAAATCATGATAGCTAATCATGCAAATTTGTAAAAAGTAGAATGGAAAAATAATCCTGGTTCCAAGCAAGTTAGATATAAGTCCATGGACTTAACTGGAAAAAAGTCCATGTCGAGAGAGCAGGAATTATACTAACAATAAACTGGTGGCTAAGATCACATTTCTTTTTTTTCTTTTCTTTCTTTTTTTTTTTTTTTTTGATGGTAGTGGGGCCTGAACTCCGGTCTTGGGCACTGTCCCTCTGTTCTTCAGCTCAAAATTTTTCTCTACCTTTGAACCCCACACCACTTCCAGTTTTCTTGTGGTTAATTAGAGATAAATGCCTCAGAAACTTTCCTACTCATGCTGGATTTGAACTGCAATCCTCAACTCTCAGCCTCCTAATTAACTAGGATTACAGGTGTGAGCCACTTGAACCCTGCTTAGGATCACATTTCTAACAGTGTACACTCAGCATATGTAATGTGTATGTTCATTTATCTTTGTATGAACTCGAGTTAAAAATCTGGGCTACAGCTTAGATTTTACACTCACAAAAATGGTTGTAGTTCAAAAGTTGATACTCCTGGAGAAATAAAACTTAAGAATGCAAAGGAGTCTGGGAAGTTCAGTTTGCATCCAGCTTGGGCAAAACAGTCTTTGAGACACTATAATTAGCCAGCCAAAAGATGCATTAGAAGAATGGCTCAAGTGATGGAATATTAGTTATGAGCAAGATTGCTGAAGAAGAGCTTGAGGTTTTTGCATACATATATGCATACAAATACGCACATACACACAGAGGCACTTATATGATCAAACACACATATGGAACAGCTCTCAGATTCTGTAGAAAAGTTAGAAAATATGTCCTGAGTAAGACTAAAATCAACTGATAATTTTTAATATTAGAAAGTTTTCAAGTGAAATTTCCCAAAAACCTTGAGAATATTACGTAGATGGGAACAAAAATAGTAAGAAAGTCAAGTCATCATTAATAAAGGGATCGGATCCAGGAAGGAATGAATCAGAAACCCCTTCAGGTGCATCTGAAAATGTTCATATCCTGTGTCAAATGTTAGAACATCTTTGAAAATAGTACATGAACAGTCTGAGCCATCAGTCTAATGGAAAATATTATTGGAGAAGTTCAGAATTGCTAGTCTGTATCTAGATTAAATAAACCAACAAACTATGGTAGGACAATGTGATACAAGCCAGGAATTCTATCACTCAGTCTTAAACAGGTAATTAGAGAGTGGAATGACATAGTGATACTTTCACTGGACTAGGTAGTATAATTTTGTCTCAATAAAACAAACCAAGAAAGGAATAAAAAATAAGTCAGAAAGGAACACACAGTTGGAAGTTTGGGCTAATTTTGTCCTTATGTTTTGAGAAGTCAAGTTTCCTATTGAACTGCAACTCATATATAATCCTCAGTTGTGTTTAAATATCGTCTGCAGTACAGAACATTACTAGATGCAAAAGAGCTCATGATTCCCAACCAAGAATTTGAAAAAGCAATAATCATTCTGTTAGATTTCAAAGAAATGATGAAGGATTCAAAAGCGTAAGCCTAGAGAAATAGGAAAGTTCATTTACTGTAGGATTTGTAGACCTGGCTAAATAAGAATTTAGATTTAAAATAAATATTTTTCTTTGTAATTTAATATTCTATAGGATACTATAAATTGTTTTTAAGTAGAAGATTTAATTTAAAAATTCACAAATGATTCTAGCATTCTATTTGCCTAAAATATTCTTTCAAGTGAGGTATAATTAGAAGTTAATAGTTAATTTCAACAGTTCATAAGTAACATGATAATATGAATAATCTAGATAAAGTTGCCAAGAAATTGATGCTATTAATTTATGACTTTAGCAAAAGAGCAATTTTCTGAGACTTTGGTGCACATGGTATGAAGAGAGTAATTGTGTGACATCTTTTTTTCTACCAATACATAACACAGGAAGAAATTTCCTTAATTATGTACCTCTGAATAC
This sequence comes from Dipodomys spectabilis, assembly GCF_019054845.1. Lineage (NCBI taxonomy): Eukaryota > Metazoa > Chordata > Mammalia > Rodentia > Heteromyidae > Dipodomys > Dipodomys spectabilis. The sequence goes on along the minus strand of NW_024870821.1, from coordinate 1,529,981 downwards.
AATCAGAAAAATGCTAGGGTTAGGGTTTGTTTTTATTTTGTTTTTGTTGTTTGGTTTGTCCTAGGGCTTAACTTCTTGGCCTGGGCACTGTCCCTGAGCCTGTTTTTGCTCAAGGCTACTGCTCTACCACTTGAACCTCAGTGCCACTTGTGTCAGGCTTTTCGTGAGCAGTTTATTGGAGATAAGAATCTAAGGAACCTTCCTTCCTGGGTGGGATTTGAACCACAGTCTTCAGATCTTAATATTCAGACATTCAGATCTCCTGAATATCTATGATAGATAAAATATATAACTATAAATAATATTTACAAGTGTTCTGATCTCAAGAATAACACTGGGTGGAAAATGATGCAGCAAAGTTCAGTGTAGTGTTCTTTCCACAATATGAAGGGCATCACATTAACAGAATGTAGTATTTTTTCACAATAGTTATATGCTTGTCATGTTGTGAATTTAAGGAATTTTAAGGTGCACATTACAAGTTGGAAATTGTTGAGCTAGGATGACTTTATGGCATAAAAACTTGGGATTGATGGTCATAGAAATAATGGCTTACTTTGATGAACAAATGTTTACTCTAGAGGAATTAATATAGATATTTCATAGTTTTACCTTCTGCCAGACTGTGGCTATTTTTTCTGTTGAATTTAAATATGTAATGCCACATTGAAAACTGCACCTATTGCAGAATTAAATAAAATGCAAACAGGTACTGTTTTGAATGTCTCTAGTATGGCATGTTCAGAATTTGAAAATGAGTAGTTAGTAACAATAGGAATGTTGAAGAACACATATACTCTGCCCTCTTAACAATTACTCAGTTTGAAAAGTTAGGAGTTTCCATAGAATTGAACTATTTCTGTTTTAGTATGAGACACTACTAAAATAATGTTTTTTTTCAAAATAATGTCAAGTATATTCTGAAAATATTGTATAGTTTCATAATATTCAAGATGATGCCCCTCTAATAAAGGGGTAATTAATTCAAATTAGTAGCCAAAATGTTCATTTCTTAAAAAGGTAATACACATAGAATAATATTTACTATACCAATACAGTTAAATTATATTTTATGCAGCTCATTTTTAATTTACTTTTATTATCAAGGTGATATATAGAAGGGGTTGCAGTAATTGTAAGGTAGTGAATACATAACATGTTGAACTTTTTACCTGATCCCTCATTTTTCTCACAGTTTTCCTTCACCCCTATACCTCTCATAAGTTGTAATGTAAATTTCCAACATGTTGTTTTTGAGTATTGCTATTGCACTGGTTTGCGCTTTGTTCTTTGTATCACCATTTCGTTGTGCCTCTTCCCTTGCCAAATTAAGATAAATGTATATACAATACACAGAATACTGAAATCAAATATAACAGGGGATAAACCAAAGAGAAAACACAAAAGAAAAAAGAAATTAAAAACAGCAACCACAAACAGAAAACTGTGTTCCCATATCCAGGAGGTCATTTTGCTCATCATCATCTTATATGGTCATACAAACATAGTTATTGAGCAATTCTGCTCAACTGCTAGGACTATCCTAGACATTTCCAACTTACTACAAATGAGGAAACCACGGAATCTGTTTCTTTGTGTCTTGTTTATTTTACTTCGTAGGATTTTCCAAGTCTTTCCAGTTCCGTATGAATTTGAAGTATAAAATTCCACCGTGCATACATAAACCACATTTTGTCAATTCGTTAATCTACTGAGTGGCATATTGGTTTAAAACATGACTGCATATAAGTATCACTTAGTGTCATTCAAAAATGAGAGATGGGCCGGGCGCTGGTGGCTCACGCCTGTAATCCTAGCTACTCAGGAGGCTGAGATCTGAGAATCGCGGTTCAAAGCCAGCCCAGGCAGGAGAGACCGTGAGACTCCTATCTCCAATAAACCACCAGAAAACCGGAAGTGGCGCTGTAGCTCAAGTGGTAGTGCCCTTGCCTTGAGCTGAAGAGCTGAGGGACAGCGCCCAGGCCCAGAGTTCAAGCCCCACAACCGACAAAAAAAAAAAAAAAGCGAAAAATCAAAAATGAGAGATGCCATTTCCCCAGACATTCTAAAAGCATGATTTCTAAGTAAGATAGGATTTTATGATGGTACGAGTTTTGAAATATCTGGATGAGTCTCATGTATATCTTGCACTGAATTAGGCAGGAAGATATCCAATATCATAGAGGATAAAACTGGTAGTGTCAAAAATATTTCCCTTGTGAAAGATAAAGGAGGCTGCCAGAAGTATAAAGTAGTTCAGATAATTTTGAAGAATTTAGAAATGCAAGCTTAAGTATGTCTCTTTAAATAACAATTATATAAGTGGAAGGGCAAAAGAAGGGGAAGAGAAGAAAATGACTGACAGCAGATCATTGTTCCAAGGTAGAGTATTAAAAGACATAATCTATAACTTTCAAGTTAAAATGAGAGCAATAGAATACGTCCCACTTAATTTAGGTACATGCAAAATAATTACTTGGCTTTTTCCTATTTTAATTCTCCAAAACAATTGAAGAATTATAGAAAAGTTATGTGATTGCCATTGCTTCAACCTGAACACTAACTGTGATGAGCCCTTTTTTTCTCACTTTGCAGTTGGAAAATAGTCCCTAGTTGATGATGTTGTGGCTGATTAGAATCAGAGTTAGGGGCTTGTACTTGTACAATTATCCCAAAATAGGTTAAAGCAGTTTTCCCCCAAGATATTCAAGTACATTGTCTGAATCTGTACTTTGAACACACCCTCACACCTGGGCACATTATTTGAAATTATACTTCAGCATTTCTTGTCACATTTTACTTTGAGTCCTTGTCTTCTTTGGACATTCCTTTTGAGCTCATAGTTGCTCTATTTCCATTTCATCTGTAAAAACTGCTAAGAAAATTGTTCAAATACCACTTCTTCTTTGCACATGCCCAGTCTATGTATGAAGGTACATTGTCCATGTTAAGCAATAGGGTAGTACTCACTCTCTGAGGAGAAAAGTTCCACAATATGACCCTATGTCCACTTTAGAGTGTGTAGAATTTAAAGCATTATAAGACAAACTGTGATATTGGAATTGAAAGGCTCCTTATGGATATTTTTTTGGAGCTCATTAGTTTTCCCAAGAGAAATATAAATACCCACAAAATCTGGATTAATATTTTTAATGTTACCACTGTGCGTGCATCCATATTAAAAATTTACACAAATAAAGAAACAAAAAAAAAACTAAACCATAACAGGTAGATTGACTACGTGCTTATATCAAATTATGGAATAGATTTTGGAAGTATTGCAAATTCCTAACCAGTATGAATTAACTTCCTCTCTCCCCATCACTACACACAAATATTTAAGTGTGAACAGAATTATTTCAAGTAATACACTGTAAGTGTTACTGCAATATCATGTGTATATCTTAAATTCCCTTGAAAGTAATAGTTTCTACATTCTATTGAAATATTACTTATTGTATTCTAGGAAACTTTTGGAACAATAGACTGTATATCTTTGAAATGAAAAAGGTCAAAAAATAGCATAAAAGTTTTAGAGTAAGTCTGTCTTCAGCAATGTATATATATATAGAGAGAGATAGATATAGATATTTTATGTAGAAAGACATACATTTTTAGAGATTATTTGTCATCAGAAATATATACATATATCTGAATTTATGTGTAGAATGATGTATATTATAGTGAAACTAAAATCTTAAAACATAATTAAAATTTAAAAAATATATCCAACCAAGCGCCAGTGACTCAAGCCTATAATTTAAGCTGTTCTGGGTAATGAGATCTTAGAATTGTGTTCAAAACTAGCCCATACAGGAAAGTACTAGTTAGGGGGTGGGAAGGTGGCTTAGTGGTAGAGCGCTTGCCTTGCATGCATGAGGCCCTGGATTCGCTTCCTCAGCACCACATAAGCAAAAAGAAAAAAGCTGGAAGTGGCTCTGAGGCTCAAGTGGTCGAGCACTAGCCTTGAGCTGAAGAGCTGAGGGACAGCGCCCAGGCCCAACGACTGGACTCCCCCCTAAAAAAAAGTACTTGTTAGATTCTTATCTCCAATTAACCACTAAAAACAGGAATTACCTCTGTGCCTCAAGTTGTAGAATGCTGGCTTTGAGCATAAAAAGGCTTAGGGGTAATGCCCAGGCCTTGTAAACAACAACAAAATATATCACATTAATTTCACAAAAGCACCTTTTAACTGCTGTGAACATTTCTTAGAAACATGAATACATGCCCCTGGAAAATGTTAAGTAAAAAGTACAGAATATTTACGTTTATGTTAAAGACATGACTATTTAGTTTGTTTAAGATATTTAGGTAATAATTAGGAATTAAGAATAATGATAATATATTGGGACTGGTCTTTTATTCTATTTTACTATAGTAATAAAACGATATTCGTAATGATTGTATAAAAATACTCTTGTTTGTTATTGAGTTATAATAAGTAATAAACATTTTTAATTGATTTCCAAAAAAAATCATTTTCTTAATGGCATCAATTCTTTGTAATTTCAAAACAATTAAAAAAATTAGTCCAAGGCTGGTTTGCTCCAAGGCTATAGTAGAACTATTTTGTCTTCACTACTAAACATGGTAATAAGATTCAAAGCTACTATGAAGGCTGAAGCTACTCCATTTTACAAGATTGTTCTCACTGACCTGTATTCCTTGAATTTACATACGAGTTAATTGAGCAGGTGGACCAATATTCTACAGAGATATCTAGATGTTTGATAGTCACTCATATTTTGTACCTTGTAAAAACACATGACCCCAGATATTATATAGAGAGAAATGTCTTTAGAGAATACTTGAAACAACTAAAATTAATTTAGGAATAAGTTAAGATTTAGATAATGCTGTAACATAATAAATCTGAATGATAACAACTTGAGCTGTAAAACAGAGGAGAGTGAGAGGGGAAAGAATGATGGACCATGTAGGAGCTATATGTCATTGCTATTGCGTTTCAAAAAACAGAAATGAAATTCACATGCAATATATAATCTCCTTTTATTGTATGCATTTTAGTGCTTTGGAAGTAAATTGTACAATAATAGGTTTTCCAAGCCTAATTTTCACAAACTTGCATTTCTTCAAATAGAAATGCTGTAAATTTTAGAACAAACATTAAAATAGATATAAAATTCACTTACAGGAATTTGTCCAGCATACATCCTATATAGTGTGTCTTTTCAAATTTGTTTTTAGGGATTATTTCCAGAGTCTCACACATACTACTCAAGTGCACTGTCAATGAACTACATTCCCTGTCCAAACAAATTTTTTACTTCTCTTTAATACATACATAGAAGTGTAATGGCTGGATCATATACAATTCTCTTTGACCTTTTGAAGACTTGAAATCTTACTTGCTAAAATGATCGCATTATTATTCAAATCATTCTCCTATGTAGAGCTTATCATCCATCGATATTTTTGTACACTCAAAACAAGAACTACTGATGCTTTTGCTGTTGCTACTGATCAATGGGTACTTTTGCTTTCTTTGTTCATGCATTTTTATTATAAAATTGATATACAGAGGGTTTACACTTAATTAAGTCAATTAAAGAGTACACTTCATTTTATTTTCTAAAGTTCAAATTTTGGGCTTAAATGTTTTCATTTGTTTCTTTAGGATAATTCATTTTTATCAGAGTTGTAGAATTAGTTTATTTTTGCATTATTTTTACACATGTAAATTATTCAGACACATATATTTTGCTTTTATAATATTTAATATGTGACTATTTTAAAATTGTTTTCTTAAATTTTATATGGTTAATGATGTTAAATAAATTTATTTTCTTATACTTATAAACATATTTGTCCAGGTAAAAAATACTTACTGTATTTTCAAGAAGCACATACTTTATTAAGAAAGGCTTCATTACGTGGTCACTTTTTGGAAATATTTTTACTTGAATTAAAAAAAAAGTTTGAGCTCGGCATGGTGACTTGTGGCATCCATTTTCTAGCTATGGTGGGAAGTGTAAATAGAGTTTGTAATTTGGGAGATACTGAGAAACTCTGTGACCTTATTATAAAACTATTCAGAGTGAACTGATTAGAGATATAGTCATCGCTAGTGTTATATACAGCACCTCGCTATCATATTCTAAATCTTGAGTTAAAACACCAGTAACAATCTTTTTTCAAAATAAAAGGACACATATTTCAAAATGTTTATTATTTTTTTTTTAATTTTATTTTATTTTATTTGAGAACATACTGTACAGAGGGGTTACAATTACATGGGCAGGATAATGCATACATTTCTTACCAAGCATTGCAGCCTCCTCCTTTGTTTACCCTTCACCTCCCTTCCCAGCCTCCCCCCTCCCTCCCAACCAATCATACCCCCCCTCCCCCCCCACCGACATTGTAAAGCTGGTTTTGACATGACATTTTGTACTTCTCATTGTTGCAACAGGTCCACCTGAATCCTTAAACGACTTGTTTGTCCCCATCTCCTCCACATGTTATACTGACATCAAATATAGTGAAAGCGGGGGTTACACTGTGGGGGAGGGACATACAAAGCAACAAAGAAATAATCTTATAAATGCGTTAGAAACACATGCATGAAAGAAACAAAAACATTAAAATACATACTTGAGGTTTCGTTTTCCTAACATCACATTATCTGACTTTTTCCGCTTGACTCATACCTATACTAGATATTGCAAATAAGGGAAACCATGGGACCTATGTTTCTTTGGGCCTGGCTTACTTCACTTAATATAATTTTTTCCAAGCCTTTCCATTTCCTAACAAATGGGGAAATGTCATTCTTTCTGATGGAGGCATAGAATTCCATTGTGTATATATACCACATCTTCTTGATCCATTCATCTACTGAGGGGCATCTGGGTTGGTTCCATGTCTTAGCTATGGTAAATAATGCTGCAATAAACATAGTTGTGCTGGTAGCTTTAGTGTGGCCTTGTTTGTGATCATTTGGGTAAATGCCCAAAAGTGGGATTGCTGGGTCGTTGGGGAGCTCTATGTGGAGTCTTTTGAGGAACCTCCATATTGCTTTCCAAAGTGGTTGAACAAGTTTACATTCCCACCAACAATGAAGTAAGGTTCCTTTCTGTCCACATCCCCTCCAGCATCTGTTGTTGTTAGAGTTCTTGATTTTTGCCGTTCTAACTGGAGTGAGGTGATATCTCAATGTTGTTTTGATTTGCATTTCTTTTATGGCTAGGGATGTTGAACATTTCTTCATGTATCTATTGGCCATCCTTCTTTCTTCTTCAGAGAAGCTTCTCTTTAAGTCTTTCGCCCACTTACTTATTGGGCAGTTGTTTCTTTGAGGATTTGTTGTTGGGTGGTTTAATTTTTTGAGTTCCAAGTATATTTTAGATATGAGACCCTTGTCCGTTGTATGGCTAGTAAAGATCTTCTCCCAGTCCGTGGGCTTTCTATTGATCTTGCTAGCTATGTCATTTGCCCTGCAGAAGCTCTGCAACCTTATACAATCCCATTTGTCCAGCCTTTCTTTGATTTGTTGTGTTTCCGGGTCTCTATTCAGAAAATTTCGGCCTGAGCCAAGGAGACCCAGGGTTTCTCCTATTCCATCCTGTAATGTTTTCAGAGTGTCTGCTTTGAGTTCAAGGTCTTTGATCCATTTGGAGTTGATTCTGGTGCAGGGTGATATATAAGGATCTAGCTTTAGTTTTCTACATGTAGTTAACCAGTTTTGCCAGCACCATTTACTGAAGAGGCTGTCTGTCTTCCATTCTATTGTTTTAGCTCCCTTATCGAAGATTAGATGGCTATAGGTCTGTAGGTTCATTTCTGGGTTTTCAATTCTATTCCATTGGTCCTGAGGTCTGTTCTTATGCCAATACCAAGCTGTTTTGATTACTATGGCTTTATAGTAGAGTTTGAAATTTGGTATTGATATTCCTCCAGCAGTGTTCTTTCCATTGAGGAGCGTTTTTGCTATTCGGGGTCTTTTATTGTTCCATATGAATTTTTGGATTGCCTCTTCTATTTCCTTGAAGAATGAGGGTGGAATTTTGATAGGTATTGCGTTGAATTTGTAGATAGCCTTGGGAAGTATTGCCATTTTCACGATGTTAATCTTTCCAATCCAGGAGCATGGGAGGTTTTGCCATTTTTTAAGTTCTGTGTTGATTTCCTTTTTCAAGATTTTAAAGTTTTCATCATAGAGGTCCTTCACTTCTTTAGTTAAGTTAATTCCTAGGTATTTTATTTTTTGTGGGGCTATTACAAATGGAGTTGCTTTCCTAATTTCAGCCACACTTTTCTCATTGTTGGCATACAGAAAAGCCATTGATTTTTGGGGGTTAATTTTATAACCTGCTACTTTGCCAAAGTTTTGAATCAGCTTGAGTAATTTGGGAGTGGAGTCTATGGGATTCTTTAAATACAAGATCATGTCATCTGCAAAGAGGGAGAGTTTTATTTCTTCTTTTCCTATTTGGATCCCCTTTATCTGCATCTTGTCTTATTGCTGTAGCTAGGCATTCTAATACTAGATTGAAGAGAAGTGGAGAGAGTGGGCATCCTTGTCTTGTTCCTGAGTTAAGAGGAAATGGCTTTAGTTTTTCACCATTGAGTATAATGCTGGCTGTAGGTTTGTCATATACAGCCTTTATTGTATTGAGGAATGTTCCATGGATTCCTAATTTTTCCAAAACCTTCATCATAAAGGGGTGTTGGATCTTGTCGAATGCTTAAAACTAAACCAAGATGAGGTAAACTATCTTAACAGGCCCATATCAAGCATTGAAATAGAAACAGCAATAAGAGACCTCCCAGCTAAGAAAAGTCCAGGACCAGATGGTTTTACAGCGGAATTTTACAAGGCCTTCAAAGCAGAGCTCACACCAATTCTCCTCCAACTCTTCAATGAAATTGAAAGAGAAAGCTCACTACCGAACACATTCTATGAAGCCATCATAACCCTCATCCCAAAACCAGGCAGGGACTCATCAAAGAAAGAGAACTATAGACCCATTTCTTTGATGAACATTGATGCAAAACTTCTCAACAAAATTTTGGCCAATCGACTTCAACAATTCATCCAAAAAATCATACACCACGATCAAACAGGATTCATTTCAGGGATGCAAAGCTGGTTCAATATACGCAAATCAATTAATATTATTCATCACATCAACAGAAGCAAGAATAAGAACCACATGGTTATCTCAAAATGTTTATTATTTAAACTTATTTGCAAAGGTTCTCATTTCTTCTATTAATTTTCAATTTACTTAAGCTATTAAAATACAAGTATATTGTGATTATTTTATTTGTACTAAACTTTTAAATAGTATGAGCAATATTTTGATTTCATATAACATACTTTTACTATTTGTGATAATTTCCTCCGTTTAATATGATAACATCTATATTCCAAATATGTGTATGTGGTGTGTATGTGTGTGTTTATATGGTTATTGTGTGTGTGTACTTTGTGTGTACTTTGTAATTTTTGGGAGGTCACACCATTGCTTCACACATGCTAGGCCAATGTTTTACCACTGAGCTATACTGCCAAGTTTTAATCCAAATAGTGTTTTAAATCATGACTTTGAAACTTTCATTCCTAGTATGTTTTATCAAAATTATATATGATAAAATGTGATCCATATTCTATCCACGCTAGCAATTTTTATTGTTACTTAGAATATTCCCACTACCTTTCCAGTTCCAAACTCTTGTGTTTGTTATTGATAAAAGTTTTACTTTGCTTCTTTTCTCTCTTCATTTTTTCCCTTTAGAGTTTAGCTATTCTTTCTCTTAGTTCTTTGGGAATTAATTATCATATTACTATTAAAATACCCTTACATTGTAACAGGTATATACAATGCTCTATTTTCTATTTTATTTTTTTCCCATTTTCACCGACTTTTGGTCCAAACTATTAGATGGATTAAAAAGAAACTTGACTTAGTACACTTTACTTTTCTCCTTCTCTTGTCTGTATTTAATTCACTTGTTATAATTTAGGAGATAGATGAAGTAATCAAATAAAGATTAAAATAATAGTAAGTGAGGCTATGAATAGAGCTGAAAAAGATTTTAAATATGATAATAGCTAATTAAAATGCATATTTCTTACTTTTACTCTGTTTTTATGTCTCTCATTCCCACATTAAGAAAGTACATAGAAGGTTATCACTAAATTTATGTAATTATTAAAAATGTATTGAAAGAATATGGGCACAGTGTGGTTTTAGGTTATTGAGACTTGTATGGGGTAGTTTGTTTTTGAGGACTTGCAATACGTTGTGATGGAGATGAAGGGAAGGATGTGCTTATTCTGGAAAACTGGCTAGAGGATTGCTCCCAGAAAGATAGTGATGAATTCTTCCAAAAGGTTACAGTAAAATCACTTTCACAACCATCTTCATTAGTGCACTATTCACCATAGCCAAGTTATGGAAACAGCCAAGATGCCCTTTGGCGGAAGGATGATTGGAGAAATTGTGTCATATATACACAATTTTATTGGACCTATCCATTATTTGCAAAGAAATGGATAGATCTAAAAATATATTAAGTAAACGAAGTCAGAGCCAGACACACAAAGGACCCATGTTCTGTTGCGTATTTGGAAGCCAGAATTTTATGCAAGTTAAACAACGTATTAACCAAAGCTTTCATTTTTCAGAGCAATATGTAAAAGGTGTAATTTCTTATAAAATTGAATTTTAATCCAAAAAAATGAATACCAGAAAACTATCACTTGGAAGATGTGAGGGGAAGTTAAATGGAAGGAATAAAGAGAGTTATGGAGTAACAGTGAAGACATTATATTCAATGGAAATAATATGAAACTAGAAAAAATTAAAGTGGTGTGAGGTTTGGAAGGGTAGGAAAAGTTAGATAAAGATCCATTATACTTAAAAAATTCATTTCTTGAATGGAAATTCCAGTGTACAACTAGTTAAGATATTAAACACATGATTAAAAACAAGGGAGACATTTGATCTTAAACTGCGTTCTCTTAAACCATGAGTCAATATAATAGTTTCCACCTCAGAAATTTTCTTTGCAGCTATTTTCCTCATAGTGACAGAAAAGTGACCAATGCAATGAATATCAATACATCACATTGCACATATAATATCACAATAAAAATGCTAGATTTCATCACATGATAACATAACAGGTAGAATGTGCCAAACGCTAATTGATTGTTTTGCCAAGTACTTTACCTATGGTTTATAATTTAATCCTCACAATAATTCCATAAAATGGAGCTCCTTACATTTTTAATTCTCAGTTAATGATATTGTACTCTTCAAAGTTGGAATTACTAGTACAACATTGCACACATGGTAAGTGTTAGCCTGAGGTTCATCTCCCACTGTATCAATTAACCTCATTCTATTTTATGACTAAAATACCAGCACTTAGTCTACAAATTCTAGGAAATTTTCCCAGAATTATTGTGTACACTCATAATATTTCACTTTATCTTTGTTAGAAAATAGGGAACTGTAATATGAGTACTCAAAGTTCATAATCAATGCATACCTCCCTGGTGAAAAGAACTGCTAAAGTATAACATTCTTGATTTCTAGCTAAAAATAGTAGAAATCATATTTTAACCCTTCACTAAACACTGAAATGCCTGGAGACCCTATCTCTGTTTAACACTGTCTTACTGAAAATGACCTCCATAATTCCTGATGGAAACAGACAGCAGGTCTTATGGACCAATCATTTCAACTAAGTTGTTTACCATTACAAGTATTTTGATTGCTTTTTATACCCAACATTTTGAGAGAAAGGTACTACTTTAAAATGCTATTAAAGCAAGACAGATATAAAAATCACCTTTGACCCTAGATAAATATTTTATCTTTGCTATAACCAAAAATGCACTCTAACCTATCATTAATGTTAGGAATGAGAGGTTAAAAATAATAGACACCAAGGCCTAAGTATGAATTAAAGACTCTCCATTTTGTGAATACTATTGGTTTAAAAAGACATGAAGGGCTGGGAAGGTGGCTTAGTGGTAGAGCGCTTGCCTTTCATGCATGAGGCCCTGTGTTCGATTCCTCAAAACCACATAAGCAAAAAAAAAAAAAAGCTGGAAGTGACGCTGTGTCTCAAGTGGTAGAGCAGTAGAATTGAGCTGAAGAGCTGAGGGACAGTGCCCAGAATTCAGGCCCCACTACAGGATTCCCCCGAAAAAAAGACATCAACACTACCAAATCTTTTAAAAATTTCTTATGATACTGAAGATTCAATTATAAACTATTAACACTTGATAATAACTCATTTTCATGGGAGTAGAATACAAAACACAAGATTAATCCTAATCATTTTAAAATACCTTTATTTAAACTACAAATTCATTCTTATAACTGCAAATAATCTAAAAATAACTGAAGCACCATGAGACAAAAAACAATTTAACTGCATCATCTACATTCAAAGGACTGTGCTAATTGAAAACAAAATTATACTAATAATTAGGTTACCCAATTCACTTACATTCTTTTATTCTGTTTTTTTAGTTTCATAAAAACTGTCTTTTCCTAAAATGATGCATAAAAAGCCTATATACCCACTTACATTTTCAGATCTTAACAATATTTATTTCAGAAATGTCTTTAGCTGTACAGTCAATGAACTAAAATAATAGTAAAATATTTAAATGGTTTTCAGAAATTGCAAGACTCGATCTTGGATGTTATTTATATTGGAAAAGATATTCTAAAAGCCTTATTTGTTAAAGTTGTGATAGTTACTCCCACAAAAGAACTATTAATGAAGAAACCTTTGTATGTACAAACTTCAAATGCATCCACAATCTGGAGGTGACACGTTTTTGTTTGTTTTTTTGAAATATATATCTAACAAGGATAGCCACAATACTGATTTTCAGTCAATATGATGGGATATTCAAATCTTAAAAATACAGGGTTTATTATCTTAGTGTGAATAGATACGATATTACAAAGAAAGTTATTATCAACAGAAATCCAGAAAGAGTTTATCCACCTTGCGTTTCACAGAAATAACCAGAGAGTAATACCTATTTGTTCAAGTTGGTCAAAATCACTCCATGAGTATTTCTTAAAAATATAAGCAATTTAAGAGGTCAAATACATATTTTGAACTGACAGTCTTCTTACAGTAATAACTTACTACCCAATTATATGTGTATCTTTTTAACTAATATATACTAAGCGCTGAAAATTATCTCTTTTATCTAACTTAATGTTGTAAATGCTTTGATTATGATGATGTTATTAACAAATAAAATGTACAGAAGGGTGGTTCCACTGAAATGACAGGACAGAACACTGATAAATAAAAAGCATTGCAACACAGCTCTTTTCAGCCTCATCCTGTTCAAATTGGCAAGCAACATTGCAACAGCGCACACACACACACACACACACACACACACACACACACACTTAAACACACATGTGTGCACATGTACACATATATACACATGCCAAATTCAGGGGGTTTTGTACAAAAAATTTCAAATAAAATATTAGTGATTAGGACAAATGATAATTTGCCTTATTACAAAATAATACATATTCCAGTCACCAGGGTTGTTACATTTTACCTGCCCCTCCACATGTGACCACTTATTTTATTTTAGATAATTAACTAATTCATTCCTTCATTAGTTAAATACTAATACTAGAGCTTGAAATTAGGGCCTAGCTCTGTCCCAGAATTTGTGATTTTTTGTTTTAGTTTTCTCAAGGCTAGCATTTTATTGCTTGTAACACAGCTTCATTTCTAGCTTTTGCTGGTTACTTTCAAACCAGAATCTAATGGACTATTTTTCTTGGTCTGGTTTCAAACCACAAACATCAGATTTCGTCTATCTGATTAGCTAGGAATAAAGACATGAGACACTAGTGTGGCTCCTACTTTTTCTTATACTTATCTATTGCACATACTTAGGTAGCAATTTAATACTGAGAGTATAGAAGCAAGATGTACAGTTATTATATTGTTCTGTCAGAAATTTAAGTTAGTAATGTAAATTTCTTCTTAAGACCATACACAAAAAATACTTAAGAAGAAATCTGATGTGTGTGTGTGTGTGTGTGTGTGTGTGTGTGTGTGAGCTGCAATATGTTTCCCATATAAGCACTGTGCAGGGGTGTCCAGCCATTCAGATTTATTGCATGAATATCTGCCTTGAGCTACTAACTCATGGACAATGTCTAAGTGTCCACTCTAGGCTTCCCGATGAAGAGGGCTATACTCATCCTCATCCCTAGTATTCATATGAGTGGTCTTTTTGGAAAGTAGTGTCCACAGTGTAGTAAGGTACAAGAAAATCACTCTACCACTTAGCCACCTTCCCAGCCCAAGGATTAAGATTCTTGTCTGTAATTTGGTCAAAGCTATGTCTCTTTATGTAGGCGACTAAAAATGTATGTACTAATTTCAAGTAAATACATAAATTCTATTTCCATCTCTTTTAACAAATAAAAAATAAATTTGTTTGCTCTGTATATAGATCAGAAACATTGATTTTGTGGCTAGCTAGGTCATTGCACATCTGTATCTCTCTTCCTCTCTCTCTTTCATGATTTTCATAGACAATATGGTTGCTCCATAATTGTCCTAATTTATTTTGCTTTTATATATTTGGTTGCATCATTTTACTTTCTGCTCTACAATTTCCCAAATCAGCACCACATAAACAGAACCACAGAAGTGATTCTGTGGCTCAAGTGGTAGAGCGCTTGCCTTGATTTGAAGAACTCAAGGACGGTGCCGAAGCCTAGAGTTCAGGCTCCACAACTAATTTAAAAAAAAGAATCTAAATCCTTGATAATTCTAGGAACAAATATGACTGAAATCAGTTGAATCACACTTTTCCTACACAACGAAAGAAAAGGTCCAGGCTAGGAAAGCAGCTAGAGAAGGCAGACAGATTGTATCTATGAAAAAACTTTGTTGAAAATGGTATTGAGGATCATTTACTGGTGATCCACTTGCACTGGAAGCATGATGCTGAACTCTTGCTTGCTGATTCTGAAATATTGCTTTGATCATTATATTCTCCAAGAAGAAAAATGAAATTTAATTGATATCAAAGGAATACTAATACATTTTGACTTCTCATTAAGCATCTTCAATCATCAAAATTACTTGAAGACAATAGATAGGATTACTTTTTTAGATGAAAACAAGTGTCTTTAAAAAAACAAGGAATTTAAATAGTCATGCAAAGGACTTCTATTTTACTACTGTATTATACATTTTTTTCTAATGTTGGGTACCAATAAATAATGCATCTATTAGAATGCTCTTAAAGTTCATATATTGTATAGTAAGTTCTCTTAAACTATATCATGGTATTTCCCAAATATTTTACGTAGAAGGCATTGTTTCCTATTTTCTCCTTCCTAGAATAAGCTGCACATGAAGACACCACTGGTCCTCATTTTCAGTCTATGCATTTGAATACGGAGGAAAATCTTTCCTCTGCTCTCTATCAATTCACTACTCTCCAGTTAGAATAATTTAGTATAGTAAAAATGGAAAAAGAGAAAATAAATCATGGCGAAAAAACATATGCAGAAAATTCACTGGATTTTTCTGACCATTTCAACAAACGTGAACTATTGGGGAAATACATGGGCATCTCATTCCCACTGGTACTCAAAGTCTCTGGTTAGGCAATTCTGATGAAGACAAGGAACGAGGTGAAAACGTGAGGAATGGTATCAATTGCAAGAAAATAACGGAGAAGAATCCATGCAAATTTCTTCTTTGGTATGCCGAAATTAATCGCCTTACTACAGTGCCGAGACTACTTTCCAAAAAGTGCACTCATATGTATACTACGGATGAGGTAAGTATACCCCTCTTTATCGGGAAGCCAAGAGTGGACATTTAGACATTGTCCATGAGTTGGTAGCTCAAGGCAGATATTCATGCAATAACTCTGAATGGCTTGGCACCCCTGCACAGTGCTTATATGTGGAATAACACCAGAATGGATTCGTTCTTACTTCATCATGATGCATACACCAATCCCCAAACTAAAGGCCTCTTGACACCCTTGCATATTGCTGCTGGGAATAGAAATAGCGAAGATATGCTGTATCTCCTTCTGTTGAACCATTATATCAAACCAGGTCTGAAGAACAACTTGGAATAAGCTGCATTTGATATTGCCAAAAGGATAAGTATGTATCACTACCTCTTTGAAGTTGTGGATGGCTGTACATATTGTTCTCCTATGTAGAAATGGTTTGGTTAAGTTTCTTAATTTCAAAAGTGCCAGTCCATACTTTGTGTTCCTATAAAATATTTTCATATACAAAGCAACAGAAATATCTTAATTTAAAAATTCATGGATTCCATAGTATTCTTCCACGTGAATTGCCTGACTTTGATGTCAAAATGTATTCAAGAGTTGTTTGTATGCATCTATAATGATTTCTGCAGAGCTTGTGATTTTTTTAATTTTAACTTATCGGTTGAAATGAATAGTATAGAAACTAAAGATATTCCTGGGGCTTGTCTACAAAAAGTATCTATGTTTGTATAAACTCCATAATCTATTTCATTGTCTTCTAGATATAATACTTTGAAGTCTACATTGTTATATAATATATACCTTCATTAATAAATGTGTCCTTTCAGATTACATTCCATATAGAAAAAGTTTAAGATTCCTTTTTCCTAGTTCCTTATATTATTTTATTTCTTTTTTATTTTTTTATTTTATTTCTTTTTTTATTTTTTTAACAATTACAATTTTTTTAATTGTGAAAATACCACACAAAAGAGTTACAATTACATGGGCAATATAATGAGTACATTTCTTATCAAGAATTGTTGCCTCCTCCTTTGTTTCCCCTTCCCATCCCTTCCCATCTTGCACCCCCAACACCTCACCTCCGCCTACTCTCCCCCTACCCACTACCCCTGCCTCCCCTCCACCAGGCCAAAATTGTAAAGTTCATTTTTCAACAAAATAACTTGTACATATCGTTGTTGCAAGGGTCCACCTGTATCCCTATTTAAATGATTTGTTTTTTCCCTTCCCCTCCACAAATTATCCCAACATCTAATACACTGAAAGCAGGGGTTAGACCATGGGGTAGGGACATACAAAGCAACAAACAAATAATTTTATGAATGTGATAGAAACAACCACATGAAAGAAAAAACATTTTTATATACCTTCCCATCCCTTCCCATCCTTCCTCCTCCACCCCACCCAATCTTCGCCGCCCCCCCCACCCCCGCCCCCCCCCCCCCACCCAAGTTGTAAAGTTCATTTTCGACATAACAACTAGTACTTCTCATTGTTGAAACGGGTCCCTCTGTATGCTTATTTAAACGACTTTTTCCCCTTCGCCTCCACAAATTATAACGACATCAAATACAGTGAAAGCAGGGGTTATACTGTGGGGGAGGGACATATAAAGCAACAAACAAATAATCTCATAAATGCGTTAGAAACAATCGCAAGAAAGAAAAAAAAACATTTGAATACATATATTAGGGTTCATTTCCCTAACATCACCTTATCTGACCTTTTCTGCTTGACTCAGACATATACTAGATATTGCAAATAAGCGAAACCATGGGACCTATGTTTCTTTGGGCTTGGCTTACTTCATTTAATATAATTTTTTCCAAGTGTTTCCATTTCCTAACAAATGGGGCAATGTCATTCTTTCTGATGGAGGCATAGAATTCCATTGTATATATATACCACATTTTCTTAATCCATTCATCTACTGAGGAGCATCTGGGTTGGTTCCATAAGTTAGTTATAATAAATAATGCTGCAATAAACATAGTTGGGCTCGTAGATTTAGTGTGGTCTTGTTTGTAAATATTTGGGTAAATGCCCAAAAGTGGGATTGCTGGGTCATAGGGGAGCTCTATGTGGAGTCTTATGAGGAACCTCCATACTGCTTTCTAACGAGTTTGAACAAGTTTACACTCCCACCAACATCCTCTCCAGCATCTGTTGTTTTTAGAGTTCTTGATTTTTGCCATTCTAATTGGAGTGAAGTGGTATATTAATGTTGTTTTGATTTTCATTTCTTTTATTGCTAGGGAGGTTGAGCATTTCTTCTTGTGTCTGTTGGCCATCCTTCTTTCTTCTTCAGAGAAGTTTCTGTTTAAGTCTTTAGCCTACTTATTTATTGGGCAGTTGTTTCTTTGAGGATTTGTTGTTGGGGGGTTGATTTTTTGAGTTCCAAGTATATTTTAGATATGAGACCCTTGTCCGTTGTATGGCTAGTGAAGTTCTTCTCCCAATCTGTGGGCTTTCTATTGATCTTGCTAGCTATTTCCTTTGCCATGCAGAAGCTCTGCAACTTCATGCAATCCCATTTGTCCAAACTTTCTTTGATTGTTGTGTTTCTGGGTCTCTATTAAGAAAATTTCGGACTGCACCAAGGAGACCTAGGTTTTCTCCTATTCCATCCTGTAATGTTTTCAGAGTGTCTGCTTTGACTCTGAGGTCTTTGATCCATTTGGAGTTGCTTCTGGTGCAGAGTGACATATAAGGATCTAGCTTTAGTTTTCTAAAATTAGTTAACCAGTTTTGCCAGCACCATTTACTGAAAAGGCTGTCTTTCTTCCTTACTATTGTTTTAGCTCCCTCATCGAAGATTAGATGGCTATAGGTCTGTAGGTTCATTTCTGGGTTTTCAATTCTATTCCATTGGTCCAGAGATCTGTTCTTGTGTCAGTACCATGCTGTTTTGATTACTATGGCTTTATAGTAGAGTTTGAAATTTGGTATTTATATTCCTCCAGCAGTTTTCTTTCAATTGAGGAGCGTTTGTGCTATTGGGGTCTTTTATTATTCCATATAAATTTTTGAATTGCCTCTTCTATTTTCTTGAAGACTGAGTTTGGAATTTTGATAGGTATTGCATTGAATTTATAGATAGCCTTGGGAAGTATTGCCATTTTCACGATGTTGATTTTTCCAATCCAGGAGCATGGGAGTTTTTGTCATTTTCTATGTTCTGTTTTGATATCCTTTCTCAAGTTTTTACCGTTTTGATCATAAAGGTCCTTCACTTTTTGGTTAAGTTAATTCCAAGGTATTTTATTTTTTGTGGGGCTATTACAAATGGAGTTGCTTTCCTAATTTCACCAACACTTTACTTATTGTTTCCATACAGAAAAACCATTGATTTTTCGGGGTTAATTTTATACCCCGCTACTTTGCCAAAGTTTTGAATCAACTTGAGTAATTTGGGAGTGGAGTCTATGGGATTCGTTAAATACAAGATCATGTCATCTGCAAAGAGGGAGAGTTTTATTTCTTTTTTCCCTATTTGGATTACCTTTATGTTTGCATCCTGTCTTATTGCTGTAGATAGGGATTCTAATACAAGATTGAAGAGAATTGGCGATAGTGGACATCCTTGTCTTGTTCCTGAGTTAAGAGGAAATGACTTTAGTTTTTCACCATTAAGTATAATGCTGGCTGTAGGTTTGTCATATATATCCTTTATTCTATTGAGGAATGTTCCATGGATTCCTAATTTTTCCAGAACCTTCATCATAAAGGGGTGATGGATCTTGTCAAATGCTTTTTCTGCATATATTGAGATAACCATGTGGTTTTTATCCTTGCTTCTGTTGATGTGAGGAATTATATTAATTGATTTGCATCCCTGAAATGAATCCTGTTTGATCATGTTGAATGATTTTCTGGATGCATTGTTGAAGACGATTGGCCATAATTTTGTTGAGAAGTTTTGCATCAATGTTCATCAAAAAAAATGGGTCTATAGTTCTCTTTCTTTGATGAGTCCCTGCCTGGTTTTGCGATGAGGGTGATGATGGCTTCATAGAATGTGTTCGGTAGTGAACTTTCTCTTTCAATTTCATTGAAGAGTTGGAGTAGTATTGGTGTGAGCTCTGCATTTAAAGGCCTTGTAGAATTCTGCTGTAAACCATCTGGACCTGGACTTTTCTTAGGTGAGAGGTCTCTTATTGCTGTTTCTATTTCAATGCTTGATAAGGGCCAGTTAAGATGGTTTAACTCATCTTGGTTTAGTATTGGCATGTCAATATTTGCTAGGAAAAGGTCCATTTCTGTAAATTCTCAAACTTATTAGCATAAAGTTTTGCGAATTATTCCCTTATAATATTCTGAATCTTGGTTGTTTCTGTGGTGATGTTTCCATTCTCATCTCTGAGTTTATTGATTTGGGTGTGTTCTCTTCTTTTTGTGATAAGATTTTCTAAGGGTCTGTCAATTTTGTTAATTTTTTCCAAGAACCAACTCTTTGTTTTGTTGATTCTTTCTATAGTTTTATTGGATTCTAATTCATTTAATTCTGATTTAATTTTAATTAAAATGAATTAATTAAAATAATTATTTCTTTCCATCTATTATATTGGGGTATATCTTGCTGCTCTTTTTCAAGGAGGTTCAGATGTCTCATTAAATTGTTGGTTTCAGATCTCTCCAATTTGTTGATATAGGATCTCAGAGCTATAAACTTGCCTCTGAGTACTGCCTTTGCTTGTCCCAGAGGAGCTGGTAATTTGTGTGCTCATTTTTGTTGAAGAGCATGAACATTTGAATTTCCTTTCTAATCTCTTCCACGACCCACTCATGCTTCAGAAGTGTGTTGTTCAGACTCCATGTGTTACAGGAGTTTCTTTGGTGGCTTTTGGTGTTGTTCTAATTTTATTACCTTGTGGTCAGAGAGAATGCAAGGTATAACTTCAATGTTTCTCAATTTTGACAAGTTTGCATTGTGGCATAAATGTGGTATATTTTAGAAAATGTTCCATGTGCTTCTGAGAAAAACTTGTATTGTGATGCTGCTGAGTGAAATATTCCGTAGATGTCTGTTAAATCTACTTGATCTATGCAGTTGTTTAGATCTGTGTTTCTCTATTGGGTTTTTTCCGAGTTGATCTATTTAGAGGGGAGAGTGGTGTATTAAAATCCCCAACAATTAATGTCTTTGGATCTCTGTGGGATTTGAGGGAAAGGAATGTTTCTTGGATAAATTTTGGTGCTCCGTTGTTTGGCAAATAGATATTTAAAATTGTAATATCCTCCTGAAGGAGATATCCCTTAATTATTATGTTATGACCTTCTTTATCTGTTCTCACCAATTTTAATTTGAAGACTATTTTATCTGATATTAGGATTGCAACTCCCGACTGTTTATGGGGGCCGTTTGCTTGGTAGATTTTGTTACAGCTTTTAACACTTAAAATGCATTTGTGTTTACTGGCAAGATGTGACTCCTGAAGACATCAGATAGAAGGATCTTGCTTTTTAATCCTACTGTACAGTCCATGTCGCTTAATTGGATAATTATGTATGTTAATGTTGAGAGATAGGACTGAGAGGAATTTGGGAGCTCCTGTCATGTTATCTACCTTCTTTGGGGCTACAAAAACTGGGTTCTTCCTATGTTCTTGGATTCTTAGTTTGGGTGCATTTTATTGGCCTTTATTGTGGTCTTGTTGGTTTTCTATGTGTAGGACGTCTTTAAGAATCTTTTGTAGGGCTGGTTTGGTGGAGATGTATTGTTTCAATTTTTCTTTGCTATGGAAGGTTTTTATTTGGCCTTCAGTTATGAAGGAGAGTTTAGCTGGGTACAGTATTCTTGGTTGATTGTTGTTTGTTTTTAAGGCATGGCATACATCATTCCAGGCTCTTCTTGCTTTGATTGTCTCTGCTGAGAAATCTGAGGTGATTTTAATTGGTTTGCTTTTATAGGTGATTAATCTTTTCTCCTTCAAATGTT
Organism: Dipodomys spectabilis; assembly: GCF_019054845.1. Classification (NCBI taxonomy): domain Eukaryota; kingdom Metazoa; phylum Chordata; class Mammalia; order Rodentia; family Heteromyidae; genus Dipodomys; species Dipodomys spectabilis. The sequence continues at coordinate 1,508,226 of NW_024870821.1, read as the reverse complement.
TAAGGATCTTTTCCTTGGTCTGAATTCATCCTGTGTGGATTATAATGTGACGGTGGGATGTCCTGTTTCTGTCTGGTCTATTTGGAGTTCTAAAAGCTTCTTGTATCTGAATAGGCCTATCTTTTTCCATGTTTGGGAAGTTCTCTGCTAGGATCCTGTTAAACCAATTTCCTAGACGATTTACTTCTTCTGTTTCTAGGTGCTCCTCTACACCCATTATCCTTAGATTAGGCCTTCTGATGCTGTCTTCCAACTGTTGGATAGATCTGTCATATTTCTTGGACTTGACTTGGATGGTTGTATGTTCTTTCTCTATAATATTTAGGCTGTCTTCAATCACCGAGTTTCGATCTTCTGCATGGTCTAACCTGCTGTCAAGAGTTTCCACTTTTTTAATATTTCTTTTCCTTCTAATTGGACAGCTTTGATGGCTTCAAATGCTTTATTGAAGCTTTGTTTTAGATCTTGTATAAACTCCTTTACTTCCTTAATTTGGTGTTCAGTGTTTATTCTCAAGTCAATTAGTTGTTTGGTTATGGTTTGCTTAGATTCCCATTTCTTCTGTTGGGTTCCATTCAGCATTCCCTTTGTGGTCTCCCTGACTTCCTTCAGCTCTTTGTTAATGGATTCCATGAATACCTTTAGTGATCATTGTGTATCCTCATCCTGCTCTCTCAATTCCTGTATTACTCTTTGCTTAGCTTCCTCACGTTCACGCCATTCCTGTAGTTCTCTTTGAGTGTTCTCAACCTGCTCATGCCATTCCTGCCTTTCTCTTTGAGTATTCTCAAGCTGTTCACGCAAATCCTGTATCAGTTTTTGAGTAGTTCCTCACACTCAGGATATTCCTTTATAAACCTTTGGTTTGCCTCCTCTCTCTCCCTATCATGCTCATACACAGTCCTTTGTAGGTTTTCAATCTTCTCCTGTATTGACCTTTTGTTTGCCTCCATTGATCTTTTGTTTGCTTCCTTCTCTCCCTATCATGCTCATACAGATTCCTTTGTATGTTTTCAATCTTTTCACTTATCATGTTTGCCAGCAGTGTTTGTAGAGCTATTTGGGAACTCTCCTCTGGATTATTCATTATCTGTTCTGTCCCCTGATTATCATGAGTGGGAGTTGAGATACCCGGACTTGACATTTTTCTTTTGTTTTTCCGGCTTACTCTGCCTATTTTGGATGAAAATAACACCAGTTTTTTGCTTGAACACTATCTTAAGGAAGCATCAACCAAAGTCTATATTTGCACAGTCAATAGTCTGCAGATACAATATAGTTCAATAGAACATCTATTCAACGTCAAACAACTATATATTAATGGACTACAAACTGCAAATCCGAATCTAGCAAACCAGAAATTATTAGGTTGTGGGAGAGATGTGGGTAAAAAATAGGAATAGAGAGATGTGGGAAGGCACAGGGAGATTTAACTTAACTAAGTCTTAATCTCAAAGCAGGAAATAGGTTGGATAGGATGAAAGTAGAGTGAGAAAAAAGAAAAGAGAAAGGGGGAAAAGAGACCAGAAAAAATAGAAAAGCAAAAATTAAAAATATTATGCAGAATCGAAAACGAAATATTCAGAGAAGAACGTGCATATAATGCAGAAGGGGAGGTATATAAAGGAGATGTGAAAAACTTAAAAATAAAAATACTTAAAATATTACATAGGTATAAATAGGTAGTAATGTTATTAAGGAATTTAAGGTTTTGAACTGAGTAATAAATTTGTGGATTAAGTGTGTACACATGGAGGATAAGGTCTAATAATCGACTATGTGTATATCTGAGATGTGCAGAAAAACAATTAAGTCACATAAAAAAGAACAAAAGAGAAGTAAAGGTGAAAAGAATAAGAAAGAAAGAATAAAGATCAGAAGTTCAATAGAGCAAAATAAAAAACAAAAAAAAATTTTAAGAAAAAAAGAAGAATAACGCACACACACATATACCACTGAAATAAAAATTATAAGAGGGGAAAATAGTTACTAGGAAACTTTTTTTTCAAAAAAGGTAAAAATTAAAAAAAAAACGTTTTAGAAAAAATTTTTTTAATAAAATGTACAAAAAAAATAGTTCTTTAATTTTTTTGGGAGTGGTGGGAAAAATCCTGTATCTCCCTTGTGTCTGTAACCATCCTCTTGTTTGAGTCTCTGGTCTGCTTGTGGTGTTTGATTTTCCTATGGCTTGGTTGGTTTCTTAAGTCAGTTTGTTTGAACAGGCAGAAAAATGCTCTACTTTACCCAGGATTTTGTGATCCTCCTCTCAGGTTAGTTCAATGGGAGGGAGATCTGCTTTGATTAACACAAAAGAGGGAGATGGCTTTTTCCTCAAGTTTGGAGATGCTGTGATGAGGCTAGGTTCTGGGTAGAGTTGAGGCCTTTCAGCAAACAGTAGCTTTTCCCAGGAGGTAGCTTGTGAGAAACTCAGAGAGCCCAGCCTGGAGCCACTCTCCAGGTTTATGTTTACTGAATTTCAATTGATTGTCAAGGCTGCTAAAGGGAGGGGCAGACTCTGGCTCTGATTACCCAATGAAGACAGCCACTCTTGGGGCTTCCACCTGAGCTGGGTGATTTTTCCCTGGGTGGAGCTCTCTGGCAGGTCAGTTTAGGTTCTTGTGACCTGCTAAATGACTCTAGTTTTCTTCCAAGGCCTTAGTTGGAGCTAGCAGCTCCACCGAGCTTTGTCAGTATCCAAGATGGACATGTCCGGTAGTTGGGGGGGAGGGGTGGCCTTCTCTCCTCTGCTCTCTGAGAAGGAGTGAGGACATTTGGCTTCTACTCCCGCCGAGTCTTGGTTCCTGGGTCGTCTCTGGTCTGCGAACTGCAAGATGAAGATGTCTGCTCCTTGTCAGTTCTTGCTGGTGTTGAGTAGAATCTGCTTGTCCACCGTGTCTGGCTCCTTTGTCCTGCATTCTCTGTGTTACAGGATGGCGGCTATGGCCAAAGCTGCTACCGAGGCTGCTGGCAAGTGCTCAGATCTGTCTCCTTGCTGGATTTTCCCTCTCTGTCCTAGCTCTGTGTATCGTGATGGCACACTTGGTGTGATTCTCTGGCTTAGGACTGTTCACTGGAACTCTAAAACTGCTTTCTATGCTAGGGCTTGTTTAGCCTACAGCTTCTCCTCCACCATCTTTCGGGAACCCCCTAAGACCATGGTTTAAATTTTATTTCTTTGGGATAAAATGACAATGTTATCTAATTTCAAGTTTTATAAAGTTTATGCTATGTAAGGGCCTTTCTAAGGTGAAGATTTAATATACTGATGTCAAACTAACCTTTAATTCTATGAATTACATGTATTGTTACACTTGTATTTTTGTAATCAACTTTTTAATAACTGTTTTTCATTTCTTACATTTGAAGTATGAAAAATATGGAATACTTCACAAATTTTCATACCATCCTTGTGCAAGTACCATTTTAATCTCTGTATTGTTGTAATTTGGGTAGACCTGCTGCTGAAGCATGTAGTATCCTCTAAATTTAAGTATGTAATGATACAATATTTATACAGGCATATATCCATGGTTGCCTATTTGTAACAAGGAACCCTTATTGTTCCTAAAAATGCTATTTCTCTAAAATTCTGTGCATAGTGGAAAAAAATTATATTGTATGGTCGATTGTTCACATTTGCAATTTTTTGTCAATAACTATTTTGTCGTTTTCATTTTAAATTTGATCATACTTTGAAACCTTTACAGCTAAGCCCAAAGGTGATGGCTTTTCAAGTACTTATTTATCAACTGAGTTAGCTTTGTGGAGCTAATGGATTCAAAGTAAGCCTTTCTTAAGAGCTATTTCTAAACTTCTGCAGCTTAAAATCTCCTAAATGAGGTCTCAGTGGCACAAATGTCTTCCTGACCCTTTACCCTTCTTCCATGTAGGAACAGACCAACCAGAATATCTTACACTGACAGCATATATTCTTACTGGAACAAAACTAATCTTAGTTACAAGGGTTCATAGAGAGATGAACACTTCAGACCAAATTGTTCAGAATAGAAGGTATTTTATCAAAATGTAATTGTTTGGGCTGGGACGTTGGCTCAGTGGTAGAGCGCATGCCTTGCATGACTGAAGCCCTGAGTTTGATTCCTCAGCACCACATAAGCAAAAAGAAAAAAGCCGGAAGTGTTGCTGTGACTCAAGTGGTAGAGTGCTAGCCTTGAGCTGAAGAGCTGAGGGACAGGGCCCAGGCCCAGAGTTCAGACCCCACGACTGGACCCAAAAACAACAACAACAAATATATGTATATAATTGTTTATTATACCTATTATTTCAAAAGTAGCTAAAGCCAAAAAGGTGAAAAAGTTGTTTATATGCATGTTTACTTAATATCCTGGCCTGTCTACCATACAACCAGGCAGGAACTTACACTACTGACTTTCTATCACCAAATATGTCCATAGCTCCTGAAGAAGTCTATATATTTTTCATCGATATTAGGTCTTAAATTGGTAATGTTTTAATCAAAGTGTTTCCTCTTGCCTCCAGGCTTTAAATTTACAAATGGTAAAGCTTTAGGTCTAACTCTACCCTAAACTGAGGTAGAGATAATGGAATAATACTTTAAAACAGAGTTGCCTTTGATACCCTAACCAAAACAGAACAATGCATAACAATTTCTTATATTATATATACTTATATATTTTATATTTATATGTGCTGATCTTAAATTTCACACAGTGAATCTTACTAGAATTAATTCATAATTTGACAAATAAATTGAAATTTATTCCCATAAATAGATTGGAACATAAATAATTAGGTTTAGAATATATATTTGAATATAAAAAGTATCAATGCAATGTCTTTGCTATAAACTTGTGATACCATCTAAGTGTTCTTGGTCTTCTGAATTCACATAGTAAAAAAAAAAAAAAAGTATTGTTTTCCTCTAATCTAGAAGAGATTTTACACTGCTGCTGTGTTTATTGTACTAACTCGCTGGTCCCAAAGTGATTTTCTTCATATGATGCCTAAAAGCTATTATTCTTCTGCAGTACCCACGGGTCAGAGGATACCAGGTCCCAGTTATCTGCATCATCAGATAACAATGGCAAGTCTTCTCACCTTGGCCCATGCAACATGCTAACAGAAAGTAATTGAAGACCCATCTCAATTTCTTATTTCCTATAGTATTTCAGGGTCCCAATTCCTTTACTAATTAGCAGTAAGCAATTGTGAAATGTAAGGCAACTTAAAATGAAAGAGGAAACCACAATATATGAGAGAATGTACTGTAGTTCAAACTTTCAATTTACAGATGACAAGCCCATATGAGTAAACAAAATCACAAATGTCCAAAGATTAATTTTAATACCTCTCTCCTAATGATTAATGAAAGATTTCAGTGCAGCCAAAAAAATAATTTCTGGAATCATAGATCCATAATTGGTCTACCAAGACTAGGAAAACTTGATTTAGAGGTGAAATATAATTTAGAAAAACATTGAGAAGACCCTTAGTGCTTCAAAACACTAGTACTTCAGTAAAACTTGGTTCTGTAGTATAAAAATGTCATTTTCAAACCAATGATAACCTACATTTAATCTCCTGAAAGTATATTCCTTTTCAAATAAACTTTTTAGAATCATATTCAACAAAATAACACTTGACAAGTAGATGATAGTGACATTAAAAGTTTCTCAAATGCAGGAATCAAGCTACAATAGAGTTGATTTATTTACCCAGCACAAATGCCAAATAAGCTCAACCATTCAATAAAGTGTAGAAATAGTATCTCCTACCATTTGCGTTGTTCAGTAGGTGCCTTCCAGAAATGTGTTACATATATCAGCCTCCCATAATTCTAACCCAAATATTAGCTAATAAAGTAAATTTCATCACATAAGAAAGTACATTTTAAAAAGTCACTAATAGTTGCCTTATCATGTGTTGCCTTATCATATATTTTCCCTATATGTCTAACATAGTAAGAAATATGACTTTAAATCATGAATATGGGTACTGATCAGAGATGTGACAAACATAAAATCTATCTTCTATTTCTATCATATTCCTCTAAGTAGTAAATTTTAGTTTTCTTCTTTTTCCAAAACTTATAGGTAGTAGAAAATATCATCCCATGTAAAATAAAATAATCACACACCATTGCACAAAGCCATTTATAAAAACTGGTAGGTAGCAGTAAATTCTAAGCGAATTTTAAACTTTCTTGTTGACTAAAGATTAATCTTCCAAAAAGATGAGAATAAAATGATGTTTAGGTGCTTCACGTCCCCAGTCTTGCAAATTATTATTACAGATGCATGAATTATGGAAGTATATGCTGACATCAAGCATGAATTATGGAAGTATATGCTGACATCAGTTCAAGTATATGCAGGATTGAAACTCTATGGAATGTATATAAACCTTTCAAAGTATTAACAGACAGTTTAACAGAATGACTATCACGAAGTTGAAACCAGAAAGGAATAATAGTAAAGACATAGAATGAATGAAAAATGGAACAAGGGGCAAGTACAGCTAGAATACTCAATGTACACATGTAATAAGTAAGTGGTAAATCTGAAATAAATCTTGGAAAAAGGTTGGTTGAGAATGATAGAATGAGTGACTCTGATCCAGGAGCATTGGACAATTAGAAGGACATATTTAATTGTAACACACTTGCACAACCTTTTGAAATTCAGTTAAAAACACAACTACAAACAAAAACACACAAAAATCACAACCAAACAGCAATCTCTAGAAAGTATGCATATGACCTCACAAAATTTTAAGCAGTTAATGAAGGGCAGTCTTGGGAAAAGCAAACAAAGCTGTTCAAAGAGGGCAGGTTTGGGTAGGGGAGAATTTTGAACAAATTTAAATAGATTGTCCAAGGTTATAAATCACCTACATCTACTGCAAACATTTTATTCCATATTTTTTTTTTTTTTTGGTCTGGTCGTGGGGCCTGAACTCTGGGCCTGGGCGTTGTCCCTTAGCTCTTCAGGTTAAGGCTAGTGCTCTACCACTTGAGCCACAGCTCCACTTCTGGCTTATTTCTTTTTTTCTTATGTGGTGGAATCAAACCCAGGGTCTCAGGCATGCAAGGCAAGCGCTCTACCACTGAGCCACTTTCCCAGCCCCCATTCTGTGAGTATTCTTTGTCTGAACTGGTTACTCCAGTCCTGAGTTGTGGCTTTATAGCTTATGAAGATCGAATGGAAGAATCAAGATCAAGAACCCATTACACCACTGGAGAGAAAACAGTCCTCTATGGTTTCTCTCATCTCTCTTCACTACTCTTTTCTCATACTTTTAATAAAGTCAAGTGATTTTGAATTATATTTCCTTCTGTTTCAGAGAATTACTGTTTGGTAATTAAATGTCAATTCGCAATTTTTTATTTCTTTTTTTTTTTTTTAAAGAACTTGGAATTTAAATTCCACTACAACATTGTTTCACACAGTCAGAGTTTATTTCTTGGGTAAGGACAATTCTCAAGGGAACCTACAGGATTTACAGCAAGGTTTGTGAGGTTTGTTTGTTTAGTGTGAAAATAAGCCATATTCACCCACATTGCTCCCTCTCAGCTAAGTCTCCATGGATTTCTTTCCATGAAAGCCTATTTTCCCAGACAATTTTAAATTTTCTTAATAGGCTAAGTTGTTAAAATTTTGAACAATTAAAATTTACCTGTCATAAATTTTTAACTCTTTTGAAATTTCTTTATCAGAATCGTGAATTCACCAATCTTAATCCCACCTTCACCATCAAAAACAGTTAACATGTTGTTTTCATTATATAGTGTCCATGAAAATACTATTTTCCAGTGGCTTTGTTATGCATACATTTGACCATATAAGCTGATGCTGAACAAAATGAACTCCAAGATATGGAAACATATTTATTTGTGGTTTTTTTTTTTTTGATATACTATGTGATTTCTATTTTCTTTGAGATTTTCCCCTATGGTTTATCCCCTCCTCTGTTTGATTTTGGTACTCTGTGTATTGTGTATACATTTACCTTAATTAGGGAAGGGAACAGGAACAAAAAAATGGCAAGACAAAGGATGAACAGCAAACCAATGCAATAGCAATTCTCACAAGACAATAAGTTGGAAATGTACATTACAACTTGGGAGGGGTAATAGGGTGAAGGAAAAACTGAGAAAAATGAGAGAGGGGATAACAAGTTTGAAAACTTATGTATTCACTAACTTACAATGGCTGTAACCACAGTGCACATCACTTTCACATTAAAATTAAATTAAAAAAATAAGCTGATGAAATAAAATTTCACTGTTTTGGTATAGTAAATATTATTCTTTATGTAGTAACTTTTAAAAAATCGGTATTATTTGGCATCTAATTTGAATTAATTATCTCTTCTTTATCAGAGGGTCATCAACTGTAATGATATCCAACTAGACAATTTTTTCACAATATACTTGCCAATATTTTGAAAATAGAATAAATTTAGTACTTTGTTATACTAAAACAGAAAACAGTTTAATTCTATGGAAACCCATAACTTTTAAAAGTAAATAAGTTGTTAAGAGGACAGAATGCATGTATTCTTCAAAATTCCTATGACTAATAACTACTCATTTTCAAATTCTGAACATTCCATACCTGCGAGATTCAAAATATACCTGTTTGCATGTTATGTAATTCTGCAGTAGATGCATTTTCCAATGGAGTGTTACAGACTGAGAAGTGAACAGAAAAAGAGCCACATTCTGATATGGGATATGAAGCATGTGATAATTAATTCTTCAAGAGTAAGCAGTTGTTTATCAGATTAAGCTGTTATTTCTATGACCATCAATCACAAGATTTATGCCATAAAGTCATCCTAGCCCACCAGTTTCCAACTGGTAGGGTGCACCTCAAAATTCCCTTAATTCACATCAAGAATAGCTTATGTCCATTGTGAAAATGCACTGCACTTCTGCTAATGTGATGCCCTCCATATTCTGGAAAGAACACCACTATATACAGAGTTGTATCATTTTTCCTCTACTGGTATTCTTGCAAATATTATTTATATTTATACATTCTTAACTACCATAGATAATCACGATGCGAAGATTGGAAGATTACAGTTCAAAGACTGTGAAGACTCAGGGTCTATGTTGAAGGGGAAGAATGATGGAGGCTCTGGCCTCAGGATTATCTGTGGACTGTGTTTGAGTATTAGAAAAGCTCTTAGCATGCCGGGCTAGAGAGGGAAAATGTTCTCTCTCCCTATCTCAAAACACATGTCACAGACTCCTGAGAGCTGAGTAAGTAGCTCTTCTGCTTGCTTAAGCATAGTTAAACAGCTGGTCAAGCATTTCCCTGAGATTGGAGAAGTGGTTTGAGCTTGCTCTAAAATAGTTTAGATAATAATATACCAAGACAGGGCTGGGAAGGTGGCTCAGTGGTAAACGATTGCCTTGCATGTATGAGGCCCTAAGTTCGATTCCTCAGCACCACATAAGCAAAAAAAAAAAAAAAAGCCGGAAGTGGTGCTGTGGCTCAAGTGATAGAGTGCTAGCCTTGAGCCCAAGAGCTGAGGGACAGCGCCCAGAGTTAAGGCCCCATGACCGGACCCCCCCAAAAAATAATATACCAAGACATTGTCTCATAGGTCAAGTAAAAATGTATCTGTTGAAATTTTTGTGTGAATGTCTTCTGACCAAATCTTGGCAAAGATCATGCTTGCTTGACTTTAAATACCACTAACAATAAAGCACAGCATGCAGTGGCAATTGCTGTTTGCACTCTGCATCCCCTGTGTCCTGGTGATTTTGTTACCCTTACCCAGGGACCCAAATGCACTAGATGTTACAATTGGCGCCCAAACAGGGACCATGCATTGTTGAATTCAGGAAGGGATATTCAGGTAAGTACTTTTAATTACAGGGTGATGGGACAAGTTAAATCTACTCCGTACTTACTTATGCTTAAACATTTACTTGCTGCTTATGGTGTAAATATTTCTTCTGACATAGAAATGTGTACTAATGTAGTTAGGGAATGGAATCCTTGGTTCCCTGATGAAGGAAAATTCGATGTTATAATTGGAAATGAGTAAAGAATATTGTAGAAAAAGCTGTTCGAGAAAGGGAAAAGATTCCTATTAGATTTTGGTCCATTTCGGCTATTTTACATACCCTTTTTAAAGCTTCGAATGAGGAAAGATTAATAGCAGACTTAAAGAAAGAGGTCACCCCTTCTATTGTAGATTTACAGTTGGACTCTGAGGTTAAGGACACAATAGATAAGGATGCATTGCAATTAACAGAGAAAAAACAAGAGGTAAAAAAGGCTCAAAAGGAATAAAGTGTAAATAAAATGTCTGAGCAAATGCAATTGATTTTCTCAAAATTACAACATATGGAGTTGGAAATTAGCAAAGTGAAAGGAGAACCTGAGAAAGTGAAAGTAAAGCAGCCTTTGGCTCCTCGACTGGCTGATGCAATTTTTACAGCATCACTCCCTCACAAACAGAGGGCTCAGACAGTGAGTTTGATGATGAAATGCCTATTTTTTCTTATCCTGTAATTCGACCACCCTCTATGAATAGTATAGCTCAACCAGCCAGATATGAAGGTGTTGCTGTTGATGATATTGGTAAACTTAAGAAGGCAGTTGTATGGTCCTCAGTCTCATTATGTTAAGGAATTGCTTAATGGGCTTGCCCGACATTACAATAATTTTGCTCCAGTGGATTGGAAGATGCTTTGTAGAGCCTTGCTTAAGAAACCTAAATACCTACAATGGAAAATGTGGTTTACTGAGTTATGTACAAAAAGGGCTAGACAAAATGCACAGAGCAGTAATCCACACCTGCAGAACAATATGCGGATGCTCATATAAATGTAAACTCTCCTGAAGAGATCCATGAGCAGTTAAGAGACATAGGTATTGAGGCATGAGAAAAGGATTCCACCGGTAGGAGAGCATTATGGCTCTTGGACTAAAGTAATTCAAAAACCTAATAAACCCTGTATTGAATTTTTATCACCATTGAAATTGACCGTGGAACGTACTGTTGTGGGAGAGGCTGCATGGCAACAACTGCTGAGCATGTTGGCTTATGAGAATGCTAATGAGGACTGTAGACGAGCTCTATTGCCTATTAAAGAATCTGGGGATGTGAATACATATTTAAGGGCCTGCAAAGACTTTATATCTGAATCCAGGAATATTCAGGTGTTTGCTGAAACTATGACCACTACCTGGCATGCTTTGCAAACAAAACCCTCTAATCTAAAGTGTTTTGGATGTGGTCAAATGGGACATATAAAGAAAAATTTTAAAAAGGCTACTGATGTTAACAAGAGAGGACCAGGAATTTGCCCTAAATGTAAAAAAGGGAAGCACTGGACAAGGGAGTGTAGAGCAAAAATAGACAATAAAGGAATTCCTATAAAATATGCTTAACTTATGCAGGGAAACTCTCCATCGGGCTAGCCCCAGGGACCAGAATTAATAACCGAGGGCAGCCAACCATCTTTCCCCTCGTCCCTGCCACAGCCCACAGAGCCGCAGTGGACATACCAGCCTTAAAAGATTTTATTTTGAAAGGTAGTGATAAGACACAAAAAATTCCTACCGGAATTTATGGGCCTTTACCTGAAGGAACATTTGACCTATTGACCGGTAGATACAGTCTTAATACAAAAGAAGTTTTAGTACATTTAGGAATTATTGATGCTGTCTATATTGGGGAAATAAAAATTTTAATGTCAGCTTCTGCAGATATTTCCTTTAAAAAGGGAGAACGAATTGCTCAAATTTTGTTATTACCATATATATATCTATTGCAAAGTCATTTGGGGGATTTGGAAATACTAACCAACAAAAATGTGTTTTGGACTACTCATATTATTAAAATACAGCCTAAGATTAAAATTAATATTCAGGAAAAGATATTGACAGGACCAATAGATACTGGCTCAGATATTACATTTATTAAAACTCATGAATGGCCTAATCATTTATTATATAAAATAATCCTCTGTAATATTAAAGGAGTTAACAAAACTCCTGTAAATTTTATATGACAAGCAGTGTTGTATGTTACTATAACGTCAGAAGATGGACAGACAGCTGTCCTTAAACCTTATATTATGGAGGTTCCAGTTAACATAATTGGTAGAGATGTACTGGAACAATGGGGAGCTCATATTCAATTTTAACATTTTTATATGGAGCCCATAATGATATTATGGAAATCTGAGGAACCTCTTTCGATTGAGTAATGACCTTTATCTAAAGAAAAATTATAAGCAGCTCATCAATTAGTTGAAGAACAGTTAACCAAAGGACATATTGGGCCGTCTATGTCACCATGGAATTCTCCAATATTTGTTATTAAAAAGAAGTCAGGGAAATGGAGATTGCAGACTGATTTACGAGGAGTTAAGGCATCCATGTACCCTATGGGGGTTTTACAACCTGTTATACAGTCGCCTGCAATGCTTCCTAAAAATTGGCCAATAATAGTAATAGATTTACAAGATTGCTTTTTTACCATTCCTGTACATGTAAAAGATTGTAAAAGACCTGCCTTTTCTTTACCACAAATAAATCATCAAGCCCCTCATCAGTGCTTCCAATGGAAGGTGTTGCCCCAAGGAATGATGAATTCTCCAACTATGTGTCAGATATATGTTGATAAGGCCTTAAAACCTGTTAGAAAAAATGGCCTCACATTTATATTTTTCATTATATGGATGATATTTTATTTGCAGGACCAAATATGACAAAATTAGAAAAGGTGTTATAGTGCTTACCCTCTATAAAGATTTTGGATTAATAATAGCAACTGAAAAAATACAAAAAAATACGGTGGTAAAATATTTAGGATATGTTGTTTGTAGACAAACAGTCGCACCTCAAAAAATATCTTTACGACATGATCAATTACATACGTTAAATGATTTTCAAAAGTTACTAGGAGATATTAATTGGATGCAACCGGCCTTAGGAATTCCTACTTATCAATTACATAATTTGTTTTCATTGTTACAAGGGGAATCTGATTTACATAGCAAAAGAACTTTAACTAAGGAAGCTGAAAGAGAAGTACAATTTGTACAATAGAGAATAAAAAATGGTTTTACATCGAGTAACGCTAAATCAACTCATAAATTTATATATTTTAGATAGATGGAAATAACCAACAGGAATTATAGGAGAAAATGAGATACCATTAGAATTATACACGGCATAGATTTACAAAAAATATGCCATATGAACAATAGTTGGCAATTATTATTCAACAGGCCAGGCAATGGGTATTTACCCTATCAGGGTATGATTTATTTGAAATTATCTTTCCTTTGCCAAAAGACTAAATAAAATATTTTTTAAACATGTCTGAAATGCTACAAATAGCATTAGTAAATTTTACTGGGCAATTTTCCTATCATTTCCCCAAAGGTAGATTGTGGGATTGCTTACATACACAACAATTTGTAATTAATAATATAATTACCACGGCCCCTATTTCCACTGCTCTTACTGCTTTTATACATGGCTCCAAAACAAAAAGTGCTTATTGGACAGCAAATAAATATTGGGTACAAACAACTACTTTAGCATCAGTTCAACAAAATGAATTTTTTTGCTAATATTAAGGTGTTACAAGATTTTGTGGGAGATATTAATATTGTTACTGATTCTGCCTATGCTGTAGGGGTTGTGACTAATATAGTCACTGCTGTTACATATTCATCTAAACTCCAGCTAAACCAAGTATTTAAACAATTACAAGCATTACTGCAACAATGTAATGCCAAAGTGTTTGTAACTCACATTAGGGCTCACTCTTCGTTACCTGGGTACCTTGTGTATGGCAATAATCATGTTGATAGTTTTGCTTCTGCTAAACAGGATCATGCTCATTTACATACAAATGCTGGCCATTTACATATGCATTATAAAATACCTTATTCTCAAGGTAAACAAATTATAAAAACGTCTCCTATCTGCAGACCAATGCATTTGACAGTTGTACCTGCTGGAGTAAATCCTCGAGGATTACAACCTAATGAACAATGGCAAATGGATATAATCCATGTACAAGCCTTTGCCCATTTTTCCTTTGTACATGTTACAATAGATACTTATTCCAAATTTGGGCTTTTGCCCTTACGAGAGAAACTGTTAACAATGTAATAGAACACTTTTTGGAAGCTTTTGCCATTATGGGAGTGCCTGCCAAATAAAGACTGATAATGGAGCAGCCTAAAAAATTATCAAATTTAAAAGATTTTGTGAACTTTATGATGTGGTACATATTACAGGAATAGAATATAATCCCCAAGGACAATCCATTATTGAACGAGTTCATTGCACACTAAAACAACAAATCAAAAAATCTAAAAGGAGGAAAAGGTTGGATGAAAGTATGGATATTTTGTGGTTTTCCATGCAAAATCCTAAAATAATTTTACATCAAGTTCTTTTTGTTCTTAATATTTTAAACTTACCACAAGTAGATACTTTAACTGGAGCTGAGTGTCATTTTGAACAAATATCAGAAAAACCTTATTTAAATGCTCCCGTATGGATTAAGATTGCATTGGATACAGAATAGCAACTAGGAACGTTATTACATAAGGGGCGAGGATAGGGTTTTGTGTCTACACAGGATGGCAAGCAATACTAGCTTCCTGCCTGATGCATACAAACGCAGCCCATTGAGGACAGCCCCATATCCTGCAAGGAATAGACCACCAGTTGAGGAAAAAGAAATCCCCACTGCCCACCTGGGGGCAGGTTAAAAAGTTGACTGCAGAAGGACAAAAGATGTTACAATGCAATGGTAAACCTGTCATGGCTGAGAACTTATTCTTGGCCATGTGTGCCCTGCTTACTGTAAACTCTGTCCATGCTAATGCTAATTTATTGGGCCTTTGTTCCTAATCCTCCTTTATTGGAACCTGTTGTTTGGGGAGACATGGATATAACCATCTATAATGTTCCTGCTGTTTTATCTTCTCCTTGGAATAATTTGACATTTTGCAATAAGGATGATGTAGCTTTTTAAATTTTACTTACTATACTCATTCCTTGCCTGTTTGTCTGGGGCCTCCTCCATGTTTAGTTATGAATGGGCAACATTGGGTTTTACCTGGGAAATGCACTTCAAATTCTAGGACACAGCTGCAGCGATTAACTACTTGGTCCATTAATAGTAACTGGGAAAGTGTGACCTTTGATGGCAAGTTATCCTTACCTATGTGTCCCGATTTTACTTACATTGATTTAAAATATCAGCCTTTTGTGTGGCAAGAGTGTAGAGAAGCATTTGGAAAAGTGTTCAATAGTTTTATTAATTGGGGACCTTTTGGAAAGTTTATTAACACATGTTCAGAATAGAATATTACCAGATGTGATTCATCAAATGTTACTAGGATGCTGGAAGCCATTAATGGATCATTTACTGGAGATCGACTGATGGCCTGGGGAGATGGAGGCATTGCAGATGCTCGATGGGCTTTCATGGCTGCACCCACTGCTGTTCACACTCATCTTTGGAAGGTCAGAGCGGTGCTGAAACCCGTGATGCTATCAAATGGATCGTTTTTCAGGGACGTGGAACTCTGCATCCACTTATAATTTTACTTTGTACAAATCTTATGATGTAACTGTTTGTGTACCTCTGCCTTATGTATTTTAGTGGGAAATTTTACATTTTCTCCTACTATTTCTTGTTTTAATTGTCGCCTGTATTCTTGTGTTAATTCTTCTCTTAATTTTAATGACAGTGATAGTACTATGATATTACAACAAAGAACTCATATTTGGCTACCTGTTAAATTCGGAAGAGAATGGTCCCAAAATCCTTTGGATAGTGTTGTTATTGAATTTTTTTACCAAACTACTAAAACGTACAAAGCCATTGTAGCAGTGATCTTAAACTTAATTGCTATTACCACTGTTGCTGCAGTGTCTGGAATTGCCCTACACACTTCCTTACAAACTAAGCACTTTGTGGAAGAATGTCACCGGGATTCACATGAATTGTGGGTCTCACAGGTAGAAATTGATGCTCTATTATAAACACAGATTAATATTCTTAAACAGACAGTGGGATGGTTAGGAAAAATTTATTGGTTTTGGAAAAACAGTTATTGTTAAAATGTGATTGGAATTTCACTACCTTTTGCATTACTAATGTAAAATATAAAAATCTATACATGATTAGAATGTAATACAGCACTATTTATCTGGAAATTCTACAGCTGCTCAATTGATTGCTCAGTTACAATTTAATGTACATGATATTTTTGGTAAACAATTTACAAATGATGATGCTTCTAATATTGCTGATGTATTTATTAAACAATTGGAAGGGTTGGATCCGAAATACTACAAAGCATTTCACATACTGCTAGTGGTATAGGAATTATGATTGTTATTATTTTGTTTGCACTTGTACTGTTATATTTGATTTTTATGAAACCAATGCAAGCGTCTATGATAACCCTGTGGAAAGCTTTACTTTTAAAACAAAAGAAAAAAGAAGGAAATTGTGAAGACTCAGGGTCTATGTTAAAGGGGCAGAATGATGCAGGCTCTGGCCTAAGGATTATCTGTGGACTGTGTTTGAGTATTAGGAAAGCTCTTGGCATGCCGGGCTGGAGAGGGAAAATGTTCTCTCTCCCTGTCTCAAAACAAATGTCACAGACTCCTGGGAGCTGAGGAATAGCTCTTCTGCTTGCTTAAGCATAGATGAGCAGCTGGTCAAGCATTTTCCTGATATTAGAGAAGTGGTGTGAGTTTGCTCTAAAATAGTTTAGATAATAATATACCAAGACATTGTCTCATAGGTCAAGTAAAAATGTATCTGTTGAAATTTTTGTGTGAATGTCTTCTGACCAAATCTTGGAAAAGGTCATGCTTGCTTGTTTTTAAATACCACTAACAATAAAGCACAGCATGCAGTGGCAATTGCTGTTTGCATTCTCCATCCCCTATGTCCTTGTGATTTCGTTACCCTTACCCAGGGACCCTAACGCAGTAGATGTTGACAAAAGCCCACCCAGGCAGGAAGGTTCCCTAGATTTTTATCTCCAATAAACTCAGCAAAAGACAGACACAAGTGAGCTGAGGTTGAAGTGGTAGGGCACAAGCCTTGAGCATAAACAGGCTCACAGACAGTGTCCAGTCCCAGAGTACAAGCCCTAGGACAAACCAATAAAACAAAAATAAAAAACAACTCCCAAACCTAACATTTTTCTCACTGTATACAGAGGCACGTAATAAAGGAAATTGTTTCCTGTGTTACATAGAAGTAGAAGAAAAAAGATGTCCCACAATTATTCTCTTCATACCATGTTATAGCAAAGCCTCAAAAAATTGCCCTTTTTCTAAATTTATAAATTAATATCATCCATTTGTTGGCAACTCTGTGTACATTATTCACATTAACATTTTATACATGAAGTGTTGGAGTTATCTATTACCTGAGTTCTAATTATAACTCTCATGAAAGAATATTCTAGGCAAATAGAATGCAAGAAACATTTGTCAATTTGTCTACTTAAAAGAATTTTGTAAGTATCCTATAGAATATGAAATTACAAGCAAAACCAAAATATTTATTTTAAATCTAAACTCTAATTTAGCAAGTTCTACATAGTCTTTCATTAGATTAACTTTGCTATTTCTCCAGGCTTAAGTTTTTGTAATCCTTCATCCTTTCCTTGGAATCTAACAGAGTGGTGATTACTTACTTTTTCAAATTTTGGATGGGAATCATGAGCTATTTTGCATCTAAGAATGTTCCCTAATGAAGAGAGCATTTAAAACACAACTGAGATTATATATGAGTTGCATTTCAATAGGAAACTTGAGTTCTCAAAACATAATGACATAATTAGCCCAAACGTCCAACTTTGTATTCCTTTCTTGTTTGGTTTGTTTTATTAAGACAAAATTATACTACCTGGTCCAGGGAAGGTATCACTGTGTAATTCCACTATCTAATCTCCTATCTTAGTCTGAGTGCTAGAATTCTAGCCTTGTATCACATTGCCCTTCCATAGTTTCTTGGTTTATTTAATCTAGATACAGACTATCAATTCTCAACTAATCCAGTAATATTATCCACTGCACTGCTCAGAGTGTTCATGTACTCTTTTCAAAGATGTTATAACATTTGACACAGGATATGAACATTTTCAGATGCACCTGCAGGAGTCTCTGATTCATTCCTCCATGGATCCGATCTCTTTAATAATGATTACTTGACTCTCTTACTATCTCTGTTCCCTATCTATGTAATATTCTTGAACTTTTTTGAAGAAAGTTCACTTGAGAACTTTCTAACATTAAAAATTATCACTTGATTCTAGTCTTACTCAGGACATATTTTCTATTGTTTTCTAACTTTTCCACATATTCTGAGAGTTGCTTAATATGTGTACTTGTGCATATATAAGTGCCTCTGTATATATGTGTATGATTGCATGTATGTATGCAAAAGTCTCAACATCTTATTCAGCAATCTTGCTCATGTCTGGTATTCCAATACTTGAGCCATTCTTTCAATCCAGATTTTGGCTGGTTAATTATATATAGTTTCTCAAAACTGTTCTTCCCAGGCTGGATGCAAACTGAACTTCCCAGACACCTTTACATTCTTAGGTTTTATTTCTCCAGTAGTATCAACTTTAAAATTACAAACATTTTGTGATTGTAAAGGCTAAGCTGTAGCCTAGATTTTTAACTCAAGAATTCATATAAAGATAGATGAACATGCACATTACATATGCTGAATGTACACTTTTAGAAATGTGATCCTAAGCTGGGTGGTGGTGAGATCTTTGGATAGGGTTCAAAGCCAGACTGGGCAGGAAAGTCCTGGAGACTCTTTTTCCAATTAACTACAAGAAAACTGAAAGTGGCACTGTGGCTCAAGTATAGAGCATTAGCCTTGAGCTGAATAGCAGAGGGACAGCTCCCAGGCCCAGTGTTCAAATGCCAAGACCACCACCAACAAAAAATATATAAGTAAAGGAAAGAAAATGTGATCTTATCCACCAGTTCATGGCTAGTATAATCCCTGCTCTCTCAGGATGGACTTTTTTCCAATTAAGTTCATGCTCTTATATCTGATTTGCATTGGAAACAGAATTGTGCTTCCATTCTACTGTCTACAAAGTTGCGTGATTAGCAAGCATGGCTTAGAAAGGGAGTGGCCTTATACTTCGTGTTCCACGTAGGAGTAATGTTAAGTGACATCAACTGTATAGACATCTCTTTTCAAAGAAGAAATATTAGATGTTTATTGTAAAGCTAATATTTGACATTTTTTTCTTTTTTTTTTTATTGTGAGAATACCGTACAGAGGAGTTACAATTACATGGGCAAGATAACAAGCACATTACTTATCAAGCATTGTTGCCTCTTCTTTGTTTCCCCTTCCCATCCCTTCCCATACTCCCCCCTCCCCCCACCCCCCACTCCCCCACACCAAAGTTGTAAAGTTCGTTTTTCAACATAACGACTTGTACATCTCATTTTTGGAATGGGTCCACCTGTATCCCTAAACGATTTGTTTTTAGAGAATATGTCCAGCAAAGAATCCATAACTCAGCAAAAGTAGGTGCACTGAATCATTTTGGAATTAATTTTTTGCTTGGGAAGATTATTGATCTTGTTCCTTTTGGGGAAACTTAAAGTCATATTTCACTTTTTTGTTGGTTGTGCAGCTTGAATTCTGATCCTGGGCACTGTCCCTCAGCTCTGCAGTTCAAGTTGAGCGCACTACCACTTTAACTACAGCACCACTTCCGGGTTTCTGGTGGTTAATTGAAGATTATGGTCTCATGGACTTTCCTGACAAGACTGGCGTTGAACCACAATCCTCTGGTCTCAACCAGAGGATTACAGGTGTAAACCATCAACACCCATCTCATATTTGCAAATATGTGCACTGAATGACACTGTGTAGACAAAGAATGGAATTTTTAACCAAAGGATAACATAGCAGCTTTTCAGAAAAATTGAGGTAGCAGTAAATATGTCCTCCTTTTCCATTTTGTTACATTAATGACTCATGAGCTATGGGACCCTTACATTAGGATCCTGTGACATCTGTATAGGTATATTTAGTATCAGGAAATGTTCATAGAGAAATCTAGAAAGAATGAGATTTTTAGAAAACAAAGGAGATAAGGTATGAAAGAACAGCATAGAAGGAGATACATTTATCATGCAGCGATTAAGAACTAGCCTAAGAGATTTAGAATGCTAAAGGCAATGAGGAAAAGCCTACTTGACAACTAGTTCTTCAATAACCAAAAATGGTTCTCTAGACCAGTTTCTGGTAAACTTAGTTACTATCATTTTTTTCCATCTGGAGTTATTCCTTATTTTCTGTCACAACTATTAATTAGCCTCTGCCTTTTTGGTGCCAAAACTGACCAAAAAGGTTTAAAAATCACACTTAGACTATTTTCACTTTGTGATTAGCAGTGATGACACAAAATCCTGGAATCATTGAATTTCCAGAATTAATCTTCACCTAACATCTAAGCCCATTCCTTGCATTAATTGCTGTGACTTAATGAACAGAAATTTTTTCAACACAGTATCCTAACATAAGTAAAGTACATGAATTAGGGACTATTGTCAGGTGTCAGTATAGAAGGAGCAATTATATATTTCAAGTATGGGTTCTTTATTTTCCATTTACTATTTTTTTTTGCCAGTCCAGGGGCTTAAACTCAGGGGTATGGAATTATTCCTGAGCTTTTTTTTTTTTTTGCTCAAGGCTAGCACTCTACCACTTGAGGCACAGCATTCCTTCCAGTGTTTTTCTTTTTTATGTGTTACTGATGAATTGAACCCAGGGTTTCATGCATGCTAGGCAATTACCATACCATGAAGACACATTTTCAGAGCCCTAAATGACTTTCATAAGAAGGCATTACATTTTTATTCTGTAACTATGCATCATAAGTTTGTCCAGGTGCTAGAAAATGATGTAGAAAGTAAAACAATACAATAAGTCCAGTAAGGCTGGATGGACAACGAATTTCACAGTCTAGCCAGGGCACAGTGGGTCTTACCTCAGGGAGCTGTTTCAACAGGCTAAGCGAGATAGCTCCTGACCCACAGCCCACCTCCAGAATGAGAGGATCACCTTAGATTCCAGCCACATGGGGATGCTGGACCCCCTCCTCCAGCACGCATTCAACCAGTTTTTGTGAAAGAGAGAAGAGAAAAGTCAGAATTACAATTAAGTCGGGTGCCGGTGGCTCAGAAATCTAATCCTAACTACATAGGAGGCTGAGATATGAGGATCATGGTTCATAGCCAGCCCCAGCAGGAACGTCTCTGAGACTCATTTCCAAAGAACCACCAGAAAACCAGAAGTGGTGCTGTGGGCTCAAGTGGTAGAGCACTAGCCTTTTGCTGAGGAGCTCAGGGACAGCGCCCATGCCTAGGGTTCAAGCCCCACAACTGACAAGAAGTGGACTTCCTACCACAAGAAGTGGATTGAATAGCACCCATTGTCCTTGGGAGCATGGTAGTGAAGTGAGGCCGAGCTTCCTGTGAAGCTGAAGTCATAAGGAGATCACCTGACTTCTCTGTGCCTCAAAACTCAACACAGTGAAGGATCCCCTTCCTCATGGGGATAGGGTAATGATGAAAGAGAGCCATGTTTTGTTTCAAAATCCCCACCTGTTGCATGATTAATAACTGACCCTACCTGAGCCCTTTGCTGGTATCTTCCTGTCATTTACTCACAGAATTGCCGAGAACCTTCTCTAAAGGCCACTCCCTCCATGCCAAGCCATGCTCAAGAGATTCCCTCTGTATAAATCCCTTGTTTCCTCAAAACTGTCCTGTGAGGAGAATGAGGTCTGATGGTTGTGGCCCTACCCAGAGCTTCACCTGTGGTCAAGAATCGGCTGCTGTCGACTAAAAGTTTGGGATAATCCATCTAAATCGATGACTGAGCATGGCGCTACATGTCTACCATCCCAACTACAGAGGACCAAGCCTGGTGGGGCATACCTGTCCCAGATAAGAGGACCTCAATCCAGACCAACCAGAGCATATATTGAGTCTCTGTTTCAGAAATGCCCAAGACAGAAAGGTGGCTCTTCAGAGCCAGGGTGAGGAAATAAGCAGGGGGTCATGGTGCCCCCAGAGGAGTGTCTGACCCCGGAAACAGATGGGCCAAGAGCAGAGAACCAGGGCCAGGGACCAGGTCAGGGCTTTAGGTGGGCTGGCAGTGCACCATTACCTGAGGTTTGAAATCCTGCACCTTGGGAAGGGGGGAAGGAGCCGGGGTGTGGGCTGGCATTTCCATTTCTTACTATACTCCAAAATCTCTTGAGTCTCTTCCTCACCACTCAGCCACCTCTACCTTCCTCAATTGCTGGTAGTATTGGAAACTAACAGAGGGAATCCAGGTGCTACTGGGCAGCATGGAATGTGGGCGTGGCCACCATTCTTGTATCCCATTGGTTAGAAAGGACCATGAAATAATGGGGGTGTGGCTAGAATTCTGTGATGCAAGCAACATGGATGGAGTAAAGAAGACAGCAGCTCCCCCAGCCCTTTTCCCAGGGACCAATTTAGTTGGAGAAAAGAGGATGACCTTCTTTAGCTGGATGGCTGCACAGATTATTGTGTATGTCTGTTTGTTACCAGACCCGGACCTTGAACTCAGGATCTGGGAACAGTCTGTGAGCTGCTTTTGCTCAAGGCTCGCCTTCCACACTGGAGCCCTGGGCTTCTGGCTTTGTTGGAACTGAAGTTGGAGAGAGGTCTCAAGGACTTTCCTGCTTAGGATGACTTTGACCATGATCCTCCCATCACAGCCTTGTAAGTATCAAGGAGGACTGCTGAGAGCCACTGGTTTCTGCCTAATCATTGGTCTTGCTGATATTCTTGGACAGAACGGTGAGTACCCTATCCCCATGTTGAAGTGGTGGGAGTTGGAGCCCACAGTTGGAATCCTGGTCCTGCCACCTCCAAGTGACAGGAGATCCTAAGGAACTCATCCTATCCATATGAATACCAATGGAATGTGATGTATGTCATGATTGAATGGGCAGTTCTTGAATGATTCTAGGATAAAATTATACACAATTATATTATAGAATACTGACCGATTTTAGTTAATTCTTTATTAAACATTTAAACAATCACATTCATAAAATTTAGGCATAATAAAATACATAAGAATTGGGCCCCTCATACTGCAAAGGTGCCATTTTTCTGCCAGGACTGGGATTGAAACTCATGGTCTTGGTAACTCTGTTGCACTGTGTGGGAATGGGAACCTGGCTTCCTTGAAGTCAAGAAATTCAGGTCTGGTCCTCATGCCTAAAACAGATCCCCACCACTAGAAAATATCCTGTTCATGTACAATTTACATATATGATTTATATTTATATACATAAGTTGACTCCATATTGCATTCAGTAGTTATTTTATTTTTTTTGTTTTATTCATGTATTGACCATTTATTTTATTTACTATTATGGAACATGAAACATTGATTACATTGATTATACAGGATATAGGTCTCCATCCCTAACAGCCAGGACTTTCACAGAAAAGGAAAACATGTGTCACCATTATCTTCTTACTCCACGATTCATTTTTGGTAATGCTTGCATCTGAATTCAAGGCCTACAAGCCTACAAGGCCCAATTCATGAATGGGTGAGTGTTAGCATGCCATCCTGTGGCAAATTGAGCTGACAGAGTGTTCCCAGGAACTCAGGTCAAGCCCCAGGGGTTACCAAAATAAGAAAAGATTGACATGCAGATGGCAGTACGCTAATAAATATATATCTTTATAGAGTGTCAAAGATGTCTATACATTATTCACTTATATAGACTACATTCTTACCAATTCCTGGGTATTAATTCTGCCTCAATGTAATTAATAAATTTTCATCCGTAAACTATTAATGAAATCAGTGTCCTGAAATTATTGCGTTCCTTTAAGTAATAATATTCTTTCAATGCTTCATAAATATTAAATCAAATCAATCAGCCTCCTGAAATTTTAATTTAATTTTATAGAGCATCTTCCATGATCAATTCATT
Source organism: Dipodomys spectabilis (assembly GCF_019054845.1). Classification (NCBI taxonomy): domain Eukaryota; kingdom Metazoa; phylum Chordata; class Mammalia; order Rodentia; family Heteromyidae; genus Dipodomys; species Dipodomys spectabilis. The sequence continues at coordinate 1,484,177 of NW_024870821.1, read as the reverse complement.
CAACCGTTACATTGACAACATTCCATTGTTAATCCTGATAGTCTGGCAGCCTTCAGCAATGCAAGTTGAAGTACCCTTTGCAACAGTGTCACTCAGACCCATGAGGGTCACCATACAAAGGAAGAAAATATAAATTGGCCATATTTTTTTTGTGCATTGCTTTCCCTGCAAGGCCTGGGGGTCTAGGGTCCCAGGAGGAGCTGCAGATCTAGTGGCTGTACCCCAGCCTAGGGTGATCAAAGCTGAGGCAGAGTTGCCACGACCTGAGTTCAAGCACCGTATTGAGAAAAGTAAAATTAAAAAAATTTAGCTCCCTGGCTTGCAATTCCCGCTGTTTATTCTTCCAGGCTTTGGATTTGAACTCAGGATCTGGGTAAACCTACAGCAATGGGGATGAAGATAAGAAAGTCAGGCCTGTTCACTAGTCCTGAATTCAAGCAACAGCCCCGGAAACATACTATTTATACACATTGTAAAGATAGGATTGATAATTACCTATAGATGTTCAGTCCATACATGTTTGGTGTGGTTGTTCTTGTATTTTTTGTTTATTAATTTATTTACCATTGATTGTACTATGATGAAACCCCTTCCATGTATTACATTGATGACATCCTTTCACAGTGCATCTAGATTTATAGAAATGTTCTCCATCATGCCAGGATTCTCAGGATCACCAAGGATATTCAGAGAAAAGGAAAACAAGTTTCACACTTGGCTTCTTACTCCACGATTCACTTGTTGGTAGTGCTGGGATCTTAACTCAGGGCCTAGTAGGGCCAACTGGCCAATAAGTCAAGGTGAACACACTAACCTGTGAGCAACTAATGAGCTAGACCATTCCCAGGATCTGACATTGATCACCAGGGTGGTCCACTATAGTCATGAATTCATACTTTAAACATACGATCTATATTGACAAACATGTGTGTACAGCATCTTGTAGAAGTTCGGTGAACTTCTCCTTATTTTGTCTCTACTTCATGGAGGTATTTTGTATTTGACTAAGTAAGGTGACAGGTTTAACTGTGCTGACATGGATGACAACCTGTTCCCATGGTTATAGGGAAGCCTATGAATTCCCCTTCCTAGTTGAGACTCAGGACTTACACAGGAGAGGAAAACGTTTACAACAACTGGCTTCTGACAACAGAATGAATCTTTTGTGAATGCTGGGATTTAAACTCAGGTTTGGATAGCACTGTTGCACTGAGGAGGAAGGGGAAGCTCACCATCCTTGAAGACTAGAATGTCAGGCCTGGTCCAGGACCTGATTTGAAGCCCCAGCACTGAACAAAATAGCAAGCCCACTTTTTTAAACATAGGATCTCTCTTTACCTACAGGTGTGTTATGCATCTTGCATTCAGTGTATTTATACTTTTTATTAATTTTTTATTTATCTTATTCATGGATGCATTGTGCATTATATTGAATATGTTGACAGATGTAACTGTGCTTACATGGATGACAACCTATTCCCATGGCTATTGAGTTGCTTATATAGCATTTTCCATCCTCAATGAGACCCAGGACATTCACAGAACAGGAAAACGTGTGCAACCCTAGGCTTTTCACATCAGAATGAATATTTGGCAGTGCTGGAATTTGAACTCAAAGCCTAGGAGGCCCAATTGGTGAATGGATCATAGTGAGCACACCAGCCTATGAGCCACTAAAGAGTTAAGCCATTTCTGGGACCTGAGATGGAGTCCTGGTGGGGGCCAATATAGTCATAAGTTCATAATTAAACAAAGGATCTATATTTCCAAATATGGGAGGGCGACATCTTGCATTTGGTGTAGTCATTCTCTTTATACTGTGTCTTATTCATTGATGTATTGTGTATTTTCTTTTTTTTAATTTTTATTTTTTATTGTGAACATACTGTACAGAGGGGTTACAATTACATGGACAAGATAATGAGTACATTTCTTATCAAGCATTGCAGCCTCCTCCTTTGTCTACCCTTCACATGTCTTCCCAGCCTCCCCCTTCCCCTACCCTATCCTCCCCACCCACACACCAAAGTTGTAAAGTTCGTTTTCGACATGAAAACTTGTACTTCTCATTGTTGTAACGGGTCCACAGTTATCCTTAAACGACTTGTTTTTCCCCTTCTCCTCCAAAAATTGTACTGACAGCAAATACAGTGAAAGCAGGGTTTATACTGTAGGGGAAGGACATACAAAGCAACAAAGAAATAATATTATAAATGAATTAGAAACAATTGCATGAAAGAAAAAAACATTTGAGGGGCTGGGAAGGTGTCAGTGGTAGAACGCTTGCCTTGCATGCCTGAGGCCCTGGCTTCAATTCCTCAGCACCACATAAGCAAAAAGAAAAAAGCCAGAAGTGGCATTGTGGCTCAAGTGGTAAAGTGCTAGCCTTGAGCTGAAGAGCTGAGGGACAGCACCCAGGCCCAGAGTTCAGGCCCCAAACCGGACCCCCCCCCAAAAAAAAAGAAAGAAAAAAACATTTGAATACATATCTTAGGGTTCATTTCCCTAACATCACCTTATCTGACATTTTCTGCTTGACTCAGACATATACTAGATATTGCAAATAAGCGAAACCATGGGATCTATGTTTCTTTGGACTTGGCTTACTTCACTTAAAATAATTTTTTCCAAGTCTTTCCATTTCCTAACAAATTGGGCAATGTCATTCTTTCTGATGGAGGCATAGAATTCCATTGTGTATATATACCACATTTTCTTGATCCATTCATCTACTGAGGGGCACCTGGGTTGGTTCCATATCTTAGCTATGGTAAATAATGCTGCAATAAACATAGTTGTGCTGGAAGCTTTAGTGTGGTCTTGTTTGTAAACATTTGGGTAAATGCCCAAAAGTGGGATTGCTGGGTCATAGGGGAGCTCTATGTGGAGTCTTTTGAGGAACCTCCATACTGCTTTCTAACGGGTTTGAACAAGTTTACACTCCCACCAACAATGAAGTAAGATTCCCTTCTGTCCACATCCCCTCCAGCATCTGTTGTTATTAGAGTTCTTAATTTTTGCCATTCTAACTGGGGTGAGCTGGTATCTCAATGTTGTTTTGATTTGCATTTATTTTATGGCTAAGGAGGTTCATGTGTCTATTGGCCATCCTTCTTTCTTCTTCAGAGAAGTTTCTCTTTAAGTCTTTAGCCCACTTATTTATTGGGCAGTTCTTTGGGGATTTCTTGTTGGAGGATTTAATTTTTTGAATTAGAAGTATATTTTAGATATGAGACCCTTGTCCGTTGTATGGCTAGTGAAGATCTTCTCTCAATCTGTGGGCTTTCTATTGATCTTGCTAGCTATGTCCTTTGCCATGCAGAAGCTCTGCAACTTCATGCAATCCAATTTGTCCAACTTTTCTTTGATTTGTTGTGTTTCTGGGTCTCTATTAAGAAAATTTCTGCCTGCACCAAGGAGACCTCGGGTTTCTCCTCTAATGTTTCCAGAGTGTCTGCTTTGACTCCGAGGTCTTTGATCCATTTGGAGTTGATTCTAGTGCAAGGTGATATTTAACGATCTAGTTTTAGTTTTCTACAAGTAGTTAACCAATTTGACAGCACCATTTACTGAATAGGCTGTCTTCCTTCCATTCTATTTTTTTAGCTCCCTTATCATTAGATGGCTATAGGTCTGTAGGTTCATTTCTGGGTTTTCAATTCTATTCCATTGGTCCTGAGGTCTGTTCTTGTGCCAGTACCAAGCTGTTTTGATTACTATGGCTTTATAGTAGAGTTTGAAATTTGGTATTGATATTCCTCCAGCAGTGTTCTTTGCGTTGAGGATTGTTTTTGCTATTCAGTGTCTTTCATTGTTCCATATGAAGTTTTGGATTGTCTCTTCTATTTCCTTGAAGAATGAGGTTGGAATTTTGAGAGGTATTGCATGGAATTTGTAGATAGCTTTGGGAAGTATTGTCATTTTCGCGATGTTAATCTTTCCAATCCAGGAGCATGGAAGGTTTTGCCACTTTCTAAGTTCTGTTTCGATATCCTTTTTCAAGTTTTTAAAGCTTTCACTTCTCTTCAATCTAGTATTAGAATGCTTAGCTACAGCAATAAGACAAGATGCATACATAAAGGGGATCCAAATATGGAAAAAGAAATAAAACTCTCCCTCTTTGCAGATGACATGATCTTGTATTTAAATAATCCCATAGACTCCACTCCCAAATTACTCAAGCTGTTTCAAAACTTTGACAAAGTAGCAGGGTATAAAATTAACCCCACAAAATCAATGACTTTTCTGTATGCCAACAATGAGAAACGTGTGGATGAAATTAGGAAAGCAACTCCATTTGTAATAACCCCACAAAAAATAAAATACCTAGGAATTAATCAAAGAAGTGAAGGACCTCTATGATGAAAAGTATTGTGTATTTTCTTGAGTATAGGTTGACAGATATCACTGTGATGATCTGGAAGACAACCTATTCCCATGAGTATAGAGTTGCTTATACCTCTCTATCCTAGCTGAGAACCAGAATTTGCACAGCACATGAGAACAGGTGCAACGACTGGCTTCTCACATCAAGATGAATTTTTGGCAGTGCTGGGATTCGAACTCAAGGCCTAGGAGGCCCAAATTACCAATGGGTCCACGTGAACACACCAGACTGTGAGCCAAGAAGGAGCTGGGCTGTTACCAGTAACTGAGATTGAGTCCCAGAGAGGCCAAAATAGTCCTCAATGCATCATTGATACATGGGATGTACATTCACATCCGTGTGTGTACTGCATCGTATATTATGTGTAGTTCTTGTCTTTGTTTTGTATGGTATTCATGGATGTATTGTGTATTTTTTGAGTATATGATGACAGGTATAACTCAGCTGACATGTATAACAACTTATTCCCATGACAACAGGGTGGCCCATGCATTCTCCATCCTAGCTGAGAACCAGGAGTTGCACAGGAAAGGAAAACAGGGGCAACAATTTGCTTCTGACATCAAGATGAATCTTTTGGCAGGGCTGGGATCTCAACTCGGGGCCTAGAAGGCCTAATTGGTGAATAGTTCCACATGAGCACACCATGAAGAGTGAGCCATGAAGAAAGTAGGCGTTCCCAGTACAAAGAAATAATCTGATAAATATGTTAGAAACAATTGCAAGAAAGAAAAAAATACATTTCAATTCTTAACTTGGGGTTCATTTCACCTATTATATTGATCTGGTTTAATCAATTCTCTGCCTTCACTACCAGATTATTAGAAGAATACATACAATAATTGCATTGAGAAGTGATTTAGAGGAATAATTCATATTGTTTACTTTTAATTTTTTGAGGTAAGTACTTGGATTCAAATTCAGAGCCTTGCATTTGCCAGGCAGGCCTCTGACCACTTGAACCATGTCACATCCAGTAATTTTTGCTTTGATTATTTTTGAGATAGAATCTTGTATTTGTTTATTCCTAAGCTACCTGGATAGTGAATTTCCTAGTTTATGTTCAACATAGGTAGCATGACAGCCACACATTGGCACACCTAGCTTTTATTGATTGAGCTGGAGGTCTCTTTTATGTTTTCCAACTTGACCTTGAATTGCAACTATCGACATTTCTATTTTCAGCGTAGCTAGGATTATAGGTATAAACCACCTCATTTGACTTCTATTGTATATGTTTATGAAAATTTTGAAAGCATGAGAAAATCCTCTAGAGTTACTAACCATATCCAGATTCTAGGCGAGACACTAATGATTATTCTGTCAAAAATTTTTGACATTATTCTGACAAACTTAAAATTTTTTTTTAAATACCGTACAGAGGGGTTTCAATTACATGGGTAAGGTAATGAGTACATTTCTTACCAAGCATTGTTGCCTCCTCCTGTTTCCACTTCTCATCCCATCTCCCCTCTCCACCCCCCCAACAGAAAAAGTTGTAAAGTTCCTTATTGGACATAATGACTTGTATAGCTTATTGTTGCAATGGGTCCGACGTATCCGTATTTAAAGGTTGGGTTTTGCCCATTCCCTCCACAAATTATAACAATATCAAATAAAATGGAAGTAGGGGTTTATACCATGGGGTAGGGACATACAAAGCAACAAAGAAATAATCTTACAAATATGTTAGAAACAATTGCAAGAAAGAAAAAAAAAACATTTCAATAATTATCTTGGGATTCATTTCACCTAACATGAACTTATCTTACCTTTTCTGATTGTCTCAAAAATATGCTAGTTTTTGCAAATAAGGGAAACCATGGGACCTATATTTTTGGGCCTGGCTTACTTCACTTAATTTTTTCCAAGTCTTTCCATTTCCTAACAAATGGGGCAATGTTATTCTTTCTGATGCAGGCATAGAATTTCATTGTGTATATCTACCACATTTTCTAGATCCATTCATCTAATGAGAGGCATCTGGGTTGGTTCCATATCTTACCTATTATAAATAATGTTGCCATAAACATAGTTGTGCTGGAAACTTTAGTATGGTCTTGTTTGTGGTAATTTGGGTAAATGACCAAAAGTGGGGTTGCTGGGAAATAGGGGAGCTCTATGTGGAGTCTTTTGAGGAACCTCCATACTACTTTCCAAAGTGGTTGAACAAGTTTACACTCCCACTAACAATGCACTAAGATTCCCTTCTGTCCCCATGTCCTCCAGTATCTGTTGTTATTAGAATTCTTGATTATAGCCATTCTAACTGGGCTGAGGTGGTATCTCAACGTTGGGTTGATTTGCATTTCTTTTATAGCTAGAGAGGTTGAGCATTTCTTCATATGTCTATCAGCCATCCTTCTTTCCTCTTCAGAGTTTCCCTTTAAGTCTTTAGCCCACTTATTTATTGGGCAGTTGTTTCTCTGAGGATTTGTTGTTGGGGGATTTAATTTTTTGAGTTCCAGGTATATTTTAGATGAGACCCTTGTCCATTGTATGGCTAATGAAGATCATCTCCCAATCCGTGGGCTTTCTATCGATCTTGCTAACTATGTCCTTTGCCTTGCAGAAGCTCTGCAACACATGCACATGTGCGTGTGTGTACTCGCACATGCATGCACACATACAAAAACACAAATGAGTATTTCAATGTGAAGTTTATATTTTTTTATCTTGCTGTACTTTATTTCCCTGTATTAGTTCACAAATTAACAAAATCAGCTAAGGACATATTTACATAAAATTCATCATGTTTCTCTAAAATCGACTCTCTTTTTGGAAGCCTGATTTTATTTGACACAAAAGTAAATTATTCAGGAAGTCAATTCATCACTTTCAAGTCTATAGTATTAGATGATTTTTTAGGTTCCTCCTAGCAATATGATTTTGTGAAATCCTGCATCAAGCAATATATTTCTTTCACTAGAAGAGAAACCTCTGTCAAACAATTAATAATAGCTTATTCTCCTCTTGGCATTCATCTGTAGTTTTATTTTCTTCATATATTTCATGATCTGTCTGTGTATGCCAAAGACTGCCATGAAAATAAAAACACCCTTCTCAGCGGTTAGCATGTGTATACCATTCATAGATACTGAAATTGCTTTGGAATAAATAATGTTCACCCTGACTATCTTGAGAAAGAAGAATTGGTTTTTCAGCACTTTAGGTAAGAACTTGAGGGAAAGAAACAAAACGAAAAGTGAGGAACAACTCAACACATAGATTCAAATGAAATAAACAACCCAAGAAAACACAAATTAATTCATTACTCAAGAACCTGCAGGAAATGAAAGATTTAGAAAAAAAATCAGGTATGACAAGCTTATGAAATTCGTGACTACATGGGAGTGCAATGTTGTGAGGATAGTGGCAAAAGTCCAGACGGAACAGAAAGCTCTGTACACAATGCCATGCACCTGTTATTCTAAATTCCAGGTAGAATAAAATCAAGTGGACTGAGGCTAAGTTCATACACAAGTAGGAAGCCATTTTCTAGCTGAAAAATAATCAGGATTACTTAGGGCTGGGGGCATGACAAAGTGGTAAGAACACCTATTTAAGGGGAACAAAACACTCAATTCAAACTCTAATATTAGGGTTATTAAAGAAAAAAGCTATGATTTTAATAATTAGAACAATTGTAACACTTGAGTATTTGAGTGGGGAAAATCCATTAGAGAGATAGAATGAAACCACATTCCAATGGTCCTTTAGTGATAATGTTTAGTGGTACTTTAGGCAAAACAGAGTTACCTTGCAAATGAGCATGGATGTGCATTTGGGTGATGGAAATACTCTACTTACACAGGTGTAAATTAAATAGATTTTTTTGGTGGTAGATTGTAGTTCTTGAACTAAGAGCCTGGGTGATGTCCATGACCTTTTTCTCTCAAGGCTACCACTCTAATACTTTGATCCACAGTTCCAATTCTGATTTTCGGTTGGTTGTTTGGAGATAAGAGGCTCATGGACTTTCCTGCCCAGGATGGCTTCAAACCATGATAGTCAGATCTCAGCCTCCTGAGTCACCAGGATTCCAGGCATGAGCCGTCGATGTTTTTAATAATTTAGTAAATTGTATAGTTACAGAAGTTATAAATGATCATTGTAACCTGTGTATCATATGTGTATATGTATAGAACAATACATACAGTTAGAAATATATTAACATATTTTTGCATCTACAGTAGATTTATGAAATCATATTTCATTATAAAATAAAATGGAAACAAAAGTTAATAAGGAGCAAAACAAACGGAATTGTTACACATTTCTTTTTGTTGAATGGAATGTGAATTGTGAGAATCAGTTTGGGAAAACCATCATATTGCACATCATAAAGAAACACAATAAAAATCACAGTAAAAGATGTTAGAATTAACCACATGATAAAATAACAGGTAGAATTTGCCAAATGCTAATTGATTGTTTTTCCAAGTACTTTACCTATGGTATCTAATTTAATCCTCACAATAATTCCATAAAGTGGAACTACTTACATTTTTAATTCTCAGACGATGATATTGAAATCCTCAGAGTTGGAATTACTAGTACAACATTGCACACATCGTAAGTGTTAGCCTGAGGTTCATCTCCCACTGTATCAATTAACCTCATTCTATTTTATGACTAAAATACCAGCACTTAGTCTACAAATTCTAGGAAATTTTCCCAGAATTATTGTGTACACTCATAATATTTCACTTTATCTTTGTTAGAAAATAGGGAACTGTAATATGAATACTCAAAGTTCATAATCAATGAATACCTCCCTGGTGAAAAGAACTGCTAAAGTATAACATTCTTGGTTTCTAGGTCAAAATAGCAGAAATCATATTCTATCCCTTCACTCAACACTGACTGCCTGGGGACCCTATCTTTGTTTAACACTGTCTTACTGAAAGAATGACCTCCCCAATTCCTGATGGAAACAGACTGCAGGTCTTATGGACCAATCATTTCCACATTGTAGCTCAACTAAGTTGTTTACCATTACAAGTATTTTGATTGCTTTTTATACCCAACATTTTGAGAGAAAGGTACTACTTTAAAATGCTATTAAAATAAGACATATAAAAATCACCTTTGACTCTAGATAAATATTTTACCTTTCATGTACCCAAAAATGCAGTCTGAGCAATCATTAATGTTAGGAATGAGAGGATAAAAATCATAGACAACAAGACCTAAGTATGAATTAAAGCCTCTCCAACTTGTGAATACAATTGGTTTTAAAAGACATAAAGGGCTGGGAAGGTGGCTCAGTGGTAGAGCGCTTGCCTTGCATGCGTGAAGCCCTGGGTTTGATTCCTCAGCACCACATAAGCAAAAAGAAAAAAGCCGCAAGTGGCACTGTGGCTCAAGTCGAAGAGCACTATCCTTGAGCTGAAGAGCTGAGGGACAGCGCCCAGGCCCAGAGTTCAGGCCCCACTACCAGACCCCTTCCTCCCCCAAAAAAGACATAAATACTACTATATTTGTTCAAAATTTCTCATGATGCTGAAGATTCAATTGTAAACTGTTAACAGTTGAAAGTAACTCATTTTCTTGGGAGTAGGAAACAAAACACAAGATTAATCCTAATCATTTCCAAAGACATTTATTTATACTACAAATTCACTCTTATAACTACAAAGATTCTAAAAATAACTGAATCATAGTGTCACAAAGGACATAATTTAAATTCATCATGTACATTCAAAGGACTACGCTAATAGAAAACAAAGTTATACTAATAATTAGCTCACCCAATTCACTTCCATTCTTTTATTCTATATCTTTTAGTTTCATAAGAACTGTCTTTTCATAAAATGATGCATAAAAAACCCTATATCCCCACTTACATTTTCAGATTTTAACAATGTTTATTTCAAAAATGTCTTTAGCTGTGTAGTCAATGAACTGAAATAACACTAAAATATTCAACGGGTTTTCAGAAATTGCAAGACTCGCTCTGGAATGTTATTTCTATTGGAAAAGATATTCAAAAAGCCTTAATTGTTAAAGTTGTGATAGTTACTCCCACAAAAGAACTACTAATGAAGAAACCTTTGTATGTAAAATACAACTTCAAATGCATCCACAATCTGGAGGTGACACATGCTTTTTTTTTTTTGCAATGTGTATCTAACAAACATATCCACAATACTGATTTTCAGTCAATATGATGGGATATTCAAACCTAAAAAATACGGGATTTATTATCTTAGTGTGAATAGATATGATCTTACAAAGAAAGTTATTTTCAACAGAAATCTGGAAAGAGTTTATCCACCTTGAGTTTCACAGGAATAACCAGAGAGTAATACCTGTTTGGTCAAGTCAGTCAAACTCACTCCATGAGTATATCTTAAAAGTATAACCAATTTAAGATGTCAAATACATATTTTGTACTGACAGTCATCTTACAGCAATAACTTACTACCCAAATATATGTGTATCTTATTGCCTAACATATACAAAGAGCTGAAAGTGATCTCTTTTATCTAACTTAATGTTGTAAATACTTTGATTATGATGATGTTATTATTTGACAAATAAAATGTAAAGAAGGGTGGTTCCATTGAAATGACAGGACGGAACACTGATAAATAACAACATTGCAACACAGCTCTTTTCAGCCTCACTCTGTCCTCATTGGCAAGCAACATTGCAAACGAACACACACACACACACACACACACACACACATACATACACATGTGCGCACATGTACACACACATATACATGCATGTCAAATTCGGGGTTTATTGTACAAAAAAGTTCAAGTAAAATATTAGTGATTAGGAAAAATGATAATTTGCCTTTTTACAAAATAATACATAATCCAGTCACCATGGTTGCTACATTTTACCTGTCTCTCCACATGTGACCATTTAATTTATTTTTAGTTCATTCATTCATTCATTAGTTTGGTGCTAATACTAGAGCTTGAACTCAGGGCCTGGCTCTGTCTCAGAATTTGTTATTTATTTTGTTTTAGTTTTCTCAAGGCTAGCATTTTACTGCTTATAATACAGCTCCATTTCAAGCTTCTGTGGTTACTTTCAATTCATAATCTAATGGACTTTTTCTTCTTGGTCTGGTTTCAAAGCACAATCATCAGATTTCATCTTTCTGATTAGGTAGGATTAAAGACCTGAGCCACCCGTGTGGCTCCTACTTTTTCCTATACTTATGTAATGCACATACTTATATAGTAATTTAAAACTGAAAGCACAGAAGCAAGATGTACAGTGATGTCCTGTCAGAAATTCAAGTTAGAATGTAAATTTCTTCTTAAGACCATACACAAAAAATATTTAAGAAGAAATCTGATGGGGTGTGTGTATGTGTGTGTGTGTGTGTGTGTGTGTGTGTGTGTGTGTGTGTGCTGTTGCAATATGTTCCACATATAAGCACTGTTCAGGGGTGTCCAGCCATTCACAGTTATTGAATGAATATCTGCCTTGAGATACCAACTCATGGACAAGGTCTAGGTGTCCACTCTAGGCTTCCCGATGAAGAGGGGTATACTCATCCTCATCCCTAGTATTCATATGAGTGGCCTTTTTGGAAAGTAGTGTCTGCACTGTAGTAAGCTGCAAGGCAAGCACTCTACACTGAGCCACCTTCCCAGCCCAAGGATTAAGATTCTTGTCTGTAATTTGGTCAAAGCTATGTCTCTTTATGTAGGTGACTAAAAATGTATTTACTAATTTCAAGTAAATACATAAATTCTATTTCCATCTCTTTTAAAAAATAAAAAATTGTTTGCTCTGTAATTGATTAGAAGCATGGATTTTGTGGCTAGCTAGGTCATTGCACATCTGTGTCTCTTTTCCTCTCTCTCTTTCATGATTGCTCCATAATTATCCTAATTTATTTTGCTTTTATATTTTTGATTGCATCATTTCACTTTCTGCTCTGCTATTTCCCAAAACAGCACCACATAAACAGAAAAATCCAGAAGTGGTGCTGTGGCTCATGTGGTACAGCGCTTGCCTTGATTTGAAGAGCTCAAGGACAGTGCCCAGGCCCAGAGGTCAGGCCCCACAAATAATTTTTTTAAAAAAGAATCTAAATACTTGATAATTCTACTAACAGATCTGATTGAAATCAGTTTAATCACACTTTTCCTATACAATGAAGGAACAGGTCCAGGCTAGGAAAGCAGCTAGAGAAGGCAGGCAGAATGTATCTGTGACAAAACTTTGTGGAAAATGGAATCGAGGATTACTTACTGGTGATTCACTTGCGCTTGAAGCATGATTCTGAACTATTGCTTGCTGATTCTGAACTATTGCTTTGATCATTATATTCTCCAAGAAGAAAAAGTGAAATTTAATTGGCAGCCAAGGACTACTAATACATTTTGACTTCTCATTAAGCATCTTCAATCATCAAAATCACCTGCAGACAATAGATAGGCCTATTTTTATATGAAAACCAGTGTCTTTAAAAAACAAGAATTTAGGTAGTCATACAAAGGACCTCTATTTTACTACTGCATTATACATTTTTTACAATGTTGAATACCAACATTAGAAAGCTACTAGAAAGCTCTTAAAGACCATATGTTGAATAGTGAGTTCTCTTACACTATAACATGGTATTTCCCAAATCATTTACATAGAAGGCATTGTTTCCTATTTTCTCATTCCTAGAATAAGCTGCACATGAAGACACCACTGGTCCTCATTTTCACTCTGTACCTTTGAATACTGAGGAAAATCTTTCCTCTGCTCTCTATCAATTCACTACTCTCCAGTTAGAATAATTTAGAATAGTAAAAATGGAAAAAGAGAAAATAAATCATGGTGAAAATACATATGCAAAAAATTCACCAGTTTTTTCTGACTAGTTCAACCAATGTGAACTATTGGGGAAATACATGGACATCTCATTCCCACTGGCACTCAAAGTCTCTGGTTAGGCAATTCTAATGAAGACAAGGAACAAGATGAAAAAGTGAGGAATGGTATGAATTGCAAGAAAAAAATGGAGTAGGATCCAAGCAAATTTCTTCTTTGGGATGCCAAAATTTATCGGCTTACTATGGTGCGGAGACTACTTTCCAAAAAGTCCACCCAGATGAATACTAGGGATGAGGATGAGTATACCCCTCTTCATCGGGAAGCCTAGAGTGGACACTTAGACATTGTCCATGAGTTGCTAGCTCAAGGCAGATATTCATGCACTAACTCTGAATGGCTGGACACCCCTGCACAGTGCTTGTATGTGGAATAATACCAGAGTGGCTTCTTTATTATTTCATCATGATGCAGATACCAATCCCCAAACTAAAGGGCTCTTGACCCCCTTGCATCTTGCTGCTGGGAATAGAAATAGCAAAGATACTCTGTATCTCCTTCTGTTGAACCATTATATCAAACAAGGTCTGGAGAACAACTTGGAAGAAAGTGCATTTGATATTGCCAAAAGGATAAGTATGTATCACTACCTCTTTGAAGTTGTCAAAGGCTGTACAAATTGTTCTCCTAAGTCGTTATGGTTTGGTTAAGTTTCTTAAACTTCAAAAATGCCAGTCTATCTTTTGTGTCCCTACAAATTGTTTTTTCACAATACAAAGCATCAGCAATATCTTACTATAAAAATTCATGTATTCCATGGTATTCTTCCAAGTGAATTGCATGACTTTGATATCAAAATGTATTCAAGAGTTGTTTGTATACATCTATAATGATTCCTGCAGAGTTTGTGATTTTTTTAATCAGAAATAATTTTAACTTATCTGTTGGAATGAATAGTATAGAAACTAAAGATGTTCCGAGTGCTTTTCTGAAAAAAGTATATCTATGTTTGTATAATGTCCATAATCTATTTCATTCGTCCTAGATATAATACTTTGAATTCTACATTGTTATATCATGTATACATTCATTAATAAATGTGACCTTTCAGATTGCATTCCATATAGAAGGAATTTAAGATTCCTTTTTTTACTAGGTTCTTACATTATTTTATTTCTTTGGGATAAAATGGCAATGTTATCTAATTTCAAGTTTTGTAAAGGTTGTCTTTCTAAGGTGAAAATTTAATACACTGATGTCAAACTAACCTTTAATTCTATGAATTACATGTATGTTACACTTGTATTTTTGTAATCAACTTTTTAATAACTTTTTTTATTTCTTGCATCAGAAGAATGAAAAATATGGAATACTTCACAAATTTTCATATCATCCTTGTGCAAGTGCCATGTTAATCTCTGTATTGTTGTAATTTGGGTAGACCTGCTGCTGAAGCATGTAGTATACTCTAAATTTAAGTACGTAATGATATAATATTTATAAAGGCATGTATCCATAGTTGCCTTTTTGTAACAAGGAACCCTTATTGTTCCTAAAAATGCTATTGATCTCATTTCTCTAAAAATCTGTGTATACTGGAAAAAACTTATATAGTTTGTTCGATTGCTCACATTTACAATTTTTTTGTCAATGAGTATTTTGTCATTTTCATTTTAAATTTGATCATACTTTGAAACCTTTACAGCTAAGTCCAAAGGTGGTGGCTTTTCAAGTACTTATTTATCAACTGAGTTAGCTTTGTGGAGCTAATGGACTCAAAGTAAGCCTTGCTTAAGAGCTACTTCTAACTTTCTGCAGCTTAAAATTTCCCAAATGAGGTCTTGCTGGGACAAATATCTACCTAAACCTTTACCCTTCTTTCATGTAGGAACAGACCAACCGGAATATCTTACCCTGACAGCATAGATTGTCTTACTGGAACAAAGCTAATCTTAGTTACAAGGGATCATGGAGAGATGAACAGTTCAGACAGAATTGTTCAGAATGGAAGGTATTTTATCAAAACATAATTGTTAATTATACTTATCATTTCAAAAGTAGCTAAAGCCAAGAAAGTGAAAAAAATTGTTCATATGCATGATTACCTATTGTCCTGGCCTGTCTATCATCCAACCAAGCAGGAACTTACACTTCTGACATTCTGTCACCAAATATTTCCATAGCTCCTGGAGAAGTCCATATGTTTCTCCTCGATATTAGGCCTTAAATTGGCAATGTTTTAATCACAGTGTTTCCTCTTGCCTCTAGGCCGTAAATCTACAAATGATAAAGCTTTAAGTCTAACTCTACCAAAAACTGAGGTAGAGGTAATGGAATAATACTTTAAAACAGAGTTGCCTTTGATTCCCTAAACACAACACAACAATGCAAAACAATTTTTATATTATATATACTTATATATTTATATGTGCTGATTTTAAATTTCATAAAGTGAATCTTACTAGAATTGATAATTTGACAAATATATTGACATTTATTCCCATAAATAAATTGGAATATAAATAATTAAGTTTAGAATATATATTAGAATATAAAAAGTATTAATGCAATATCTTCGGTATAAACTTGTGATACCTTCTAAGTGTTCATGGTCTTCTGAATTCACATGGTAAAATAACAGTATTGTTTTCTGCTAATATATAAGGGATTTTATTCTGATGCTCTGTTTATTGTTTTAACTCGCTGGTCGCAAAGTGTTTTTCTCCATATTTCTGAAGCATTCTTACTGATTATACCCAAATTTTGCTGATATGATGTCTAAAAGCTATTATTTTTCTGCAGGACCCACGGGTCCTAGGATACCAGGTCCCAGTTATCTGCGTCATCAGATAACAAGGGCATGACTTCTCATATAGGCCCATGCAACATATCTACAGAAAATAATTGAAGACTCATCTCAATTTCTCATTTCCTATAATATTTCAGGGCCCCAATTCTTTACAAAAATTAGCAGTAATCAATTGTGAAATGCAAGGCAAGTTAAAATGAAAGATGAGATCACAAAATTTGAATGAAAGTACTGTAATTCAAACTTTCAATTTACAATGTCCAGCCCATATGAGTGAACAAAATCACAAATGAACAAGGTTATTTTTAATACCCGTCTCCTAATGATTAATGAAAGATTTCAGTGCAGCCAAAAATATAATTTCTGGAATCATAGATCCATAATTGGTCTACCAAGACTAGGAGAACTTGATTTAGAGGTCAAATATAATTTAGAAAAACATTAATTCAGAAGACCCTTAGTGCTTCAAAACACTGGTACTTCAGTAAAACTTGGTTCTGTAGTTTAAAAATGTTGTCATTCTCAAACCAATGTAACCTACATTTAATCTCCTGAAAGTATATTCCTTTTCAAATAAACTTTTTCAAATCATATTCACCAAAATAACACTTGACAAGTAGATGATAGTGACATTAAAAGGTTTTCAAGTGTAGCGAGCAAGTTACAATAGAGTTGATTTACGTCCTCAGCACTAATACCAAACAAGTTCAACCAATCATTAAAGTGTAGAAATAGTACCCCCCACCATTTGTGTTGTTCAGTAGGTGCATTTCAGAAATGTGTTAAATAGATCAGCCTCCCATATTCCAAATCCAAATATTTGCTAATAAAGTAAATTTCATCACATAAGAAGGTACATTCTAAAAAGTCACTAATAGTTGCCTTATCATGTGTTGCCTTATTATATATTTTCCCTATCTGTCTAACATAGTAACAAATATGACTTTAAGTCTTGAATATGGGTACTGATGAGAGATGTGACAAACATAAAATCTGTCTTCTATTTCTATCACATTCCTCTAAGTAGTAAATTTTACTTTTCTTCTCATTCCAAAACTTATAGGTAGTAGAAAAAATTATCCTTTGTAAAATAAAATAATCACATACCATTGTACAAAGCCATTTAAAAAAACTGGTAGCTAGGAATAAATTCTAAGCCATTTTTAAACTTTCCTGTTGACTAAAGATTAATCTTCCAAATGAACGAGAATAAAATCATGTCTAAGTTCTTCACATCTCCAGTCTTGCAAATTGTTATTGCAGATGAATGAATTATGGAAATATAAGCTGACATCAGTTTCCTATATATTCTCCATCCTGGCTGAGACTCAGAATTTGCACAGCACAGGAAAACAGGTGCAATGACTGGCTTCTCACATCAGGGTGAATTTTTGGTAGTGCTGGGCTTCAAACTCGGGGCCTAGGAGGCCCAACTGCCCAATCGATCCATGTGATCACACCAGACTTTGAGTCAGTAAGGAGATGGGCTCTTCCCAGGAACTGAGATCGAGCCACAGGGAGGCCAAAATAGTGCTCAATGCATCATTTAAATATGGGATGTATATTCACATCCGTGTGTGGACTGCATCGTGCATTGAGTGTACTTATTGTGTTTATTTTGTATGCTATTCATGGATTTATTGTGTATTTTCTTATGTATATGATGACAGGTATAACTGGGCTGACATAGATAACAACTTATTCCCATGACCACAGGGTGGCCCATGCATTCTCCATCCTTGCTGAGACCCAAGACTTGCACAGGAAAGGAAAACAGATGCAACCATTGGCTTCTGACGTGAAGATGAATCTTTTGGCAGGACTGGGATCTGAACTCGGGGCCTAGCAGTCCCAATTGGTGAATGGGTCCAGATGCGCACACCAGCCTGTGAGCGACAAAGGAGCTCATCGTTCCCAGAACCTGAATTTGAGCCCCCTTGGGGGGAGAGTGGGGAGCATAATAGTCATCCATTCATAAGTTGAAGGTAGAAAGCAAATAAGTACATATTTGTATAGAGTAGGATTGATGGTGACCTGTGATGAAATCCAATCTGTGAGTACCTATATTTGGATCTTTTCTGATGCATTAATTTCATGTCTGTGATGATTATTGTCATGCTTCATTAACTCTTCTTTACAAATAATCTATACCACATGAGTCTTGCATATCATTTCCTACTCGCATCATGCACAAACTACTCATTCAAGGATGAGATTGATCGCATGCCATGACTCTTCCTAGGTCCAGAAACAAGTATCTCAGGATCTCCCGCCATTCTCTCCTCTTAGGGGGACTGAATTCAAGCCTCAGTCCTGGAAAAGTTACTCCTTATATACATTTTAACAATAGGATTTATACTTCCGTTCAGATGTTCAGTCCATATTGTGTTTAGTGCGTTTATTCATTTTATTTCCTGTTTTATTAATGTATTTCCCATTTATTGTATTGACTCTTATGACACTTATACCATTTATTACATTGTTTACATCCTATCACATAGAATCTAGATTTTAGATGTGTTCTCCATCATGCCTGGCAGTGCTAAAATCTGAACTCAGGGCCTAGCAGGCCCAATTCATGAATGGGTGAGTTTGAGCATGGCAGCCTCTAGCCAATGAAGCTGTCAAGTGGTTTCCAGGCACTGAGATCAACCCCCAGGTTTGGCCAAAACAGCGATACATGGATAGGCAGACGGTGGTATACAAAGTAATATATATTGTTAAAGAGTGCCAGCGCCGTCTATCTATGATTGAATGACACCTACTACGTTCCTACCAACTCTTAGGTATTTATTATACCCCCATTGAAGGAATAATATTCTTTTCATGCTTAATAAACTATACGTTAAGCTCAATCAACATTCTAGGACTATTGCATCCAATTTTAGACTAGACGGATGCATGAACTACTCATTCAATGGATATTCCCATGCATAGGAATGAGTCTCTTGTGATATCCTGCCATTGGTGTCAGGACTGGGATTTGAACCCAGGGCCTATGTTCACAGGTTGTCCTATGGCTTCACTGATAGCCCACAAGCCATCAGCAATGGCAGGTCATATCTACTTTGCAGCCATGTCATTCAAACCCAGGATGGTCACTGTGCAAAGAAAAAAATAATAAAACCCCAGCCCCCTGAAGGTTGCCACTTTTTCTGCTTTCCAGTTTTTTTTTCTTCCAGAAAGCCCCCTGGACCTAGGATCTTAGGATCAGCTATGGTTCCAGAGGCTGCACCCGAGCCTAGGGAGATCCAAGTTGAGGCAGAGTTTCCATGACCTGAATTCAAGCCCCATGGTTGGCTAAAAAAAAAAAGAAAAAGAAAAAAGAAAAAAGAAATATTTAACTAAATTAAAAAAATAAAGCTCCCTAGTTTGGAATTTCAGCTAGTTTTCTTTCCTAGCCTGGTATTGGAACTCAGGGTCTTGGTAAATCTGTAGCAATGTCAGGGAAGACTTTCTACTACTTGAGTTCAAACCTTGTGCCAAACAAAAACGAAAAACTAACTCACTGACCTAAGCAGGGGGAGGTAGTTGTGGATATGGGAAGGAAGGTATGGTAGGGGGAAAACAAAGGAGGAGGTAACAATGCTCAATATGAAATTTACTCATTACCTTACTCTTGTACAATATTTTTACAATAAAAAACGAACAAAGACAAACAATGTAGTTCTCAGAGAAGCACTTTGGAGGTAAGAGAAGGATTTCTGACTGAATAGCTGTACAAAATTCTACACTTCTTAAAATATTCAGTATGGAACTGAATGAACATAACTGGTTCCATTAAAAATTATGTCAGTGTGTTGGAACTGGGGCCAGTATTTCTGCCATTGCTAGGATTTGAGCTCACCATCCAGGTAACTATTTTGCATCATGGGTGAAGGCGAAGCTTACTGTCCATGAGGAAAGAAATTCAGGCTAGAGTTCCCAGGGCCTGAATGAAGGCCCTGCAATGGAAAAAATATCTCTATACATGTGTATTATATGATATGTATACTTACATATGTATGTTAATTTCATATTATGATGAAGGTGGATCAGTGGTAGAGCGTTTGCCTTGCATGCCTGAGGCCCTGGGTTCGATTCCTTAGCACCTCATAAGCAAAAAGAAAAAATCCAGAAGTGGCGCTGTGGCTCAAGTGGTAGAGTGCTAGCCTTGAGCTGAAGAGCTGAGGGACAGCACCCAGGCCCAGAGTTAAAGCCACACAACCGGAACCCCCCCCAGAAAAAGAATGATTTTGTATTTTATTTTTCTTTGATTCATTTACTTATTGATTACTGTATTTGTACCCAATAATTTAGGACATTGACTCATTTTCATTAATATCTTATTAAGTGTTGAAACATAATACATAATTAAATGGAAGCACTTGTCACAGTCTTCACATGATTAGAGTCTCTCACAAGTATGAGCTTTGTCTTAATTATCTTTGGAACCTTCCTATCAGGTTTTCTTTAGATGATTTATACTCAGAAGCCTTTTCTTGAGGATAGGCAAGTGAGGTATAAAATTGTGAGGGTGGGGCTAGAAATGTGGCTTAGTGGTAAATTGCTTGCTCAGCATGCATGAATACCAGGGTTTGAATCCTCAGTGTCACATACTCAGAAAAAGCCAGAAGCTGTGGAGTAGCTCAAGTGGATAGCCTTGAGAAAAAGAAGCTCAGAGAGAGTACCCAGGCCCTAAAATCAAGCCCCAGGACTGTCAAAAACAATAGGCCAGATGCCAGTGGCTCATAAATGGATCAGTAGCTTCTCCTGAGGCTGAGAGCTGAAGACCACAGTCCAAAGGAAAGCCTGTTAGATTCTTATCTCCAGTGATCCACCAAAAGAACCCATCTAGCATTTTGGATTAAGTGGTAGAGTGTTCACCTTGAGCTGAAGGGCTCAGGGTCAGTGCCCAGACTAGAGTTCGAGACTCACAACTGGATAAAAAGTGAGGGTTAATTAAAATACTTTTCATATTTGCTGATTACGAGAACATTCTTTGGAAGATGAACACTGATGTACACCAGAATTGGAGTCAGAGCTCAAGGTTCAAGTGTAGCACATACATATGCCCATCCTCTCAGACTGTAGCATTGTAATATTGTGTCCTATAGGGTTCTTAAAAGTCCAAGGTTAAAAGGCTTATTATGCTCCACAAGCCCTTTGTGATAAGCAGTTGAATTGTATTGTCAATGTCATTATAGTTCTGAACCTAGCAGAGCACAAGTAGCTCATGCCCATCACCCTAGGTCAGGAGGTTGAGGTCTCAGGATCACAGGGTGAAGCCAGCCAAGGGAGGAAATCTATGACAAAATGACTTCCACTTCTGAAAGGTCAGATGTTCAAGAGCTTCCTGTGTTTCCCTTGGTGATGAGAATTTACTTGCACATTAAATGTTCTTAGAGTTCTCGAGCTATGGAAGAAGGAAAGAAACATTATTGACCTGTCCTGGATTCAAATGAAGTTCTCAGGATACAAGCCCTAGCTCTGTTAGCAGGAAGAACTCCAGTGTAACTCTGTAATTGAAGGACAGAAAACAGTTTCAAAAGCCAGGCTAGGTGCAGAGACCAGGCCTACAGGATTAGGAGGCAGAATGTACACACTCAACAGGGAAGTGAGCTGCAAAACCACTTCATTTATTCCAGGCACAAGCAGCAATGGGGAAAACCTGCAACATTTGATAAAGTTACACCAGGGTCAGGCTTTACTCAGCCTCTTCAAACAATGAATAATTAACCTTCCTCCCTCATGTGAAGGGAGCCTCAGGCTACCGTTAGGTTACCAATAGAGAGCCAGTTTAGTGGGGGAGAGGGGAGGAATAGAGTAAAAAAAACCCTGCTCGCTGGTCTTAGGGAGTGGGTTTTTGACTCTCCATCTATCAGATTTGAAGACCCTTCTGTCTCTGCCAGTTCATTCTCCTTCCTTCATTCTCCACATAATTAATGCAAATTGCCAGACTAACTAGAGGCAGGACTGTTTCTATTTTCTCTCCAAGCACATGAGTTAGAACCTAGCTCTGCCCTCTTGACTCTGGGGCCCTTGGTTGCCTGAGAAGTGGGAAAGAGACAGTCTTCCTGTTCTGGGGTTATGTGAAGGCACACTGCAAAAGGCCTCCTGACTGGGAAGTGTTCCTTTCTTTTCTCCTGAAGTCCAAACATTAATCTATCATCTTCCTTCCTTCCTTCCTTCCTTCCTTCCTTCCTTCCTTCCTTCCTTCCTTCCTTCCTTCCTTCCTTCCTTCCTTCCTTCTTTCTTTCTTTCTTTCTTTCTTTCTTTCTTTCTTTCTTTCTTTCTTTCTTTCTTTCTTTCTTTCTTTCTTTCTTTCTTTCTTTCTCTCTTCCTATCTATCTATCTACCTACCTACCTAGGTATCTCTTTGCCAGGTCTTGGGTTGAACTTAAGGCCTGGGCACTGTCTGTAGCACTCTACTACTTGAGCCACAACACCAATTCTGGCCTTTTCTGTGTATGTGCCTCTGAGGAATCGTACCCAGGGCTTCTTGCATGCTAGGCAAACACTCTCTCACTAATCCACATTCCCAGACCCCTCATATTTTTCTTAATGGTAGTTTTTACGTAAGTATGCTACCATTTTATGGCCCCAAGTTTAATTTTCTGAAGACTGGTTACTTCTAAAAAATCCTATTTTCTGTTCCCCTGCCTGATTTGTGACTGTTCCTGCATTGTCCTCATAATAAAATGCTAATAAAGACTGCTGAGATCTTCAGTGTGCATCATATAATGACACAGGCCTGGAACCCTGGAAGAGAAAGCAATGGTCCTGATATGAAGAGGATGATGCAGTAGGCGCAAGGATCATATCTGAAAAATAAATAAATAAATAAATAAAAGAAGCATCTTTGCATACAGTGTGTTTGAACTCAGGGAGGTAATATACACACATAAATAAGTAGGGCACTGATACATAAACGTGGCCTACTTTTTTTGAAAAAATTTTTGAGGCTATCCCATGGCTTAACTCAGGGTCTGATGCGTTCCTCAGCTGTTTTTCCCAAGGCTGCGGCTTTACCACTGCCACAGCTCCACTACCAGCCATCTGGTGGTGAATCTGACATAAGTGCCTCCCAGGCTTTCCTGCCTGGTCTAGCCTGTTTCTCCTGCTCAGCTTTCTCTCTCAAAGCTCGATCCCTACCTTCTGGGCCACTGCTCCACTTCTGATTTTCTGGTGGTTTATTGGACATAAGAGTCTCAAAGACTTCCTGCTAAGGCTGACTTCGAAGGGTGATCTCCCAAAAAGGTTTCAAGCGGCTTTCCTCAGGGACTCACCAAGGAGCCCCTCCACACAAACGTGTAGTCTAAATCTCAAGAGGCACTAGAGAAAAGTGATGCATGAAGATGCTTCTAGTGTATTCTAGATACTTTGGAGACACACAACACTCCTAATTATTAGATCATTTTGTAGGCAAAAGAAGCAATGCAGACAGTATAAGGATCGCTCTAGCTTTTGGTCCGCCCATCTTGAGACAGTAAATTGTTGTAGCTCAATGCTAACTGGCAGAGCTGTCATGTCCTGTGGACATTTGCTCCCAAATCCTGTGACACTCATTTCTCACTTTTGGTTTCAAACCTATGAACAGATGGTAAGAGGAGGAGAGAAAATCCTTATTAGAGAAAGCAGCTATAAAGGACATTGGGTAGTTAACTTATAAATTCATAACACTGGTATGACCCTGTTAAGAAGTCAGGTTTCCAGATTAAAAAATGAAGAAGAAAAGAAAGAAGGTGCCAGTGGCTTCTCATTGTAATCTGAGCTCCTTAGTAGGCTGAGATGTAGAGAATCTGAGTTTGAATCCAGCCAGCGTAGGAATGTCTATGACACTGTTATTTCTAAGAGATCACAGAAAAACCCAGAAGTGGGGTTTTGATTCAAGGTTAATGCACTACCCTTGAGCAAAAGGATCTCAGGAACAATGCTTAGGCTCATAGTTCAACATCAGGACCTGCCCCCTCAAAAAGAACCTGTACTTCCATATCTTTGTGTATGTATGTATTATTCCTATAGGTGAAGCTCCAGAGTAGGTATGATGAATGGCACCAATATAGAAAATTTGTATCCAATAAAATGATTTCATAACAGAGACTGATTTCATGACAGTGCATGTTCTGCGGCTCCCCTCACTATTTCCAGTATAGCCTGAGGGTTTCTCTGCATCCCAGGCCTGCTGGAAGAAGTCTCTCTCATTGTCTGGACAGGCAGACAAAAGGCCTAAGTTCTGTACAGCAGTGTAACAAACAACTCCATCTGTGTCAGATAGTGAGAATGAGTGTGGGTGGGCTCTGAAGTTCAGGAAAAAAGGCCTATTTTTAGCCCAATCTATTTCTTTCCCCAGTGCTCTGGTTTGACAGGAAGCCATTTGTGCCACCTCCCGTGGCAGGCCAAGTCCTGTGCACTTATTCTGCCATTGTGAGACTATATTGCTGTGTTCAGATACAGAGCTCAATGTAATTCAGCAGTCCTTCTGGCAGACAACTAGGGCACTGAAACTCATGAAAAGTTTCATTGAGGATGACGATGGGCCTATGATGCCTCTCCTAGGTTTCTGGAAGCTTGGGAAATCCAAGCACATACCTGATATCACAATGCTTCCTGTCATCTAGGGCTCGTAAAGCTCTTCAGGTTTTGAAACATTTGACCTCTCCTAGTTGGGCCCTGGCTGGCTAGGTTTTGGGGTTGAAAGCAGGGCTGGGGTGCTGACCATGAGCTCAGTGTAGAAGCCCGGTGCTTTACCATTTTGTCTAACAGCATCACTTCTAGTCTGTGAGTGTGTGTGTGTGTGTGTGTGTGTGTGTGTGTGTGTGTGTGTGTGTGTGAGCCCGCGTGTGCACATTCACATACACCATTCCTGGAATTTGAATTCAGGTCCTGAGCACTGTACTTATTTTCTCTTGTATAAGGATACCCCTGTCCCACTTGAGCCACAGAGACACTTCAGGCTTCTTTTTAGTGATATGGTCCTGAGAAATCAAACCCAGGGTTTCATATATGCAAAACACTCTACACTCTACACATTCCCAGCCCTCTACTTCAGGTTTGTTAGTTTGTTTCTATCTTTTCTTTATTGTTGTAGGAGTTGAAATCTGGACCTGGGTACTGTCCTTGAGCTCTTCTGCTCAAGTCTTGTGCTCTACCACTTGAGCCAAACAACACTTCAGCTTTTTGGGGGGTCCATCGGAGCTAAGTGTCTCAAGGACTTTCCTGCCCAGGCTAGCTTTGAACCATGATCCTCAGATCTCATCCTCCTGGGTAGCTAGGATGACAGACATGAACAACAAGCACCCAGATTCCACTTCGGGTTTCTTAGTGGTGAATTGGAAATAATAGGCTCATGGAGATAATTGGAGATAATAGGCTTTTTTGTCTGGGATAGTTTGGAACCCAGATCCTCAGATCTCAGCTTCCTGAGAAGGCAGGATGACAGACCTCAGCTAGACCCCTAGGCTGTGGCCTCTGCTACAAGGGGATCCTTGTCTCCACGTGGTGGAGTGCTAGTTATAAGCCCAAGAGGTAAGGGCCAGCACCTAGACCCTGAGTTCAAGGTTCATGACTGAGAAAAAAACAAAACAAAGCAATTGTCTGCAGGAGACAACTTACTAGTCCTCAGTAATACATCTTTGTCCCTGCCATGGGGACATAAATGAGCCTCCATATTCTTGTCTGTATAATCATCTCAGTTGTGGAGATGTTACAAGGACCCGAAGAAAGAATGCACCCTGTGAAGGACACAGCACATTGCACTCTTTGCATGACTCAGCACACAGCATCGTTTGAAAGACTCAGCACACAGCACCCAATGCAGGATGCAGCAAACTGCACCCTGTGATGGACTCAGCACCTAGCTCTATTCCACAAGCTTTCATTAGAATTAGGGTGCTTTTTGTCAGTATCACCATTTTTTGAGGAACATTCCACAAACCACACAAGTTCACATCTAATGGTTTAGTGTGGTATTTTTATTTATTTTTTGGGGGGGGGAGGGTTAGCCATGGGGCTTGAACTCTGAACATGAGGATACTATTCTAATAACATTTGCTCAAGGCTAGAGCTCTACCACTTCAAGCCATATTTCAAAGATTCTAGCAGACTTCCTGCCATGTTTTAAAGCCCCTGAGCACCCAGGATGTGGGGATAAGCCAGGGTAACCAGGATGACGGGGATAACCCATGGATCTGGGTTGCAGCAGTTTACATCTGGCTAAGTCAGGTTAGGTGGCAGCTGTCAGCACCAGACTCCTAGATTGCCTTGTGATGAGGTCTTTGAAGTCCTGTCCTTCTTGCCCTTCTATAGTTGCAGTTAGAACATTCTACTTTTTTGGCGGCAGTCCTGGAGCTTGAGTATGGGCTTTGACCCTGTTCCTAAGGGTTTGTGCTCAAGGCTAGCACACAATTGAATGAAACACAGCAGAACTTCTGGGTTTTCTATTTATGTGGTACTGAGAAATCAAACCCAGTGCTTCGTGCTTCCTAGGTGAGCATTCAACCATTGAGCCACAGGAGTGAATGAGATATAAATAGACAGAGATTGTTGTATATAAAAATTATATACACATAAAGAGAGATGTCTGCATATTATTAAATTATAGATAGTATTACTACCAATTATTAGGTATTAAATTATGTCTCCATTTAATGATGTGTCCCAGTTAACAATTAATAAAGCATTAATTAAAATTACTCGATATCCTGTTATTGTTTATCACATATGTACGTACATACCTACATCTAATTATGTACTTTATAGAATGAGACAGATAGCTATATATTATTAAATTATGCATCGTGTATTACTACTAATTATTAGGTATTTATGTTTCCATGAAATTTTTATTCTGTTAATGCTTAATAAAATATTAAACTTAATCCACGTCCTATAATTTTTGTGTCTAATTTCATCCTAGAATGATTCCCTACTAATTCAATCTGTTTTTCATTTATTGTAATGACAATTCTTCTACTTATGACATTTTTTACATTATTACATCCTATTACATAGCATATAGATTTGCATCTGAATTATACACCCTACCTGTCACCGAGCACTTTCAAAGAAAAAGAAAACATGTTTCACGCTCGGCTTCTCACTCCACAATTACATTTTTGGCAGTTCTGGGATCTAAACTCAGGGCCTAGAAGGATCAGTTCGTGAATGGGTGACTGTCAGCACAGCAGCCTCTAGCCAATTCAGCTGCCAGGCAGTTCTTAGGCCCTGAGATTGAGCCCCGTATGTTGACCACATATTGCACTTAGTGTAGTTACTCATTTTTTGCTTTATTCATTTATTTACCACTTACTTATTGACTTATTACACATGAAATATTTATTACATTTATTACATAGGATATAGTTTTGCCTATGTATGAAACTTCACACCTGACACTCAGGACTTTCACAGAAAAGGAAAACGTATCACCATGGGCTTCTTACTCTATGATTCAAATTTGTTAGTGCTGGCATCTGAACTCACAGTCTACAAGGCCCAATTCATTAATGGGTAAGTGTCAGCATGCCAGCCTGGAGCATATTGAGCTGACTAGCATTTCCATCACCTGAGATTTAGCCCTAGGAGTTGACAAAATAAAAACACATTGACATGCAGATTGTAGTACACAATTAAATATAGATCATTATAGAGTGCCAGAAATGCCTACACATTATTCAGCTATATAGGCTACATTGCTGCCAATTCTTGGATATTTATTATGCCTTATGTAATTAATATTATTGTTTTCAGCCTTAATGAATTATTAATTAAATCAACCATTGTCCTGAAACTATAGCATACATGTAATTAATAGTATTCTTTGAATGTGTCAAAAGCATACATTAAAATCAATTGGCCTCCTAAAATCACGCTAATTGTATAGTAGTATTCACAAATAACTAATTCAATCTTGCCATTCATAATCTTCCATCGGTATTCCTATGACTATGAAGGAGACTCTTTGGATCTCTTAGGGGTCAGGACAAGGCTTCAAACACAGGGCCTATGTTGCTGTGTTGGCCTATGGCTTCCCTGGTAGCCTGCCAGCTTTCAGCAATGCCAGGTTATCAACATTTTTCAACCATGTCATTCAGACCCAGGATGGTCACCTAGCAAAGAAAAAAATGTAAAATTGGCAGCATCTGCAAATTGCTAGTGTTTTTTCTGTTTTGCATTAAATTTTTTTTCCTGTCAGCCCAATGGCTGGTCCCAATGGACCCAGGAACCCAGGTTCGGCTGTGGGTCCAGTGGCTGCACCCCTGCTTAGAGTGATCAAACCTGGGGCAGAACTGCCACTATCTAAGTTCAAGCTCCGGGCTTGACAAAATAAAAATAAATACAGGAGTTCCGGGAAGATGGCAGAGGAGAAGCTGGAGGCTAAACAAGCTCTCGCATAGAAAGCAGTTTTAGTGCTCCAGTGAACAGTCCTAAGCCAGAGAATCACACCAAGTGTGCCATCCCAGTACAGAGAGTTAGGCCAAAGAGGGAAAATCCAGGCAAGGAAACAGATCTGCGCACTTGTCAGCAGCCACACGCGGCGGCTGTAGCCGCCATACCTGCAACACAGAGAGTCCAGGACAACGACGCCAAATGTAGCAGGTGAGTGGATTCTACTCAACACCAGCAAGAACTGATAAGGAGCAGACATCTTCATCCTGCAGATTGCAGACCAGAGATGACCCAAGAACCAAGACTCTGGCATGAGTAGAAGCCTGACATCCTCGCTCCTTCTCAGAGAGCAGAGGAATAAGACCACCCCTCCCCACCCCAATACCAGAGATCTCCATCTTTGATACTGACAAAGGCCTGGCTGAGCATCTAGCTCCAACTCAGGCTTTGAAAGAAAACAAGAGTCATTTAGCAGGTCACAGGAACCTATCCTGACATGCCAGGCTCAGCTACACTCAGCGAAAAGTCACCCAGCACAGCTGAGCAAGCTCCACCAGCCCCAAGAGTGGCTTTCTTCACTGGGTAAACAGAGTCAGAGGCTGCCCCTCCCTATAGTAACCTTGACAATCAATTGACATTCAGTAAACATAAACCCTGAGAATGGCTCCAAGCTGGGCTCTGTCAGTGTCTCAGAAGCTAGCCCCCAGGGAAAAGCTACTGTTTTCTAAAAGGCCTCCACCCCACCAGAAACTAGCCTCATCACAGCATCTCCAAACTAGAAGAAACAGCCATCTCCCTCTTTTGTGAAACTCAAAGCAGATCTCTTTCTCGTTGAACTAGCCTGGGAGGAGGATCACAAAATTCTGGGTAAAGCAGAGCATTTTTCTGCCTGCTCAAACAAACTGTCTTAAGAAACCAACCAAGCCACAGGAAAATCAAACAACACAAGCAGACCAGAGACTCAACAAGAGACAGTTACAGACACAAGGGAGATACAGGATCTACCCATCCACCCCCAAAATATCAAAGAATTCTTTTCTTGTACATTTTATAATTTTTTTAAACTTTTTAAAATTTTTAATTTTTATCTTTAAAATTTTTTTTATTAACTCTTTTTCTTCCTCTTATACTTTTCATTTTAAGAGTATATGTGTGTGTGTGATTTTTTTCTTTTTTTGCTTTTTATTCATTTTTTTGTTTAGCTCTACAGACTTTTGATCCTTTTCTTTCTTTCTTTTTCTTTCTTTCTTTCCTTCTTTCTTTCTTTCCTTCTTTCTTGCTTTCTTTCTTTGTTTCTCATTCTTTTCACTTTTTCTTCTCTTTCGTTCTTCTTTGTGTGACTTAATTGCTGTTCTGCTCACCCTCAGATATACCCATAGTCGATTATTAGACCTTATCCCCCATTTTGTACACACTTAATCCAGAAATTTATTACTCAGTTCAATACCTCTTAGACTTAAATTCCTTAATAGCAGTATTACCTCTATATACCTATATAATATTTTAAGCATTTTTATTTTTAAGATTTTCACATCTCATTCTATCCCTCCCCTTCTCTTATCCTATCCCCATTCTTCTCTGAATATTACATTGTTAATTTGCATAATTTATAAGTGTTTCACTTTTAATTTTTAATTTTTGTTTCTATTTTTTCTTGCCCCTTTTTTTCT
Source organism: Dipodomys spectabilis (assembly GCF_019054845.1). Lineage (NCBI taxonomy): Eukaryota > Metazoa > Chordata > Mammalia > Rodentia > Heteromyidae > Dipodomys > Dipodomys spectabilis. Next base: position 1,454,143 of record NW_024870821.1, on the reverse strand, counting down.
CTTTTTTTTCTCTCTCTCTACTATCATTCTTTCCAACGTATTGCCTGCTTTGATATTAGGATTTAGTCAAGTTAACTCTCCCTCTACATTTCCACATCCCTCTATTCCTATTTTTACCCACATATCTCCCTTAACCTAATAATGTCTGCTTTGCCAAATTCTTCTTTGCAGTTCGCAGCACACTAATACATAGTTGTTTGATGTTGAATAGATATATCTGTTGAACTAGATTGTATCTGCAGACTTTTTACTGTGCAACTGCAGACTTTGGTTGATGCTTGCCTTAAGATAATGTTCTAGCGCAAAACTGGTGTTACATTCATCCCAAATGGGCAGAACAAACCTGAAAAACACAAGAAAAATGGTAAGTCTGGGTATCTCAACTCCCACTCATGGTTATCAGGGGACAGAACAGGAAATGAATAATCCAGAGGAGAGTTTCCAAAAAGGTCTACAAACACTACTGGTAATCATGGTAAATGAAAAGATTGAAAACCTGCAAAGACTTTGTGTGAGCGTGATAGGGAGAGAGAGAGAGAAGACATACCAATGGTCAATACAGGAATATCATGAGCCTGAGGAAGCTACTCAAAGATTGATACAGGAATTGTATGAGCAGCTTGAGAACACTCAAAGAGAAATAAAACAATGGTGTGAGCAGGCTATCAGTCAAAGAGATAGACATGAATTGTGGGAACTGGCATAGAAGAGACAAAGAGAAAGTCATGAATGGTGTTAGGAGGCTGAGAACACTCAAAAAGAACTACAGGAATTGAGTGAACATAACGAAGCTAATCAAAGAGTGATAGAGAAATTGAGAGAACGGGATGAGAATACACAAAGATCACTAACGGCATCCATGGAATCCATAAATAGAGAGCTGAAAGAAGTCAGGAAGTCCACAAAGGGAATGCTAACTGGAACCCAACAGAAGGAAAGAGAGTCCAAGGAAACCATAACCAATCAATTAAGAGACGAGAATAAACTCTGAACACTAAATTAAGGAAGTAAAGAAGTTAATACAAGATCTAAAACAAACCTCCAACAAAGAATTGGAAGCCATCAAAGCCAACCAACTAGAAGGAAAAGAAATAAATAACAAAGTTGAAAATCTTGATAGTAGATTGAATCTCGGGGAGTGAAGACAGCGTAGATATTATAGAGAAAGAACATACAACCATTCAAGAAAAATCCAAGAAATATGCTAGATCTATTCAACACATGGAAGACACCATCAGAAGGCCTAATCTGAGTATAATGGGTGTAGAGGAGCACCTAGAAATAGAAGTTAATGGTCTAGGAAATTTGGTTAACAGGATCTTACCAGAGAACTTCCCAAAAATGCAAAAAGATAGGCCTATTAAGATACAAGAAACTTTTAAAAATACAAATAGACCTGGCCAAAACAGGACATCCCACTCTCACAGTATAATCCTTGCAGGATCAATTCAGACCAAGGAAAACATCCTTAAAGCTGTCAAGGAGAAAAGATCAATCACCTATAAAGGGAAACCAATTAGAATCACCTCAGATTTCTCAGCAGAGACAATTAAAGCAAGAAGATCTTGGAATGATGTATGCCATGCCCTAATGACAAACAAATATCAACCAAGAATAATATACCCAGCTAAACTCTCCTTCATAACCCAAGGTCAAAGAAAGTGCTTCCATAGCAAAGAAAAATTGAAATAATTTATCTCTACTATACCAGCCCTACAAAAGATTCTTAAAGATGTCCTACACATAGAAAACCAACAAGACCACAATAAAGGCTAAGAAACTAAACCCAAACTGAGAATCCAAGAAGCATAGGATGAACTCAGTTGCCTTAGCCCCCAAGAAGGTGGATAAAATGGCAGGAACTCCCTAATACCTCTCAGTCCTATATCTCAACATCAATGAACTTAACTCTCCAATTAAGCGACATAGACTGTCTAGTTCAATTAAAAAGCAAGATCCTCCCATCTGCTGCCTTCAGGATTCCTGTCTTGCCCATAAAAACAAAAACATTTTCAATATGAAAGTCTGGAACAAAATCTACCAAGCAAACGGCCCCCATTATCAAGTGGGAGTTGCAATACTAATATCAGATAAAATAGACTTCAGGAAGATGGCGGAGGAGAAGCTGGAATCTGAACAAGCTCTTGCATAGAAAACAGGTTCAGCGTTCCAGTGAACAGTCCCAAGCCAGAGAATCACACCAAGTGTGCCATCACAGGACAGAGAGTTAGTCAAGAGAGGGGAAGCCAAGCAGACACATCTGAGCGCCTGCTAGCAGCTGCTGCTGCGGCGGCAGGGTCGCGGCGACGACCACCGCCGCGGGGGCATACCTGAGACACAGTCCGGGATGAAGGAGCCAGACGCAGGGGACGAGCGGATTCTACTCAACCCCAGCAAGAACCGACAAGGAGCGGACAACTTCATCCTGAACTTTGCAGACCAGAGACGACCCAGGATCCAAGACTCGGCGTGAGTAGAAGCCCAACTTCCTCACTCCTTCTCAAGGAGCAGAGGAGGGAAGGCCACCCCTCCCCCCAGCACCGGTGATCTCCATCTTGGATACCGACAAAGCTCGGAGGAGCGGCTAGCTCCAGGTCAGGCCTTGGAATAAAACGAGTCATTTAGCAGGTCACAAGAACTTAATGGCGAAGTGACCTCACAGACTCAGTTCCATCCAGGGAAACGTCACCCATCTCAGGCGCCAGCCATTGGAGTGGCTCTCCTCACCGGTTAACCAGAGCCAGAAGCTGCCCCTCCCTCTAGCAGCCACCACAATCAATTGAAAAACAGAAACCCTGACAATGGCTCCAGGCTGGGTGCTGTGAGTTTTTTTCACAAAATAGCCCCAGGGAAAAGCTACTGTTTGTTGAAAGGCCTCAACTCTACCCAGAACCAAGCCTCATCATTGCATCCCCCTCTTTTGTGATTCTCAAAGCAGATCACCCTCCCAGTAAACTAACCTGGGAGGGGGATCTCAAAATCTTGGGTAAAGCAGAGCATTTTTCTGCCTGTTCCAACAAACTGACTTAAGAAACCAATCAAGCCACAGGACCACAAGCTGACCAGAGAATCCAACCAGGCTCTGGTTACAGACAAAAGGGAGATACAGGACTCTTCCCACCCCTCCCAAAAAAAATCAAAGAACTTTTTTTTTTCTTCTTCTTTTTTCTTTTTTTTGTTTTGTTTTTTTTTTCGTTTTTTGCTACCTTATACATATAAAAAAAATTTTTTTCCTTTACTAAAACTTTTATTAATCTTTAATTTTTGCCTCTTCTGAAAAAATAATTGTTTTCCAGTAACTTTTTTTTTTCTCCTCTTATAATTTTTATTTTAGGAATACGTGAATGTGTGTTTTCCTTTCTTTTCTTGTCTTCTTTCTCTTTTTCTTTCATTCTTAATTATCTTTTTGTTTTTTGTCTAGCTCTACTGAACTTCTGATCCTTTCTTCTCCTTTCCTATCCTTTCCACCTTTTCCTCTTTTGTTCTTCTTTATGTGACTTAACTCTTGTCTTGCACATCCTCAGATAAACCCGTAGTTAATTAGTAGACCCTATCCCCCATTGTGTACACACTTAATCCACAAACTTATTACTCAATTCAAAACCTCTGAGACTTAAATTCATTAATATCAGTATTACCTCTTTATACCTATATAATATTTTAAGCATTTTTTTAAAGTTTTTCACATCTCCTCTATGTCCCTCCCTTTCTCTCAACATATTCACATTCCTCTCTAAATAGATGGTCTTTTATTCTCTATAATAACATTAATTTTTACGTTTCTATTTTTTTTCTGGTCTCTTTATATTCCCCTTTCCTTTCTTCTTTTTCTCTCTCTCTACTTGCATCCTACCCAACCTATTTCCTGCATTGTGATTAGGACATAGTTAACTCTCCCTGTGCCACCCAACACCAATCTATTCCTATTTTTTACCCACTTCTCTCCCTAACCCTAATAATTTCTGGTTTTCCAAATTCTTCTCTGCTGTTCAAAGTCCTTTATCATATAGTTGTTTGATGTCGAATAGATGTACCTGTTGAACTAGATTGTATCTGTAGACTATTGACTGTACAAATGCAAACTTTGGTTGATGGTTGCCTTAAGATAGTGTTCTAGCACAAAACTGGTGCTATCTTCATCTCAAATGGGCAGAGTAAGCCGGAAAAACACAAGAAAAATGGCAAATTCGGGTATCTCAATTCCCAATCTTGATAATCAGGGGTTAGAACCGATAATGAACAATCCAGAGGAGAGTTCCCAAATAGCTCTACAAACACTGCTGGCAAACATGATAAATGAGAAGTTTGACAACATACAAAGGACTCAGTACGAGCGTGATAGGGAGAGAGAGGAGGCATCCCAGGAATTATACAGGAATATCATAAGCGTGAGGAAGCTACTCAAAAACTGATACAGGATTTGCGTGAACAACTTGAGAATACTCAAAGAGAAAGGGAGGAATGGTGTGAGCAGGCTGAGAACACTCAAAGAGATCTGCAGGAATCCCACGAACGGGAGGAAGCTAATCAAAGTGTAATACAGGAATTGAGAGACCAGGTAGAGAACACACAAAGATCACTAAAGACATTCATGGAATCCATTAACAAAGAGATGAAAGAAGTCAGGGAGACCACAAAGGGAATGCTGAATGGAACCCAACAGAAGGAATGGGAGCACAAAGAAACCATAACCAATCAACTAAGTGATTTGAGGACAAACACTGAACACCAAATTAAAGAAGTAAAGAAATTCATACAAGACCTAAAACAGAGCTTCAACAAACAACTTGAAGCCATCAAAGCTGACCAACTAGAAGGAAAAGGGATAAAAAACAAAGTAGAGAGTCTTGACAGCAGATTAGACCATGCAGAAGATCGAATCTCAGGGATTGAAGACAGCCTAGATATTATAGAGAAAGAACATAAAACCATCAAAGACAAGTCCAAGAAATATGATAGATCTATCCAACACCTGGAAGACACCATCAGAAGGCCTAATCTAAGGATAATGGGTGTAGAGGAGCACTTAGAAACAGAAGTTAATGGTCTAGGAAATTTGTTTAACAGGATCCTAGCAGAGAACTTCCCAAACATGCAAAAAGTTAGGCCTGTCCAGATACAAGAAGCCTTTAGAACCCCAAATAGACCAGACCAGAATAGGACATCCCACCGACACATTATAATCCACACAGGTTCAACTCAGAACAAGGAAAAGATCCTTAAAGCTGTCAAGGAGAAAAGGGTAATCACCTATAAAGGGAAAACAATTAGAATCACCTCAGATTTCTCAGCAGAGACAATCAAAGTTAGAAGAGCCTGGAATGATGTATGCCATGCCCTAAAAACAAACAACTATCAACCAAGAATACTGTACCCAGCTAAACTCTCCTTCATAACTGAAGGCCAAATAAAAACCTCCCATAGCAAAGAAAAATTGAAACAATACATCTCCACCAAATCAGCCCTACAAAAGTTTCTTAAAGATGTCCTGCATATAGAAAACCAACAAGACCGCAATAAAGGCCAAGAAACTGCACCCAAACTGAGAATCCAAGAACCATAGGAAGAACCCAGTTTTCGCAGCCCCCAAGAAGGTAGATAACATGGCAGGAACTCCCAAATACCTCTCAGTCCTATCTCTTAATGTTAACGAACTGACCTCTCCAATTAAGCGACATAGACTGTCTAGTTGGATTAAAAAACAAGACCCTTCTATCTGCAGCCTGCAGGAGTCATATCTTGCCCGTAAAAACAAACACATTTTCAATGTTAAAGGCTGGAACAAAATCTACCAAGCAAACGGACCCCATAAACAGGCTGGAGTTGCAATCCTAATATCAGATAAAATAGGCTTCAAATTAAAATTCGTGAGAAGAGATAAAGAAGGTCGCTACATACTAATTAAAGGATCTCTCCTTCAGGAGGCTATTACAATTCTAAATATCTATTCGCCAAACAATGGAGCACCCAAATTTATCAAAGAAACACTACTTTCCCTCAAATCCCATATAGATCCAAAGACATTAATTGTTGGGGATTTTAACATACCACTCTCCCCACTAGATAGATCAACTCGGCAAAAACTCAACAGAGAAACCGCAGATCTAAACAGCTGCATAGATCAACTAGACTTAACAGACATCTACCGAACATTTCACCCAGCAGCATCAGAATACACGTTTTTCTCAGCAGCACATGGAACGTTTTCTAAAAGAGACCACATTTTAGGCCACAAAGCAAACTTGTCTAAATTCAGAAACATTGAAGTTATACCTTGCATTCTCTCTGACCACAAGGGAATAAAATTAGAACTCAACACCAAAAGCCACCAAAGAAAGTCCGGTATCACATGGAGGCTGAACAACACACTGCTGAATCATGAGTGGGTCATGGAAGAGATTAGAAAGGAAATTCAAATGTTCATGCTATTCAACAAAAATGAACACACAAAATACCAGCTCCTCTGGGACAGAGCAAAGGCAGTACTCAGAGGCAAGTTTATAGCTCTGAGCTCCTACATCAACAAATTGGAGAGATCTGAAACTAACAATTTAATGACACATGTAAACCTCCTTGAAAGAGAGCAGCAAGATAAACCCCAATCCAGTAGACGGAAAGAAATAATCAAAATTAAATCAGAATTAAATGAATTAGAATCCAACAAAACTATAGAATGAATCAACAAAACAAAGAGTTGGTTCTTCAGAAAACTTAACAAAATTGAGAGACCCTTAGCACATCTTATCAGAAAAAGAAGAGAACACACCCAAATTAATAAACTCAGAGATGAGAATGGAAACATCACCACGGAAACAAGCAAGATTCAGAACATTATAAGGGAATACTTCTCAAAACTTTATGCTAATAAGTTTGAGAACTTGACAGAAATGGACCTCTTCCTAGCAAATATTGACATGCCAAAACTAAACCAAGATGAGTTAAACTATCTGAACAGGCCCATATCAAGCATTGAAATAGAAACAGCAATAAGAGACCTCCCAGCTAAGAAAAGTCCAAGACCAGATGGTTTTACAACGGAATTTTACAAGGCCTTCAAAGCAGAGCTCACACCAATTCTCCTCCAACTCTTCAATGAAATTGAATGAGAAAGCTCACTACCGAACACATTCTATGAAGCCATCATAACACTCATCCCAAAACCAGGCAGGGACTCATCAAAGAAAGAGAACTATAGACCCATTTCTTTGATGAACATTGATACAAAACTCCTCAACAAAATCTTGGCCAACCAACTTCAACAACTCATCAAAAAATCATACACCACGATCAAACAGGATTCAATTCAGGGATGCAAAGCTGGTTCAATATATGAAAAATTAATTAATATTATTCATCACATCAACAGGAGCAAGAATGAGAACCACATGGTTATCTCAATAGACGCAGAAAAAGCATTCGACAAGATATAACACCCGTTTATGATGAAGGTTTTGGAAAAATTAGGAATCCATGGAACATTCCTCAATACAATAAAGGCTGTATATGACAAACCTACAGCCAGCATTATAATCAATGGTGAAAAACTAAAGCCATTTCCTCTTAACTCAGGAACAAGGCAAGGATGCTCACTCTCTCCACTTCTCTTCAATCTAGTATTAGAATGCCTAGCTACAGCAATAAGACAAGATGCAGACATAAAGGGGATCCAAACAGGGAAAGAAGAAATAAAACTCTCCCTCTTTGCAGATGACATGATCTTGTATTTAAAGAGTCCCATAGACTCCACTCCCAAATTACTCAAGCTGATTCAAAACTTTGGCAAAGTAGCAGGTTATAAAATTAACCCCCAAAAATCAATGGCTTTTCTGTATGCCAACAATGAGAACAGTGTGGTTGAAATTAGGAAAGCAACTCCATTTGTAATAGCCCCACAAAAAATAAAATACCTAGGAATTGACTTAACTAAAGAAGTGAAGGACCTCTATGATGAAAACTTTAAAATCTTGAAAAAGGAAATCAACACAGAACTTAAAAACTGGCAAAACCTCCCATGCTCCTGGATTGGAAAGATTAACATCGTGAAAATGGCAATACTTCCCAAGGCTATCTACAAATTCAACGCAATACCTATCAAAATTCCACCCTCATTCTTCAAGGAAATAGAAGAGGCAATCCAAAAATTCATATGGAACAATAAAAGACCCCGAATAGCAAAAACGCTCCTCAACGGCAAGAACACTGCTGGAGGAATATCAATACCAAATTTCAAACTCTACTATAAAGCCATAGTAATCTGGCATAAGAACAGACCTCAGGACCAATGGAATAGAATTGAAAACCCAGAAATGAACCTACAGACCTATAGTCATCTAATCTTCGATAAGTGAGCTAAAACAATAGAATGGAAGACAGACAGCCTCTTCAGTAAATGGTGCTGGCAAAACTGGTCAACTACATGTAGAAAACTAAAGCTAGATCCTTATATATCACCTTGCACCAGAATCATCACCAAATCGATCAAGACCTTGAACTCAAAGCAGACACTCTGAAAACATTACAAGATGGAATAAGAGAAACATTGGGTCTCCTTGGCTCAGCCCGAAATTTTCTGAATAGAGACCCGGAAACACAACAAATCAAAGAAAGGTTGGACAAATGGGATTGCATAGGGTTGCAGAGCTTCTGCAGGGCAAATGACATAGCTAGCAAGATCAATAGAAAGCCCACGGATTGGGAGAAGATCTTTACTAGCCATACAACGGACAAGGGTCTCATATCTAAAATATACTTGGAACTCAAAAAATTAAACCACCCAACAACAAATCCTCAAAGAAACAACTGCCCAATAAGTAAGTGGGCGAAAGACTTAAAGAGAAGCTTCTCTGAAGAAGAAAGAAGGATGGCCAATAGATACATGAAGAAATGTTCAACATCCCTACCCATAAAAGAAATGCAAATCAAAACAACATTGAGATATCACCGCATTCCAGTTAGAACAGCAAAAATCAAGAACTCTAACAACAACAGATGCTGGAGGGGATGTGGACAGAAAGGAACCTTACTTCATTGTTGGTGGGAATGAAAACTTGTTCAACCACTTTGGAAAGCAGTATGGAGGTTCCTCAAAAGACTTCACATAGAACTCCCCTATGACCCAGCAATCCCACTTTTGGGCATTTACCCTAATGTTTACAAAAAAGACCACACTAAAGCTACCAGCACAACTATGTTTATTGCAGCATTATTTACCATAGCTAAGATATGGAACCAACCCAGATGCCCCTCAGTAGATGAATGGATCAAGAAAATGTGGTATATATACACAATGGAATTCTATGCCTCCATCAGAAAGAATGACATTTCCCCATTTGTTAGGAAATGGAAAGGCTTGGAAAAAATTATATTAAGTGAAGTAAGCCAGGCCCAAAAGAACATAGGTCCCATGGTTTCCCTTATTTGCAATATCTAGTATAGGTATGCGTCAAGCGGAAAAAGTCAGATAATGTGATGTTAGGAAAACGAACCCTCAAATATGTATTTTAATGTTTTTGTTTCTTTCATGCATGTGTTTCTAATGCATTTATAAGATTATTTCCTTGTTTCTTTGTATATCCCTCCCCCACAGTGTAACCCCCGCTTTCACTATATTTGATATCAGTATAACATTTGGAGGAGACGGGGACAAACAAGTCGTTTAGGGCTTCAGGTGGACCTGTTGCAATAATGAGAAGTACAAAATGTCATGTCAAAACCAGCTTTACAATGTCGGTGTCGGGTGGGGGGGAGGGGGGTATGATTGTGTGGTGGGGAGGGGGAAGGCTGGGAAGGGAGGTGAAGGGTAAACAAAGGAGGAGGCTGCAATGCTTGGTAAGAAATGTATGCATTATCCTGCCCATGTAATTGTAACCCCTCTGTACAGTATGTTCTCAAATAAAATAAAATTAAATTAAAAAAAATAGACTTCAAATTAAAACTAGTGAGAAGAGATAAAGAAGGTCACTACACACTAATTAAGGGAAATCTCCTTCTGGAGGATATTACAATTCTAAATATCTTTTTGCCAAACAACGGAGCACCCAAATTTATCCAAGAAACACTATTTTCCCTCAAATCCCACATAGATGCAAGTACATTAATTGTTGGGGACCTTAACACACCACTTTCCCCACTAGATAGATCAACTCGGCAAAAACTCAAAAGGGAAACTGCGGACCTAAACAACTGCATAAATCAATTAGCTTTAACAGACACCTACCAAATATTTCAATCAGCAACATCAGAATACATTGTTTTCTCAGCAGCACATGGAACATTTTCCAAAATAGAGGGCATTTTAGGCCACAAAGCAAACTTGTCCATATTCAGATACATTGAATTTATACCTTGCATTCTCTCGGAACACAAGGGGATAAAATTAGAACTCAACACTAAAAACCACCAAAGAGGGTCCTGTAACAATGCAAAGAGCCGGATAAACACACTGCTGAATCACGATTGGTTAATGGAAGAGATTAGAATGGAAATTCAAGTGTTCATATTATTCAACAAAAATGAGCACATAAAATACCAGCTCCTCTGTGAAACAGCAACGGCAGTACTCGGAGGCAAGTTTATAGCTGTCAGTTCTTACATCAACAAATTGGAGAGATCTGAAACCAACAATTTAATGAGACATCTGAGCCTTCTTGTAAAAGGGCAGTAAAATAAACCCCAATCCAGTAGATGGAAACAAATAATTAAATTTAAATCGGTATTAAATGAATTAGAATTAAAAAAAAACACACAGAAAGTATCAACACAACAAAGAGTTGGTTCTTCGAAAAAATCAACGAAATTGACAGACGCTTAGCAAATCTTATCAGAAAAAGAAGAGAACACATCCATAATATGTATTATAATGTAGGTCAGTTGGTAGGAAAGGAAGTGGAAAACAATACTACATCCAATGAAGCTGACATTCCTATTACATCACTAAGGAAGTAGTGTTAAGACCTGCAGGACTCATAGGGTTGTTGCATGTGACATTACTATGTAAAACACTATTAACGCTCATCTCAGACATCTATAACATTCTGCTTCCATTTTCAAGGTCAAAAGCCAAATATCTATGACTTTTTATTAATTGGGTATGTTTCCTAGGAAGGAAGAAGGAGGATTTGGTAGGTGATGATGGAAAAATATGTATATTAGCTCGTGTACAAATTTTTTGCAGTTTTATTTGTTTATTTTTCTTCTTTATATTATTTTTTTATTGTGAAAATACTTTACAGAAGGGTTACAATTACATGGGCAAGATAATGAGTACATTTCTTATCAAGCATTGTAGCCTCCTCCTTTGATTCCCCTTCCCATCCCTTCCCATCCTCCCCCCGCACCCCAACCCAATCCTCCCCGCTACCTCCCCCACCAAAGTTGTAAAGTTCATTTTTTGACATATCGACTTGTACATTTTTGCAATTGGTCCACTTGTATGCCTATTTAAACGATTTTTTGCACTTTTAAAAAGTGCTACTGATGAACTCACACTTACATCTAATTGACTTGCTGTCTGCACAAGATGCATATAAATGAAGATATTTATTCTGGTGGATAGTCACATATATTAACAAAATCAATTCTGGAAAAGAAAATATACTAGGTAAGAAATTATAAAATATTGTCTATAAAATGGTTTATTTTCTTAGAGAACAAAAGGTAGTATTGAAATGATTAGTCCAGCTTTCTTTGAGATTTTATGAGGTCTCAGTATCAAAATGTTCTCTAATTCCTGTAACATCCAAGCATAAAAGACATGATTTGAAGATCTCAGTAGTTTTAGAAACAAAGGTACATAATAATACCTTCCTTCCTGCAGAGACATGTGAGCACAAGTATGATTGATTGTATTATAGTTCTTTTTATCTCAAGTGTTGCATATCTTGGTATATTACTCTATGTCTTGCATCAGCTTCTGTAGGTGAGATTTACCTCTACCTGCAATGTCAAAATGGATTATGTGACTTACTTCAGCTTACAAAAGTGAACCAATTTGGAGAAAGACTATTTCTAGGTGAAGATTTCTATCTCATTGTCTGTGTCTAAAAGCTGACTTGTTTTCCCTTAGCCATAATAATAGCATATTTCAGAGGGAGTCTTCCTTCAATTTATATACTGGAAGAAGATAGCATGTGAAATTGAAGCAAAACTCAAATTCAGCCCCATACATATAACACAGGCAGAATTAAGCTAATATTAGAATGTGATATTATGATGTTAGTTTCTTACCATCCTTGTATACCATTATGATAGTTGACTATAGCACACCAGAATTTAACAAATCCTAACCAAGAATTTAACAAATAGATAAAATTATCTGTTGGAAATTATTACAATATTTTATAAATAAGCATTCTCTCTGTGATCACTTGTAGGGTTATCTTTTCTATAGATGGGTTTAATCACTCTAGAGCACTGTATCTAATATCTATTATCATTATCCAGACCTTGTGATTGTGATGAGGATGAATAAAATATCTAAATTTCTTCTTCTCTTTTCCTCTTCTCCTATTTCTAGTGTGAATTCTCATCCTTTCTCCAAATTCTATTAATAAAGGAAGAATGACACATTGTGGATATCAACCAAAAAGCTTCAAATCAAGAATTTCATTCTTTCAGAAACAGATGAATTAAATCAGAGTGGCTCAAGGAAGAATAAAAACAGGATTTTTTTCCCTTTCTGGCTTCCACCTTAGAGTCTGAACATGACTCTAAATATCTAATAAACCATTTCCCTCGACTAATTTTTTAAAATATAGTTTTTTAAATAAATGATAATTTAAAAATAAATAGTAATTTGTTGTTTGTTTTTGGGAGGCATGAAATAAGACTGCATTAACAATGTGTGAGTTGAGAGACTAAATTATATCAGAGTCTAAACATAATGAAAAATAGACGATTTTAAGATAAATCGCTTGTAGATATATTTTTAATGTGATATACCCACAAAGTCATCTACTTTCTTCTTTTCCTCTCCATGCTGATTCAACTTCAATAAGCAGTTCATGTAATTCAAATGGCTGCCTTTCTTTCAAAAATAGATTAGACCCAAAAAAGTTAGAAAAAGAAAACCAGTATGGGGTGATGCATTCTTTAAAAATAGCAGTCAAATAAATATTAACCATAATTCCAAAATAATAACAACCAAATGCTCTTGAAAAGAGAAGATTGTATTCAGAATATATAAAAAGTGATAGTGCCAGAACTGCTTTAGGCATTTAGGATTTCTAGTACATGACAATGTTTTAATCAGGATTAATTGCTTTCAGGGACTAAATTTTTTCTAGTTATATTTCACTGAAGAAATATGTTGTTCAGGTTAATGAAAGGATAACAGGTTATAGTAGAAAGAATGCTACACATTCATTGTACATACCAAATACCTTCACAGAATATCTATCTTTCCCACATACCTAATCCTTGAAATATAGATTTGCATTATATATATGTTTGTAAAATTATAACCTCTCATTACCCAAGAAGCACAAATTTGAATAATTATCATATGGGGGAAGTATACTCAAAGGTAGTTAAAAGTCCCAGGGGTAGTTCAAAAGGGACATGATTAGGTCAGATTACATCAGAAAGATGTAAAGATGCTACATTAGAAGATAAAGGAAAAAATAACAATCCAGATTCTGAATTTCTGGGAAGCAGAATAGGAGATAAATGCCTTTTACACTAGAATCATTTGAAAAATATTTTAGCTCTGTGGGTGTCTCTATTTTAATCTAGTGAGACTTCTTTTAGATTTCTGTCCTTTAGAACTGTAAAATGGTAAATACGGATTATTTAAGTCAAATAACTTGTAGAAATACTTTACAGCAGATTTGGTTTAGTAAATTAATTCAACTACAGACTTTTCCTAATATAACTACAGGGAGACCACATTTCCTAGTTTCTGAGAATAAGAAAAAGTTGCCACCAGCTTAGTACACATGTATGATGTACATACTACTAAGGGCCTTGCATTAATGAAGTCTTGAAATACTAAATAATATCTAAATAAGAAGCTCCCTACCTTTATTTTCACATTTGGGGATCACTAAGTACCAAAGTTATGTAGAAGGCTAGGTTAAGAATATGGGAAATGAAATCTGTTTGCTAATATTATAAAGATAATTTATGTCATGTTTGAGCTAGAGTTTCTAAAGTAATTTAAAAAGGTAATAGAGAAACAGAGAAATTAAAGAAACCAGTAAAGTTATAGTCATCCCAGGATGGTATAGAATATTATAGGAACACTAGATGTTGAAAAAGAAGATAACAAAAATGAGTCCCCTGGAAAAATGTGAAACAAAATCTACACCACAGATTGTCATATAGCTAGAAAATAGTTTCCACTATGCTGTCTTTGATATTTTAGGTTTGTTTAAACAGCAACTTTCACCTCTTAGGAAATGACCCTGTATTAATACTCAAGGCTTTGCAGCTTTTAAGTCAGAAACAAATAATGCTTCTAAATTTAAACAAGCAGGATACTAAGTGTAACCCAGGCCATAGCTGATAAATAAGAATGATCTTCGGGAAAAGTCAAACAATCTTGAATTTTTTCACACCTTTCCTCTTCTCCAACATGAGAAGTCCTAGTCAAGATATGTAAAACATTAATAAAGAATTTTTATATTTTTTATTGCTCACTCCAAAGCAAATACACTTTCCTCTTTGCAAGCCTGACTTTGGAAGAGTCACACCCTCACAATTCTTTTATAGACAAAAGTTTACTGCTTTGGCTTAGGTGTTTTCCTGCCTTTGGGTGTTGCTCTCTATTATTTTGGCAACTCCACAGAAAAACAAGATAAATCCATTACGCTTATATTGAATTGTTCAAAGGCAAGATGTCTTCAAACACAGTCTTCTGTTACCTTCTTCAATGCTAATTAAAGTTTAATTATTGCTCTTTAAATGCAACAAAAACGTGTTACTTTAATGTATATTCTCATTGAAACTGGTGATTACAGGAGTGTCTGTGATTGCTTTTTTAATTGTTTTCAAATATTTTCCTTAGTTATTTTCATTATTGCCTTTGTTGCAGTCTTCTAGTCAGGAACACAAGGTTACCCAAAAAGATCTTCCTAAGATATAAGATGTTAGGCAGAAAAAACTAGATGTATAATTAACGATTTTCATCTCTTAAGAGACTGCAAAGCTCAGAAGACATTTTGCTATTACTGGCATGGCTAAGATGACTTGAATGTTTTGGATCTTTTTTTTTTTTAATTTAATTTTATTTTATTTTATTTGAGAACATACTGTACAGAGGGGTTACAATTACATGGGCAGGATAATGCATACATTTCTTACCAAGCATTGCAGCCTCCTCCTTTGTTTACCCTTCACCTCCCTTCCCAGCCTTCCCCCTCCCCACCACACAATCATACCCCCCTCCCTCCCACCCGACACCGACATTGTAAAGCTGGTTTTGACATGACATTTTGTACTTCTCATTATTGCAACAGGTCCACCTGAAGCCCTAAACGACTTGTTTGTCCCCGTCTCCTCCACATGTTATACTGACATCAAATATAGTGAAAGCGGGGGTTACACTGTGGGGGAGGGATATACAAAGCAACAAAGAAATAATCTTATAAATGCATTAGAAACACATGCATGAAAGAAACAAAAACATTAAAATACATATTTGAGGGTTCGTTTTCCTAACATCACATTATCTGACTTTTTCCGCTTGACGCATACCTATACTAGATATTGCAAATAAGGGAAACCATGGGACCTATGTTCTTTTGGGCCTGGCTTACTTCACTTAATATAATTTTTTCCAAGCCTTTCCATTTCCTAACAAATGGGGAAATGTCATTCTTTCTGATGGAGGCATAGAATTCCATTGTGTATATATACCACATTTTCTTGATCCATTCATCTACTGAGGGGCATCTGGGTTGGTTCCATATCTTAGCTATGGTAAATAATGCTGCAATAAACATAGTTGTGCTGGTAGCTTTAGTGTGGTCTTTTTTGTAAACATTAGGGTAAATGCCCAAAAGTGGGATTGCTGGGTCATAGGGGAGTTCTATGTGAAGTCTTTTGAGGAACCGCCATACTGCTTTCCAAAGTGGTTGAACAAGTTTACATTCCCACCAACAATGAAGTAAGGTTCCTTTCTGTCCACATCCTCTGCAGCATCTGTTGTTGTTAGAGTTCTTGATTTTTGCTGTTCTAACTGGAGTGAGGTGATATCTCAATGTTGTTTTGATTTGCATTTCTTTTATGGGTAGGGATGTTGAACATTTCTTCATGTATCTATTGGCCATCCTTCTTTCTTCTTCAGAGAAGCTTCTCTTTAAGTCTTTCGCCCACTTACTTATTGGGCAGTTGTTTCTTTGAGGATTTGTTGTTGGGTGGTTTAATTTTTTGAGTTCCAAGTATATTTTAGATATGAGACCTTTGTCCGTTGTATGGCTAGTAAAGATCTTCTCCCAATCCGTGGGCTTTCTATTGATCTTGCTAGCTATGTCATTTGCCCTGCAGAAGCTCTGCAACCTTATGCAATCCCATTTGTCCAACCTTTCTTTGATTTGTTGTGTTTCCAGGTCTCTATTCAGAAAATTTCGGCCTGAGCCAAGGAGACCCAGGGTTTCTCCTATTCCATCCTGTAATGTTTTCAGAGTGTCTGCTTTGAGTTCAAGGTCTTTGATCCATTTGGAGTTGATTCTGGTGCAAGGTGATATATAAGGATCTAGCTTTAGTTTTCTACATGTAGTTAACCAGTTTTGCCAGCACCATTTACTGAAGAGGCTGTCTTTCTTCCATTCTATTGTTTGAGCTCCCTTATCGAAGATTAGATGGCTCTAGGTCTGTGGGTTCATTTCTGGGTTTTCAATTCTATTCCATTGGTCCTGAGGTCTGTTCTTATGCCAATACCAAGCTGTTTTGATTACTACGGCTTTATAGTAGAGTTTGAAATTTGGTATTGATATTCCTCCAGCAGTGTTCTTGCCGTTGAGGAGCGTTTTTGCTATTCGGGGTCTCTTATTGTTCCATATGAATTTTTGGATTGCCTCTTCTATTTCCTTAAAGAATGAGGGTGGAATTTTGATAGGTATTGCGTTGAATTTGTAGATAGCTTTGGGAAGTATTGCCATTTTCACGATGTTAATCTTTCCAATCCAGGAGCATGGGAGGTTTTGCCAGTTTTTAAGTTCTGTGTTGATTTCCTTTTTCAAGATTTTAAAGTTTTCATCATAGAGGTCCTTCACTTCTTTAGTTAAGTTAATTCCTAGGTATTTTATTTTTTGTGGGGCTATTACAAATCGAGTTGCTTTCCTAATTTCAGCCACACTGTTCTCATTGTTGGCATACAGAAAAGCCATTGATTTTTGGGGGTTAATTTTATAACCTGCTACTTTGCCAAAGTTTTGAATCAGCTTGAGTTATTTGGGAGTGGAGTCTATGGGATTCTTTAAATACAAGATCATGTCATCTGCAAAGAGGGAGAGTTTTATTTCTTCTTTCCCTATTTGGATCCCCTTTATCTGCATCTTGTCTTATTGCTGTAGCTAGGCATTCTAATACTAGATTGAAGAGAAGTGGAGAGAGTGGGCATCCTTCAAATGTTCATGCTATTCAACAAAAATGAACACACAAAATACCAGCTCCTCTGGGACACAGCAAAGGCAGTACTCAGAGGCAAGTTTATAGCTCTGAGCTCCTACATCAACAATTTGGAGAGATCTGAAACTAACAATTTAATTACACATCTAAACCTCCTTGAAAGAGAGCAGCAAGATAAACCCAATCCAGTAGACGGAAAGAAATAATCAAAATTAAATCAGAATTAAATGAATTAGAATCCAACAAAACTATAGAAAGAATCAACAAAACAAAGAGTTGGTTCTTCGGAAAACTTAACAAAATTGACAGACTCTTAGCAAATCTTATCAGAAAAAGAAGAGAACACACCCAAATTAATAAACTCAGAGATGAGAATGGAAACATCACCACGGAAACAACCAAGATTCAGAACATTATAAGTTAATACTTCTCAAAACTTTATGCTAATAAGTTTGAGAACTTGACAGAAATGGACCTCTTCCTAGCAAATATTGACATGCCAAAGCTAAACCAAGATAAGTTAAACTATCTTAACAGGCCCATATCAAGCATTGAAATAGAAACAGCAATAAGAGACCTCCCAGCTAAGAAAAGTCCAGGACCAGATGGTTTTACACCGGAATTTTACAAGGCCTTCAAAGCAGAGCTCACACCAATTCTCCTCCAACTCTTCAATGAAATTGAATGAGAAAGCTCACTACCGAACACATTCTATGAAGCCATCATAACCCTCATCCCAAAACCAGGCAGGGACTCATCAAATAAAGAGAACTATAGACCCATTTCTCTGATGAACATTGATGCAAAACTTCTCAACAAAATTTTGGCCAACCGACTTCAACAATTCATCCAAAAAATCATACACCACGATCAAACAGGATTCATTTCAGGGAAGCAAAGCTGGTTCAATATACGCAAATTAATTAATATTATTCATCACATCAACAGGAGCAAGAATAAGAACCACATGGTTATCTCAATAGATGCAGAAAAAGCATTCGACAAGATCCAACACCCCTTTATGATGAAGGTTTTGGAAAAATTAGGAATCCATGGAACATTCCTCAATACAATAAAGGCTGTATATGACAAACCTACAGCCAGCATTATACTCAATGGTGAAAAACTAAAGCCATTTCCTCTTAACTCAGGAATGTTTTGGATCTTAAACTAAGTGAAATTCATTTAAAATGTTACAGTTGTTCCAAACAACGATGATAGCTTATACTTTTCTGCTCCAACGAGATGAAACCTCTGATAAAGTTGGAGGGTATATCGATTTTAGGGTAGAATGGTTAATGTTAAAAAGCCAAGGAAAATTCCTAAAACAGCACTGCCTATCACATATCATTTAACTATACTTATGGTATATAAGTATATAAACATACAAATATGAATTGAGTGACAAATATGTGATTTACAAAATTCAATGACAACTAAATCCAGAAAAAAACTTCTCTATATTTATATAAACTGGTATATCTAGTGAGAATGTAAAATTTTTTAGAATATATATTTTAACACTTATGTCACAATATTTATTTTAACTGTTTATTTTTAGTCAGTTGTGGGGCTTGAAATCTGGGCCTGGACACTGTCCCTCAGCACTTTAGCTCAAGACTAGTCCTGTACCCCTTGAGCCACTGTCCGTTTTTTGGTGGCTCATTGGAGATAAGAGAGTCGTCGACTTTCCTGCCTAGGCTGACTTTGAACCATGATTCTAAGCTCTCAGCCTCCTTGGTAGCTAGGGTTACAATAATGAGCTACTGGCTCCTAGATACATAATCATTTTTACATATTTATAAAGTATTGAGTGGTAATCCCATTTATTTATATATTGTGTAATGATAAGCTCCATCATATCCATTAATTTCTGCATGTAACATTTCTTTTTAGTGAGAATGCACTAAAATGTATCTTCTGGGTGTGATGACATATCTATTCTTAACTATAATAACTTTGTTTCTTGTGGTATACAAGTGCTGTTTGCTAGAAAATACAGCCACTACCTTCGATAAGAGCTGTTAAGCCTTGGAGCCTATTGATACCCTGATTGACAACATTGCTTGGAGCAACCACTTTCCATAAGAGCCATTAAGCCTTACAACTTACCAATGTCCTGTTTGACAACATTGCTTGGCGCCTTCTGAAGATTCCCCACCTATGACCTTTTGCAAAATATACTTTGCAGTTTTGGTGCCTAGCAACCCTATTGACCTGCTGATGCTAATTACCCTGTTCACGTGGTATATATACTGCTGTGTAAAAAATAAAGTTTGAGACCTTGATCAGAACCCTGTCTTGGTCTCCTTTCTCGTGTCTGGTTTGTCTCTCATTCAGGTCAGTTCCTCTTTGAGCCCTTGTTGCCCGACCCAGCGGGCTGGGGCAGGTGGTGCCCAACATGGGGCTCGAAGCTTGGATCCTGGTCTGAACGTCGTCCGATTGACCAGCCTCTCTCTTCTTCTTGGATGGCCACCCAGCCCGTGAGTGAAGATCTGCATCCTGATCACTGCAGAAATGCCCGACTGTGATACAGATCTGTAAGGTAAGGGAGGTGATGCAATCATGGGACAAACACTTAGTAAGCATGAACTTTTTGTTCAAGGCCTAAAAGCCTCACTCAAGGCACGAGGAACACGGGTTAAGAAAAAAGATTCAACTCAATTTTTTATGCTGATGGAGGATATTTGCCCTTGGTTTCCTCAGGAAGGCAATATAGACAAAGGTAGGGTCATGTTGGAGACTGTCATAAGGATTATTATGAAACTTTTGGCCCCAACAAGATTCCTGTTCAGGCTTTTTCATATTAGAACCTCATAAATGAGATCCTCCAAGTTTGCCACCAACACAAAGATGTGTCTAGAGTGGTTAAGGAAGGTGAAGAATTTTTAAAAATTAAATTTACAGGGAGTCAGACCTCCCTTGCCCCAAAACCCTTCTCCTATCCCCCCTCAGTCGCGTCTCATTGTCCCTTGGTTTCCAAACCAATGCCTGACACTAACAGTGACTCACAATTACAAAAACCAAAAGCTATATACACGGTTCTTTCTAACCTCAGATCCCAAAGGCCCAATGATGCTGTCCTTCCCCCGGAGGACTAGGCCACTTTAGAAGAGGAGGCTGCTAGATACCACGCCTCAGACTGGCCCCCTCTAAACCCCTTGGGCATGCAACCTTCTCCCTATAAAACAGCCCCTCCCTTCTGTGCCCCTGCCTTGGCCTCTTCAACAGATCTTGAGGAGGTCACCAGACAAGCCACAGTTAAGCTTTCCCGGGAAGCCCAGTCCTTAAGGGCCCTACTTCAGGCCAAGAAAGAAAAGGCCCAACTATTACAACTATATAAACTGGACCTAGAAATTAGGAACACAAATTTACAAAAATTAATGACAAAAAAGAAAAAGATCCTTCATGCTTTTCCAGTCACTCGGTCTCAAATTAGAGCCATTTCGGAAAATCTAAAAGGAGAATCTGATGATCAAGAGACTGAGGCAGATGACAGAGAGGAAGAGCTGGAGGGAGGGCCCAAGTGTGATGACTCAAATGGGGAAGAGAAAGGAGGAGAGCATCTGGTTATTAGAGCTCAAAAATACCATCACCTTAAATTTAGACATATTAAAGAATTAAAAAATGCTGTTTCCTTGTACAGCCCTACCGCTCCTTTTACCATTTCTCTTTTGGAATCATTGAGCGAGGACTGGCTTACAGTAAATGACTGGGCCATGCTAACCAAGGCTACTTTAACACGAGGAGATTTTCTTTTATGGAAGGCTGATTATGGTGAAAGGTGCCAGGACATAGCTCACTGTAACAGATCTGCTGGTTGTCACTCTAAGTCCTGGACCATAGAAAAATTGATGGGCAATAAGCCATTTGATACTAATGAAAAACAGGCTAAATTTCCCCCAGGATTGCTTGTTCAGATTCAACACGCTGCCCTTAGGGCCTGGAAAAACCTCCCTTCTCAAGGGTCCGCTGTTACCTCCTTGGCCAAAGTTCTACAGGGACCCCATGAATCTTACAGTGAGTTCATTGGACACCTTACAGAGGCTGCCGAGTGCCTTATGGGAAAGGAAGAAACTGATAATGAGCTTATTAAACATCTTGCTTTTGAAAATGCCAATTCTGCTTGCCAAATGGCTTTACGTCCCCACCGCCGTGGCAAAACCATTACTGACTTTATCAGACTTTGCTCTAATGTTGACCCCGCCTCGCGCAACATCGGCCAGGCCATAGGCGCTGCCCTTAAGGATTTTACTCAGAGCCAAAAACCTAAAACCTGCTTTAATTGTAAACAGCCTGGCCATTTTTCAAAGGACTGTACGGCCCCCAAGGCTGAAAAACCACCCCCTCTGTCTTTATGCCCAACGTGCAAACGGGCCATACATTGGGCCTCTGAATGTCGCTCCAAAACCAATATCCAGGGCAATCCCCTACCACCCAAACAGGGAAACTTTGCCCGGGGTCTGCCCCAGGGCCCCCAAAACAAAACAGGACAGAACCCTGGAGCTGTCAGGTTCATCCCCCAAGTAACCCCTCACGCACCATCAGCGCCCTCATATGGGCAACCACAGGAAGTGCAGGATTGGACCTCTGTGCCTCCTCCCACACAATATTGACCCCCGAGTTAGGAAATCAGATTCTTTCCACAGGAGTGTTTGGCCCACCACCCCCAAACACCTTTGGTCTCATTCTGGGGTGTGGTAGTGCTGTTTTTCAGGGCCTTAGTATTTCCCCTGTGGTTATTGACAAGGACTATGAGGGAGAGATTAAGTTACTGGCTACTGCTTCTCAGGTGCCAGTCAAAAGTTTTTCCTGGACAAAGAATTGCTCAATTAATATTGCTTCCCCTTGATAAGACAAACCCTAGCCTTACACAAAAGAGAGGATCCAGAGGGTTTAGGTCTTCGGATGCTTACTGGGTCCAGGAGATTACTCAGGACCGGCCTCTCTTCAAGCTAAATTTGGATGGGAAAAAATTTGAAGGCCTTATGGATATGGGTGCTGATGCTACAATTATTTCTAAAAGAGACTGGTCCCCATCCTGGCCCCTTACCCCTTCCATGACTCACCTTAAAGGCATTGGACAAACCTCTAACCCATTACAGAGCTCCAAAATTTTAACCTGGGAAGGTGGAGCAAAAAATAAGGGCACAGTCCAGCTGTACGTGGTTGAGACCCTCCCGGTTAATTTGTGGGGATGTGATATTTTATCCCAAATGAAGCTTATAATGTATAGTCCAAATGAATTGGTTACTCAACAGATGCTTAACCAGGGCTTTTGCCCTGGGCAAGGCTTAGGAAAACATTCTCAAGGCCCTAAAGAACCCATTCAGGTGGAGGTAAAAATCATTCCTTTCCGTATGGGCTATAAAAATTTATCCTAGGGCCGTTGACATGCCTGTACTCCATGCAGACAAAATATCCTGGAAAAGGACTGAGCCTGTATGGGTTGATCAATGGCCTTTGTCCTCTGAAAAACTGGCTACGTCTACTACAGGTACAGGTACTACAGCTACAGTACAGGAACAGCTTGCTGCAGGCCACATTGAACCCACCACATCTCCGTGGAACACTCCCATTTTTGTAATTAAAAAGAAATCAGGAAAATGGAGATTACTTCAGGATCTTAGAGAAGTAAATAAGGCCATGGTGTCCATAGGAGCCCTTCAACCCTGACTTCCCACATCCGTGGCTATTCCCACGGGGTACCATAAGATTGTTATTGATTTAAAGATTGCTGTTTTACTATTCCTTTACATCCTGAGGACCTTGAATATTTTGTATTTAGTTTACCAGTAACTAAATTTAAAGGCCCTATGCCAAGATTTCAGTGGAAGGTTTTTACCCCAGGGCATGGCAAATAGACCCACATTATGCCAAAAGTTTGTAGCCCAGGTGGTGGATCCATTTAGGCAACAGGGGCCCTCCATATATTTAATTCACTATATGGATGATTTACTTTTAGCGGGCCCTGACCCTGATCAGCTTCTTTACTGCTCCCAAAGACTTTCTAAAGCCCTTACTGACGCTGGCCTTCAAATTGCTCCAGATAAGATCCAGCTGGCTCCTCCCTATACATTTCTGGGCTTTGAGCTTTTTTATAAAAGGATTTTTTCACAAAAAATTCAACTTAGAACAGTCCATTTACAAACTTTAAATGATTTTCGGAGGCTTCTCGGAGACATTAACTGGCTCCGGCCATACCTTAAACTAACTACTGGTGAACTTAAACCTCTATTTGATATCCTTAAAGGGGACCCAAATCCGACCTCCAGCCGATCATTAAACCCCCAAGCCCTATAAGCGTTGAGATTGGTAGAAACAGCCATTACAAATCAACAAATTACTTTTATTTCCTATAATAAACCCCTTCAGTACATTATATGTGCCACCAGCTTTACACCCACTGGCGTTTTTTGGCAAGAGGGACCTTTGTTTTGGGTACATTTGCCTGCCTCTCCTCCTAAGGTCCTTACACCATACACCTTCTGGGTAACAGAATTAATCAAAATGGGAAGAGAACATAGTAAAAAAAAAATGTTTGGCAAAGATCCTGATAAAATAATACTGCCTTATTCTCCCACTCAAATTCAGTGGTTGATACAAAATGATGATGATTGGGCTGTGTCTTCCATTTCCCTTCAAGGAACCCTTGATAATCATTACCCTGCTAACAAACTTCTCCAGTTTTTAAGATATCAGTCCTTTGTTTTCCCCACACAAACTTCCCCTCAACCCTTATCTCATGCTTTCCTGGCTTTTACTGATGGTTCCTCCAATGGTATAGCAGCTTTTACCATTGATTCTCAGACTGTTTCCCTTCAGTCCCCTTACCGTTTGGCACAATCGGTTGAGCTTTTTGCAGTTTTACAAGTGTTTATTCAACTATCTACTGTTCCTTTTAACCTGTATACTGATAGTTACTATATTGCTCATTCCATCCCCTTACTAGAAACAGTTACTTATATTAAACCAACCACTAATGCCACCCCACTCTTTTCTTTGATTCAGCAGTATATTTTAGCCAGACTTTGCCCCTTTTTTATTGGACACATTTGTGCTCATTCAGGCCTCCCTGGACTTTTTAACAAAAGGCAATAATGTAATGGATCAAGCAACTCAGCTTGTTTTTCTGGTGGAACATGATCCTGTATCTCAGGCAAAAGAGGCTCACTCTTTACAGCACCTTAATGCTCAAACACTGCGCCTTCTTTATAATATTTCCAGAGAACAGGCGAGGCAAATTGTAAAACAATATCATAATTGTGTCACCTTTTTGCATATTCCCCATTTAGGTGTTAACCCTAGGGGTTTGGTGCCCAATGAAATTTGGCAAATGGATGTTACACATATTCCACCTTTCGGCAGTCTTAAATATCTTCATGTTACCATTGATACATCTAGTGGCTTTATTTTTGCCAGCCTTCACACCGGGGAAGCCCTTAAAAATGTTATTGCCCACGTACTTGCCTGCTTAACTGTTATGGGAAAACCCAACGTTATTAAGACCAATAATGGCCCTGGATATACTGGAAATAACTTTCAACAATTTTGCCACCAGTTACAAATTAAACATATTACTGGGATCCCTTATAACCCTCAAGGTCAGGACATTGTTGAACCGGCTCACCAAACTTTAAAAAATACACTTCAAAAATTAAAAACGGGGAACCTTTACCCTATAAAAAGTGCTCCAGAAAACATCCTTCATCATGCCTTGTTTGTTATTAATTTCCTAAGCTTGGACATTAACAGAAAATCTGCAGCTGATCGGCTCTGGCATCCACAAACAAGTCAAAATTATGCTACTGTTTGTTTTTTGGAAAGATCCCCTAACCCATCAATGGAAAGGTCCTGACCCCGTACTAATTTGGGGCCGCGGGTCTGCCTATATATTTGACAATAAAGAGGGCGCAGCTCGATGGCTTCCAGAACGCCTTGTTAAACCAGTTGATAACAAGACTAACTAACCCTCCATCTTCCAGGGGAAAAGAGAACCCTGAGAATCCACCCTTGGTTGTTTCACATGCTGTTGCCACTGAAAAATTTGATGATCCTCCACCTGCTGATGCTGGTTCCAGATGCCATTATTGAAGCTGACTCCGGTCATTGGGAATTTCAAGATTTTGCAATAGAGTTTGACCTCCCACAACTGTTGAATAACACCTGTTTTAAAAATAGCCAAGTAGAATTATACTTTGATGCCTGAAAACCCACTGTTCAATATATTTGGGGAACTTGTGGCAGCTGGGAACAGAGTTACGTCACAAATCATAAATGTATTTGCTGGAAGCATCTGGCCAGTCAAGCAGGCAATTGTATTGCCCTTATTGGTCCTTCCCACATGAACATTCCGGGTCCCTCAGCTCTAATTTGGAGTTGTTGCATCCTAGGGGCAAAAAATGTTTTACAGGTGGCTGTAACCCGGTCAAGTATACAATTACTGACCCATTGAATCCCAAGTGGATATCAGGATTAACAGTAGGAATATGGGTGGATGGCCGAGGGCGAGACCCTTATGGGTTCGTACAAATTAAAAGGTTTGGATACCCAAACCTACTGCCTCCCCCGCTGAAGTTCTTATTCAACAGGTTGTTAATTCCTCCCAAGTTTTTTCCTCTATTGTTGCCCAATTGGATCCGGTGCATTCTTGGACCTTCTCCTTAATAATAGACATCCTTAAGAGGTCCTTTATGCTGCTAAATACCACACGCCCGGAATTTTCACAAGGCTCCTGGCTGTGTATGGGTCCCACCTATGAGATACCTTTAGATGCGGCTGAGTATTTGGCCCCCCCAATGCTAAATTGTTAGAAGTTATCACCTCTTGCCATGCCTCCCCATATATGTATTCTCCCCAGGTTCTGCTGGAGGTTCTACCAGAAAATTCCACATGCATTAACTATATTACCTTTAATCTAACCAAATATTTTTTAGATTGTTGAAGATTTTTTAACACTTCTGGCCTACAGAAGGAAAAGACATATTGTCCCCCCCAAAAAAATACCTCCTTTTTATGCCACGATGGCTTATATCTCTTTTTTAGAGGAAATTGGACTAAAGCCAGTATAATTGTTTTTTTGTTCCCCCCATATTGATATTCTTCCCAGGTCAGAACCCGTTCCCATTTATTTGACTGAGTTTGCATGCAGGAAAAGAATGCCCTCATTTATTCCCTTTATCCTAAGCTTGGGAGTTACCGCTGGCATGGCTGCAGGTGCTGCTGGCATTGCCACTTCCATTTCACTTCATAACTCCTTACAAAACCAGTTGGTTAATGACATTCAAGCAGTAACTCGAATTGTCGTGACCATTCAAGAACAGCTAAACTCCTTGCACAAGTTGTGCTTCAAAATAGGCGAGGCCTCGACCTTCTTACTGCTAGGCAGGATGGTCTCTGTGTTTTCTTACAGGAGGAATGTTGCTTTTATGTTATCCAGAGTGGCATGGTTCGCGATCAAGTTAGACCGCTTCAAGAAAACTTAGAAAAAAGAAGATGGCAAGGTGACTCATCCACCCGATGGTGGGGGACTGACAGCATACTCCCCTATGTTCTTCCTCTGCTTGGACCCCTTAGTGCAATCCTGCTAATTGTTATTGTGGGATCATGTATTTTTTACAGGATAATTCATTTCGTAAGACAGTAAATTGACTCCCTGACATCCAAACCCCTGATAATTCATTACCACAGGCTGGATTTGGCCGATCAGGAACAGGGTGACTGACTTTCGTGGAGCCACTGCCTCTTGCTATACAGGCAAGTCAAACGGCAGAGCTTAGGCCTCTTGGCAGCCAAAACCCGAATCGGCTAGACACACATGCCATGGGCACCTATGGAAGGGTGGAACCTAGTGGTATCCGCCGACGAGGGCGACCAAAAACTCGCCATTCGGGCTCATAGAAGCAAACACATCTTCATAGAGCTTGGATCCATCTGTAATCCTCTCCCCTCAAAAAGGATCGTTAAAACGTTCTAGGGGGATGGGTCTCTACTTCCTTCCACTGGTAAAGGTCCTTATACTACCAGACCTCTGCAAGACTCGGTTCAAGACCTTGTCACCCATTCCCCATAAATAATTGGCCCATTTAATTAAATAAAAAGGGAGGAGATGCCGGGAACCAAGTGCTGTTTGCTAGAAAATACAGCTACTACCTTCCATAAGAGCTGTTAAGCCTTGGAGACTATTGATACCCTGTTTGACAACATTGCTTGGAGCCACCACTTTGCATAAGAACTGCCACCACTTTGCATAAGAGTCATTAAGCCTTACAACTTTGATAACATTGCTTGGCGCCTTCTGAAGATTCCCCACCTATGACCTTTTGCAAGATATACTTTGCAGTTTTGGTACCTAGCAACCCTATTGACCTGCTGATCCTAATTACCCTGTTCAGCGTGCTATATATATATTGCTGTGTATAAAAAATAAAGTTTGAGACCTTGATCAGAACCCTGTCTTGGTCTCCTTCCTTGTGTCTGGTTTGTCTCTCATTCAGGTCAGTTCCTCTTCCTGCCCTTGTTGACCGACCCCGCAGGCTGGGGCAGTAATTTACACATCAGCCTTCAGAAGCACACCAACTCTCCTCGTGCCTCCATTTCTGCATTTTTAAAATGAAGATAACATTCTTCCAACCCTAGATGATGAGATAGGTAACACCATCAGATGACACAGCACACATATTTGCATTACTGTGATTTATCCAACAATTGTTGAATAGCTTGTATAAAAATCTATGAAAAAATTATCTTACAGCTTTTATAAAAATCTCAACCACTAACAATAAAAATATTTAAAAAATCTCAACCATAATTTTATTGGCTTAACACCTTGCTTGAAAGTGTATCCCAAATACCAACAGAATTTACCGTAATTTTTCAAGTTGATAAATCAACTCAATACTCCTTTTCTCTTAAAAATAAATCCTCTTTATGAGCTCCTCACATTCTGACACATAGCTATGAAGTACAATTTCATGAGCCCATTATCTCTCATTTTCAGCTCATTGAAATCTGCTTGACAAAATTGTTCTGTTACAAAGCTGGTTGCAAATACTTTTCTGTGATTTCCCCAAATGATGGTAGTCATTTGTGTAAGTGACTTCGTAAACATTTTAAGGCAATCGAAGAAGGAAATAGTTGCAGAAAGTTGCACAGGAAATATTTTGAAAATTGTATTATAATCTTTCTTCCTTTTTATTTTCTCTTTTTCTCAGGAGAAGGGATTGAACTCAGGGCCTCAAACTTGCTGGATAATTGCTCTTGATCCATACACCTAGCACTTTGTTTAGCTTTAGATTGATTTTCAGATAGTTTCTTATTAACTGCCTAGGCTGGTCTCAAACCATGACCCTCCTACTTCTGCCTCTCTTATCACCATGTGGCACCAGTGTGTTTTAAATATTGAAGTCCCAGTATTATACTTTTACCATACCAACTGCAAACCTCCTATACCTTCCAGAGTCTAGCTCATAAGTAGTTAGAATTATTGACATGTACCACTATATCAAGCTGAATTTTCTTAAAAAGAAATCTTCAGTAGCTCTGCTAACAAAGAACTATTCACTCACTTCTCTTTAGTCTCCAATTCTCTACCTCTGTAACTTCTTTCTCATTTTTCTCCTCACTGAAGCAGGCAAGTTTGTGATAACTTCAGATTTGTTAATGTTTTCAAAATATTCCTTGTTAATCTAAATTATTCATTCCTCATGTTCTATATCATAGTGATTTTTCTATACCAAAAATATTCGTCTCAGCTAGGAGAGGTGACTGATGCCTGGAATCCTAGGTACTCTGGAGGCTGAGATGTAAAGATTTTGGTTGGAAGCCAGATAAATATTTTCTATCTAAAAGGAAACTGGGTGCCTCCTAGAAACATAAAAAAATCATTTCATATTTGTTATAATAACAGCTTACAAATTTAAAGTTATTCACTTGATAAGCTTAATAGAAACAAGGAATCAAACATGAATTTCAGGAAATACAAGTCATTCATTACAACCCTTACTTGATTTGTGAAAGAGATGAAATATCATTCAGAAAACATAACTAGGTTCCATTGTTACATTCTCATTTCTGTCTTTACCAAAGATGATTCAGAGGAAACAGACCTAAACAGATATGAGTCCAGCATTTAATGATCTCTCCATGGTTAGAAAGACAATCTTCACAAATTTTCACGCACCTGAACAACTCATACTGTTGATTCGTTCTGAGCCTGGATGAGTTTTCCCATTTGTCCTTCTGTGGCACTGCTTCTGTGTCAGGTGTGTGTCTTTCATTTTATTTGGCTGAAATGGACTCTTATTTCTGATTGCAAACATTCTGAGAAGCTTTTGCCAGGCCACAAGAAGTACAGATAAAATTTTCATCCCATATTCTTCTCTCACAGTTCTCCTGTCCTGAAAAGCTTTTTACTGAACAAAATGGAGCAATGATTGCACAGTGATATAAACCTGAGCAAGCATTATCACACTAGTCATAACACCAGAAAGGAACAAGTAGAGGAATCATTATCTGAGTGTCACCAGTATCAAATGACCTATTGCTCCACATGTTTAATTGGGACAACTAATAGATTTTTTGTTAGCTTCCAGTGGCTCACACCAGCAATCCTAGATACTCCGGAGACTGAGGTCTGAAGATTGTGGTTTATAATGAGCCCAAGATAGAAAATCCATGAGATTCTTACCTCCAATTAACTACCATAAAACTGGAAGTGGTACTATGGCTCAAGTGGTAGAGTGCTAACCTTTAGCAAAGCAGCTCAGGGACAGCACTCAGGCCCCAAAACCAGCACACGCACAAAGATAGATGCTTCTAGTTCCTAGCCATGTTCTTTTTTATAATGCTTCTTTTGGTGAAGATTTTGTAAGTCAAATAATCTTGATGCAAAGTAATAGCTATGCTGTATTGGGCTTGTAGTCCTCAGCTTCATCTTCCTTGCCTGTACAACGAAGAAATTTCTTTGCCAAACTGGTGCAGTGGGAGAATCCCGTCATAATATTCAATGTACATGTGTGAAAATGTGACCACGTAAATGGAGGGGGGGGTTGGGTGAGATAGAGAAGAATGATCAAATTGATGACATCGATCAAGATGTACTCACAAACCGATATATTAAATTAAAACTTCTTTGTACACTACTTATGTATCATTTTGTATGTAGAAAAAAATGAAACCAGTTCTTCAGTGCAATCCACATATCTTAGGTATAGATTTCTCAGAGCTGTTTCTTTTAAAGAATACAGGACAGAGAAGAGTGGAACAAATCATTTCCAGAATAAAACTGATCAACTCTACCCCAACATTAACATCAATAGTGATGTTGACCACACACCCTTGATTTCATGCACTGAGAACACATTTCCTCTCATCCCCCAGTCCTGGGTTTAAATTCAGGGCCAAGATTCTGTCCCCTCCACCCACTCATAGATAATGCTCTAACATTTGAGACACAGATCTAATTCGGGCTCTTTTTGTTTAATTGGAGATGAGTCTAATGGATTTTCCTGCCCAGACTGACTTTAAATCATAATCCTCAGATCTCAGGCTCGGAATATAGGTGTCACCCATCAGTACCCAGCTTGAGAACTCACTTTTCCACTGTCATTCTCCTTCCCGAAACTTCATAGCCACAATCTTGGGAGAAAAGATTCAGAGAGCCCCCAATTGAAGAACATTCTATAGAATGCCCTGTCCCATACTCCTAAAAAGGGAGAAATGCTATCTCTCTCCCTTTGATGAAACAATAGATGTTAGATTATTATATGATAATAATAGTAGATATTATTATAATGCTCTCAATATTTATTCCCAACTCCATTGATACCAGGCTTGGTTGTAGAACTTACTTTGACAAATGACATGTGAGAAGTGATGGCATGTGTCTTTTCTGAGCTTTAGCACTGTGGTTTTCACTCTTTGCATCCCCTGGGAACCTCCAGCAGTCAGTCTGGATCCCAGAATGGACACCATGCTGAGTGGAAGTTGATCTGGAATAGGCTATGTAGCATGAGAGAGAGTAATCAAAATTGTAAGGTATTGCATCCTTGGGGTTGGTTTCCCACAGTAAAATTAAGCTCACATTGAGGTCCCAGCTCTAGGTAGTCTAGGTCTCTTTCTCCCTATTTCCTCCCACTTCCTTCTCATTCTTCCTGAATATTTCCTCTTTCTCCTCAGGAGACACCAATTCTTGAGTCTCCTTATCCTAGAAACTGGTTTCAGGGTTAAACATTGTGGCTTTCTGTTTTACATTTTCTCTTAAGTATTTCTTCACTTTTGTCTTTCTGGAGTTTTCAGCCAGAAGCTCCCAAGTGTGATGGATCTTCAGATAAAAACCCTCTGCCAGGGCTGAGAAGGTAGCACAGTGGTAGAGTGCTTGCTTTGCAAGCATGAGGCTCTAGGTTTGATTCCTCAACCCCACATAAGCAGTAAAAGCTGGAAGTGACACTGTGGCTCAAGTGGGATAGTGCTAGCCTTGAACTGAAGTGTTGAGGGACAGTGCCCAGGCCCAGATTTCAAGCCCCAAAACCGACCAAAGTAAGCCAGGCCCAAAGAAGCATAGGTCCCATGGTTTCTCTTATTTTCAATAATTAGTACATGTCTGAGAAACTGTCAGATAAGTTGATGTTAGGTGAAATGAACCCCAAGATAAGAATTCAATATTTTTTTCTTTCTTGTGATTGTTTCTATCATATTTATAAGATGATTTCTTTGTTGCTTTGTATGTCCCTCCCCCACGGCATGCCCCATGTTTTCACTGCACTTGATGTTGGCATACTTTGTGCAGGAGAAGTGAAAAAAACAAATTATTTAAATTGGGATACAGGTGGATCCAGTGCAACAATGAGATGTGCAAGGCGTTATGTTGAAAAACAAACTTTACAACTTTGGTGGGAGGGGGGTCTGAGGAGGGACCACGGGGTGGGGGCCGGGAGTTGGGAAGGGATGGGAAGGGGAATCAAAGGAGGCAGCCACAATGCTTGATAAGATATGTATTCTTTTTACCTTGCCCATGTAATTGTAACCCCTCTGTATGGTATTTACACAATTAAAAAAAATAAATTCCTCTGCCACATCTGCCTTGTTTGCTTTCACTCCCCTCATGTTGGCATACTAGGAGGCAAGAATAACATGAAGCTCCAGAAACATTTTGCATAGAAAAAGAAACCACCGCATGGGAAGTGAGGGGTGTATTACAAGAAATTGGGAGCTGAACCCAGTTAGAAGGGATCACAGCTTCAGCCTCAGCTGTCTTCTGAATCATTGTCCTGTTTCCAGCTGTAAGCTTTTGCTCCAAAATCTATGTGGCGAATTCTGCAATTCTTACTGAATCATCCACACACACAGACTTAGTTAGGCATCCAGTATGACATAAAATATACACTTCTTAAATCAGAGAAATCTGTACCGGAGAAAATGTGCAGAAAGGACTTCATTTAATCAGGTTCACTTCATTTTTACATGCTTATAATTTGACTTAGAGAACAATATCAAATTCTCTTAGCCTTCACAAGATCAAAATATCCAAGCAATACACCACTGTAATGAAGAAAATCTTTTTACTAAAGTGAGTATTTGGAATGGGAAAAATCAAATATTATAAAACTGAAAAATTGATCAAATACCAAAAGAAAAAGAAAGACATTGATCAATAATGAAATACCAACGTGTTTAGTAAATAAATGAAATGTTTGAGATTCTTATCCACATAGGATATACATAGGAAAATAAATAGTAAAGTCACTGAGATCCCATCTTACACACCAGAATAGCTATCACCACGCAAATAAACTCCTGGAGAGGTTGAAATAAATCAGGAATTGTGTTTGGTGGTGTGGCATTGTAAACTAGTGCAACCCATATGGAGATCATGATGGAAGATTACACGATACAAAAAAGACACATATCTTGAAGATCATTAATGCAAATTGGATCCATACTGAAAGAATATAAATCAAGGGCTGGGAAGGTGGCTCAGTGGTAGAGCGCTTGCCTTGCATGCATGAGGCCCTGGGTTCGATTCCTCAGCACCACATAAGCAAAAAGAAAAAAACCGGAAGTGGCACTGTGGCTCAAGCGGTAGAATGGTAGCCTTGAGCTGAAGAACTGAGGGACAGCGCCCAGGCCCAGAGTTCAGGCCCCACGACCGGACCCCTCCCCCGAAAAAAAGAATGTAAATCAATATGAACATACATGTTCATGGCAGCAATATTCATAGCAACCAAGCTGTGTAATCAACCTGGATGTTCCAAAGCTATAAACATGTTTTGGTATATAAGAGAAGTAGACGTTTCTACTATATCATTGCTAAATATTTTTGGATAGATACCTAATCCTAATTTCACTGGGTTTTGTGGTATAGTGTTTTTTCTTTAAGGAAGGACTTCCATATTGATTTCAGAGCAGTTACAATAGGATGAAAATATCATATAAAATGGGCATATTAGATAAAATTTAAATATATCAATGAATACATACAGATCATCATATAGAGTTTATAATTTGAGGCAATTTTAAGAAGATAACAGTAGGGGGAAAACACAATGTTAGAAGATTAATAATAAATATACAGATATGGAAAAATAGAAAAAAAAAGTGCAACAAAACATTTTCCTCAAGTTTTAAAAATGAAACTATTAAAATAATACTTAATAACATCAAATAAATATGGCATGGAAGAAAATATAGCATAGACATATTTTCCCCAAAATTTGTTTTATTTTATAACAAATGGATTAAAACAAAATGTAACTACATGTCTGAAGATGATAACATTTTCAAGTGTCATTGATTGAATCCAGCAAAGGAAAGTAACCGACAAGTACAGGGTAAGAACAACCTGGGTTATGGAAGAAGATATTTAGTAGAACTTTGTGAGGAAAGAATGTTCTCCTTTTTCCTCATCAAAATAGGACAGCTACCTTTTGAGAGAACACTTGTAATGTAGTCAGAGCAGTGGAGTTACTAATTTAGGTAGTAACTTATTACTTTTATTCCCTAATCTTGTGATGTGATTCCCAAATGATGTGAGTGATCCTAGATTTTCTGAGCCTTTTTTTCACCCAGAGTTTCTAATTTCTCCACATGCCAATGATTCTTCTGCTACTCTCATTTCTTCTTGTTTCTCAACTCAACTCCTGTGACCTTTAGTTTCATGAGAAAGAGCTGAAGAAATATGAGGATGGCCTGGTGTCTGAGGTAACATCCACTTCTGTTTGGAGGATCTGGGGAAGGACCACCACGTGCGCCTCATAATCAGATATTAATTAACCTCTTTAGAAATGGAGAAACTCACTCCCTCAGGCAGAATCTGTCATTCCTTGACTTTCTTTGAAGAGATTTGGTAATAGGGAAAAATTCAGAGAATGAGCTTTCCCACCACCCACCACAGCCTTGTCAGAATGAACAGGATCAAAATTAAAAGTGGCCTCAGTTCCCATAGGGCTAATCAAAAGCCAAGAGATCATACATTCCTCCTCATCAGGGACCTTCTGGTAGGAATAGAGTCTGGGCAAATCTAAGATGAAGATAAAATGAGACTGGGCCTAAGGAGGACACAAAAGTATGACCCTCTCTTTGACTCCAAGTGAGTTGTGTAGTGAGACATGACAACTTCCTTCATATATGAAAATTCATTAGGTGAGTTATCTCACTGCCACTTTGCAGGAGATCAGTTTCCCCAAAGGAGAAGTTGTTAAATGTTGTGATTGCCAGGTTGCTTTCTAGGCTGTTGCCTCTCCCACCCCTTCCCATGCCAGAAATGCATTTCTTCTTTTAGGCACTCAACTACTTGTCCTGACTCTTAGGCAGTAATACTGTAGGCTATTCTTTTGCCAACCTCTTGCATTTGAGGTAGAATAGGCCCAGGCACTGCTCATGCCAAGGGGTAAATTCAAGAAGGTGAGTATAAGCTCATATTTGTATTGAAAAATAATCATACTGAAAGAATTAAGTGAAATTAATAATTGAGAGATTTAGGATTCATAGCCGCTAAATTTAAGTAATTATTACAAACACATGTAGAATCATGGATTAGGAAGAGAACAGTGAAGTAGTTTCAATATAATTTGCAAAAGATACACCATAGCCATAACAGGAGATGAGAGTGTGAAGAAACTATTGGCATAGTTCCATTTACTATCTTAGGAGTGACATTGGATAGGAGGCTTTTAGAATAATATCTAAAAGAGAGGAACTTGCTTGGCACTGGTGGCTCACACCTGTGTTCCTAGCTACCCTGGAGGCTGAGATCTGAGTATTATGATTCAAAGCATGTGCATACAGAAAAAGCCAGAAGTGGTACATGGGTCAAGTGGTAGAGCACAAGCATTGAGCTCCGGGACACTGCGTAGGCCATGAGTTCAAGCTTCAGGATCAGAAATACAACAACAACAAAACAATAATGATAAAAAGAAATAAAAGAAGGACTTAAAGATATGTGATGCAATGAGGCTGATGTGTAACTGTTTATGGAACCTACAAGGAGAAAAAATTTGGAGCCAAATGATATCTATTCATGACTAATCAAGGATGCAAAGCAAATGCCAAATTCCTCTTCTCAAAAACTTGCAAACTTGGGCTGGGTTGGTGGCTCAGTGGTAGAATGCTTGCCTGCATGCATGAGGCCTTGGGTAGTATTTCTCAGCACCACATAAGCTGAAAAAGCCAGAAGTGGAGCTATGGCTCAAGTGGTAGAGCACTAACCTTGAGCTGAAGTGGTGAGGGTCAGCGCCCAGGCCCAGAGTTCAGGCCCCATGACTGGCCAAACAAAACAAAACAAAACAAAACAAAAAAAACTAAACTTCCAAACATATCTTTACTCATAATTGAGGAGA
Organism: Dipodomys spectabilis; assembly: GCF_019054845.1. Lineage (NCBI taxonomy): Eukaryota > Metazoa > Chordata > Mammalia > Rodentia > Heteromyidae > Dipodomys > Dipodomys spectabilis. The sequence goes on along the minus strand of NW_024870821.1, from coordinate 1,417,739 downwards.
GGCTTTTTTTACAGGAACTCTTCTTATCTAGCTCAAGGTGATCAGAACTTCAGTAGAATTTTCCTGTTGAGATGTAATGTTTCTAACTCTACTGAAGCTAATCATGGCTAGGAAAGTATGGACTGATACGTTTGTTGTATTTTTCCTCATAAATATATAATATTCTCAGGTATTATATGAAATATATTTTATAATAAACAATAGATTATACATTATATATAATATATTAAATATATTATAATATAACTTATATATTAACAGACTTCCTAATTTTAGAGTTAGGAAGCAACATATTAAAAGGAAAATTGCTTGAATCTCTGAGTAATTTCTCTACCACAGGACAATTCCAAGTTTCATTCTTATTACCCAAAGAGCAACATAGGAAAGCGATGCCCATGGAGGTGGTTCCCTGGATTTTGGAAACTGTTATTGCATATCTATCTATCTATCTATCTATCTATCTGAAATATTGTTTTATAATAGTGAATATATCTAAAACTATAATAACAGATAAATAAGTGAACACCTATGTGCACACACACTCAATCACTTTCAAATATAAGAATTTCTTTTCTATGCTGCCTATTCACCTACAGAGAGAGTATATGAGTTGCCATTGAATTGTCCTGGAAGTTCTTTATCTGGCTACTCTAGCTTCACATCCTTTGTTCTGTAAGTAGCCAGATGTTATTCAACATACTTGTTACAGGCAAAAGTATCCACCCTGTCACGCAGAGAAACTTGGATTTCAGAAATGCCACAAATAAGTGGGAGGTACACAGTACTTTTCAAAATTGAATAGATTACATATTTATTAGAATACTTGTAAGAAAAAATATTCAGTGCAGGATGAAACACTTCAGAAAACTACAGTTTAAATTATGTATAACCGGGTGGAGGTAGCTCATGCCTGTAATATTTGCTAATCTGGAGGCTGGAATATGAGGATCACAGTTCAAAGCCAGGTTGAGAATAGTCCCCGCGGGACACTTATCACCAATTAATCATTGAAAACTAAAATTGATTCTGTGGCTCGAAGTTGTAGAGAGCTAACCTTGAGCAAAAGACATCAGGAGCATGGCCAGGCTCTGAGTTCAAATTCTGTAATAGATAAGAAATAAAATAAAAAATAAATTACATATAATTTTTTATCAACTCTGTAAAAGGAAAATAGGATATGACACATGGCAACACAAGACTTCAAGTTACAAAGTTCCAGGGCATTTTCTCACTATTGACAACTAGGAGTAATCCATATCAAAAAAAAAAAAAAAAGATGAACGATTTATACCAAATTCCAAAATATGTAATACAAAGTAAATGCAATAAACATGCATTCCACAGTCTAGTAACATCATATTGTGTAAAGAATCTGATTAACTGATTCATGAAAAACAATACTATGCAGTTAAAACATCCTATATCTCAGGTGTCAACTTAGCACAATACTTTCAATCTATGATGTCTGTTTTGTATATTATCCAGCCCTATCCATCCCACAATGGCAGAAAGCTCTTGCTGAGAAAGTCCAGAGACCTGTCTACTGTGAGTGCTCAATGTAGACCTGTTCCCATTCTCTATTATTTGGGCATGTGATAGACAATATCTGATAAATTGGAAAAGGCACAATTTGGGACTGGCTTCCAGTAATGATATTTTAATTCTCAGAAAAAAAGGAAATTGAAGACAGAGGGCAAATTACCAGATCCCTGAAAGATTTCTATCATTGTGCTAAAACTGTATCCTTCTTCTGACACTTGAACAAACGTCAGTAATTGTCACTCCAACCACATGTCCAAAAAATAACTTTCCAAATATTGACCTGTTTTTACTTTGGTAAATCAAGACACAATATTGTGGCCCTGTTTTACCTAAACTATTAGCTATGTTTGGCCCAAGGGATAATTGACCTTACCAAATTCTTAAATTTTAGGTCATCACATACTCACTTCGTAGCCCTTAAACATTAAAAATACCTATCCATATAAGTCTGCATTACATACTTATTACAGTTTTTCTTCATTTGTCATGTTTTACATATTTGAATATCCCAGGGGTTAGTTCTGTAATGTTCATTCTCATGGTTGTTATCACTGAGTACATGTAATTATTTCTTTTTTTTCTCTCCAGCTCTGTTTTTTTCTTTAATTCAAGTCCTTAATAGCATCCTGTCTACTGACAACTAGCTACTGATTTTAACAAACTAAAAAGATCCCAAAGTGAGCTTCGATCTTTATATACATACCTAGTCCTCATTACTATTTAATTAAGTGATAATTCTTCTAGTCTTGTCAAAATACCTGGCAGTCATTTCAGACTTACATACTTTCCAATCCTCATATTTAATCTATGACCAGGTTTCAACAAATTAACTCACGGAATATTTTATGAACCATACATACATGCATAAAATATGTGTGCTAATACTATGAGTTAAATTCAGAGCCTAGGTTCTTTTACTTTTTTTTTTTTTTTGCTCAGGCTGGCAGGCTTCTATTTGAACCACAGCTCAACTTTTGGCTTTTTGGTTCTTAGTTGAAGATAAGTGTGTCGTGGTCCATTTAACTAGTCTAGCTTGAAAATATGATCCTCTGTTTTCAGCCTTCTAAATAGCTAGATTTAAAGGCATGCATCACTAAAACCACCCCTATTATATTTGAATGAAAAATAAATTTAAAGAATGAATATTTCATGGGACCTATGTTTCATTGGACTTGGCTTACTTCACTTAATATAATTGTTTTCCAAGTCTTTCCATTTCCTAATAAATGAGGCAATGCCATTCTTTCTGATGGAGGCATAGAATTTCATTGTGTATAATTACCATATTTTCTTGATCCATTAATCTACTGAGGGGCATCCCATGGTTTCCCTTATTTGCAATATCTAGTATATGTATGAGTCAAGCAGAAAAGGTAAGATAAGGTGATGTTAGGAAAATGAATTCTAAGATATGTATTCAAATGTTTTTTTTCTTTCATGCATTTGTTTCTAACGCATTTATAAGATTATTTCTTTGTTGCTTTGTATGTCCATCCCCCACAGTATATCCCTTGCTTTCACTGTATTTGATATCGGTATAATTTGTGGAGGGAAAAGGGAAAAACAAGTCGTTTAAATAAGGATAAAGGTGGACCCGTTGCAACAATGAGAAGTACAAGTTGTCATGTCGAAAACGAACTTTACATCTTTTATGGGGGGGAGCATTAGGTGGGGGGCTGGAGGAGGCTGGGAAGGGATGGAAAGGGGAAACAAAGGAGGCTACAATGCTTGATAAGAAATGTACTCATTATCTTGCCATCTAATTGTAACCCCTCTGTACAGTATTTTCACAATAAAAAAGGAACGAATATTTCTAATATTTTCAAATCAGTAGGTTTTCATTTACACTAAAACACATTGCCTTAAATGCTTTTTGTTATTCTAGCTATCTTACCAAGAAAGGAAAGGAAAAATTCACAACCAAAGAAGCTCTGAATGTACAATTGCTCAAGCCTGCAAGCCACAATTTCTTTGCTGGGAAATAAAAAAGGATGCTATCGTCTAAGGCAAAGCAGGAGAAAATGCTCTTTACTGAAGTTACTGGAAGTTGATGAAGATGAGGAGGAGCAACTTTATCCAGAAAGTATAACAGTGTTTGCTGTCGTAGGATGACTCTAGTGGATAAGTGTAGCCAATCTTAGAGGATGTTTATAGCGATGAGGAGAATATTTGAAGGTGCATATGTGATTACAAAGGTGAGCTTCCTTGAAGATATAAGTTTGTAGCATAGTTTGTATACTGCTGAAAAAGAGACAAGATAGGGATGTTGACATTCCTTGTATCTTTCACAGTATTAAATTAAAACCAGTTTTATACAAATATTATTTATAGTAATTATAGAATATCACTAATTATGCAAATATTACAAATATATCATTCATATGTTATGTAATATAACAATACATACATTATGCACACATAATTTAATTTTTCTACTTGTCTGTCCAGGAATTAAACTAGGAATATCTTTGAAAATTGATAGCAAAGTATGGTCCTTACAATTTTATGTAACATATAGTTTAACCCAATAATTAATTTGTTCCTCAATTGGTTTAGAAATGGAATATTGCAATATAATTGAACATTCAAAAATAATTATGTAAGAACATGCCACGGATGGAATTAAAAAATATAACATCAGTCATGTCTGTAATCCCAGCTACTTAGGGGCCAAGATCTGAGGACAGATATATGAAGCCACTCTGAGTGAAATGGCTCAGGGACAACATCCAGACCATAGTTCAAGCCTCAGTACTCGTACAAAAATAAATTATGTGACTAAAACATGCAAATATATGTATTTAAATAAAGATGTCATTTCTTGTATCCTTCACAGTATAATACTAAAACCAGTTTATACATGTATTTTTATAGTAGTTATAAAATATCAGTAATTATTCATATATTATATATATATCATTTTTATGTTATGTAATATATTGCATATATTATGCACACCAATTTTATACTGATAACACTAATATCCATTAAATTGATATATATTTTAGAATAGGGAATAAATTTTCTTTGGTACAACAAGGAAGAAACTAGTCACAAAAATTATTCATTTTGTATTATATATCCATAACAAACTATTCCTTGTGTATTCAAGGTACTGAATGATAAAAGTCTGTGTTCATCAGCACAGGAGTCTTTGACATGGATTTGTTCTCCTTAAGCAATTACTCCTGGAATAATAAACAGTGGAAACTGAATGATGTTCATTGTTATTTCATTTGGAATAAAAATCACTTACAATGTCATTACCCAGACCCTTTTCATTTAAAATACTTATATTCTGTAGCAATGTTATTGCCGTTATAACCATAATTAGGAAGAAAATGTGAGATCATCTACTCAATAGCTCTTGAAAGGTCAGAATATTCTCAGATATGCCTGGTAAAAACCTGGATTTGAATTATGGGTCTACAACTGGTCAGTCTTAGGTACTTGGGAAATTTGTTTGGCCTTGTTGCCTACTTCTGCTTTTAATAAAATACTTAGGGCTGGGTAGGTGGCTCAGTGGTAGAGTGCTTGCCTTGCATGAATGAGGCTATGGGTTCAATTCCTCAGCACCACATAAACAGAAAAAGCTGGAAGTGGTGCTGTGGCTCTAGTGGTAGAGTGCTAGCATTGAGCTGAAGAGCTGAGGGACAGCACCCAGAGTTTCGGTTCCACAACTGACTAAAAGATAATAATAAAAAGTTAAAAATAATTAATTTCCTAACTTGAAGGACTGTCATAAGCACTAATTACCCTAATGCAGGTGCAGTGCTTGGAATGGTGTCTGCACAGAGAAGTCAGCTTCCATCAGCATGGTCACAGCATCCTTCCTGAAGGCATTAAGAAATATATACCCAATTGATATTAATATCTGTGAAAATTTGTCTTTATTTAAAAAAGTCTTTTCTTCATATGAAAAAATGAAAGTAATGTTAGGGCTGTCCTGTGGCTTTTACACTGAAGTAGTTTTGCCTAAATTATTCCTTTTGGATTATATAATCCTAACAATCTATTTTTTATGATTTATTATATGACTTATATAGATTTTTTATATGATTCTTACATGATTTCTTAGAGATCCATAAATAAAACAGCTCAGAACAGGAAAAGAGTAGGTAAGAAGTCATAAAAAATAGTACTATGGTGGTCTTAATGGCTAAGTGTAAAGCACATATAACAAAACCGATGGAAGATTCATTTTCTCTTTTTGCTATTATCTCCCCTTTTTTGTAGCAAGGTTCTCACTATGAAGTGCCAAGTGGTCTGGACATTTCAAACCTTGTCTCAGTGACAGAAGTGATGTGATTAGGGACATGTTCTCCCATGACTGGCTTTTAGGAAGCTCACAATAAAGCAATACAAATACACATAAGTAAAGTTTTGTGAGTGATGTGTATTCAATTCCTCAACTGCCAAAATTAAATTCATATATGAAAACATCAAATTACTTACATTATAATATATGCAGTTCAACTGGCATCACTAACACCTCCATAAATCAAATGCAAAGTAAAAGCTCTACTTCAAAAACCAACTTCAAAGGCAGTGTTGGAAATACAAGAAGATAAACAACAAATCTAAAGTAGTGAGATCTTTAACCCTGGCAATGAGCAATGATAGCTGAAATTTTAACCAGGCTTGAAAAGTTCGGGTGTCCACTAACCATGTGATTAGAGTTGCAGAGTTCACCTTGGGATCAAGATTGGAGGTAAAATTCAAAGGCAGCTAAGGTTGCCGCAGTATTGTAGCTTGATACAGTGTAACCCTCCCTGATAATGGTAAAGCACAGAATAGAAGCTAAGTCAGTAAAATGTATAGGAAGGATTCAACACTGAGAGTAATTGCAGGGGGTGATCATCACTCTTGCTTTGAAAATGTACAGCCCATCATTCTACTTTAAGCTCTAGCGTATTTCTGATATAAAGACAATTATGACACAACAATGTGCCATTAGTGCTGAGCAGTGTGGGTGCATATTAGTCTAACATATGTAAAATCCTTAGAGGTATAGAATGGCCTGACCTTCACACTTCGTTCTATGTTGTTGAGTTTCATGGAGAAATGTTCATAATTAGGCAATTCATACTCATCTAAATCTGATTCAGTCAACTGAGATAAGACATTAGGGTCATTACTTCAGTTACGAGGTTTTCTGACCCATGGAAAAAATAACATTATTTCACAATGTATATATTTTTCTGAAAATTTATGCAATATCAAGTACAAAATATACAAAAAGACAATTATCCATCTCTTTATATTATCAAAAATAAAGATACATCTGAATTGTACTTTCTTGCTAGAAAATCACAGGATGACTGCTGATGTTTGGGATCTTCCGAGGTGCTCCTATACACTTCTGAATCTTGTTCAAGGAGGTGTTTTTCCATAGTTTGTTTTGAGGTGTTCAGAATATCAATACTGTAACTAACAACAACCATGGAACAGCAAAGATGATGGGATACCTGGCAAAAAATCTGAGAAATCACAGGAAGTGATAGGAAAGAAGACACCAGAGGACCCATAGCCTCTTTGCCAGGTTCTGGATCCCAAAATCCTGCTTAACATGCTTTATATTCATTCTACTACAGGGTTGGGAGGTGGTCAGTGCCTACAGGTATGTCCACAAACTAAGGCATCAATCTAGCTTGTGGTTACAACTATTAACATGACGTATTGTTTGTATACATAATGATAATTAAATCCCTTTTTGTTAGAGAGCCTAAGGGAGCAATAGTCATTACAACCATAGCACAGACATCCATCTTGTCTCCAAAGTCTTAATCTTTTAGTGTCCAACAGCTCTAACTTAAATACTCTTGAGGTAATAACTCATACTCCTGTTTTCCCTTGACAGTTTGAACTTCTCAGGAACCTGAAACTTGAGAATTAGGAATTGAAGAAAGCCTGGTCTAAACTGCAGAATCTTGTCTCCAAAGAAAAGAAATTCTATATATATTTATCTACTATGAAACACACAATAAGTTAAATTTATATAATGGAACAAATAGATCATTGTTAATGGAAATAAAATTTTGGCACAAGTTTTAAACGCATACATATGTTTGTGTGTGTGTGTATATATATATATATATATATATATATATATATATATATATATATATTTAAACTTGGAAAAATAAAATTTCAAGTGGTATTATCTGCAAGTTTCAGTCTACCTGCCACCTACCTATTTACCGACACATTTATTTCTGGTTAGTCTTCACAAACGACTGTTTTCTTACTTAAGTACAAAAAATTGCAAAACAAAAAGTACAAAAATTGCAGTATTATAACACAAATGTAGTTTAATCCCTACCATAATAATTTGGAAAAAACATGCATTAAGTTAATGGCTTTGAGTACTGCTCAGGAAGGAGAGTCTAAAAGAATGTATAGTGTGTGTGTGTGTGTGTGTGTGTGTGTGTGTGTGTGTGTGTGTGTGTGTGTGTGTGAGTGAGTGTTCCATAAGTAAATAATGGAGTCAGAAGTAAACATATTATTCTTGCTTAGTCTTTTTGCTCAAAACTGACACTCTATTACTTGAGCCACATCTCCACTTCTGGATTTTGGTTTCTTAATGGGAGAAATATCTCACAATTTTCCACATGGGCTGTTTTAAACCAGGATCCTCAGTTTTTGACCTCTAAAGTAGCTAGGTTTTAAAACATGACCCACTGGTGGAGAGCAACTACGATAACATTTTTGCATGTTTGAATAAATTTTAAAGTAAGATATATGTTACTTGTGAAAATGATGAAAGAGTAATTAATGTTTAACAGAATTTAAAGCATACAAAGCTGAGAAAGGCAAATGGTTGAGAATTGTATGGAATAAATCAAAATTACCTGTGACAGTTTTCAGTAGGTGCACATAAATGATTGCATTGTTGGACCCTAAGGCCATCAGATAGCTGAACTCCAGCTGGCTGCTATGCTCATTAGGCCAGCTAATGCTTTTCACAAACATGTGATGTTGTTGGATGGCAAGGATCACTTTCCAGATCAGAACCTGAAATATTTCTTTTTTTTTTTACAGTGAAAGCAGGGGTTATATTTTGGGGGAGGGACATACAAAGCAACAAAGAAATAATCTTATAATTGCGTTAGAAACAAATGCATGAAAGAAAATAACATTTAAAATACATATCTTAGGGTTCATTTTCCTAACATCACCTCATCTGATCTTTTCTGCTTGACTCAGACATACACTACATATTGCAAATAAGGGAAATAATGGGATCTGTGTTTCATTGGGCTTGGCTTACTTCACTTAATATAATTTTTTCCAAGTCTTTCCATTTCCTAACAAATGGAGCAATGTCATTCTTTCTGATGGAGGCATAGAAATCTATTGTGTATATATAGCACATTTTTTTGATCCATTCATCTACTGAAGGGCATCTGGGTTGGTTCCATATCTTAGCTATGGTAAATAATGCTGCAATAAACATAGTTGTGCTGGTAGTTTTAGTGTGGTCTTGTTTGTAAACATTTGGGTAAATGCCCAAAAGTGGGATTGCTGGGTCATAGGGGAGGAATTAACTTAACCAAAGATGTGAAAGACCTCTATGATGAAAACTTTAAAAACTTGAAAAAGGAAATCAAAACAGAACTTAGAAAATGGGAAAAACTCCCATGCTCCTGGATTGGAAAGATTAACATCGTGAAAATTGCAATACTTCCCAAGGCTATCTACAAATTCAATGCGATACATATCAAAACTGCAACCTCATTCTTCAAGGAAATAGAAGAGGCAATCCAAAAATTCATATGGAACAATAAAAGAACCCGAGTAGCAAAAACGCTCCTCAACGGAAAGAACACTGCTGGAGGAATATCAATACCAAATTTCAAACTCTATTATAGAGCCATAAGAATCAAAACAGCTTGGTACTGGCACAAGAACAGATCTCAAGACCAATGGAATAGAATTGAAAACCCAGAAATGAACCTACAGACCTATAGCCATCTAATCGTTCATAAGGGAGCTAAAATAACAGAATGGAAGAAAGGCAGCCTCTTCAGTAAATGGTGCTGGCAAAATTGGTTAACTACTTAGAGAAAACTAAAGCTAGATCCTTATATATCACCCTGCAACAGAATAAACTCCAAATGGATCAAAGACCTCGGGGTCAAAGCAGACACTCTGAAACCATTACAGGATGGAATAGGAGAAAGCCTAGGTCTTCTTGGCACAGGCTGAAATTTTCTGAGTAGAGACCCGGAAACACAACAAATCAAAGAAAGGTTGGACAAATGGGATTGCATGAAGTTGCAGAGCTTCTGCATGGCAAAGGACATAGCTAGCAAGATCAATAGAAAGCTCATGGATTGCGAGAAGCTCTTCACTAGCCATAAAATGGAAAAGGGTCTCATATCTAAAATATACTTGGAACTCAAAAAAATTAAATCTCCCAACAACAAATCCTCAAAGAAACAACTGCCCAATAAATAAGTGTGCTAATGACTTAAAGAGAAACATCTCTGAAGAAGAAAGCAGGATGGCCAGTAGACACATGAAGAAATGCTCAACCTCCCTAGCCATAAAAGAAATGAAAATCAAAACCACATTGAGATAGCAGCTCACCCCAGTTAGAATGGCAAAAATCAAGAACTCTAATAACAACAGATGCTGGAAGGAATGTGGACAGAAAGGAACCTTACATCATTGTTGGTGGGAGTGTAAACTTGTTCAACCACTTTGGAAAGTAGTATGGAGGTTCCTCAAAAGAACCTGAAATATTTCTATTGATCTAGAAGGGTCAACATACCAGGACAAGAAATGTGATTAACAGTGATGAATGAAAAAATCATCCAATCCAAAGAAGACAGAATAACTGTTCCTATATCTGAAACGAGTATCACAAGGAATTGTGGGCTGAATATGATGGTCAATGTCTGTAATCTCTGAATTTGGGTGGCTGATTTAGGAGTAGGCTTGGGACCACTCTAAATTTCAGGCCAACAGAAGGACACATAGCAAAATGCTATCTTAAAACAACAACAAAAGACTCAATGACTGGGAATGTAGTAGAGTGCTAGGGTATCATGCATGAAGCACTTGATTTGATTCCTCAGTGTGTCATAAGCAGAAAAACTGGAAGTGGTGCTATGGCTCAATTGGTAATGTGCTAGCCTTGAGCAAAAGATGCTCAACGAGAGTGCCTAGGCCCTGATTTCAAGCACCAGAGCTAAAGAATTCTTTATACTCAATACAAAATTGTTCTGTTGTGCATTTATAATAAACTTTGTTAGGAAAACGTAAAATAAATTAATGAAATATTATCTGGCATTGGACAGGACATAGTGAGATCTAAAAATGATTGCTGCCGAAGGTTCCTTGATACAACTTACATTACAGATACACTTGCCATATTGTGATTTTTTTAAGGATACAATCATGGGTTTTTTTTCTTTTTCAAAATAATTGTACTGCCAGGTGTCAGTAGCTCACACCTGTAATCCTAGCTACTAAGGAGGCTGAGATTGAAGGTCTCTTTTCAAAGCCAGCACTGGTAGGAAAATCTGTGAGAACCTTATCTACAACTTAAGGTTCAGAAAATGTGAAGTGGCACTTTTGCTAGCCTTGAGCTGAAGAACTGAAGAACAATGCCCAGGACTAGCGTTCAAGTCCCACAACAGACAAAAAAAAATACTAGTAATAATAGTAATTACATAATTACTATTAAGGTGTTATATATAAGGGCTACTAATTCATAAATTTTTTCTTTGCTAAAAGAAACACATATCCATATTCATTACCAACAGTCAAGATTTGGCCATCTACATTCCAGCTGATCCCTGGGTGTAGAGGCAATGTGTAATACAAAGCAATACAAACCAGTTCTGACTATAAATAATTTTTCTCTGCACATCTTAAAAATCAATGCTGACAATATGAAATAAAAAATCCCTAAGTTTAAAATATTCTTCTAGACAAGTTAAAGAAATCCTGATAAGTATTTTAAGAATAATTTCAGAGAGCTTGAACTCAGGGCCTGGGTTCTGTCTCTGAGGTTTATTACTCAAGGCTAGTGCTGCCACTTTGAGCCACAGTGCCACTTCCAGTTTTCTCGTGGTTAATTGAACAGAAACGACTCACCAGCTTTCCTCTCCAACTTGGCTTTTAACTAGGATCTAGAGATCTCAACCTTCTGAGTAGCTAGGAATATAGGTATGAGTTCCTGGCTCCTGGTTAGAATAATTGCTTACCTGAGACAGAGGCCAGTTAATATTAAATGTCAATCATGTTTAACTTTGTAAAATAAAATTAACTGAAATGTCTTCCACTAGAAATAAGGAATCAAATGTACAGGTGGGTTACAAAGTTCTTACCAGAAGCTACATATTTTTCATTTTTTTTCTTCCAAAATTGTGTGGTTTCCAGAATCATACCATATCTTTCCTTGTAATTTCTTTAGTTTATTTCATACATGCCCACAGCTTCTTCAACTATCATTTATTTATGTGAAGAGCCTTCAAATATCTATTTTCAGTCCAAACTCCTTGTATGCATCTTTTATTCATATATTCAACTGTCATAAAAGCTTGAGAAACAGTAATCATCTCTTTTCATTACTGGATATTATTAATGAGTAAGTAAAATTTAGGAAAATAAAGAATAACATCAATAAACATAACATGATTTTAATAGTAATGTTAAACATAAATATAATGTTGCTGTTTTCTGAGCAATTTAATAAAAACCTCAAAGAAAGAAATATATTTGAGTGCTGATATTGTGGCTTAAACTCTGATATTGTGGTTAAACCTTACGTTCTCACTTAAGCTTTTTCCCTAATGGGTGGTGCTATATACTTGAACCACAACTCCTTTCCAAATTTATGTGGGGGATTATATAAAGATAAGAAGCTTGTGGAATAAAAATCATTTGTGTAACTACCTTGGGGTTCATTTCAGTTAACAGTATCTTATATGATTATATGGTACCATGTATTAGTTACTTCAAGTATGGTTATTTGGGCCTGGCTTATTTCACTTACTATATTTTTTTCACATCTTTCCAATTCCTAACAAATGGGACTATGTCATTCTTTCTAATGCAGGAATAGAATTCATATATATATATATATACATATTTGTGTATATACATATGTATGTATACACATACATATATACGTATATGTATGTATATACATACAAATATATGTATGTATATAGTATATGCATATATATACAAGAAAATGTGGCACATATATATGTATATATAAATACATAGTTATATGTGTATATATTCCATATATATGTATATAAGTATATATATATACACATAGGTATATATGTATAAATTCCATATATATGTATATAAGTATATATCCATTCATCTACTTAGGTGCATCTGGGTCGGTTTGATATCTTAGCTATTGTAAATAATGCTGCAATATACATAGTTGTGCTGGTAGCTTAGTATGTTCTTGTTTTTGATCATTTGGTAAATGCCCAAAAGTGGGATTGCTGGGTGAGCTGTAAGTGCAGTCTTGGAAAAAATATTAACTGAAATAATTCAGACCCAAAAAATCATAGGTCCTATAGTTTCCCTTATTTGCAGTAAGTAGTATATATCTGGGACAAGAATAAAAGTTCAAAAAGTATGTACATATGACCAGATAAGATATTGTTAAGCAAATTGAACTACAAGATAGGGATTTATAATATAACATGTGATTTTTTTTGTTTCTTTGTATGTTCCTCGCCCATGGTATAACCCCTGTTTTCTCTGTATTCAGTGTCAGTGCCCTGTATCTTGTATAGACAATTCTTTAGCTTTGGGAGGGGAAGGGAAAAAACAAATTGTTTAAATAGGGATACAGGCTGATCCATTGTAGCAATGAGATACACAATACACTATGTTGAAAAAGGAACTTTGCAATTTAGGCGGGGAAGAAGGGAAGCGGGGAATGGAGGAGTAATTGTACAGGTGGGAAGGAAGGAAGGATAGGGGAAAACAAAGGAGGAGGTAGCAAGGCTTAATAGGAAATGTACTCATTACCTTGCTCATGTAACTATAACCCCTCTATACTGTATTTTTTCAATAAAAACCTCTTTAAAAAAAAAAAGGTATCATGTACATCTAGTATAGTAACCTACCTCTGTAAACCCAGCTGCGCGGGAAGCAGAAATGACGAGGATCACAGTCTGAGGCCAGGCCAGAGAAAAAAACTGCCAAGACATCCATCTCAACAAATGAGCTGGCCATAGTGGTTCACATCTGTAATCTTAGCTAATTGTGTGGGACACATAAGAAGCAATCTAAGATCATTCAGTCAATCTAAGATCAGACCCGGACAAAAAGTTCAAGATCTCAAGTAAATAAAATGGACTAGAAATATGGCAAAAGTAATTGAGCTGCTTGTTGCTATACAAATCAAGTCCTATCTAGCAAGCAGAGAACACCTGAATAGAACCCTAGTAATACTCCTCTCTTCCACAAAAAAAGCCTAAATAACTTTTCCCCATTTGAACATCTAATTTCAAGGCCACTGAAAGATTAGAGATGGTGATATTCTCTTTAAAATTATGTATTCAAAGGAGACATGTGATTTTTGTTAGCTCCATAATTCTCAAAAACATAAAATATATTCAAGTATTTAATATATACCCATATGTGTACATATATCCATGTATGTTTGTATATACATGTATGTGCGTATATGCATATATACATATATGTGGTTCATCTTTTTTCTGTGTAGCAAATGGTACAAATGAAACTGTGCAATCACTACTCAAAGGCATGAATAAACAAAGAGAATGAGCATAGAACTCATATTTAAGAATTTATGGCTAGCCGATAACACTGACAATCTTTTACATCAGTTTGCATGTGTCACTTACTGCAGTACAGGGACAGTACGACAACAATGGGATACCAGGCAGAAGAAAGGAGAAATGAGAGATACAAATAGTACAATACTCTTTCTGATGGTGGGTAAATAGGATTTCCCCTCTCTCTCTCTCTCTCTCTCTCTCTCTCTCTCTCTCTCTCTCTCTCTCTCTCTCTCTCTCTTTCTGTGTGTGTGTGTGTATGTGTGTGTGTGTGTGTGTGTGTGTGTGTGTGTGTGTGTGTGTGTGTATTACATTTTCTTGAACCATTTCTCTCTTGAGGGGTATCTGGGCTGATTCAGTAAGCATGGTTGTGCTGAAATATTTACAATATCCTGGTTTGTAATCTTTCAGGTAAATGCCTAGGAGTAGAGTTGCTGGATCATATGTAAGTGGATAGTCAAAACAAGGGTGAAGGGGGAAAAGGTATAAGAAAGACGAGGAGAAAATGGGGGAAGTGTACAGAGCAATCCAGTAAATATCCTACAAAATTAAGAAGAGTGAAGGAAGAGGTGCATAGAGGAAGGATGCGAATGTTGAAAGGTTTGGCATTGATTAAGGTATATTGTACGCACAAACTGCTTTGTTTAATAACTCCTTTGCTACTTAAAATAATAATTAAAAAATCATGTCCCTAAAATATTATGCAATTAGAGAACAACCATGAGAATCTGCTCAGATCACCTCTAGGGTCTATAAATCTGTTTTGGTTAGGATAATTTTTAGAACAACACTAATGATACATATCATCTGAAGAAAATTTAATGATTTCCAGCTATTTAAGATAACCATTTTTGGAGATATGGTTCAAGTGGCAGCTTGTTACCTAGTGAGCAATGCTTTCAGATATTGAATTCAAGGTTGACCTTGAACAAAGGTAAAAACAATCAATAAAAGTCAGGCACTTTCCATGGCACTTGTAGCTCATGAGTTTAATCCTACCTTTAATCAGAAGGCAGAGATCTGGGGATCTCAGTTCAATGTCAGCTTGGATAGGAAAATCTGTGACACTCTCATCTCCAATTCACTGCCAAAGAAAGCTGGAAGTGGAATCATGGCTCAAGTGGTAGAATGCTAGCCTACAGCATAATGCTCAGGGATAGAACCCAAGCCTTGAGTTCAAGCCTTAGAATAGTGCATATACACACACAAAGGAAGTAAGTCACTCAAGTTCTCAACCTTCCATTTCCATAATCCTAACTCTAATCCTGGTCAGAACCCTGAGAGTAACCTTGATGATAATAGTAACCCAATCCTAAAATTAATGGAAAATATATCCTAACAGATACTCATGCACTTTGCGCCAAATCCTACAGATTCCCTTACTTGGATTCTGAAATCGTTCCCTATTATGAATATTAACCTCAAATCTTCATATCATGAAAACTATCATAGTGTCCACTGATCTTAACTTTTACTGAACTCCTATATCTCCAAAAAGAAGTTGCAGGTTTACTTAAATTATACTCTAGTTCCTAACCCTAACTATATATCTAAACCTTACTAGAAACCTAACTCTAAATTTAACCCTATTGTACCCTGAATAGGAAAATTAGGAAAACTCTGTAGTTTTTGTTAAATTTCACACTTATTTTACTTGAAAATGTTAGCAGAAAACTCAGTTTTACCTTAAAGCTTACCCTTCTCTAACCCTAAGTCTAACCTGAACTAGAACAGTAACCCTAACCATAGTACTAATAGCCTATGGATTCTAAAAGCCATACAAATACATTAGATTTATTCATCCTAACTTTGATTCAACTAATCTCTCTAAAAATAGTTTGTAGTTTTATTCATTATCTTGCCATTTTTGTAAACCTAACCTTAACTGGAATATTGAGGCTAACCCTCACACTAATCATATCCTAATCTTAATATAATTAGCAGTTTCATATTTCACATTCATCCTAATTCTAACATGACTTTTTATTCAAAGATAGTTTCAGTTTGACACTAAACTTACCATTGCCCTAATGCTAACACTAACCACAGCTGCAACTGAAACCTAATTTTCACCCTAATGATAGTCCAATTGTAATGTTTATGAAAAATAGTCTAGTTTCAATCAGTTTGCACTCTGGAAATGAGTTTCAGATTGTCCTGATTCCCACAAATTTTCTGACTCTTCCTCTGAAGTTATCTTGTTCCCTAACATGAACCATTATAAAATAACTTGCCCTCAAATTCTCTTATCAGTATCCATTGATCCTACCTTTTCCTGAACCCCTGTAGCCTAAAACATTTTCGGATTTACTTACCATCTAGTACATTACTTAACGCTCTTAACCTAAACTGGATGGAAATGTCTCATTTAATCATTAAAAAATTATCACTAAGAAATAAAGATAATGAAAATACTTTAGTTGCATCTCAATCTACTTAAAATAGATTGGTTACTATTATCATCAAGGTTAATACAGTCTCAATTTGGTACCAAAATATTAGTGTTCATGAATATCACTCATTTTTAGAAAATGACTAGTCAAACAAAGTTTATACTATATTTGAAATTTAAAATATGAAAAGGATACCCAGATTAATGACCTAACTCAGATATTCAGAGATTAGAAAAATGTAGAAATATCCTCATTTATGTAGGTCAAACATGGAAGAGAGGATATGGCAAGCCCAAAGCCACATACCAATGGCAGAGATATTTAGCAAATCCCATGAAGTTGAAATCAGTCTTAAAAGGAAGATCTGGGCATAAAGGGAGTAGGGCAGAAGAATGGAGAGGGAATGGTGGACTAATACAGTCATATAATTCAATATATATAAGTGAGAATATAAGTAGGAAACTTGAAGGGATATGTGGGGTTGGGGTAAAGGAAGAAAGAAAAATGGAAAGTTTGACAATGATCCTCATGCATTGTACATTGAAAAGCACATATACTCTATTCAACACTGACATGATGAAGCAAAACTCCTTTGGACAATTAGCTAAAAATTAATATTTTTGAAATTTTAATGTTAATAGACCAGATGCATAAACCTTTAGAGATATATAAGAGGATAGCATTGACATATTGTTGAGGCTTGTGCTCCTTTCAGTATACAAAAATTAGTGTGACAAGTCTGCTCTGAATGTAAATTGTGTTTTGCCAATTCTTCTTGCAAATTGATTAAAATATAGAGAACCAAATTCCAATATCCCTACACTTCCAATTAAAAAAATCTTATAGACCTTTGAGTTTTTGACTTGTTTCCAAATATCTTAATGTAATGTATTGGAACTAATTTCATTCCACATTTAAATTTAAATTTAAGATCACTAAATTCTTTTAAAATCCTCTCACTCCATCACAGGTATGGATAGATAACTGATGTGGGCAGTATCAGAACTATTCAGAAGTTTGTAAATGGATGCTTACCTAGTTTACTCTCTTCTGGAGCATAGAATACAGATTGTCTTAACTGGAAAAAGTTTGCCTTCCCAGGTTTTCTGCATATGACCATTCCATCAACATTTTGTTATTAGAGGATTATTCAAGATTAGCTATATGTTGATTGATAATGACTGAGCTTGACAGAAAGGTGAGGGAAAACAATCTACACTTCAATGAGGTTCTGACTTGTGTTTCACAAAGGGTTATGAAAGCTCTCCATTAGAAATATAGATGCTGCGCTTCTAAAAAGTCCTTGCGTGGTTAGACTTTCTGATAATGTCTCAATTCAAGTACTTCTCCTTGGAGTTCCATATTATTTAAGATGCTGTATTAGATCCTTTTATATTTTGCAGACAGCTCTTGGTGATGAAATTTGAGCTTTTCAAAATTGTTCTCCCAATTCCATCCACAAAATGCAGACAAAAAGACAAAAAAAAATTGAAAAAAATTGTATCTGTTGATAGTGCAAATACTTTTATTTTCCATTACAAACATAAAATGTAGTAAAACGTTTCATAGCAATTACACTGACTTAGGATGTGTACACATTCTAATGTAAATAATATACTGTGTTCAAGTAAAAAGTTTGAGGATCCAAAATTTTAATATACCTGTGGTCCTAAAACCAATACCTTATTGATATTGAGTGATAAATACAACTTCCCATAAGTACAGAAGTTTTCCTTGTATCTTTTTAATATATATTTTTATTGTAAAGCCACTGTACACAGGGGTTACAGTTACATAAGGAAGGTATTGAGTATATTTCTTATTGAGCATTGTTACTCAATCCTTTGTTTTTCCCCTAACATCCCTTCCCTCAACATCACCCAAATCCTCCCTCCAACCCCCCTCTAATAGTATATACTCTGATAGGATATTTTCCTGCTACTTTGGTTGTTGGGAGTGTCTACAAGAGCAAGCATTCCATAGGGAGCAGGGAGACAACATATGACCTTTACTTACTGAGATTTCCGAATGACTTACTATCACTTTTACTGCATTTTGCAAGTCGAATCTCATATCTTAAAAAGTACCAGTTTTAGGAGATAAGAGGAGTGGTAAAAGAACTCTTAGAGACAAATACATCTTCAACATTTTTGATTCCAAACATTCCGTCTAAGGCATATTCAACAACTAGTGAAACTTGTGTTGACTGTATCTATGTGTCTTTCTCCATCTGTACATGAATACATGGGTATATGTATGTGTGTATTTGTGAGTATAGTAACATACATGTGTACATATATAAGGGCACATACATATATGCATATATAAAATGTAAATATATAAATATATTTGCATATATATATCAAGTATTCAGTGATTTAATCTATAGTTCCTAACACATTGTCGTTCTCACAAACTGTACATGATAAACTGCTCTAAGGATCTGTGCTATATGATGGGTATCCTTTTTTTTTTGTCATTTTATTTTATTTTATTTTATTTTTGTGAACATACTGTACAGAAAGGTTACAATTACATGGGCAGGATAATGCGTACATTTCTTATCAAGCATCGAAACCTCCTCCTTTCTTTACACTTCATGTCACTTCCCAGCCTCCTCTCCACCCCCCCACCAAATCCCACCCCCCTCCCCCCCTTCTCCCCCTCTCCGGCACCAACGTTGTAAAGCTCGTATTCAACATGACAACTTGTACTTCTCATTGTTGCTACAGGTCCACCTGTATCTTTAAACGACTTGTTTTTCCCCATGTCCTCCACAAGTTATACTGACATCAAATATAGTGAAAGCAGGGGTTATATTGTGGGGGAAGGACATACAAAGCTACAAAGAAATAATCTTATAAATGAGTTAAAAACACATGCATGAATGAAAAATACATTAAAATACATATCTAAGGGTTCATTTTCCTAACATCACATTATCTGACCTTATCTGCTTGACTCCTACATATACTAGATAGTGCAAATAAGGGAAATAATGGGACCTATGTTTCTTTGGGCCTGGCTTACTTCACTTAATATAATTTTTCCAAGTTTTTCCATTTCCTAACAAATGGGGCAATGTCATTCTTTCTGATGGAGACATAGAATTCCATTGTGTATATATACACATTTTCTTGATCCATTCATCACTGAGGGGCATCTGGGTTGGTTTCATATCTTAGCTATGGTAAATAATGCTGCAATAAACATAGTTGTGCTGGTAGCTTTAGTGTGGTCTTGTTTGTAAACGTTTGGGTAAATGCCCAAAAGTGGGATTGCTGGGTCATAGGGGAGCTCTATGTGAAGTCTTTTGAAGAACCTCCACACTGCTTTCCAAAGTGGTTGAACAAGTTTACATTCCCACCAACAATTAAGTAATGTTCCCTTCTGTCCTCATCCCCTCCAGCATCTGTTGTTATTAGATTTCTTGATTTTTGCCATTCTAACTAGAGTGAGGTGGTATCTCAATGTTGTTTTGATTTGCATTTCTTTTTTTTTTTTTTTGGTCCGGTTGTGGGGCTGAACTCTGGGCCTGGGCGCTGTCCCTCAGCTCTTCAGCTCAAGGCTAGCGCTCTACCACTTGAGCCACAGCGCCACTTCTGGCTTTTCCCTTTTTGCTTATGTGGTGCTGAGGAATCGAACCCAGGGCCTCAGGCATGCAAGGCAAGCGCTCTACCACTGAGCCACCTTCCCAGCCCCGATTTGCATTTCTTTTATGGATAGGGATGTTGAGCATTTCTTCATGTGTCTATTGGCCATCCTTCTTTCTTCTTAAGAGAAGTTTCTCTTTAAGTCTTTAGCCCACTTATTTATTGGGCAGTTGTTTCTTTGAGGATTTGTGGTTGGGGGATTTAATTTTTTGAGTTCCAAATATATTTTAGATATGAGAGTCTTGTCTGTTGTATGGCTAGTGAAGATCTTCTCCCAATCCGTGAGCTTTCTATTGATCTTGCTAGCCATGTCCGTTGCAATGCAGAAGCTCTGCAACTTCATGCAATCCCATTTGTCCAACCTTTCTTTGATTTGTTGTGTTTCCGGGTCTCTATTCAGAAAATTTCGGCTTGCGCCAAGGAGTCCTAGGGTTTCTCCGTTTCCATTCTGTAATGTTTTCAGAGTGTCTGCTTTGTCTTCGAGGTCTTTGATCCATTTGGAGTTTATTCTGGTGCAGGGTGATATATAACGATCTAGCTTTAGTTTTCTATAAGTAGTTAACCAATTTTGCCACCACATTTACTGAAGAGGCTGTCTTTCTTCCATTCTATTGTTTTAACTCCATTATCGAAGATTAGATGGCTATAGGTATGTAGGTTCATTTCTGGGTTTTCAATTCTATTCCATTGGTCCTGAAGTCTGTTCTTATGCCAATATCAAGCTGTTTTGATTACTATGGCCTTATAGTCGAGTTTGAAATTTGGTATTGATATTCCTCCAGCACTGTTCTTTCTGTTGAGGAACGTTTTTGCTACTCGGGGTCTTTTATTATTCCATATGAATTTTTGGATTGCCTCTTCTATTTCCTTGAAGAATGAGGTTGGAATTTTGATATGTATCGCATTGAATTTGTAGATAGCATTGGGAAGTATTGCCATTTTCACGATGTTAATCTTTCAATCCAGGAGCATGAGAGGTTTTGCCATTTTCTAAGTTCTGCTTTGATTTCCTTGTTCAAGATTTTAAAGTTTTCATCATAGAGGTCCTTCACTTCTTTCGTTA
The DNA here is from genome assembly GCF_019054845.1 of Dipodomys spectabilis. Taxonomy (NCBI): domain Eukaryota; kingdom Metazoa; phylum Chordata; class Mammalia; order Rodentia; family Heteromyidae; genus Dipodomys; species Dipodomys spectabilis. The sequence goes on along the minus strand of NW_024870821.1, from coordinate 1,396,297 downwards.
AGTTAATTCCTAGGTATTTTATTTTTTGTGGGGCTATTATAAATGGAGTTGCTTTCCTAATTTCAGCCACACTTTTCTCATTGTTGGCATATAGAAAGGTCATTGATTTGGGGGGGTTAATTTTATACCCTGCTACTTTACCAAAGTTTTGAATCAGCTTGAGTAATTTGGGAGTGGAATCTATGGGATTCTTTAAATACAAGATCATGTCATCTGCAAAGAGGGAGAGTTTTATTTCTTCTTTCCCTATTTGGATCCCCTTTATGTCTGCATCTTGTCTTATTGCTGTTGCTAGGCATTCTCATACAAGATTGAAGAGAGGTGGAGAGAGTGGACATCCTTGTCTTGTTCCTGAGTTAAGAGGAAATGGCTTTAGTTTTTCACCATTAAGTATAATGCTGGCTGTAGGTTTGTCATATACAGCCTTCATTGTATTGAGGAATGTTCCATGGATTCCTAATTTTTCTAAAACCTTCATCATAAACGGGTGTTGGATCTTGTCGAATGCTTTTTCTGCATCTATTGAGATAACCATGTGGTTCTTATCCTTGCTTCTGTTGATGTGATGAATAATATTAATTGATTTGGGTATATTGAACCACCTTTGCATCCCAGAAGTGAATCCTGTTTGAACACGGTGTATGATTTTTTGGATGAATTGTTGAAGTCGATTGGCCAAAATTTTTTTGAGAAGTTTTGCATCAATGTTCAAGAAAGAAATGGGTCTATAGTTCTCTTTCTTTGTTGAGTACCTGCCTGGTTTTGGGATGAGGGTTATGATAGCTTCATAGAATTTGTTCGGTAGTGAACTTTCTCTTTCAATTTCATTGAAGAGTTGGAGGAGTATTGGTGTGAGCTCTGCTTTGAAAGCCTTGTAAAATTCCACTGTAAAACCATCTGGTCCTGGACTTTTCTTAGCTGGTAGGTCTCTTATTGCTGTTTCTATTTCAATGCTTGATAAGGACCTGTTAATCTGGTTTAATTCATCTTGGTTTAGTTTTGGCATGTCAATATTTGCTAGGAAAAAGTCCATTTTTGTCATGTTCTCAAACTTACTAGCATAAAGTTTTGAGAAGTATTCCCTTATAATGTTCTGAATCTTGGTTGTTTCCGTGGTGATGTTTTCATTCTCGTCTCTGAGTTTGTTTATATGGGTGTGTTCTCTTCTTTTTCTGATAAGATTTTCTAAGGTTCTGGAAATTTTGTTAACTTTTTCGAAGAACGAACTCTTTGTTTTGTTGATTTTTTCTATAGTTTTTTTGGATTCTAAATCATTTAATTCTGATATAATTTAAATTATTTCTTTCCGTCTACTGGATTGGGGTTTGTCTTGCTGCTCTTTTTCAAGGAGGATTAGATGTGTCATTAAATTGTTGGTTTCATATCTCTCCAATATGTTGATGTAGGAGCTCAGAGCTATAAACTTGCCTCTGAGTACTGCCTTTGCTGTATCCCAATGGAGCTGGTAATTTGTGTGTTCATTTGTGTTGAATAACATGAACATTTGAATTTCCTTTCTAATCTCTTCCATGACCCACTCATGATTCAGCAGTGTGTTGTTCAGCCTCCATGTGATACCGGACTTTCTTTGGTGGCTTTTGATGTTGAGTTCTAATTTTATTCCCTTGTGGTCAGAGAGAATGCAAGGTATAACTTCAATATTTCTGAATTTAGACAAGTTTGCTTTGTGGCCTAAAATGTGGTCTATTTTAGAAAATGTTCCATGTGCTGCTGAGAAAAACATGTATTCTGATGTTGCTGGGTGAAATGTTCGGTAAATGTCTGTTAAATCCAGTTGATCTATGCAGCTGTTTGGATCTGCGGTTTCTCTGTTGAATTTTTGCGGAGCTGATCTATCGAGTGGGGAGAGTGGCGTGTTAAAATCCCCAACAATTAATGTCTTTGGATCTATATGGGATTTGAGGGAAAGTAGTGTTTCTTGGATAAATTTGAGTGCTCCATTGTTTGGCGAATAGATATTTAGAATTGTAATATCCTCCTGAAAGAGAGATCCCTTAATTTGTATGTAGCGACCTTCTTTATCTGTTCTCACGAATTTTAATATGTAGTCTATTTTATATGATATTAGGATTGCAACTCCCGCCTGTTTATGGGGGCCGTTTGCTTGGTAGATTTTGTTACAGCCCTTAACATTGAAAATGTGTTTGTTTTGACGGGCAAGATGTGACTCCTGAAGGCAGCAGATAGAAGGGTCTTGTTTTTTAATCCAACAAGACAGTCTATGTCGCTTAATGGGAGAGTTCACTCCGTTAACGTTAAGAGATAAGACTGAGAGGTATTTGGGCGTTCCTGCCATGTTATTCACCTTCTTGGGGGCTGCGAAAACTGGGTTCTTCCTATGGTTCTTGGATTTTCAGTTTGGGTGAAATTTCTTGGCCTTTATTGTGGTCTTGTTGGTTTTCTATGTGTAAGACATCTTTAAGAATCTTTTGTAGGGCTGGTTTGGTGGAGGTGTATTGTTTCCATTTTTCTTTGCCATGGAAGGTTGTTATTTGGCCTTCAGTTATGAAGGAGAGTTTAGCTGGTTGCAGTATTCTTGGGTGATAGTTGTTTGTTTTTAGGTCATGGTATATATCATTCCAGGCTCTTCTTGCTTTGATTGTCTCTGCTGAGAAATCTGAGGTGATTCTAATTGGTTTCCCTTTATAGGTGATTAATCTTTTCTCCTTGACAGCTTTAAGGATCTTTTCCTTGGTTTGAGTTTATCCTGTGTGGATTATAATGTGACTGTGGGACGTCCTATTCTGGTCTGGTCTATTTGGGGTTCTAAAAGCTTCTTGTATCTAAATAGGCCTATCTTTTTGCATGTTTGGGATGTTCTCTGCTAGGATCCTGTTAAACAAATTTCCTAGACCATTAACTTCTGTTTCTAGGTGCTCCTCTACACCCATTATCCTTAGATTAGGCCTTCTGATGGTGTCTTCCAGGTGTTGGATAGATCTATCATATTTCTTGGACTTGTCTTGGATGGTTGTATGTTCTTTCTCTATAATATCTAGGCTGTCTTCAATCCCTGAGATTCGATCTTCTGCATGGTCTAACCTGCTGTCAAGACATTCTACTTGTTGTTTTTTTATTTCTTTTCCTTCTAATTGGTTGGCTTTGATGGCTTCAAATTCTTTGTTGAAGCTTTGTTTTAGATCTTGTATGAACTTCTTTACTTCCTTAATTTGGTGTTCAGTGTTTATTCTCAATTCACTTAGTTGATTGGTTATGGTTTCCTTGGACTCCCATTCCTTCTGTTAGCTTCTATTCATCATTCCCTTTGTGGTCTCCCTGACTTCCTTCAGCTCTTTGTTAATGCATTCCATGAATGCCTTTAGTGATCATTGTGTATACTCTTCCTGCTCTCTCAATTCCTGTATTACTCTTTGATTAGCTTCCTCCCATTCGTGGGATTCCTGTTGTTCTCTTTGAGTGTTCTCAGCCTGCTCACGCCATTCCTGCCTTTCTCTTTTTGTATTCTCAAGCTGCTGGTGCAAGTCCTGTATCAGTTATTGACTAGCTTCCTCACGCTTATGATATTCCTGTATAAACTTTTGGATTGCCTCCTCTCTCTCCCTATCACGCTCATACAGATTCCTTTCTATGCTTTCAATCTTTTCATTTATCATGTTTGCCAGCAGTGTTTGTAGAGCTATTTGGGAACTCTCCTCTGGATTATTCATTATCTGTTCTGTCCCCTGATTATCAAGATACCTGGATTTGCCATTTTTCTTGTGTTTTTCCTGCTTACTCTGCCCATTTGAGATGAAAATAGCATCAGTTTTGTGCTCGTACACTATCTTAAGGCAACCATCAATCAAAGTTTGCATTTGTATGGTCAATAGTCTACAGATACGATCTAATTCAACAGATACATCTATTCAACATCAAACAACTATATGTTAATTGGCTTCGAACCGCAAAGAAGACTTTGGAAAACCAGAAATTATTAGGGTTAGGGAGAGATGTGGTTAAAAAATAGGAATAGATTGATGTGGGGAGGCTAAGGGAGAGTTAATTAAGTCCTAATCTTAAAGCAGGAAATAGGTTGGGTAGTATGAAAGTAGAGAGAGAGAAAAAAAGAAGAAAGGGAAAGGGAAAAGAAAAGAAGCCAGAAAAAATTGAAAAGTAAAAATTAATAATATTATGGAGATCGAATACAATCTATTTGGAGAAGAACGTGAATATATTGACAGAAGGGGAGAGGTATAGAGGAGATGTGAAAAACTTAAGAATAAAAAAGCTTAAAATATTATATAAGTATAAAGAGATAGTACTGCTATTAAGGAATTTAAGTCTCAGAGGTTTTGAATTGAGCAAGAAATTTGTGGGTTAAGTGTGTACACAATGGGGGATAGGGTCTAATATTCAACTATGGGTTTATCTGAGGATGTGCAGGACAAGAGTTAAGTCACATAAAGAAGAACGAAAGAGAGGAAAAGGTGAAAAGGATAAGAAAGGAGGAAAAAAAGATCAGAAGTTCAGTAGAGCTAAACAAAAAACAAAAAGATAATTTAAAAAGAAAAAAAGAGAAAGAAAACAAAAAAAGAAAGAAAAACGCACACTCACGTATCCCTAAAATAAAAATTATAAGAGGGAAAAAAAAAGTTACTGGACAACAATTTTTTTTTCAAAAAAGTCAAAAATTAAAGATTAAATAATGTTTTAGAATAGAAAAAAATTTCTTTTTTATATAAGGTACCAAAAGAAGAAGAAGAAGAAGAAGAAGAAGAAGAAGAAGAAGAAGAAGAAGAAGAAGAAGAAGAAGAAGAAGAAGAAGAAGAAGAAGAAGAAGAAGAAGAAGAAGAAGAAGAAGAAGAAGAAGAAGAAGAAGAAGAAGAAGAAGAAGAAGAAGAAGAAGAAGAAGAAGAAGAAGAAGAAGAAGAAGAAGAAGAAGAAGAAGAAGAAGAAGAAGAAGAATATGTTCCTTGAATTTTTTGGGAGGGGTGGGAAAAATCCTGTATCTCCCTTGTGTCTGTAACCAGCCTCTTGTTGGAGTCTCTGGTCTGCTTGTGGTCCTGTGGCTTCTTTGGTTTCTTAAGTCAGTTTGTTTGAAAAGGCAGAGAAATGCTCTGCTCTACCCAGGATTCGGCGATCCTCCTCCCAGGCTAGTTCAATGGGAGGCTGATCTGCTTTGAGAATCACAAAAGAGGGGCATGCAGTGATGAGGCTCGGTTCTGGGGAGAGTTGAGGCCTTTCAACAAACAGTAGCTTTTCCCTGGGGCTAGTTTGTGAAAAACTCACAGAGCCCAGCCTGGAGCTATTATCAGGGTTTCTGTTTACTGAATTTCCATTGATTGTCAATGCTGCTAGAGGGAGGGGCAACCTCTGGCTCTGATTACCCAGTGAAGAAAGCCACTCCTAGGGCTGGAGCCGGAGCTGGGTGAATTTTCCCTGGGTGGAGTTGAGTCTGGCAGGTCACACCGCCATTAAGTTCTTGTGACCTGCTAAATGACTCGTTTTATTCCAAGGCTTGAGTTGGAGCTAGCAGCTCCTCCGAGCTTTGTTGGTATCCAAGATGGAGATCTCCGGTACTGGCTGGGGGAGGGGTGGCCTTCCCTCCTCTGCTCCCTGAGAAGGAATGAGGACGTCAGGCTTCTACTCACGCCGAGTCTTGGTTCCTGGGTGGTCTCTGGTCTGCGAACTGCAGGATGAAGATGTCCTCTCCTTGTCGGTTCTTGCTGTTGTTGAGTAGAATCTGCTCACCTACTGCGTCTGGCTTCTTCGTCCCGGACTCTGTGTGGCTCAGGTATGGCTCCTGCGCTCTTCGCCACCGCCACAGCTGCCTGCGTGGTGGCTGCTGGCTAGAGCTCAGATCTGTCTCCTTGCCTGGATTTTCCCTCTCTGGCCTGACTCTGTCCTGTGATGGCACACTTGGTGTGGTTTTCTGGCTTAGGACTATTCACTGGATCTCTAAAACTGCTTTCTATGCGAGAGCTTGTTTAGATTCCAGCTTCTCCTCTGCCATCTTCCCGGAACTGATGGGTATCCTTTGTACTCACTTCCCCATTACCTTGTTTTTTATCCCTGTGAACAACTTCAGTCTACTTTCCATGGGATAGCTTTGTTTTCATTACATGTAGTTACTCACTGATAGTCAAAGAAAAAGGTTGTTTGTAAAAGGAAAAGTACTTTTACGTCACAGGTTAAAAGTATCTTATCCATCCCAATTATTACTATGAGATAAAATTTATAATAGTAATAAAAGTGAAAAGGAATTCCTAGATCTGTTGTTTTACCATTTAGAATGGCAAATAATAATATCACATCACAGTTGTAACTCTTAAATAAGTCAAGGGTAACTCCTTGTCCCTCTCATGTTCCCACAAACCAGTGGATCCTGAATGATGATAGTAGACCACCAGAAATTCTAAGTAGCAGACATGAAGCATGAAAGAGAAAGTGAGGAAATGAGAGAGAGTATAAGAGAGAGAGAAATATCATAATACTGAAAGTGCATAACAGATAAATAAGAGCTATATGAGAATATTAATACGGCTATCTTTAGACACTACATGTACATTTGAAGGTATTTGTTGTATAATAACCAATCAACATAAAATATAAAGATTTTCATGCATGTCGGAGGAAGATGGTAGAGGAGAACCTGGAGGCTAAACAAGTTCTCACATACAAAGCAGTTTTAGTGTTCCAGTGAACAGTACTAGCCTAGATAATCACACCAAGTGTGCCATCACTGTACACAGAGTTTGACTAGAGAGGGAAGATCCAGGCAAGAAGACAGATCTGAGCACTTGCCAAGAGCCACGGTTATGGCAGCATCTGTTGCACCCATAGCCACCATATCTACAACAGAGAGTCCAGGACAAAGTCGCCATATGCGGTGGGTGAGTGGATTCTACTCAACACCAACAAGAACTAAAAAGGAGCAGATAAATTCATCCTGCAGATCACAGAGCAGAGATACCCAGGAACAAAGACTCCTGCCTGAGTAGAATCCTGACATCCTCACTCCTTCTCATGGAGCAGAGGAGGGAAGGCTGCCCCTCCCCCGACCCCACCAGACATCATCTTTGATACTGAGAAAGGCCAGGGTGAGCAACTATCTCCAACTCAGGCCTTGGAAGAAAACAAAAGAGTCAGTTAGCAGGTCACAGGTATCTGACCTGACCTTCCAGGCTCAGACCCACCCAGGAGAAAGTCACCTAGCCCAAACAGAGAGATTTCTGCCTTCACAGAGGAGTGACTATCTTCACTGGGTTAACAGAACCAGAGGCTTCCCCTACCTACAGCAGCCTAGACAATCAATTGAAATTCAATAAACATAAACATTGAGAATGTCTCCAGGCTGGGGTCTGAGAGTCTCAGGAGCTAGATCCTCAGGGAAAAGCTACTGTTTGCTGAAAGGCCTCAACCCTACCCAGAACTTAGCCTCATCACAGCATCTCCAAACTAGAGGAAAGAGCCATCTTTCTCTTTCGTGATACTCAAAGCAGATCTCCCTCGCACTGAACTAGCCTGAAAGAGGATCACAAAATCCTGGATAAAGCGGAGAATTTTATTGACTGCTCAAACAAACTGATGTAAGAAATCAATCAGGCCACAGGAAAACCAAACACCACAAGCAGACCAGAGACTCCACGAAGAGACTGGTTACAGACACAGGGGAGATACAGGATCTTTCCATTCCTCAACCCCAACCAAAAAAAAAATTAAAGAACCATTTTTTAAAATTTTTAAATTGTTTTCTATTAATCGTTTTTTTTTTCTTCTTCTCCTAATTTTTATTTTAGGTGTGTGTATGTGTGTGTGTGTGTGTGTGTGTGTGTGTGTGTGTGTGTGTGTGTGTGCATTAAAAAAAAAAATCTCTATTGACCTTTTGGTCCTTTTTAACTTTTTTTTATTTTTTTGATTCTTTTCATTTTTTTGTCTTTCTTTTTTTGTGTGTGACCTAATTGCTCTTTTGACTCATCCCCAGATAAATACCTTTCATCGATTATTAGAACTTATCCCCCATTGTGTACATAATTAATCCAGAAATGTATTACTTAATTCACAAACTTTTATGCTTAACTTTTTAATAGCAGTATTATATATTTATACCAGATAATTTTCAAGTAAATACTTTTAAGAATTTTTATTTTTTAGTTTTTCATGTCTCCTTTCTATCATCCCCTTCCTGTCATCCTATACTTTTCTTCTCTCAATATCACTTCTTTAAAGTTACACAATTTTTAAATGTTTCACTTTTTAAATTTAAATTTTTGTTTTTTCATTTTTGATTGTCTTTCTTTTAATTTCTCTCCTATAATTCTGTCCAATCCCTTTCCCTCTCTGAGATTAGGACTTGGTTAAATTTACTTTAATCTCTCCACATACTTCTAATCCTATTTTCCCCACATTTCTCCCTAAACATAATAATTTCTGATTTGAAAAATTCGTCTTTGCTGTTCTTAGCCCATTAATGCATAGTTGTTTGATGTTGAATAGATTGTATCTGTTGAACTAGGTTGTATCTGCAGCCATTTTGTCTATGCAACTACAGGACATTCCTTGATGCTTGCCTTAAAATAGTATTTTAGCAAAAAATTGGTGTCACTTTCATATCAAGTGTGCAGAACAAGCCAGAAAACATGAGAAAAATGGCAAGTCTGGATATCTCAATTCTCATTCATGATAATCCAGTGACAGAACAGTTAATGAATAATCCAGAAGAGAGTTCCTGCAAAGCACTACAAACACTACTGGTAAACGTGGTGAATGAAAAGAATGAAAGCTTGCAAAGGACTCATTTTGAACCTGATAGGGAGAGAGAGAGGAGGCAAACCAAACATTAATACAGGAATCTCATGACTGTGAGGAAATGACTCAAAGACTGATACAGTAGTTGCGTGAACAGGTTGAGAACAGTCAAAGAGAAATAAAGGAATTGTGTGAGCAGGCTGAGAACAGTCAAAGGGAAAAAATGGAATTGCCTGAGCAGGCAGAGAACAGATGAAGAGAGACAGGAATTGCGTGAGCAGGCTGAGAAAAGTCAAAGAGAACTACAGGAATTGCATGAACATGCGGAAGCTAATCAAAGCGTAAGACAGGAACTGTGACACCGGTATGAGAATAGACAAAGATCAATAAAGGCATTCATGGTATCCATAAACAGACAGCTGAAAGAATTCAGGGAGACCACACAGGGAATGCTGAATGGAGCCCAACATCAGGAATGAGAGTCCAAGTAAACCATAACCAATCAACTAAGTGATTTGAAAACACCAAATTAAGGAAGTAAAGAAGTTCATAGAAGATCTAAAGCAAAGCTCCAACAAAGAATTTGAAGCCATCAAAGCCGACCAATTAGAAGGAAAAGAAATAAAAAATCCAAGTAGAAAGACAACAGTAGGTTAGAGCATGCAGAAGATCGAATCTCGGGGATTGAAGACAGCCTAGGTATTATAGAGAAAGAACATACAACTATCCAAGACAAATCCAAGAAATATGATAGATCTATTCAACATTTGGAATACACGATCAGAAGGCCTACTCTGAGGACAAATGGTGTAGAGGAGCACGTAGAGACAGAAGTTAATTGTCTAGGAAATTTGTTTAACAGGATCCTAGCAGAGAACTTTCCAAACAAACAAAAAGATAGGCCTATTCAGATACAAGATGCTTGTAGAACCCCAAATAGACCAGACCAGAACAGCACTTCCCATTGTCACATTATAATCCACACAGGACCAATTCAGACCAAGAATAAGTTCCTAAAAATGTCAAGGAGAAAAGATCAATCATCTATAAAGGAAAACCAATTAGAATCACCTTATATTTTTCAGCATAGATAATTAAAGCAAGAAGAGCCTGAAAGGCTGTATACCATGCCCTAAAGACAAACAATTTTCAACCAAGAATACTGTACTCATCTAAACTCTCCTTCATAACTGAAGGTCAAATAAAATCTTTCCAAAGCAAAGAAAAACTGAAAAATGTATCTCCACCAAACCAGCCCTATAAAAAATACTTAAAGATGGCCTACACACAGAAAACCAACAAGACCACAATAATGGCTAAGAAACCACACCCAAACTGAAAATCCAAGAACCATAGGAAGAACCAAGTTTCCACAGCCCCCAAGGAGGTGGATAGCATGGCAGGAGCTACCAAACACCTCACAGTCCTACTTCTCACATTAACGGACTTAAAGCTCCAATTTAGCGAAATAGACTGTCTAGTTGTATTAAAAAGCAAGATAATTCTATCTCCTGCCTTCAGGAGGCACACTTTACCTATAAAACAAACACGTTTTTATAATGAAAGGCTGGAATGAAATCTACCAAGCAAATGGCTGCAATAAACAGGAAGAAGTTGCTATAATAATATCAGATAAAATATGCTTCGAATTCAAATTAGTGAAAAGAGATAAAGAAGGTCGCTACATACGACTTAAGGGTTCTCTACTTCAGGAGGATATTACAATTCTAAATATAGAATCAGCAAACAATGGAGCACCAAAATTTATCCAAGAGACACTATTTTCCCTCAGATCTCACATAGATCCAAAGACATTAATAATTGAGGATTTTAACACACCACTATCCTCAGTATATAGATCAAATCAGCAAAAAAATCAACAGAAAAACCGCAGATTTATACAACTGCATAGAGCAAATAGATTTAACAGACATCTACTGAATATTTCATCCAGTAGCGTGAGAATACACGATTAACTCTGCAGTACATGGAACATTTTCCAAAAGAGATCACATTTTAGGTCACAAAGCAAACTTGTCCAAATTCAGAAACACTGAAGTTACACCTTGCATTCTTTCAGACCACAAGGGAATAAAATTAGAACTCAACACCAAAAGACACCAAAAAAGTCTTGTAACACATGGAGGCTGAACGACACACTGTTGAATAACCAGGGGGTCATGGAAGAGATTAGAAAGGAAATTCAAATGTCCATGATATTCAACAAAAATGAACACACAAATTACCAGTTCCCAGTTCCTCTGGGACACTGCAAAGGCAGTACTCAGAGGCAAGTTTATAGCTCTGAGTTCCTACACCAACAAATTAGAGCAATCAGAATCCAACCACTTAATGAGACATTTGAACCACCTTGACAAAGATCAGCAAGATAAACCCCAATTCAATAGATGGAAAGAAATAATTAACATTAAATCAGAGTTAAACGAATTAGAATAAAAAAAAAAACAGAAAGAATCTACAAAACAAAAAGTTGGTTCTTTGAAAAAATTGACAAACCCTTAGCAAATCTTATCAGAAAAAGAAGGAACATACCCAAATACATAAACTCAGATGTGAGAATGGAAATATCATCACAGAAACAACCAAGATTCTGAACATTATAAGGGAATATTTTCAAACCTTTATGCTAATAGGTTTGAAAACTTGGCAGAAATGGACCCATTGCTAGCAATTATCAACATGCAAATACTAAACCAAGATGAGTTAAAGCATCTTAAGGGGCTCATATCAAGCGTTGAAATAAACACACCAATAAGAGACCACCCATCTAAAAAAATCCCAGGAACTGATGGATTTACAGCAGAATTGTACAAGACCTTCAAAACAGCTCACACCAATTCTGCTCCAACTCTTCAATGAAATTGAAAGAGAAAGTTCACTACCGAACTCATGCTATGAAGCCATCATAACCTTCATCCCAAAACCAGGCAGGGAATAATCAAAGAAAGAGAACTATAGACCCATTTCTTTGATGAACATTGATGCAAAGCTTTTCAACAAAATCTTGGCCAATCGAATTCAACAATTCCTCCAAAAAATCATATACCACTATCATACAGGATTCATTTCTGGGATGCAAACCTGGTTCAATATACACAAATCAACTAATATAATTTATCACATCAACAAGAGCAAGGATTAAAATCACATGGTTATCTCAACAGATGCAGAAAAAGCATTGGACCAGATCCAACACCCCTTTATGATGAAGGTTCTGGAAAAATTAGGATCCATGGAACATTCCTCAATACAATAAAAGCTGCATATGGAAAACCTACAGCCAGCATTATATAATTAATAGTGAAATACTAAAGCCATTTCCTCTTAACTCAGGAATGACACAAGGATGTCCACTCTTTCAACTTCTCTTCAATTTAGTATTAGAATGCCTAGCTACAGAAATAAGACAATATTCCATAAAAGGGATCCAAATAGAGAAAGAAGAAGTAAAATACTCCCTCTTTGCAAATGACATGATCTTGTACTTAAAGAATCCCACGGATTCCACTTCCAAATTACTCAAACTGATTCAAAACTTTGGCAAAATAGCAGGGTATAAAATTAACCCCCAAAATTAATTTCTTTTCTGTATGCCAACAATGAGAAAAGCGTGGCTCAGTTCAAGAAAGCTTTTCCATTTGTAATAGCCCCACAAAAATAAAATACCTAGGAATTAACTTAACCAAAGCAGTGAAAGACTTCTATGATGAAAACTTTAAAAATCTGAAAAAGGAAATCAAAACAGAACTTAGAAATTGGCAAAACCTCCCATGCTCCTCGATAGGAAGGATAAACATTGTGAAAATGGCAATATTTCCCAAGGCTATCTACAAGTTCAATGCCATACTTATCAATATTCCAAACGCATTCCTCAAGGAAATAGAAGAGGCATTCCAAAAATTCATATGGAACAACGAAAGACCCCCAATTGCAAAAAGCGATCCTTAACAGAAAGAACAGTGTTGGAGGAATATCAATACCAAACTTCAAACTCTACTACAAAGCCATATAAATTAAAACTGTTTTGTACTGGTACAAGAACAATGGAACAATAGAATAGAATTAAAACCCCAGAAATGAACCTACAGACCCATAATCATCTAATATGCAATAAAGGATCTAAAAAGATAAAATCAAGGGAAGACAGACTGTTCAGTAAATGGTACTGGCAAAATTGGTTAATCACTTGTAGAAAATTAAGGCTAGATCCTTATATATCACCCTATACCAGAATCAACTCCAAATGGATCAAAGACCTCAGAGTCAAAGCAGACATTCTGAAAACATTACAGGATGGACTAGGAGAAACACTAGGTCTCCTTGACAAAGGCTGAAATTTTCTAAAAAGAAACCCAGAAGCACAACGAAGGAAAGAAAGGTTGGACAAATGGGATTGCATGCAATTGCAGAGCTTCTGCATGGCAAAGGACATAGCTAGCAGGATCAATAGAAAGCCCACAGAATCTGAGATGATCTTCTCTAGCCATACAACCGACAAGGGTTTCATATCTAAAATAGACCTGGAAAACAAAAAATTAAATCCTCCAACAACAAATACTCAACGAAAATACTGTCCAATAAATAAGTGGGCTAAAGACATAAAGAGAAACTTCTGTGAAGAGGAAAGGTGGGTGACCAATAAACACATGCTCAACCTCCCTAGCCATAAAAGAAATGCAAATCAATCAACATTGAGATATCACCTCACATAAGTTAGAATGGCTATAATCAAGAACTCTAAAACCAACAGATGCTGGAGGGGATGTGGACAAAAGGGAACCTTAATGCATGTTTAGTGTGTGTGTAATCTTGTTCAACCACTTTGGAATGTAGTATGGAGATTCCTCCAAAGACTCCACATAGAGCTTCCCTATGACCCAGCAATCCCACTTTTGGGCATTTACCCAAATGATCACAAACAAGACCATATTAAAACTACCAGCACAAATATATTTATTGCAGCATTACCATAGCTAAGATATGGAACCAACCCAGATGCCCCTCAGTAGATGAATGGATGAAGAAAATGTTGTATATATACACAATGGAATTCTATATCTCTATCTGAAAGAATGATATTGCCCCAGGAAATGGAAACTTGGAAAAATTATATTAAGTGAAGAAAGCCAGGTCCAAAGAATCATAGGTCCCATGGTTTCACTTATTAGCAATTGCTAGTGTATGTCTGAGACACGCAGAAATTGTTAGATAAGTTGATGTTAGGTGAAATGAACCGCAAGATAAGAATTCAAATTTATTTTTCTTTCCTGTAATTATTTCTAACATATTTATAAGGTAATTTCTTTGTTACTTTGTATGTCCCTCCCGCATGGTATAACCCCTGTTTTCACTGTATTTGATGTTGGTATAATTTGTGGAGGGGAAGGGAAAAACATTTTTAAATAGGGATACAGGTGGACCCATTGCAACAATGGGATATACAAAACATTATGTCAAAAAAACGAATTTTACAACTTTGGGTGGGGGGAAGTGGGATGGGGAAACGGGATGTAAGGGGGGTGAGATTGGAAGGGATGGTAAGGGGAAACAAAGGAGTATGCAACAATGCTTGATAAGAAATGTACTCATTACCTTGCCCATGTAATTGTAACCCCTCTGACTGGTATTTTCACACTTAAAAAAAAAAACAGGATAAACCATAAAATATAAAGTGATTTTGATAAAAAAATAAAAAATTATTCAGAATAAATTATCAATAAAAAAACAATCTTTACAGAAGCAAACTCTCAGAGATATTACATGGCTTTGTAAAGGATAAAGTGGCTGAATTTAATATAAATTTAGAAGTATGACCATTCAAAAACATAAAAAGATATTCTTTATTTCATTATATAACCCAAAGCAGAAAGTAAATGTTGTTTAGATGATTTTTTAAAACACAGTCTTTCAGGTGCTGGGAGGGTGGTTCAGTGTAGAGTGCTTGCCTTGCATGCATGAGGTCCTGGGTTTGATTCCTCAGCACCACATAAGAAGAAAAAGATGGAAGAGTTGCTGTGACTCAACTAGTAGCACTAGCCTTGAGCTGAAGAGCTGAAAGACAGCACCCAGGACCCAGAGTTCAAGCCCCACAACCAACAAAAACAAAACAAACAAAACACAATCTCTCACTTTTGTGTGCACAACATTGTAACACTAGTGCTTCAGTCTAGGGCTAAGATTTTAGGTGTGGACAGTTATCAACACTCCTGATTCAGATTCTAATTGATAAAATGTTTAATCAATGTTTTGTTTTTACTAATTTTGCTTTTTGTAAATTCACATATACCTATAAAAAACAGAGTGGCCATCCCAATAACATTCTCAAAGTACTTCCTAATGATGACTTACAAAAAGTTGTATTATATTACAACAAGGAAAACAATGCTACAAATAAGGAAAACCAATACATAAATATTAATGATTAATAAAATAAAAAAAACAAAACAATTACCACTGTTTCCAATATTTGAAATGTACTACATATTCGATTTATTATTTTCTCATATTGCTGTACATTTAAAACTGCCTAAGTCTATGATGTTAAACCAGAATTTTATAGGCTATCAATAGCTTTTAAAGTTACTCACTAAGATTATTATTTATGGTTCATCTCATCATTTGTATATGGCTTATACCATCATTTGTTCCTCGCTAACATATAAAGTAAGTAAGCCCTTAAATTTTAACAGAAACTGTGAAGGTAATGTCTTAAATCTTCACTCTGCTTCTTTACACAAACAATTTGCAACTTCTCATTAGTACAGTTTCTATAAACTCTGAAATGTACATACTTAGTAGTGTATGACTGCTACCATGAATCTTATATGCTTTGTGGAAAAGTTTTACAACCTGCTAAATAGTCTAAATTTTGGCATATACGAGCAAATTCCCAAAATTAAACATATTTAAAACATTAAAACTTTTAACAAACCTTAACACTTTCTATAGTGTTCATTATCACAGGTTCCTTGTACAGAATAATTGAATTCCTCCTCCAACACTTGCGTTGAACAACAAATGTCTGGAATTATTTTGTTTTTGACATGTCAATCTTGACTTTATTCTTAAATGTGTTATTATGTAAAAAATACATGGTTCTAAAATTTCACGACAATTCTTTTGAATTTAATTTTTGTGGAATTGTCTACTTTAAGAAAATCAATTACACTTTTTATATAAAAAATGTTCTGTGCTCAATTCAGTAGTACATACACTAACATTGGAACAATAAAGAGAACAATAGCCCCTGACTGAGGATGACACGCAGGTTCGTGAAGCATTCCCGATTTTTAAAAGAACAGATGCTGGATGGGCTTTGGACAGAAGGGAATCTTAATGCATTGTTGTTGGGAGTTTAAACTTGTTCGAAGACTTTGGAAAGTAGTATGGAGGTTCCTCAAAAAACTACATAGAGTGCCTCTAAGACCCAGCAATCCCATTTTGGGCATTCATCCAAATGATCACAAACAAGACCATACTAAAACTACCAGCAAAACTATGTTCATTGCAGCATTATTTACCATAGCTAAGATACATAACCAAACCCGATGCCCCACAGTAAATGAATGGATCAAGAAAGTGTATGTATTTGTGTGTGTGTGTGTGTGTGTGTGTGTGTGTGTGTGTGTGTGTGTGTGTGTGTGTGTGTACTGCAATTCTATGCCTCCATCCGAAAGAATGGCATCACCCAGTTTTCTAGGAAATGGAAAGACTTGGAAAAAATTATATTAAGTGAATTAAGCCAGGCCCAAAAAGAAACATATATCCCATGGTTTCCTTATTTGCAATAACTACTATGTGTCTGAGACAAGCAGAAAACATCATATAACTTGATGTTAAGCAACATGAACCCCAAGGTAAGGATTCAAATGGTTTTTCTTTCTTGTGATTGTTTCTAACATATTTATAAGATGATTTCTTTGTTGCTTTGTATGTTTTTCCTGCAAGCTAAAGCCCCTGTTTTCAATGTATTTGATGTTGGTATAATTTGTGAAGGGGAAGAGAAACACAAATTGTTTAAATAGGGATGCAGGTGGACCCATTAAAATGAGATGAACAAGTCGTTATGTCAAAAAATGATTTTGGCCGGGGGGTGGAGGGATGTAGATGGTGAGGGGGCTGGAGTGGGGGAGGTTTGGTGGGGGTGGGGAGTGGGAGATGGGCAGGGATCGGAAGAGGAAAGAAAGGAGAAGGCAACAATGCTTGATAAAAAATGGAATTCTATGCTTCCATCAGAAAGAATGACATTGTCCCATTTGTTAGGAAATGGAAAGACTTGGAAAAAATTATATTAAGTGAAGTAAGCCAAGCCCAAAGACACGTAAGTCCCATGGTTTCCCTTATTTGCAATAACTAGTATATGTCTGAGTCAAGCAGGAAAGGTCAGATAAGTTGATGTTAGGGGAATGAACCCCAAGACAAGTATTCAAATGTATTTTGTTTTTTTTTCTTTCAGGCAATTTTTCTCTAACATATTTATAAGACGATTTCTATGTTGCTTTTTATGTCCCTCCCACAAGGTATAACCCATGCTTTCACTGCATTTGATGTTGGTATAATTTGTGGAGGGGAAGGAAAAAAACAAAAACAATTCGTTTAACCAGGGATACAGGTGGACCCATTGCAACAATGAGATGTACAAGTCATTATGTCAAAAAATGAACTTTACAACTTTGGGGGGAGGAGGACCGGGTGGGGGAAGTGTGGGAGTACAGGAAGGGGTGGGAAGGGGAAGCAAAGAGGAGGCAACAATGCTTGATAAGAAATGTACTCGTTATCTTGCCCATGTAATTGTAACTCCTCTGTCAGTATTCTCACAATAAAAAAAAAAAAAAAAAAATGCACTCAATAACTCGCCCATGTAATTGTAACCCCTCGGTATGGTATTTTCACAATAAAAAAAGAAGCATAGGTCCTATGGTATCCCTTATTTGCAATAACGAATGTATGTCTGGGATGAGCAAAGAAGGCATGGTAAGGCGAAAAAAAGGAGGAGGCAACAATGCTTGATAAGAAATGTACACATTACCTTTTCCACGTAATTGTAACTCCTCTGTATGGTATTTTCACAATTAAAAAAAAAAGAAAAGGTCAAAAGCATGTGCATATGACTAGATAAGATGATGTTAAGGTAAATGAACCCCATGATAGGGACACAAGTGGTTTTTTATTTCTTTCTGTTGTTTCTAATATATTTATAACGTATGATGTGATTTTTTTATATGTGCGCCCCCCACAGTTAAACCCCTGTTTTCACTGTATCTGATGTTGGTGCACCTCCATCTTATATATACACTTTTCTAATTTGGGGATGGAAAGGGAAAAAACAAAATGCTTAAATAAGGATACAGTATGACCCATTGCAACAATGTGACGCACAAGACAGTATGGTGAAAAACGAACTTTACAATTTAGGCGGGGTGGGAGGAGGGGATGTACTTGTGGAGGTAAGAGGGAAGGGATGGTGGGGGAAAACAAAGGAGGAGGTAACAATGCTTGATAGGAAATATACTCATTACCTTTTTTATTAACTGTAACCACTATGTACAGTACTTTTACAATAAAAAAACATAAAAATATTCTTGGATGGAAGAGAATATTTCCCCTATTTTACCTATTTAATATCATTAACAAAGAAATTAATGCAAAACACTGATATGAAGATATTTTGCATAAATGTGTGTGTGTATGTATGTATGTATGTATGTGGGTGCCTGCTCATTTTCGTTCTCAGAGTTAGAATTCAGTGCATCAAGTTCTCCCTAGGCCATTCCTCTCTAGATTGATGAGCTACTATATAAGCGAAATCTCCATTCTTGGCTCTTTGCTAGTTCATTAATTTAAAAAAAAAAATAATTTCATGAATATTTTTTGTCCTGATTGGCTTCCAAGAGTTATCCATAGATCTCAGGTTCCTGAGCACATACCCGAGTAGACAGGATTACAGGTGTGACCAACCATCACAAGGCTTTCAGAATAATTTAAAAAGTAGAAGAAAATTTACTTCATAAAGGCTTGTTTATCATCTCCTGCTTTTAAAGCATTTTGGAGTGATTATATGTGAATTTATTTCATTTTTGGATTCTTAAAAGACAGTAAGTGATGGTATTTAAAAGTTTTAATCCTTTTTTTTTATGGGTCATGTGGCTTGAACTCTGGGCTTGGGCGCTGTCCCTATGCCTTTCAGCTGAAGGCCAGTGCTCTACCCCTTGAACCACAGTGCCACTTCTGCTTTCCTAGTGGTTTATTGGATATGAGAGTATCACAGACTGTCCAGCCTGGGCTAGCTTTGAAGCGCAATCCTCAGATCTCAGCTTCCTCTGTAGCCAGGATTATAGGTGTTAGCCACCAGCTACCGGCTAGTTTTAGTACTTTTTAAAACATATACTGGAACTGTGGAACAGAAGAAATTTGTCTCTCTTTAGACCTCAATTTATGAGCTCAACTCTGAGCATAACCCAATGTCACCAATACAGTCCGTGTTGAAGACAAAATGTGACAGAAAACAATTACCGTGGGCAATAATTGCTATCTTGGACAACATGAATATTGAATTGAGAGTGTAAGGGAATGGAGAGGATTTTACCTACTTTTTTATTGCTGACTTTTGGAAATTTTGACTCATTTCCTTCCCCACTGTGTGTCTTTGCGTCATACACTTAGTGCCTTTAATTACAATATTTCCTAACACTAAAATGGTAATAATATTAGAATTATAGCAAATGTTTTCTTAAGAATTAAGAGAAATAAAACTTGTGAAATACTTGACATAAACTTCTAGGAATGAGCTTACAATTACATGGGCAAGATAATGAGTATATTTCTTTTTTTTTTTCACATTCTTTTTATTTTATTTTATTTGAGAACATACTGTACAGAGGGGTTACAATTACATGGGCAGGATAATGCATACATTTCTTACCAAGCATTGCAGCCTCCTCCTTTGTTTACCCTTCACCTCCCTTCCCAGCCTCCCCCCTCCCTCCTACCCAATATGAGTATATTTCTTATCAAGCACTGTTGCCTCCTTCTTTGCTTCCTGTTTCCATCCCTTCCCATCTCCCCCCACACCCCCCCTCCCACCCACCCCCACCAAAGATGTAAAGTTCGTTTTTCGACATAAGGACTTGTTTCATCTCATTATTGCAATGAGTCCACCTGCATCCCTATTTAAACGATTTGTTTTTTCCCTTCCCCTCCACAACTTACACCAACATCAAATACAGTGAAAGCATGGGTTATACCATGAGGGACGGACATACAAATCAACAAAGAAATCATCTTATAAATGCTCGAAACAATTGCAATAAAGAAAAAAACAATTGAATCCTTATCTTGGGGTTCATTTCACCTAACATCAATGTATCTGACCTTTTCTGCTTGACTCAGACATATACTAGTTATTGCAAATAAGGGAAACCATGGGACCTATGTTTTTTTGGACCTGGCTTAATTCACTTAATATAATTTTTTCCAAGTCTTTCCATTTCTTAACAAATGGGGCAATGTCATACTTTCTGATGGAGGAATAGAATTCCATTGTGTATATATATATCACATTTTCTTCATCCTTTCATCTAGTGAGGAGCATCTGGGTTTGTTCCATATCTTAGCCATGGGAAATAATGCTGCAGTAAACATAGTTGTGCTGGTAACGGACAAGGGTCTCATATCTAAAATATACCTGGAACCCAAAAAAATTAAATCCCCCAACAACAAATCCTCAAAGAAACAACTGCCCAATAAATAAGTGAGCTAAAGACTTAAAGAGAAACTTCTCTGAAGAGGAAAGGAGGATGGCCAATAGACACATGAAAAAAAGCTCAACCTCTCTAGCCATAAAAGAAATGCAAATCAAAACAACATTGAGATACCATATCACCACAGTTAGAATGGCTATAATCAAGAACTCTAATAACAACAGAGGCTGGAGGGGATGTGGACAGAAGGGAACCTTAATGCATAATTGTTGGGAGTGTAAACTTGTTCAACTGCTTTGGAAAGTAGTATGGAGGTTCCTCCAAAGACTCCACATAGAACTCCTCTATGATCCAGCAATACCACTTTGGGGCATTTACCCAAATGATCACAAACTAGCCAGCAGTTTTTTAAAATACTAAATAGAATGCAATAAGCATTACAAAAGCCTTTACATGTAACAAGAAACCAGAAGGAATGTTCTCTATTGACCATGCTCTGCTTCAAAGGCAGCCAGGTGGATAGCTTCCCATGCTGTAAATCAAACTGGTTTTATTATGTGTTGGCAGTATAGAAACATCAGGGACAGAATAATGAAGGAATGTTGTAGACTGAGGTTAAGTACATATGAAAATGTGCAAAACTGATGAAAATGTAAAAGTCTCTGAGTAGTATATTGTGTTTTACATCATTTAAGTTAAATTGCAAATTAGGGAAGACCTAGAGGAATGAATTCTTTTTGATAGCCAATCAAAGGTCCTTAGAAGATTGAACTCTTTCCTCATTCTTGTAGAGAAATCATCAGATGAGAGGAACTCTATTGTTTTTTTGGTTCTTTCCATTTATACTTCAGTTTGAAATCTGAACTACATGAGACTGAAAGAAACCTAGAAAAATTAGACACGCAGGCTTTGGAAAGAGCCATGAACGAAAAATAAATAAAATACATATAGCCTTGTAAAAGGTCTAACTAAATTTATTTATATAGTCTTAAGTGTAAACAGAAAATGATTCAAACAATATAATGCAACAGTGTTACTCACAAGACAATACGTTGGAAATAGTCTTGGGGGGGCATTGGGATGGAAGAGGGAGAAAAATAGGGGAAGGGATAACAAGTTATAAAAGAAATGAATTCATTATCTTACTTATGAAACTATAACCCCTCTGTACATTAATTTGACAATAAAATTTAAATAAAAAACATAAAATACATGATAGCAAGCAGCAATACAGGAGATGTGAGTGGGGGAAATACTGTACTATACAAAGAAGAATAAAACAGCTGTGGGGAGCAGTAATTTGACTTTAACATAAGAAGTAATAAACTTGCATACAGATTTTCAGCCTCATGTCAGTCAGTAAATAGGGAAAACAAAATACACAATCAGTAAACCAATAGAGATAAAATAGAAAACTAAACAATTAAGGTGAAGAGATTACATGGACCAAGAATAAAAAAATGACACAATTATTAAACAAATAACAAGCTGGTAAGTTAAAAAAATATTACTAATAATTCTAGTAATGTTTTTTTACCTCACAACTTATAAGAACTACATTTCAAATCACAGTTTAATAGTATATCATTTTAAAAATAGGTTACTTATTATTGATTTCTTAATATTGAATATTTAATATATAATTTTAATTTCAGTAGCTATAGAAAAGAAAGTGCAACTAAGTTTAATAATATATTTCATGAATTGTACAATTGAGAAGCATTAGAATTTTAAAAAATAACATATCAATATTGTTTCATTTCTGTGAATTAATGTAATAATTCAAAATATATTCTACACTTAGCACTCATCTTAACATCAAATAATAAATTATTGCACATGACTTGGTATTAGATGGGAGGGTTCAGCACTGTGGTAATATTCACACCACACAGTACATCAGAGTTTGACTCCTCTCATCTACCTTAAATTGTGGAAATTTGATTTCTACATGCATGTTAAATTCCTACCTAGGTAACATCTATAAAATTACTTACAATTATATATATGAGGAGTGTTTCAGATGATACTTAAAAGTCACATTCATTAATTAATTTTTATTGTTTTCTACCAAATAAATATTTATAGAGAGACTGAATTTCTGAATAGATAGTTGATGGTGTATGGGTGCTTGATTACACTTATTGAGGATTATTTTATATTTCTGCCATTGTTTCTACAATTGGATTTAATTTTCCATAAAGGGTTAAGTGTATTATATTGGATATATAAAAGTAAACTGAATGTTTATTATATTAATATTTTGCCACTTGTCTAATCCCAAGTTTAAATTATCCATATGTTTGAAGTAAAGAAAATAACAACAGATCTAAAAAAGATAAATAAGTGTGTAGTGGACAAGTATTTTCACCTTTATTTTGATAGTTGTTCCTCTTTTACACTACAGAATATTCTAGGGAAAATGTGCTCAAGTCTGACCACAACTGCAGAATATTATGGTTTGGTCTATCATAAGAGAAGGAAGGAAGGGGTTCCTTCCTTCCAAAAGTCTGCTCCCAGGTATGTGATCTGTTTTATGGTGGTGACTTGTAAATGAACATTTTTGACAGTCAACCTTGAAAAGCCATCTTGATAGACCATTTTTTGTAAGTGGTTACATTGGATTATCCATGGCTTTTCAAGGATGCCCGATTGCCTCATTTTGAGACAATTAAAACAGGAATTTATTCAGCTGTTCTTTGTATCTTTAGGAGAAAAACCCATTGACTCTAGGCCTGGGGATCAATGGTGCCCAGAGAAGCTACTACCTTGAATAGTAATCCTAGACCTCTAAAAACAAAACAAAACAAAACTCCAGTAGGCACATCCACTCAGGGCAACTATCACAGCCTACATGAAGTCAGGCAAAATATAGAAGCTGAGAGTCATTTAGCTGATAACGAATATATTTTTATGAGGCAGGCTGAAATGAGACTTCAGAGAGAGGGTCAAAAGACTGATCAGAGAGACTAAAATTGGTCACACGAAGATTGGAAAATACAATTCCTTGTAGAGCAAATAAATCTTAGAAAGCCTGTGCATATAAGAACAAAACAGCAGACCAACTTCCAGAAAAGTGCACTCTCTTAGAGGTCAGTTTAATGAATTATCAATGGAAATCTTTGCATTCTTAAATATTTGACCACATGTAGGAGAAGGCCAATTGCTGAAGAGAAAGAAAATGTCATCACTCTGTTACGAGGTCCAATATCACATTAGGAAGGAATCAAGCACAGGTTTGTAATAAAAAGAGAAAAAAACATTCCAAATGAGGGTTTCATTTGTTTTGATGTAACAGTTTCTGATTTAGGTGCTAGCAATTACCAAACAATTGATCCAGTCCCACAGCTGAGTTGATATTTACTGCAGTATTCCCACATGAAGGAAAAGAGAAAATTTACAAATGTCTGATGAAATGAGTTGAGGGTGATGTGTTCTAATAGTGATATCTGAGCTTTAGACATAGATGAAGAGGGGGATTTTCTTTTATAAAAATCTCCCATTTTTAGCCTGGTGCCAGAGGCTCACAGCTGTAATCCTAGCTACTCAGGAAGCTGAGAACTGAGGACTGCTTTTCAAAGCCGGCCTGGCAGGAAAGCCCCTGAGCCTCTTATCTCCATTTAAACACCAGAAAAGCAGGAGTGGTACCGTGGCTCAAGATGAAGAGCACTGACCTTGAGTTGAAGAGCCCAGACTTAAAGCCCCTCGACCAACACCAAAAAAAATCTCCCTTTTGTTGGACTGCCTACATCTTTTCCTAACATTCAACAAAGAAGCCATTTTATCACCAACAACATTTAAATCCTGTCCTAGCTACTGCAAATAGAATTATTTGTTATCTTATGTCAAAAAGTACATATTTTCGGGATCAAATACCAGCAGTGGTAACATTTTTTTCCAGTCCTTGAACTCTGGGCCTGGGCCCTGAACATGGTTATGTTTGTATGTGAGCTTGTTTATTTATTGGATTACTGCCCGTGAGGGGAATTACAGGGTTATAAGAGAGATCTATGTTTAGTCTTTTGAGGAAACTCCATACTGCATTCCAGAGGGGTTGAACAAGTTTAACTTCCCACCAACAGTGTAATAGAGTTCCCAATTGGAGCCGGGTGCTGGTGGCTCACGCCTGTAATCCTAACTACTCAGGAGGCTGAGATCTGAGGATCATGGTTCAAAACCAGGCCAGGGAGGTTCCCAAATGGCTACACCACGGCAGCATTTGCTATTATAAGTTTTCTTGATAATGGCCATTCTAACTGGGAAGAGGTAGAATCTGTCTTGTAGATTTGTAGGCACCTTCTAGCTACCATAAATGAATGAATCCATGAATCCTGTATTTTTCTGAGTCTGCATTCCTTTCTCTTAGTATAATTTTCCCAAGCCTTTCATTTTCCTTAAGACTGGTGAAAAGTCATCCCTTCTAATGGGTGAATAGAATTCCATTGTGTGTTTGTGTGTGTGTGTGTGTTTGTGTGTGTGTGTGTGTGTGTGTGTGTGTGTGTGTGTGTAAGATGACTATAAGCCCATGAGTTCATTTCTAAGCCTACTTTTTCATCTGTAATTCTGTAATTTCATATTAAATTTGGGTTGCTTTCTCTACTGCATTGAAGAATATTGTTGGGATTTTGATGGGTAGTGCATTGTCAATTGTTTGAGGCAGTAGTGCAGTTTTCACAATGTTATTTGTGAAAGCATTGAAAGATTTTGCATTTCCTTGAATCTCCTTCAATTTCCCTTTTTATATTTTTAAAATTTTCACAGTAGAGGTCCTTCACATTTTTGGTTAAATTAATTCCTAGTTTTGTTGTTTTTGTTTTGTTTAGATTTGATTTGATTTTGAGGCTAATACATATGAGGTTGTTTTCTGGATTTCAACCTGGATGTTCCCATTGTTGGTAACACAGAAAGACTACTGATTCTTGTGGGTTTAATACCCTTGCTACATTGCTAAAGGTTAGCAACACCTTTACTAACTTGAGGAAGGAAAGTATAGGGTCTTTAAATACAGGATCATTTCATCTGTACAAAGGGATCGTTTTACTTCTTCCCTATTTGGATCCCCTTTATGTTTTTCTCTTGCCTATTGCTCTTGCTAGAATGTCCACTACTATATGGAAGAGTAGTATAGAGAGTGGACATCCTTGTATCAGTGCAGCTTTTATTTTATTATTTTTTGAGTTTTCAAAATCTGGTTTAATTCAAACTGAGGAGCACATTGTGAAAATACATATGCATAAAAATCTAATAAATGCTAGACAAACAACATGTTACTTTACAATAGAATAACCACAAGTTTGAAGGCTCAAATTGAGTCTGTCACCTGTAAATACAACTTTATATTTGGCTCAAGTGGCTACTCAATTTCAAATGGTGCCAAGTTCCTCCAAAGCGCCTCTTGACCCCCTCAGCCTTGGGAGGAGTTTCACCACAGTCTCAGTTGAAATCAAAGTCATCCCTTCAACTCTTGGGGCCAATTGATTCATTGGTACCCAAACACAACTGGAGGCTAGGGATTTCCAGTGGCCAAAAGTTATTGCACAGAAAACTCCATTCTAAGCCATACTCAGGGCTAAGAAGGTGTGAGATTAGCCCTTTAAACAGTGGTGTAGCATTAACATGGTCTATGTTAAGAAATAGCTCCTTAGTGAGAATGTACTAATTACTAGTTATCACACCAACAGAAAAAGGCAACATGGGAGCTTCACATTTCACATGAAAGACTAGCATTAACTGAGTCTGGCTTCACTCACATAGAGTGATTATTTTATTTTAGACCTAAGAGAAAATGAGTTCATACCAGTCATTTCTTCACATAAGATTTGTGTAGCATTAAAATTGTTTAACGCTAATGATTAGGCCATGCAGGTAAAAAATGTGTGATTCTCCTCTGCCAAAACAGAAACACCCCATTTCGACTCCTGTCCAGTTTCCAAAAAAAGAAAAAACAACCAATATATACATACATACACCTTTGTTATTGCACATCTTTCACACAAATCTGTGTATGTATTTTATATAATATATATATTTAAATACACTACACATAAAAAGACTATGGCACTTTACAGAATACATGTTTAACAAAGATCATTCATTACACCACAAATGTTTGAAATGATACAAAACCCTTAAATCATTTAATGTAACATTGTGAATTAAACCACAGGTTTAAAGCATCCACAGACTCCAAGACAAATATTTCTGCTTTAGAGTTCATTGAGAAGCCCAGCTTATCACAAAACTTTAAGCAACAGATGCAGGCAAAATTAATAAGACTTTTCTGGTATTAGCAATTGTTTTATTAGAAAAATAGAAAAATAGTTGTGGGTCAAGTGGTTTTTGAAGAGCTGTGTAGAAGAGTTTTAGTCTAGACTAAAATAGTTGTGGGTAAGGTGGTTTTTAAAGAGCTGTGTAGAAGAGTTTTAGTCTAGACTTCATTCCAGATTTTAATGTCTTCATGTGTCCACTGTTAGGTACATGCTTTGTCATACGCATGCTCTGTATTATATTGAGGAAAGTTGCATGCATTCCTAGCTTCTCAGACCTTTTAATCATAAAGAGGTATTGGAGCTTATTAAAAGCTATTTTTACATCCATATAAATGATCATGTGGTTCTTGTCCCTGCTTCTGCTGATGGTGTATGTTACATTTATTTACAAGTATGTTGAATCCAATTGTACCCTACAATGAATCCTGTTCATTATACCTCAAGCAGCACCATTTGTTGTTACTGGAAGTAATGGTTACTGGATGTGGAAACTGATCCCAGGAGAGGAATGGAACATAGAGGAATGACAAAGTTCAAGTTAATATGTGTTTTCCTTTTTACTGTACAAGAAAACAATCCCAAGGCTTGAAGGAAACTCTGTCCCTGACTTTTTCGAGTGTGTTCTTTACTCATATAAAACTTTTCTGTAAACTTTAGTTGATTATTACAAAAAGAAATAATGTGTTATTTGAAGGCCAGCATAGAACAAAAAGAAATAGCGTTGCTTTAAAAGTGTTCTACTGCAAAGAAACAAAGACATAGAAGTTTTAAAGTGCCTTATGTGTGGATATTTCACTCCTGAGATGATCCTCTTGTTGCAGGAGTCAGTTATCAATTCCTTAGTCTGGTCCTGAGTTCTCCTTAGCAATAAGGATTCCAAAAAGCAGGATCCAGTGAGTATGATCAGCAAAAGGAGCCTCTTCTCTTAAAGGAGTACTCTTTTAAGGAGGGTCCCAAAGAAATATCTGTGTTGCTTTTGTTTGCTTATTTGTTTAGTTTGTGCTGGTTGTGGGGCTTGAACCCAGAGGCTGGACCCTGTCATTGAACAGTTGCCTTTTCTGCCCACCTGCCTCCAAAGCCAATACTCTACTGTTGAGCCAAAACTCCACTTCTGGATTTCGGGTGTTTAATTAGAGATAAGAGTTTGACAGACTCTTCTGCCTGGGTTGACTTTGAACTAAGATAGTAAAAAAGCTATGTGATATCAACTGTAAAGACTTCTCTTTTGAAATGAGAAATATTAGATGAAATTTATTGTAAAGCTAATATTTGACAATTTTTAAAAGAAGAGAATATGTCCATCAAAAAAGCCATAACTTAAATAATTCAGCAAAAGTAGGTACACTGAATCATTTTGGAATTATTTTTTCTGCTTGGGAAGATTATTGAAGTTGTCATTCTTTTTGTGGAAGCTTAAAGTCACATTTCACTTTTTTTGTTGGTCGTGGGGATTGAACTCTGATCCTGGGCACTGTTCCTCAGCTCTTCAGCTCAAGTTGAGCACTCTACAACTTTAGGTCCAGCACCACTTCTGGGATTGTGGTTGTTAATTGAAGATAAGGGTCTCATAGACTTTCCTGACCAGGCTGGTTTTGAACCACAATCCTCTGGTCTCAACCTCCTGAGTAGCTAGGATTACAGGCGTGAACATTCAGCACCTGGCTCATATATGCCTTTATGTGCACTGAATGACACTATGTAGACAAAGCATGGAAATTTGAACCAAATGATGACATTGCAGCTTTTCGGAAAAATTGAGGTATCAATAAATATGTCTTCCTTTTCCATGTTGTTACATTAGTGACACATGGGACCCTTACATTAGCATCCACTGCCATCTGTATAGGTGTATTTAGTGTCAGGAAATGTTCATAGAGAAAAATAGAAAGACTGAGATTTTTAGAAAGCCAAGGAGATTGAGTAGGAAAGAACAGCATAGAAGGAGATACATTTATTACACAGATATTAAGAACTAGCCTAAGAGATTTAGAATGCTAAAGGCAATGAGGAATAAGCTTAGTTGATAACTAGTTGTTCAATAACCAAAAATGGTTCTCTAGAACAGTTTCTGGTACACCGTAGTTACTGTCATTTATTTCTTCCATCGAGTTATTCCTTCTATTCTGTCAAAAGTGGAACTATGATTGACCAAAAAGATTTCTAAATGTCACCTAGACTATCCTTCTCTCTGTGATTAGCAGTAACCACACAAAATCCTGGAATCTTTGAATTTCCAGAATTAATCTTCACCTGACATCTAAGCACATTCCTGGCATTAGTTGCTTTGACCTAATGACCAAAACTTTTTTTTCAACAGAGTATATTATTATAAGTAAAGTACATGAATAAGCGACTATTGTCAGGTGTCAGTATGGAAGAAGCAATTATATATTCAAAGTATGGTTTCTTTATTTTGCATTTACTAACTAAATGGTTTTTTTAATTGTGAAAATACTGTACAGAGGAGTTAAAATTACATGGGCAAGATAATGAGTACATTTCTTATCAAGTATTGTTGCCTCCTCCTTTGTTTCCCCTTCCTATCCCTTAACATCCCCCCCATCTACACCGCCCCCCCCCGCCAAAATTGTAAAGTTCGTTTTTGAACATAATGACTTGTATTTCTCGTTTTTGCAATGGGTCCACCTGTATCCCTATTTAAATGATTTGTTTTTTTTCCATTCCCCTCCACAAATTATACTAACATTAAATACAGTGAAAGCAGAGGTTATATCCTGTCGGGGGGACATACAAAGCAACAAAGAAATCATCTTATAAATATATTAGAAACAGTCACATGAATGAAAAAATATTTGAATACTTTTATTTTATTGCCAGTCCAGGGGCTAAAACTCAGGGCTAGGGCATTATTCCTGAGCTTTTTTTTTCCCTCAAGGCTAGCACTCTACCACTTGAGGCACAGCACCGCTTCCAGTGTTTTTCTGTTTATGTGGTACTGGGGAATTGAACCCAGGGTTTCATGCATGCTAGGCAATCACCGTACCATGAAGCCACATTCCCAGAACCCTAAATGAATTTCTTAAGAAGGCATTACATTTTGATTCTGTAACTATGTATCATAATTTTGGCCAGGTGCTAGAAAATGATGTAGAAAACAATACAATATGAGAAGTCCAATAAAGCTGGATGGAAAATGAATAACCGTCATGGTCTAGCTAGGGTACAGAGGGGCTTATGTCATGGAGCTGTTTCAACAGGCTGAGCAAGACAGCTCCTGACCCACAGCCCACCTCCAGAATGAGAGGGCCACCATGGGTTCTAGCCACATGGAGACAATGAGCCACCTCCTCCAGCACACATTCAACCAGTTCATGTGAGAGAGAGGGAGAAAGAAAGTGAGAAGTACACTTAAGCCCTGTGCTGGTGGCTAAGAACTCTAATCCCAACTACACAGGAGTCTGAGAAATAAGGATCATTGTTCATAGCCAGCCCAGGAAGGAAAGTCTGTGAGACTCTTATCTCCAAAGATCCGCCAGAAAACTGGAAGTGGTGCTGTGGGCTCAAGTGGTAGAGTGCTAGTCTTGAGCTGAGGAGCTCCTGAATAGCGCCCAGACCTAGAGTTCAAGCCCCATGACTGACAAGAAGTGGACTTCCTACTACAAAAAGGGGACTGAATAGCACCCATTTAACTAGGGAGCATGGTAGAGAAGTCAGGCCTAGCTTCCTGTGAACTTGAGGTCATAAGTAGGTCACCCAGCATCTCCATGCCTTGTTTGCCCCAGTTGCAAAACTCAACACAGTGAAGGATACCCTTCCTCATGGGGATAGGGTAATGATGAAAGAGAGCCATGTTTTGTTTCATAATCCCACACCTGTTGCCCCATTAATAACAGGGGCCACCTGAGCCCTTTCCAGGTATCTTCCTGTCATATGCTCACAGAATTGTCGAGAACATTACCTGAAGGCCACTCCCTCTGTGCCTAGCCATGTTCCAGAGATCTCTCTATATAAATCCCTTGTTTTCTCACAACTGTCCGGTGAAGAAACTGAGTTCCGATGGTTGTGGCCCTACCTAGAGCTTTATCTGTGGTCAAGAATTGGCTGCCATGGACTAAGAGTTTGTGATAATCCATCTAAATGATGACTGAGCATGGCTCTACATGTCTACCATCCCAAGTACAGAGGACCAGGCCTGGTGGAGCATACATGTCACAGATAGGAGGGCCACCAGAGCTCAGCCCAGCCTGAGCATATATTGTTTGTTTCTCAGAAATTCACAAGACAGAAAGGTGGCTCCTCAGAGCCAGGGAGAAGAAACAAGCAGGGAATCATGGTGCTCTCAGAGGGGTTTCTGACCCAAGTTGGGAATGGTGTTGGGGCGGTCACTGACCTGTGCTGCTGGGAGATGCTGTTGGCAGCTGATCCAGGTAGAGCGAGCAAGGATGGTGGCGGCATGGCAGACACATGGGCCCAAAGCAGAGGACCAGCGGCAGGGACCAGGTCAGGGCCTTAGGCCGGCTGCGATTTGAAATCCAGCACCACAGGAAGGGGTGAGGGGGCCGGGGCATGTCAATTTCCTACTATTCTCTAAAGTTACCTTGAATCTCTTGCTCAACACTCAGCCACCTCTACCTTCCTTAACTGCTGGTAGTGGTGTACTAAAAGAGGGAATCCAGGTGCTACCAGGCATCATGGAATGTGGGCGTTGCCACCATTCTTGTATCCCATTGGTCAGAAAGAAACATGATGTGATGCAATCAGCATGGGCAGAGTCAAGTTGACAGGGGCTCTCCCAGCCATTTTCTCAGGGAAATCTGTCCCATTCAGTTGGGACAAGAGGGAGACCTCTTTAGCTGGATGGCTGCACAGATTTTTGTTTATTTCTGTTTGTTGCCAGTTCTGAACCTTGAACTCAGGATCTGGGCACAGTCTCTGAGCTGCTTTTGCTCAAGGCTGGCCCTCTACCACTGGAGCCACAGGGCTTTTGGCTTTGTTGGCACTGAAGTTGGACAGGGGTCTCAAGGACTTTCCTCCTGAGGGTGACTTTGACCATGATCCTCCCATCACAGCCTTGTAAACGTCAAGGAGGACTGTTGAGAGCCACTGGTGCCTGCCTAATCATTGGTCTTGCTAATGTTCTTGGACAGACCAGTGAGTTCCCTATCCTTGAGTTTAAGTGGTGGGAACTGGAGCCCACAGTTGGAATCCTGGTCCTGCCACCTCCAAATGGCAGGAGATCCTAAGACACTCATTCATATCCATATGAATACAAATGGGATGGGATGTATGTCATGATTGAATGGGCAGTTCTTGAATGATTCTAGGATAAAATTATACATAATTATATTATAGGACACTAATCAATGTTATTCAATACTTTATTAAGCATTTAAGCAATCATATTCATAAAATGGAGGAATAATGAAATACCTAAGAATTGTGCCTCACATACTATAAAGGTGCCATTTTTCTACCAGGACTGGGATTTGAACTCATGGTCTGGGTAACACTGTTGTACTGTGTAGGAAGGGGAATCTGGCCTCCTTGAAGT
This sequence comes from Dipodomys spectabilis, assembly GCF_019054845.1. Lineage (NCBI taxonomy): Eukaryota > Metazoa > Chordata > Mammalia > Rodentia > Heteromyidae > Dipodomys > Dipodomys spectabilis. The sequence goes on along the minus strand of NW_024870821.1, from coordinate 1,364,087 downwards.
CAACAAATTCAAGTCTGTTCCTTAGGCCTGAAATCGATCCCCATCTATTCATGTACAATATATATATATATATGATTTATATTTATATACATACGATGACTCCATATTGCATTCAGTGTAGTTATTTTATTTTTTTGTTTTATTTAAGTATTGATCATTTATTTTATTGTCTATTATGGCACATAGAACATTGGTTACATTGATTACATAGGATATAGGCCTGTACATGTATTCCACTTCATACCTGACACCCAGGACATTCACAGAAAAGGAAAACGTGTCAGCATCAGCTTCTTACTCAAGGATTCATTGTTTGGGAGTGCTGGTTTCTGAACTCATGGCCTTCAGTGCCAAATTCATGAAGGGGTGAGTGTGAACACGCCCTCCTGGGGCAAACTGAGCTGACAGGCTGTTCCCAGGACCTGAGATTGAGCCCAGGAGTTAAAAAAATATGAACAGATTGACATGCAGATGACAGTACACTAATAAATATGTATCTTTATAGAGTGCCAGAGATGTCTATACATTATTTAGTTATATAGACTACATTCCTACCAATTCTTGGGTATTTATTATGCGTCCAGTAATTAATGTTATTGTTTTCATCCTTACACTATTAATGAAATCAACAAGTGTCCTGAAATTATTGCATTCCTGTAAATAATAATATTATTTTAATGCTTCAAAAATAAAATCAATCAGACTCGTGAAAACATGCTGTCTAATTTTATAGGAGCATCATTAATGATCAACTCATTCAACTGTGACATTGACAAGAATCCATTGTTATTCCTTTGGATGGGAACCAGTTTCTTAGTATTTCCTGCCATTGGTTGGTCAGATCTTATGTTGCCACTTGGGCCTATGGCTTCCCTAATAGTCTGCCATCCTTCAGCAATGCAAGGGGAAGTACCCTTTGCAATATTGTCATTCAGACCCAGGAGGGTCACCGTGCAAAGGAAGAAAATGTAAAAAGGCCACATTTTTTCTGTGAATTGTATTCCCTGAAAGGCCGGAGTGTCTAGGATCCCATCAGCAGCTGTGGGTCCAGTGGCTGCACCCCAGCCTAGAGTGATCAAAGCTGAGGTAGAATTGCCACTACCTGAGTTCAAGCCCTGTGCCTGACAAAATAAAAAAAACATACATACATACATACATATATTAAAAATATTTAAAATATTATGAGGATCCATGGCTTGTAATTTTTTCTGCAAGGTCTGGCATTTGAACTCAGGGTCTGGGGAAATGTGCAGCACATTGGGGGATGGGATAATCACCATGCTGAAAGACAATAAAGAAAGGCCTGTTCCTAGGGCCTGAATTCAAAAATAGTATTTGTGTACATTTTAAATACATGATTTATATTTACATGCACATGTTTATTGCATGTTGCGGTTAGTGTATTCATTTTTTATATTTTATTTATTTATTATGCATTTGAGTGAGTATGATTACACATATAACATTTTTTGCATCCTATTACATAGGACATAGATTTGCTTATGTATTCTACATCATTCCTGAGGCCCAGGACTTTCACCGATAAGGAAAACAAGTGGGACAATTGGCTTTTCCAACAGGATTAAGTTTTTTGCCAGTTCTGTGCCTTGAACTCAGGGTCTAACAGGCCCACTTCATGAAAGGGTAAATGTTAGCACACCAATCTGATGCAAGTGAAGTTGGTGGGCACATTTGAGGACCTGAGATCAAGCCTAGGAATGGCCAATATATAAAAAGATAGATGTTTAGATTGCAGTGTGTGTGTGTGTGTGTGTGTGTTTGTGTGTGTGTGAGCGTGCATGTGTGTGTATATTAACATATGTATATGCATCTACAAAGGTATACAGAGAGAGACAGATAATTATGTAGATTCCAATATCTAACCCAACATATTCTATTACTACCAATTATTTGGTCTAAAATTATGCCTCCATTAATTAATCACGGTAGAATACTTAATAAAGAATTAATCAATGACCTATATTAATTGCGTACAATCTTATAGTGGAATGACTATCTAATTAGTAATTCAGTTAGTACATTTCAAATATTCTATTAGTGTTCCTATAGATAGGACCAAGTTTCTTAAGATCTCCAGCGATGTGTAGGTGGCAGGCCTAGGATCGATCTCAGGGCCTAGGTATCTGGGTTGGAATGATGCTTCACTGACAGCCCCCCAGCCTTCATCCATGCAAGGTCACATACAATTTTCAAGCCAAGTCATTGAGCCCCAGGAGGGTCACAGTGCTAAGTAAACAAAAGTAAACCTGTTGTGTAAAATTACCTGGTTTTTCCTCATCCATTTTTGTTGGTTTACTGTATTTTTGCCAGTGCTGGGAATTGAACTCGGGTCCTAGGATTCCTGGGTCATCTGTGGGTGTAAAAGCTGCATCCCAACCTAGGGTAATCATGATTTAGGACACAATAAAATACTTCCTTGAGCAAAAGGAGATCAGGGAAAATGTCTAGACTCACAGTTCCAGCCTCAGGACCTGCCACAAAAAATGAGCCAGTAACTCCATGTGTCTGTGTATGTATACATGTATTTGAATTTGTGAAGATCCAGAGTTGCTATGAAGAAAGGCACCTAGCTAGGAAATTTGCTTTGAATAGAATGATTTCTTAGCACAGAGTGTGCATTCAAGACAGTGCATGTTCCGGGGCTCCCCTCACTGTTCCCAGTTAACCTGAGGGGGTCTCCATACCCCAGGCTGCTGGAGGAAATCTGCCTCATTGTTGGAACAGGCAGACAAAAAGCCTCACTCCTGTGCATCTGGGTAACAAACAATTCATCCAAGCCAATTAGTGAGGATGAGTGTGCCCAGGCTGTTAAGGTTAGGAGAAAAAGGCCTCTTTGTACCCCAAGCAATCTCTCTCCCCTGTGCTCTGTTTTGACTGGAAGCTTTCATTTGTGCCAACTGCATGGCAGACCAAGTTCCCGACACTCATCCTGTCTTTGTAAGACTATGTTTCAGTGTTGAAACAAACTGCTACCATTAATTCAACAGTCCTTCTGTTAGGCAGTTAGGGAGCTGAACAAAATTAATTGATTCATTATTGGCAACGGTGCCTCCGTGTGTGTGTGTGTGTGTGTGTGTGTGTGTGTGTGTATGCGCGTGCGCGCGCGTACATACACCGTCTTGGTGATTGAACTATGGACCTAACCATTGTACCTGAGTTTCTCCTGTATAAGGCCAGTACTCTACCACTTGAGCCACAAAGCCACTTCAGGCTTTTTTTCTAGGGATGTGGTACTGAGGATTCAAACCCAGGGTTTCACACACACAAAGCAGTCTACCCTTAAGAAACATTCCCAGCACTCCACTTCAGGTTTCTTTCTTTCTTTTCTTTTAAGTTGGAGGAGTTGAAGTCTGGGCCTGGGTGCTGTCTCTGAGCTCTTCATCTCAGTCTAGCACACTACCACTTGAGCCACAATGCCCCTTCAGGCTTTCTGGTGGTTTATTGGAGATAACCATCTCAAGGAATTTCCTGCCAATGCTGACTTTGGACTGTGATCTGGGATAGTTTTGAAATGAGATCCTCAGCTTCCTGAGCAGGCAGAATGATAGACCTCAGCTAAAGACATCTAAGCCATGACACTTTGCTGCAAGTGGGTCCTTGGCTCAGCATGGTAGAAAATTAGCCATGAGCCCAAGAAGAAGTCAGCATCTATGCTCTGAGTTCAAGGTTCATGATGGAGTAACCTAAACCAAAACAATTTTCTGCAGGAGACAAGTCACTAGAGTTTAGTACATACATAAATTTGTCCCTGCCTTGGGGACATATCTGAGCCTCAACTTTCTCATCTGCATATTCATCTTACTTGTGTAGCTCTTATAAGGACCAGATGAAAGAATAAAACTTGTGAAGGACTTAGCACATAGCACCCTGTGAAGGATTCAGCACTCAGTACCCCATGGACAATCGAGAAGTACTCAACACCCAGCACCCCAGGAAGGACTCATCACATAGCTATATCCCACAAACTGTCATTAGAATTAGGGTGCTTTCATCAGTATCACCATTCTTTCAGATACACGTCACAAACCTCACAAGTTCACATCTAATGGTTTACAGGGGTGTTTTGTGGGGGAGAGTCATCAGCCTCAGGGATTTCACTCATAGGTTGGAGGTACTGTCCTAAGATCTTTTCCTCAAGGATAGATCTCTATCACTTTCAGGCACAGCTCAGAGTCTACCAGACTTCCTGCCAGGGCTGAGTTTTCAACCCCCAGTGTCTGATCTCACCCCCTGAGCAGCTAGTGGTGAGCCATCAGTGTCTGGATCCATGATGCTCTGGCTGCAGCTATTGACCTCTGGCTAAGTTAGGTTAGATGACAGCTGTCAGTTTCAGACTCCCAGCTTGCTCTGTGATGAGGTATTTGAAATCCTGCCTTTCTATAATTGCAGTCAGAACATTCTAACTTGTTTTTGGTTCCAGTCCTGGGGCTTGAGTAAGGGCCTAGACACAGTCCCTAAGCTTTCATGCTCAAAGCCAGTGCTCAACTGCTTGACAGCACTACTTCCGGGTTATCCGTGCATGTAATAGTGTGGAATTGAACCCAGGTCTTCATACATTCGAGGCGAGCATTCTACCACTGAGCTCCAGGAATGACAAGTGTAGAAATAGATATGTAGATTGTAACATATATATATATATATATATATATATGTATATATGTATGTATAAAACAAGACAGAGATGTCTGTATATTATTTAATTATATATATTATATTACTACCAATTATCAATAAATTATTCCTTCCCGTATTGAAATATAATGGTTGAATACATAACAAATTATTAATTGAAAATTTCAATATAGTATAGTTATTATGTATAATTTTATAATATAATCATACACTAATGTAATTGTTACTTTACAACATTCCATTCATAAGGATGTATATCGGAATGCATTTCTTAGGATATCCTACCATTCATAGGTGGGATTCCTGGGATTCACACCCCAGGCCTAGGTTTCTGGTTTGGGTTATGGCTTCCCAGATAGCCCACCAAAATTCAGCAGTGCAAGGTCATTTACACTTTCCGAGCCCTGTTTGTAATGCAAAGGAAAAAACAATGTAAAACCGCCTCTGATACTTCCCAGTTTTAACCTTCTCCTTTTTTACCCCTCACTTTTCTTCTTTTTTCTTTTTGGTTTTGGCGTCAGAACTCTGGGTCTCAGTGCTGTCCCTCAACTCTTCAGCTCAAGGCTATCGCTGTACCACTTGAGCCATAGCACTACTTCTGGCTTGTTTCTGCTTATGTGGTACTCAGGAATCGAATCCATGGCCTTATGCATGCAAGGCAAGGACTCTATTACTGCTCTATTACTGAGCTACCTTCCCAGCACTTTTTTTTTTGCCAGTCCCAAGATTTGAATTCGGGTCCTAGGATCTCAGGATGGGCTGTGGGTCCAGAGGCTGCACCTCAGCCTAAGATGATGAAGGTGAGGAAGAGTTACCACGAGCTGAGTTCAAGCCCCAGGCCTGGCCAAAAAAAATTAAGGCCCTGGTTTGGAATTTGCACCATTTTTCTGGCTGGCCTGGGATTTGAACTCAGGGTCTGGGTAACTGTGGCACTGTGGGGGAGAAGAAGCTCACCGTCATTGAAGACAAGAATTTCAGTCCAGTTTCCAGGGCCCAATTCAAGCCCCAGCCCTGAAAAAAATAATATTCATATATGAAATCTATTTACATACATGGGTTTACTCCATATGACATTTATTACCCATATTTTTATTTTATTTAGTATTATTACATATATAACATTTATTTAATCTTATAACATGGATTTATTTGAATATGGATTATACATCATACTGAGACCCAGGACTTTCATAGAGAAGGAAAAAAGTGTGTAAAAATTGGCTTCTGACTCCACATACAAAATTTTGGCCATGCTGGGATTTGAACTCACAGCCCACAATGCCCAATTCATGAAAGGATCAGTTGTAGTACAAAAGCCTTTGGCAAACTGAGCTGCCAACCAGTTCTGTGGACCTGGAAACAAGCCAGAGTAGTGGTTGATAGATAAAGATATAGGTGTAGATATAGATATGGATATAGATATAGTTATAGATAGATAAATAGATGTGTAGTTTGCAATATATATGAGAGAGAGACAGTGTGAGGATATTAAGTTATATATATTATGAATTATTATTAAATTATGCCTCCATTTAATGAAGTATCATTGTTGAATACTTATTAAAGCATTAATGTAAAAGTAGTCAGTATTCTTTAATTGGGAGAATTATACAAAATAGCTAAAATGGAAGACATAATCCAATAATTTTTGTGTGGCCTTCTATAAAACAATCATGAACTAACTGCAAATTCAATTGTTACTTTTATAACACTCCATTAAACATTCACATGAATAGGAAAGACTTTCTCAAGATCTCCCTCCATTTGTAGGTGGCAGTCCAGGCATTGGAACTCCAGGCCTGGGTAGTTTACTTCAAAATGCAAACCATTAGAATGACACTGTGAATATTTCAGTTTGTCATAATGAAAAAAAGAACAAGAAGAAAAGAAAACCAGGTGTCATTTGTTCCTGCCTGTAATCCTAGTTCATCAAGAGTCTGGGAGGTAGAGAATTCCAGTTTGAATTCAGCCAGGACAGGAAAGTCCACAGCACTCTTATTTCTGAGGGATCAAAGGAATAAAAACACATCATGAGTGGGTCTGTGGCTCAAGGAAAGAGCGCTACCCTTGAACAAAAGGACCTCAGGGGCAGTGCCTAGGCTCATAATACAAGCCCTGGACCTGCCAAAAAAAAGCAAAATAAAAAACAAGTAACTCCATGTTTCCCCATGTATGTATGCATGCATTTCTATCGATAAAGGTCCAGAGTCCCTGTGATGAAAGGCATCCAGCTAGAAAATTTGCTTTGAATAGAATGATTTCAAACCACAGACCGTGCTTTTAAGACAGTGCATGTTCCGGGGCTCCCCTCACTGTTCCCAGTGTAGCCTGAGGTTTTCTGCACACCCCAGGGTGCTGGAGGAAGTCTGCCTCATTGTTGGAACAGGCAGACAAAAGGCCTCACTCCAGTACAGCTGTGTAATAAACAACTCAATCCAGGCCAATTAGTGAGGAGGAGTGTGGGCAGGCTCTAAAGGCCAGGAGAAAAAGGCCTCTTTGTACCCCAAGCTATCTCTCTCCCCAGTGCTGTTTTGACAGGAAACCTTCATTTGTGCCACCTCCCGTGGCAGGCCAAGTTCCCTGCATTTATCCTGTCTTTTTCAGACCGTGTTCCAGTGTTAAAATAACCTGCTACAATTATTTCAAGGGTCCTTTTGGCAGAAAACAAGGGAGCTGAACATAATGAAATGATTCATTATTGACAACGGTGCCTTCCTTGGTTTCTGGAAGCTTGCTAAATCTAAGCACATGTGTAATATCACAATGCTCCCTGTCATTTAGGGCTGGTGATGCTCATCAAGTTTTGAAACCTTTGACCTCTCCTAGTTTGGCCCCGGATGGCTAGGTTTTGGGGTTGAACACAGGGCCTGGGTGCTGACCATGAGCTCAGAATAGAAGCTCAGTGTTTTACCATTTGGTGTCACACCTTCACTTCTGGTATCTGTGTTTGTGTATGTGTGTGTGTGTATCTGTGTGTGTGTGTGTGTGTGTGTGTGTGTGTGTGTGTCTGTGTGCACATGTATGTGTGTGCATACACTTGTCCTGGAGCTTGAACTCAGGACCTGAACGCTGGACCTGAGTTTCTCCGGTACAAGGATAGCATTCTATCACTTAAGCCACATAGCCACTTCAGGCTTTTTCTAGTATGTGGTACTAAGGAATTAAACCCAGGGATTCATACAGGCAAAACACTCTACACCTAAGACACATTCCCAGCACTCCACTTCAGGTTTCTTTCTTTCTTCTTTTTGGAAGTTGGAGGAATTTATGTCTAGGCCTGAGTGCTGTCCTTGAGTTCTTCAGCTAAAGCCAATCGCTCTACCACTTGAGCTACAGCATCCCTGGAGGTTTTTGGTAGTTCACTGAAGAGAAGCCTCTCAAGCAATTTCCTGCCCAGCCTGGCTTTGGACTGTGACCCTCAACTCTCAGGCTCCTGAGTAGCTAGGATGACAGGTGCGAGTCACCAGCACCCAGCTTCCAGTTCAAGTTTCTAAGTGCTAAAAAGGAGATTATAGTTTCATGGGACCTTTTGTGTCTGGGATAGTTTGGAACCGAGATCATCATATCTCAGCTTCCTGGGTAGGCAGGAAGACAGACCTCAGCTACAGATACCTAGACTTTAACACTGTGTTGCAAGAGGTCCTTGGCTCCACGTGGTAGAGAGCTAGACATGAGCCCAACAGGGAAGGGTCAGGGGCTAGGCCCTGAGTTCAAGGTTCACGACCGAGAAAAATAAACCCAAACAATTGTCTGCAAGATACAAACATAATTTTGGCCCTGATGTGGGGACATATCTGAGACTCGAATTTCTCTACAGCACAATCATCTGACTTGTGGTGCTCTTACAAAAACCAGATGAAAGTAGGACTCAGCACACGAAACCTCATGAAGGACTCATCACATAGCTGTATCCCACACACTGTCAGCAGAATTAGGGTGTTTTCATCAATATCACCATTCTTTCAGAAACACATCATAAACCACACAAAGTTCACATCTAATGATTTAGAGGAGTTTTTTGGGGGGGAGGTGGAGTCAGCCATGGGGATTGCATTGAAAGCCTGGTTACTGTCCTAAGATCTTTTTTTTTCATTTTATTTTATTTTATTTGTGAACATACTGTACAGAGGGGTTACAATTACATGGGCAGGATAATGCGTACATTTCTTATCAAACATTGCAGCCTCCTCCTTTGTTTACCCTTCACATCTCTTCCCATGTCCTAAGATCTTTTGCTCAAGGCTAGAGCTCTACCACTTTGAGCCACAGTTCAGAGTTTCGCAGACTTCCTGCCAGGGCTGGGTTTTATACTCACCAGTGTCAGATCTCAGCCCCCAAGTATCTTGGATGTCAGGAGTGAGCGAGCCAGCAGCATCTGGTTCTGTGCAGCTGGTATGCAGGTGAAACAGCAGCTGTCTGCATCAGACTCCAGACTTGCTCTGTGATGAGCTATTTGCAGTGATATCCTTAAATAGTTGCAGTCAGAACATTCCATCTTTTTAGGTGCCATTCATGGGTCTTGAGTAAGAGTCTTGACACACAGTCTCTAAGCTTTTATGCTCAGCTAGTGCTCAGCTGCTTGAGCAAAAGCACGACTTCCAGATTTATCTATGCACACAGTAGTGAGGAATCGACCCTAGGACTTTGCATGTACTAGGCGAGCACTATACCACTGAGCCCCAGTAGTGACAAGTGTATAAACAGATAAATGTGTAGATTGGTAGATAGAAAGATAGATAGATAGATAGATAGATAGATAGATAGATGTATATGCATAAAACAAGAGACATATGTCTGTATACTTTGAAATTGCATATACAATATTACTACCGATTATTGGCAATTAAATTATTCCTTGCTTTTTTTAACTATCATGGTTGAATACAAAATAAAGGTTTAATTGAAAATTAGTCAATGTGGTATAATTGTTGTGTATAATTTTATAATCATACACTAACTACCAATTTAATTGTTACTTTTATAACATTCCATTTGTATGGATGTATATGGGAATGGGTTTCTTAGAATCTCCACCATTCATTAGCGGCAATCCCGGGATTCGACCTCCAGAACTAAGTTGCCAGTTTCGGTATGGCTTCCTTAATAGCTTGCCAAACATCAGCAATGCAAGGTCATGTACACTTTCTGGGACTTGTCATTTAGACCCAGGATGGTTACAATACAAAGGAAAAAAAAAAGTAAAACCACCTTCTTGAACTTCTCAGTTTTATGCTTCTCCTTTTTATTTTATTTTATTTTTTTTGCTAGCCCCAAGATTTGAACTCGGGTCCTCGGATACAAGGGTCTGCTGTGACAGAAATGCCAAGACCTGAGTGCAAGCCCTGTGTTCGGCTAACAATAATAATAACAACAACAATAAACCCCTGGTTTGGAATTTGCACCATTTTCCTGGCAGGCCTTATATTTGAACTCAGGATATGGATAAATCTGTGGCACTGTAGGTGAAGGGCAAAGGCTCACCATGCTTGAAAACAAGAAATTCAGAGCAGTTCTCAGGGCCTGAATTGAAGCCCCAGCACTGGAAAAAGGAATATTAATATATGAGATCTATTTACATACATGGGTTTACTGTATATGATGCTTGTTACCCTTATTTATTTAGTATTATTACACATACAAGATTTTTTATTACATCATATCACATAGGATATATCCGCATATGGATTATGTATCATACTGAGACCCAGGACTTTCTCAGGGAAGGAAAAAATAAATATGTCAGAAGTGGCTTCTTAATCCACGAATAAATTTTTGGCCATGTTGGGATTTCAACTCACTGCCTTCAATGGCCAATCCATAAATGGGGTTACAGTCTTAGCACATTAGCCTCTGGCAAACTGAGCTTCCAGGAATTCTGAGGACCTGTGATCAAGCCATAGTAGTGCTTTATAGATAGATAGATAGATAGATAGATAGATAGATAGATAGATAGATAGATAGATAGATAGATAGATAGATAGATAGATAGATGGATGGATAGATAGATAGATAGATAGATAGATAGATAGATAGATAGATAGATAGATAGATAGATAGATAGATAGATAGATAGATAGATTGATAGATTGATAGATGGATAGATAGATATGTAGATATATATATGCATACAGAGAGAGGGAAGGTGAGGATATTAAATTATGTATGTTTATATATAATTACTAATTATTCATTACTAAATAGTGCCTCCATTTAATGAAGTATCACGTTTGAATACTTATAATAGCATTAATTAAAAATTAGTCAATAGACTTCCATTAGGGGAATTATACCATGGTGCTGGAATGGAAGATAAATATACAATAACCTTTGTGTGGTATTCTAAAATAGAATCATGGATTAACTGCAAGTTTATTACTTTGATAATATTCCATTAGTATTCCCATGAATAGGAAGGATCTCCTTCCATTTGTGGGTGGCAGTCCTATCATTTGAACTCCAGGCCTGGGTAGTTTACTTTGAATGCAAACCATTGAAATGACACCATCAAGATTTCAGATTGTTACAATTGTAAAAAAGAACAACAAGAAGAAAAGAAACCCAGGAGCCATGGGCTCCTGCATGTAATACTAGCTCCTCAGGAGGCTGAGATGTAGAGAATGCCAATTTGAATTCAGCGGGGGCAGGAAAGTCTGTGAGACACTTATTTCTAAGATATCACAAGAAAAAAATGAATGGAGCTGTGGCTCAAGGGCAGAACACTACCCTTGAACAAAAAGAGCTCAGGGACAGGGCCTAGGCTCATAGTACAAACCAGGAACTGCCTACCCCCCAAATGAGGCAATAACTGCATGTCTCTATATATGGATGTATGATGTATGGATGATGGGCATTCAGCAGGTTGCCCATGGCCAGCCCCCCAACCTGGTCAAGCTGGGACAAGCCCTGAAGAGTACTCAGTCTGAGCCTGTGGCTTGACCAAAGCATCCTTCTCTGCCATTTAATAACTGAAGCTTATATTCTGGCTTAAGTCTCCCATCGGGACACCTAGCAGCAAGCCACTGCCTCCAGGGAGACCACAGTTCCTAGACTGTAGGAGTTGTCGAAGTTTCTGGCTCCATAGTCTCTATCCTTCTGTAGGATGTGAGCCAAGACCTCTGGGGCCTGGTGACTATAACTCATTTATCATTTGTCATTGCCGAGTCTCAGGCTGGTCCCAAATCTTGGCAAAGATATTAAATAGTGAACAATTTCTCTGCCAAAGGGGTATGCCACTAAATCCCACCCTCATAACTCTCATGAGAAGTGAGCCTTAGGCTGTGAATGTGGCTTAGTGGTGTAGTGCTTACCTAGCACACACTCAGTCCTGGGTTCGATTACTCAGTACCAAAGAAACAGAAAAAGCCAAAAGTTGCACTGTGGCTTAAGTGATAGAGTGCTAGACTTGAGCAAAAGAAGCTCAGGAACATACCCAGACCCTGAGTTCAAGACCCAAGACTGGCAAAAAGAAAAAAAATGAGCCTAGTATGACATACGCTTGTGGGACTCAGAGAAGGGCCATGGTTATAGGTAAGAGGTAGAGTAGAGGGAAACTGCTGGTGGCTCACCTCTGTAAGCAAGTCAGGAGGCTGAGATTTAAGGATCCCAATTGAAAGCAGGGAAGTCTATATGAGACACTTTTCTCTAATTAAACACCCATAAAGCCAGAAGTAGAGATGTGGTTCAAGTAGTACAGTGCCTTGAGCACAAAAGCTCAGGTATCAGATAGAATCCAGGCCATGAATTCAAACCCCAGGACTGGCACACACGCACTCACACATACACACACACACACACACATCAAGATAGAGCATTTGCCAGTCACCCTGCACAAGTTCCATCTCTAGCAACTCAATATTTAAAAAAAGAGGGATAAGGGAAGATAAGACTTGCTCCAGGAGGTGATATAACCAATGCCAAATTTCCACAGGAGTTCTAAGATGTAGATAAAGGACAGAGAGCCTCAGGCAGAAGGTAAAGCATGGGCAAAGGTCTTGCGGTGTGCTGTAGAGCAGGTTTTATGGGTGGAATGAAGGTTCTGTGGCTTCAGAAGAGTCTGTCAGTACATTCATGGCTGGGCCAAGGTTTGTACTTGAGTCACAGGGCAGAGGGTGGGGTCCCAAAATGGGGCCCAGGAGAAGAATAGCTTGGCTTTTCACCACGGACCCCTGCCATTTCTGGTGGCTGGAAGCCTATTTTTCACAGCTCCTGACCCTCAGAATTCCTTTGCCTGGAGGAGTCAGTACAAATGCAGGGAAGAACTCTTGCTTAAGAAAAGCTTCTAGCCCAATGCCACCAGTGGCTCAACCCCTGTAAATCTTAGCTACTCAGTAGAGTGAGATAGAGATCGTGGGTCAGGCCAGCTCAGGGGAGGAAAATTAGTGAGACTCTTCTTGCCGATGAACTACCAAAAGCCAGGAATGGAGTTGTGGCTCAATTGGTAGAGAGCTAACCTTGAGGGAAAAAATTAAGAGACCAGAGCCCAGACCCCTGAGTTCAGTCCCCAGTACTGTCACCTAAAATATAAAGAAAAGCTTTCAAGAGCTCCTAGTCCACTGTGGTGAAAGGCCAGATCAGCCAGGCTCTCGTAGCTCACACCTGTACTCTTAGCTCCTCAGAAGGTTGAGATGTGAGTATTGCGATTCAAAGCCAGTCTGAGCAGGAAAGTCTGGGAGACTCTGATCTCTAAGGAACCTCCAGAAACCAGAAGTGGCTCTATACCTCAAGTGGTAAGCTGAAGAGCTGGGGCACAGTGCCCAGGCCCAGAGTTCAAGCCCCATGACCAACACCTAGCCTGCTTGGTCTTACTCTGTGGCTCTAGGAAGAGTATTTTCCAGTGGACCCCTGAGGGTCTCCCAATATCTAGATCTCCTACAAGTCTTGAGAGCAGCCTCTTTGGAGGCCATTCCCTATAGATCGGCCACAGTACCAAAGAAGGGTCGAGCCTCGGGGTATGGAGCTCATCAGAAAGGCATCTGTCATGGGTGCAATGTCGATCTGAGCAGTAATTCGATGTCTCAGACCACGGTTCTAGGCCAGGAGGAGCAGGAGCTGCAAGATGTCACACCAGGTAACACCTGCTCACGTGGGCATCACAAGAGTGTGAGTTTGTCAGACACAACTTGGGCAGGTGTGGAGTTGAGCTCATGAAAGGCTTGTAGGCTCCGGAATCCACAGCTGGCTGGCTGATGCTTGTAGCAGTCACTATCCCAGGAGTCCCAGTGCTCAGACCACTGCTTTCCTCACCAGGGGGTGGAAGGGGGCAGATGAAGGTCGGCAATTGTAGGCTGACTACAAAGGAGCATCCTTAGTGTCCTTCCCTTGGTCCTGTGGCCCTGTGCATGGATGGAGGGGCATGTTCCATGGACTTACTGCCATGGGCCAACCACTCAGCCCAAGGAGGACTTAGGGAGAAACCACTTGATCTGGCTTGAGAGTTTACTATGAATATGACTCAAGACTGACCCCAGTTCTAGCTCAGCTCATCATTACCATCTTCCTGTGTGTGTGTGTATGTGAATGCACACATTCTCGTACACATCTTGGTACTAGGTCTTGAACTCAGGGCCTGGGCTCTCTCCCTCACTTTTTTCATTCAGGGCTAGCACTCTACCACTTGAGCCACAGTTTCTCTTCCAGCCTTCGGGTGGTTATTTGCAGAAAAGAGTCTCACAGACTTTGCTAGCTGGGCTGCCTCTGAATATCAATCCTCATATCTCGTACTCTTGAGGAGCTAGGAATATGAGAGCATGAGCTATTAGCATCTGGCCAAACTCCTCCTTGGCTAAAACAGACTACCTCTCTCCCAGTTGATCACCCATCTACATTTACCCCTCCTACCCCAGGCGTCAGACAAAACATAAACTCCTCCCCTGAGAACAAAGAAATGGGATCAGGTTTGAGGTTTATATTCTCCACATAATCAGGGGCTGGTGGGAGCTGACATGGAGGTCAGAGATCTAGGCCAGGGCAAGTAGACAGCTGTTAGAACAGAAGAGAGTATGAAAAGACATCCTTGCAGCTGGATGCCAGTGGCTAATACCAGCAATCCTAGCTACTCAAGAGGCTGAGCTCTTAGGGTGGCAACTTAAAGCCAGCCCAGGCAGGAAAATACGTGAGAAACTTCTGTCTACTAAACTACTAAAAAAGATGAAAGATGAGTTGTGGTTCAAGTGTTAGAGTGTTAGCTTTCAGCAAAGGAAGCTCAGGGACAGTGCCAAACTCTGAGTTCCAGCTCTCAGATTTTTGTAAGACACCACCTCCCACCACAATCAGGCCATAAATCCAGATTTTGCTCATCCTAGATCTCACTTCTGCTCCTGCCACTTCCACAGCACAAGTGGCCGGTGTGTGGCCAGCACTGGGTTAAGAAGTGAACTTACACAAGGGGGGCATAGCCAGGTCAAGGTTAATGCCCCAGAATATTGAGGTACTGGCCATACCAGTCTCTCATCCCCCAGTTCCCTGGCCCTGGAATCTAAAGTCTGTGCCTCTGTGTTCTGGGCATCCAGAATTGTCTAGAAGTACCTAAGAGGCCCAACTATGGCTGGAAAAAATACTTGCCTCCAGAAATGTACATTGACATTTCCTAGACACCGACCAATACTTCCAACCCCCCTTGGCCTCACCTCCCATGTAGGCCCAAATCCACCTTGTGTGGACAGCCTTTAGTCAGCTATCAAGCTTGAATTGGCCAGAGCCACTGGCAAACACCCTTCCCCCACTCCACTGTCAGACTGCTAGAAGTATGACATACCTCCAGAAGCCCAGCTGAGGAAAAACACAGGACATCGCATGACTGACCCTGCCCCCCACCTCAAGAGGAAGGCGCAAAACTATGCCAGCCGGCCCTGCAGACCCAGAATCCCCTGGAGGCAGACAAAGATATGAACAGCCGGACTTGGGCCCCAAAGACAAGCTGGAATGTGCAGGTCTCTGACAATTTAGGACTCATTGTAGACCCTGATGGGGGCTAAAGGCAAAGTTGCCATGGAGCAGTGTCACCATCTGAGGTCAGAAAGAGGCAGACAAGCACCCAGGAAGTGGACAGAGAAAGATGAGGGAAAAATACACACAGACACACACACCCCCACACACACACTCATGGGTTAGCCCAAGGCCTCAGCAGTCCCTGAGCACCTGAACATCCCAAACTCTGAGAAGATGGCACTACTGTCCCCAGACCAAATGTAGACAAATCACAGAGCCTCTCACACATCTGGAATGGCTCATTACACAGCATGGCATTTCCTTCTGTACACACCTCTATGAAGAAAACTCACCCACCTTATCTTTGGTTGTAGGTCATGGGGTTTGAACTTTGGCCTTCCCGCAAAACTCAGCTCTTCAGCTGAAGGTGTGCACTCTACCACTGGAGCCTCAGCACCACTTCTGGTTTTTCTGAAAGTCTCACAGACTTTTCTGCCCAAGCAGGCTTTGAACCATAATCCTCAGATCTTAGCCTCCTGAGTAGCTAGGATGACAGTTGTGAATCAATGGCAGCTCCCAGCTTCAACCACCTTCTTACACCCAGGGGAAACCAAACTTGTCAGGCCACAAGGCACATGCAACCCTTCACTTCAGACTTTGATACCAGCATCCAAAACCATTCTTTCTTGGGTGGAGACAATATAGTTGAAACTACCCTCCCACACCTGCTCCCATTCGCCCACTCCCTGCCTTAGACAGGCCACAGCCTCTGTAGTTCTTGGTAAGATAACGCCCACCATGCTATGACTTCACACTCGGGAAAACCTGAGGAGTTCTTAGAAATGTCTGTACACTGAAGCAAGCACCTGGTCTCCCAACCACAGCAACCCCACTCCTTCACCATCTCTTGCAAGCAAGGGGTGTCTTTCTTGTTTTCCTGGTAGAAGAGCTTGAACTCCGGGCTTGGATACTGTCCCTGATGATGATTTTTTGCTCAAGGCCAGTGGTCTACAACTTGAGCCATGGTGCCACTTCTGGTTGGAGATTGGAGATGAGACTCTCATGGGAGCTTCCTGCCTGCACTGGGAAACAAGATCCTCTGGATCTCAGCCTCCCAAGTAGCCTGGATGACAGGTGTGAGCCACCAGAGAAGGGCTTATGGTGTCTCATTCTTTAGAATTTCCACCTAGTCCTCCTCTAGAAACTACCACTTAGACACTCCGCTATCTCATTCAGGGACAGGGAGGCTCGGAATCTTGGTGGGGACATGGGCATTAAAGGGCCCGCTTCACATCACTACCCATCTCTAAGTTCCCATCCACCTCCTCTGGATGGCCTGGTCTTCCGGGGCAGATCAGACCCACTAGGACTTCTGGGGCCTGTATCTCCCCGCCCCACCCAAGCAGTACCTGAGGATTTCTAGGGCTGGCTGCTCCAAGTTTCGGTGGAAGATGTTTGGAGGGATGCTGATAACCAGGGGTGCCCAGGGTAGAAGGAGTGTCCATCTCCCCTCTGTCAAAGAAGGGGACATGACACATGGATGGATCTACTAAGAGCTACAGGGCATAACAATCCACCTATCATCCATGTCCCTTGGAGTGCTGTTTTATGTTGACAGTCCTTGGGCTTGGCCTGGGGGCCCAGGCACTGTCCCTGAGCTTCCTTTGCTTGAGGCAAGCACTCTCTTGGTGCCACTTCTGGCTTTTTCTGTGTATGTGGGACCTAGGAATTGAACCCATGGTTTCCTGTGCTCTACACAAGCCCACTACTGCTAAGACACAATCCCAATCCTGGATAGTGTTCTTATGTGACCTCTTGGGCCTGTCTCGTGATAATCTTGTACATCTGTACTGAGTTTCTCACCAGCAGCCCTGGCTGGAAATGAACATGCTCCAATATGTTGTCCTTTATCTACAGCATCTTTACTCTCTATGCTTCCTGTCAGATCCTCCTTGTTAAGAAAGACCCCCTTTCAAGTGCTGCCTTTAAGAATCCTGCTACAATTGCCCTAGCAGGGAGGGGGGCGGGGATCTTCTCAGCTCTACACAATACTGGCCTTGTCATTCTCTTCCATCCGGCTGGTGTAGATTGAGAATGCTCAAAGGGGAAAGCCTGGCTTTCACCACCCAATTTCTGAAGGCTCTGATGCACTACCCAGGGACCTGTGCTGTATCACACTCCATGAAAGTGCACTCGAGGCCCACGCAGTCTGTGGGCAAGAAATGAGGCTTGAAGTGAGGATCTGGGAGCTAGCTGTCTGAGTTTTTCTGTTCAAGGCTGATGCTCAAGCACTTGAGCCACAGCTCCACTTCTAACATTTTGGTGGTTCCATGGAGAGTAGAGTCTCACTTGCTTTCTAGCTTATGGCTGGCTTCGATCTTTGCACCTCAGATCTCTGCCTACTGAAGAACCAGTATGTCAGGCGTGAGCCTGAGCAAGATATGACAGGCACCAGAGCCTTTCTCTTGAGCTTCTGTTTATTTCGTGTCAACTAGCAAGCCCTAATTAAAATAGTCATTTACAGGGGATCAAGTTCCTCTCCTAGGTCAGTTAATCCAAGGAGATAAAATGTCTTTGGAAAAGGCTAGTCTGAGTTGGCCTATGTGAGTGTGTTTGTGAGAGTATGAGTTTCAGGGATACCTACCCCCATCTCTCCAGTGCTTCATTCTCCCAGTGGTAAGTACATCCACGATCTCCACACCAAGGAAGGTGGGTAGGGGAGAGTTCATAAGGTCACATCAAGTGGGATGATCTGAATTCTATCCTGCAACTGAAGCTGGGAGAGATAATAGAGAGAAGAGGTTTAGAGGAACATCAAGGTAAGCCCCTTACCTTTGGCTACAAGTACCAGAGAGAAGAATGAATCCATCCTTTTTGGTACTAAGATAACCAGTGCCCACTATTCATTTATTTTATTTTTTTTGGGAGTCCCAGGGCTTGGATTCAGGGCCTCAGTTTCATCACTGAGCTTCTTTTACTCAAGGTTGAGGCTCTACAAATTGAGCCACAGCACCATATATATCTTTTTTGTGGTGGGGGGTAGGTGGTTTATGGGAGATAAGAATCTCCCTGCCTGGGCTGGCTCTCAGTCAACACCATCAGAACTCAGCCTCCCGAATAGCCAGGATGACAGGCTAGAGCCACCAACACCTGACCGCCATCATCCATTTATAATTCCCTAGGGCCATTGCTGGGCCATCCGCACTGCATCCCCGTTGTTGTGAGTTAGGAGCAGACATGAATGGGTTTGATACTTCAATAGCCTACCTACCTTTGAGCATCATTCCGGGTCAGTCTGATTGTGGCTTCTTCCTTATCCACAGCAATGACTTGGCTCTGTCACCAGAACAAATATCCCCCAGGAGGTATCAGTTCTGGAGTCTTTCCTCTGCACACCATATCCCCTCCCTGAAAAGACACACCCCAACAAAGTAAAGTAGACATAGAGTGAATTCATTTTCTTATAATCAGGGTCTGGCCAGATAGGTGACAGTGAGGATCAGAGGCCCAGGATTCGGCTGTGCAGTTGGATAACATGATGCCTCCTCATCCACTTTCCTTTAACTGTCTTAGAAGAGGGTAGTGAGGAAGGACTCACCAGATGAACTGACAATGAATAACCATCACGTTCTAGCCCAGGCACAGATGGGCTTACCTGAGGGAGTGAGTTCAACAGCCTGAGCAAGAAAGCTCCTGATCCACAGCCTACCTCCAGAATGAGAGGGCCACCTTGGGTCCCAGCCACACATGGCGACGCTGGGCCACCTCCTCCAGCACCCATTCAACTAGTTCCTGTGTGAGGGAGAGACAGAGAGTTCTGATGAGGAAGAGAGAGAGAGAGAGAGAGAGAGAGAGAGAGAGAGAGAGAGAGAGAGAGAGGAGAGTCGGAATTACACTTAAGCCCTATAATGGTAACTACAAAGGAGGCTGAAATATGAGGATCATAGTTCATAGCCAGCCTAGGCAGGAAGGTCTGTGAGACTCTTATCTCCAAAGAATCACCAGAAAACTGGAAGTTGTGCTGTGGCTCAAGTGGTAGAGTGCTAGCCTTGATCTGAGGAACTTGGAAACAGCGTCCAGGCCCAGATTTCAAGCCCCATGACTGACAAGAAGTGGACTTCCCACCACAAGAAGTGGACTGAATAGCACCCATTGTCCTAGCGAGTATGGCAGTGAAGTCAGGTCGAGCTTTCTTTTAGCTGGGGGTCATGAGTAGGTTAACCAGCTTCTCCATGCCTCATTTTCCCCAGCAGCAAAACTGAACAGTGAAAGTTCCCCTTCCTCACGTGGATAGGGTAAGGATGAAAGAAAGCCATGTTTTGTTTTATAATCCCATACCTGTGGCACGATAAATAACAGGGCCCATTTGAGCCCTTTCCAGGTAGGTATCTTCCTGTCATATGCTCACAGAATTGCCAAGAACCTTATCTGATGACCACTCCCTCTATGCCTGGCTCTGCCCCAGAGATCCCCCTGTATTGATCCCTTGTTTCCTCACAACTGTCCTGTGAGGATACTGAGGTCCGAAGGTTCCATGCCCAACCCAGAACTTCAACTGTGGTCAAGAATCAGCGGCTGTCTCTGTCCCCCTGGGGAGCCACCCCCTGCAGGCCTCACTCCTAGGCTCTCCCAAGCTCCCTCTGCCACAAACCATACCCTAGGGAGTAGACAGTTCCAGGGCACAAAGATCCCTTGGTCTTATAATTTAACGGTGCTGAGTCCCCTTCAAGCATCTCACCCTTCCAGACCCCCACACCTCAGTCACAAACCCATGCACCCCCCAAAGTTTGCAGTTAGAAATTATCAAAGGGTCCAGTGCTCCTTGTTACAACCAACTTCTACACACACACACACACACACACACACACACACACACACACACAAAGCTGGCACAGGTGGTTCCTGTCTGTCATCCTCGATACTCAGGAGGCTGAAGTCTGAGGATCACTGTTCAAAGCCAGCCTGCACAGGAAAGTCTCTGAGGCTCTTATCTACAGTGAACCACCATATAGCCAGAGGAGGAGCTGTGGCTCAAGTGTCAGAGCACTAGCTTTGAGCACGAAAGCTCAGGAACAGCACCTAGGCCCTGAGTTCAAGGCCCAGTTCTTCTATCTCCAAACATACACAGACACAGACACAGACACAGACACAGACACAGACACACACACACACACACACACACACACACACACACACACACACACACGAAAAGCCCAAGGCTTCAGCAGTCCCTGAGTACAGAACCATAAAAGCCCTCTGTTAGGTTGAGCCTCTCTCATATCTGGAATGTCTCATCGACCAGCATGGCATATCCTACCGTACACATTGGTATGCAGAAAACTTAGTCACCTCTTTTTTTGTGGTTGGTCATGGAGTTTGAACTCTGGGCCACGGTGTTGTCCCTCAGCTCTTCAGATGAAGGTGAGCATTCTCCCACTTGAACCACAGCACCACGTCCTGTTCCCTGGTTGATCCTTTGGTCATCAAGTCTCACAGACTTTTCTACCCAAGTTGGCTTGGACCCACGTTCTTCACATCTCAGCCTTCTGAGTATCTAGGATGAGAGTTGTGAGGCACCAGTGGCTTCCGGCTTCAGCCACCTTCATATACCCAGAGGAAACCCATGTCCTCAGGCCACAAACTTCTTGCAACCCTTTATTTGAGACTTTGACACCCAGCACTCAAATCCATCCTTCAATGGAGAGAATAAAAACACAACAATCTCACTCCTGCAAGCATTTGCCCACTCCCTGCTTGCCACAGGCGATGTCCTCTTGAAGCTGTGGCTTCAAACTGGAGCAAACTTGGGGAGTTCTTAGAAATGTCTGTACAGTGAGGCCAGAACCTGGTCTCCCACCACAGCACACACCCCACTCTCCCCCATACCTCCACCATCCTTTGCAGGCAAAGATGTCTTACTTTCTTTTTTCTGTTGTGGTGCTTGAACTCTGGGCCTTGGTGCTATCCATGAGCTCTTCAGCTAAGATGAGCACTCAACTAATTGAGCCACAGCACCCCTTCCAGTTTTCTGGTGGTTTGTTGGAAAAAAATGTCTCAGGGTCTTCCCTGAGCAGGCTGGCCATGATCTGTGATCCTCAGATCTCACCTCCTGAGTACCTAGGATGACAGCCATGAGCTACTGGCAACAGGCCAAACATATTTTTCCATTCCTGTCATCCTATCCCTTAAGGAGACTGAGATCTGAAGACTGCAGTTGGAAGCCACCTTTGGCAGCGAATTCCATGAGAACTCTTTATCCCCAATTAAACATCCAAAAGATATGGAAGTGGAGCTGTGGCTCAAATGATAGAGTGATAGCTTTGAGCATAAGAGACAACGGATAGGACCCAGTCCCTAGTTTCAAGTTTTTCTAGCAAAGACCCACCCAAGAATGGGAAGCAGGTGGGCATACGGGAGCTGAAAGCTCACACATAATACTCAAGACTCCCAGAACAGACCCTATTCGGCTCTGATTCTCTAGATTCTATGTCCTACGTCATGACAGTATTAGATGGGATTGACCATGCTCCAAGTTAGGACATTCAATTACAATCTCATACTGAGGATCCCCTGACCTTATGAAAGACTCAGGATCTCTCACTGTCCTGCCTCAACACTGAGCAGTGAGGTGAGTTCTAGTTATCCAACCACAGGATGTGGGAACAAAAGCATTTCTTGGCCAAGAGATGCAGACTGGAAGGCTCTATGTCCGTTGCTCTCAGGAAGGGGAAAAGGGCTGATCCATCGCAGGCATGTTCCTAGGTTGTGAGTATCCTCAAAGAAACAACCCTGCTCAGAGCTCAGTGCCTCTTGCTTTCCCACCATCCTCCCAAAGCTTGCCCCACCACCAGCCTGCCCTCTCTGAATCCCAGATCTGCCATCTAGAATAAAGGCTGAGCCAGCAAAGAGACCCACCTCTGCCTCTGAGAATGGCAGTCACAGGGTCCTAGCGCCCCCTAGAGGAAGTCCTGACTCCCACCCTCATTCCCTGGCTGTCCTATGCCAGTGGCACACTTACCTCTGTCTCTGGTCTTGAAATGAACACTGGAGTTGTGATCTTCAGATTGAGCCCTGGAAATCCCAGTCGACAAAGTTGTACTGCACAGGCATCCTGCGGTGGACGACAGCCAGGTGCTCAATGGTGAACCCAAGACACCAGGACTTTTAATAACCCTATGGTTGGTCAAAGGCTCTATCACTGATGGTCTAGATTGTCATGCGAGATTATGGCTCCAATGTCCTGAAACACTTGACCTGGGATCATCCTCCCATTTCATCTTCCTCCCCCACCTTGACACTCTGTCACCCCAACACCTAACTAGCTGTTGGACCATTTCTTCTTCTTCTTTTTTTGGTCCAGTCGTGGGGCCTGAAATCTGGGCCTGGGCACTGTCCCTCAGCTCAAAGCTAGCGCTCTACCACTTGAGCCACAGCGCCACTTCCGGCTTTTTTTTCTTTTTGCTTATGTGGTGCTGAGGAATCGAACCCAGGGCCTCGAGCATTGCAAGGCAAGCGCTCTACCACTGAGCCACCTTCCCAGCCTGGACCATTTCCTCTTATAAGACCAGAAAATAAACTTGGTGGGGCCAGGAGAGATTAAAACCTGGTGACCCACCCTGAGCCCTAGGGTCTACATCCTTCTGCAGTCAGCAACCACACACCTGGATTTCATGAAGTTGCTGATAGGTCAGTGGCTTGGTCCTACATACTGGCTTTAGGCTCTGAAACTGTGCCCACAGAGATTGTGAATGGTTGGCTCCCTTGATCCAGGGACTCCAAACCAAGGTTTGGCTGTTCCCCTTTCTTCCATTCCACTTTTTCTCACTCCATCCTTCCCTCCTCTCACTCTTTTTTCCTTTCTTCTCTCACTCATGGGCCTTGAACTCGGACCCTGGATGCTGTCCCTGAGCCTTTTTACTCAAGGCCAACAGACTACAACTTGAGCCACACATCCACTTCTTGTGTTTTCTTTTTGGTAGTTGGAAATAAGAGTCTTACAGGATTGCCTGCCCCAGCCTTAAGCCTCAATCCTCCCATCTCAGCCTCCTAGGTAGCTAGGTGACAGGTGTGAAGCACCGGCATCCAGATCAATCTAAGGTTTCTTCATGTGCTATTGAACCAGCACTGGATCATTTCATCTATGATCGCATTCCCCCAGGAGCATGGTGCACACTGTAACTGTTGGATAAGTATATGAGCATCTGCATATGACAATACTACAGAAAAGTCCCATTTGATGCAGGTAAGCATCCTGGGGCGGGGGGAAGGGCAAAGCCTGATGAAGCTCTCCCACAATTCTCCCTCCTCCCTCTTTCTACCCTCCTGGTGCCACTACACTTAACTCTTTTGGCTCCGAGGATGTGAGCCATGATGTACTAGCTGGATTCTGGGGCCTGTGGAATGCCTGTCTTCTCAAAGATCTCTGTCCAGCAGCTGACCAGCTCTGTGGCACTCGATTCCCACTCAGGTGTGAATGAGGTTGCCAGTGAGCTGAGGCCTGGCTCAAGGGGCCTCCTCTCCTCCTCCCTGGGGCCAGGAAGGATGGTCTACCACATCCTGTCCCCAAGTTTCATATTTCAGAGAAAGTATCCTCGAGGCATCCCGGGTTTCTGAAACTCCCAAAGTCCCATGAAGGTGCTGGGAATCATCTTTGCTCACAGCTGAGGCTTGAACTCAGGGTCCCTGAGATTTGTTGCATTTGTTAAACAATTTACAATTTGAGTCATGCCTCACTTCTGGCATTTTGATGATTAATCAGTGATAAGATTCTCAGGGACTTTATTTTGTGAGCTGCCTTCAAACAGCAATACTCAAATCACAGCCTCCCAAGGAACTAAGATGAGATACATGAGTCAACGGCTCCCAACTTCTATTCACTACTTGTATATGAGCTTTCAAAGACTAAATTGTTTTACACTTTTATTGAGCGCAACTATATCGTTTTTCTTTCCTATAATTTTAATGCCAAATTTAAGAATGCTTCATCTCCAAAATGGTCAAGATGTCTTGACAATTGAACTCATTGGACTAGAAGGCTGCTGATATCTAAGATAGTACTAAAATGTTAGACTTGAGCCTATCTTTATGACTGCTTAATACTATTGCTTTTTCAGTCAGTATTCTTTTTATTATTGGTGGTGGTGGTTGTGGTGGTTGTGGGCCTTGAACTCCGAGCCTAGATGCTGGCCCTCTGCTCTTCAGCTCAAGGCTAGAGTTCTACCACTTGAGTCATAGCACCACTTCTGGTAAGCAAATTTCTTTGCTTTAATTCACATCACTTTTTTTGTTTTATATGCCACGTTTTAATCCTGCTTGAGCTTAACATTTGAATAAATTGTTATGTTTAATTCAATGTTCACTTTATAATTCTCCCAAATACTGTCTAACCTATCACCACTTATTAAAGAGAATATAATTCCTCAAATGTTTGGATTTACCCCTTACTAAATATTCCTTGATAATATTTACGTGGATATAATCTGGTGCCCTACAGATCCATTGAGCTGTATAATCTTTCCTCTACAAATATAACAATTTTACACTAAGAGATTTACTATTGGACAGAGAAATATATTCCAGCTTATTTTCCTTTGTCAATGACTAAAAGAGTGCTAGACAGGTGCTTTTAGAAATTGTCATAAACATAAATAAAACTGTGAACCTGAGCTCTGTTGTCTTATGCTTGTAATCCTAGTTGCATAGGAGGCTGAGATCTGAGGATTGCGGTTCAAAGCCAGCTGGAATGGAAATGTCCATAAGACTCTTATGTCCAATTAACCACCAGAAAACCAGAAGTGGCACATTTGCTCAATGAGTAGAGCATTCACTTTGAACTGAAGAGCAGAGAGACAGCGCCCAGGACCAGATTTCAAGCGCCATGAATGATCAAAAAAAAAAATGGAGGAGACAATTTATATTATTGTTCAATTGTATCCTCCAATCCACAAAAATTATGTCTCCATTTATTTAGATTTTCTTTTATATTCAGCATTGTATAATTTTCAATGAAGATGGGTGAACAGCACTTTAATACATTTTGTCGATGTTTGAAGACAGCACAAAGAAATTCACAGAAAACAGTTGAAAAATGAAAGGCAATGGGAATGGAGAAAGACAGAAGCCAGAAACAGGTTAATCAGTCCCTTCATTAATATGTGAAAGTGTAAAATATTTCAATAATTTTTCTCCATACAATTAATATACACCAATTAATAAATATCTTCCAAACCTTTTGTATTCAAGTATGGCATAAAGGATAAATACAGATTCTGTGGTGAAATGAAAGAAAGAGATGAGAAAATACATACTTATAGTGATTGTGTAAATAAACTAAGAAATTCTGTCAACATTCTGAAGGCTCTTAGCTCATTGGACTAAGAAGGCTGCTGGAATCTAGGATTATACTAAAATGTTAGACTTGAGCCTATCTTTAAGACTGCTTACTACTATTGATTTTTCAGTCAGTATTCTTTTTGCTGTTGGTCGTGGTGTTTGTGGGGATTGTGGGCCTTGAACTCTGGGCCTGGGTGCTGTCCTTCAGCTCTTCAACTCAAGGCTAGAATTCTACCACTTGAGCCATAGTGCCACTTCCGGTTTTCTGGTGGTTTATTGGAGATAAGAGTCTCATGGACTTTTCATGCACAGGCTGGCTTTGAAACACAATACTCGGATCTCAGCCTCCTGAGTAGCTAGGATTACAGGGGTGAGCCACCGGCAACTGGCTCCTCTGTACAACATCAACCATAATATAAAATGAAGTAAAATCAATAAAGGACGTGTTTGGCAAATAAAGTACAATGATAACTTACAGACAAATGAATATAATGGTATATATATATGTCTGTATATATGTATATACACATTTGTATATTCTTTTATATATATATATAGGTATTAGTATATATACACATATAAGTATGAATATATGCATATGTTCATATAGTGTGCATACATATAAATTTATTTGAAGAGACTTGAATCAGAAATATATTAATAGCATATTAATGCCAATGAAAAACTTTAACCATCCTGAATAAGTTATAAAAAAAATCCAAATACATATCTCTATAGTAATATAATAACAAACAAGGAACATATGGAAAGATCATAACATACCTAGACATTGCATACATATAGAGATTAGTGGAAATAGAAACAATAAGATAGCCCTGCACAACCATTATGTAGAAATTGTAATCCTTATACATTGGTGTTTGACATTTAAAATTATATAGACAGTTTGATGAACATACTGGCAATCTTTAAGATATTATAATATATAGAGTTGCCTCTATGATCCAGCATTTTTGAATCATAAAATAGATTTTAACATATGTCCAATGAGATACATGTACAAGAATATACATAGCATAACCTTTTACAATAACATATCATAAAGTATTTAAATGCCCATTCAGGATGTTATTCCATTATACACATGCTCTATCCATGAGAAAAGTTTACATGGACTTACTTTAGAAACTGTAATATTACATGGGAAAAATGGACAAAATAGACTACATTTTCTAATTATATGAGCTTTTTAAAATTGGCACATCTGTAGAGGAACAATATGAAATAATAGCTGCTCAAGGGAGGTAGGTTGGAATGTTAACAGGAAGTGACTAGTAATAAATATGGTAGTATTTTGAGAGGGTACTAAGGGTAAAATGTTCTAGAACTGAAGGTAATATTCTTACTCCAACTCTTTAACATTCTAAGAATCATTTTACTTTATCGAAGAATTACAAATTGCTCTTGCATTAACCTTAGGAAAATTTTTAGAATAGTAGTGAGTGAATCTAAGTGATAATTTAGAATTTAAAATCACAGAATTCTATAATGCATAACATTAATATGTTGCTGAATAAGACTATCAAGAAAATATGATTCGTGGTATATCTTCTGAGTGACTATACATGCTATTGCGAGTCAGTGAATATTCTACAAAATTCTGTATATTGAGGGATGAGATAGGATTGAGAAGGATGAGGGATAATGATTATCAAGGGGCATTGCATAGGGCTGGGAATGTGGCTTAGTTGTGAAGCCCTGGGTTTGATTCCTCAGTACTACATAAACAAAAAAATCTGGAATTGGCACTATGACACATGTCGTAGAGTACTAGCATGAGGAAAAGAAGCTCAAGGACATTGCCAGGGCCCTGAGTTCAAGCCCCAGGACGAGTAAAAAAAAGCGGCTCCCACCTGTAATCCTATATAATCAGGTGGCTGAGGATTGAGGTTTGAAGCCAGCCCAGGCAAGAAAGGCTGTGAGATTCTTATTTCCAATTAAATCTCAGAAAAATCTGAAAGTGCTGCTGTGCCTCAAGTGATAGAGTTCTAGCATTCATCCAAAGGCACTTAGGAACAGCATTCAGACCCAGAGTTCAAACCTCAGGAGAGAAAAAAGAAAAAGAATCTCACTAAACACTATGCATTAACTGCTTTGTCAAACAGCAACTCCCATACAACTACTTAAAGTTAATTAAAAATATGATAAAATGCAAGTCATTTTGGGAACCAGACATAGATAGAATACACGGGACCAAAGTAAATTTTATATCATGCAGGTTAGGTTGTAATTTGTCCTACAGTCTTCTTACGTCATTTATGAAATTGACAATGCTGTCAATTATAGGTCAATTTCCTTGAGGAACAGATTGAATTCTGCTATCTTTTCATAGTAAAACATAGAGGTGATTTTTTTTGCCTCTTATTGAAGTATGTCTGATATTTTAAACTAGATTTGTCCTAATATAATATTAATTTAAACAATCATTTTATTAGGGCGATGTTGGTCAGTTTTTTTCCAGTAAATCTTATCCCTTATAATAAATGAGAGCATGCTGTGTCAGTCTCCTATTAATATGCCAAATTCTTTATAAAATTAACTTAAAAGGGGGAAATATTAATCTTGGCTTCTGATTTTACACATTTCAGTTCATATTTCTTATCCTCATTGCTTTGGGTTGGTGATGGCACAGTACCCTATGTCAGGAACATGTGATGGAGTATGTGTATTAATGGAAGCCAGGAAGTAAAGAAAAGTAGGAATAAGAGTGGGAAAAGGGAGAAACACGAGGAGGGGAAGAGGGAGAGGGAGAAGGAAAAGTAACAGGAGATGGAAGTAAAAGAAGAAAGTTGAGGAAAGGACTTTGATCTTAACATTCTCTTTGATCACAAGTTCTCAGTGACCAAATCTCTACAACTATGTCCACGTGGGAGGGTTCACCTTTTTATGGCAACATAGTGAAAGCTAATTATTAATCCCAATCCTGGCTCAAGTGGTACAGCGCTAGCCTTGAGCTGAAGAGCTGAGGGACAGCACCCAGGCCCAGAGTTCAGGCCCCATGACCGGACCCCCCCCAAAAAAAAACAAAACAAAAACAAAAATGACTATTTCATCTAACGCATAATGACTTGAATTTTTCATAATTTTATGACATTCCCATTCAAGTTTTTGTCATCTATTGTGAGGTTCTTTCTTTCTAGTTGAAGAAAAAATATATACTATCACGATCATTTATTTCTTAATTATTCTATATAGTAGGTATAACATGAATTTCCTACCATTCAAAAACAAGTAATATTCAATTCTAGGAATAATTGCATGAGTCATGGAATATCTTGCTTTCTGTCATATTGAGATTGATTCAATGTCTAAAATCACTGTTGACATAATACATGAAATTCAGTGTTTCTCTGAAATGTCTTAGTAATCAAACTTCAGAAATACATGACCAGTAACTAAAATTTTTATATACTCAAAAAACGTATGAATCTATATTTTATGTCAAAAAAGCTTAGGTTTAAAAGAAGGAAAAATCATGTGACCATAGTAGATAATATTTAATTTAATGAAAAATTGCTTCATTAACCCTGACAGAGCCTATTGCTTTTGTCTTACATGAGAAATTTGATTAAGGATCCTTTTGGCGCTTTTGAATAATAGAGCATTTCAATTTGTCCAAAGATTCTGACATTTAAACCTTTGAGTGTATATTTTTTTATAAAAATCAAAACTTTTTTTCACAGTGCATGTTCAGGTTTAATAACTAAATAAATATCTAAATGTTAATTTGTTAAATTGAGCCTCTAGAATTAAAATAATAAGAAATATATTTTATTCTTAGATATATCTATGCTTAATATGAGTTGCTCAGGCTTGTAATCCTTGCTACTCAGGAACCTGGGGTTCAAAGCCAGCCTTGGCAACAAAGAATTAATCGTATAAATATGTTAGAAACAATTGCAAGAAAGAAAAAAAAAACATTTATATACTTATCCTAGGGTTCATTTCACCTAACATCAACTTATCTGACCTATTCTGCTTGTCACAGACATGCCCCTCCCCCACGGTATAACCCTTGCTTGCATTGTATTTGATGTTGGTATGATTTGTGGAGGGCAAGGGAAAAATCATGTGGTTTAAATAAGGATACAGGTGGACCCATTGCAACAATGAGATGTACAAGTCGTTATGTAGAAAAACAACTTTACAACTTTGACGGGGGGGGGGGGGGGTGGATGGGGCAGGAGGGGCAGAGATGAGAAGGGTTGAGAAGTAGAAAAAAAGGATGAGGCAACAATGCTTGATAAGAAATGCTCATTACCTTGCCCATGTAATTGTAACACCTCTGTACTGTATTTGGGGGGGGCGGAGGGGGGGAAGGGAGGTGAAGGGTAAACAAAGGAGGAGGCTGCAATGCTTGGTAAGAAATGTATGCATTATCCTGCCCATGTAATTGTAACCCCTCTGTACAGTATGTTCTCAAATAAAATTTAAAAAAAATTAAAAAATTTGAAAAAGCCAGCCTTGGAAAGAAAGTTCATGAGTCGCATCTCAATTAAACACACACACATCACCACACACACACACACACACACACACACACACACACACACACACACACACACAGCCAGAAGTGGATTTGTGGCTCAAATGTTAAACCAATATTCTTGAGAGTTCAAATCACAAAAACAACACATACACAAAATTATATCTAAATTCTTATTTTACTTTGAGGAAATAAACAATGTCATGGAAAGTGATATTTGTTACATATCCTGAAACTTTTGTGAATTAGTTTTTAGTACAATTTGTCTTACGATATAACATAGGTTATTAAAATTAATATTATTCTAGTATATTATAATTACTCATAACACCTTGAAGTACAACATTTGGTATTTTTTCTATAGCCATAAGAAATATCCTGATTAAAAGATTGGAAGAAAAAAATAAAAGAAAAAGAAAGAAAGAAAGAGAGAGAGCGAGGGAATGAAGGAGGAGGGAAAGAAGAAAGGAAGGAAAAAAGGAAGGAATGAAGGAACGAAGGAACAAAGGACGGAACGGAGGAAGGAAGGGACAAAAAACGATTTAATTTATAAAATCAGGTATTTAGCCCAATATAAACTTCATGTAATTAACTCTTTAGTAAATGCAATTTTGCAATTTTATTTGCATGTTCCCCATGCATGAATGAAATCAGCAAATGAAAGATCAGAAATAACCAGGTGTATCTGTTTGCATCTGTAGTAAATATGTATGCAAACCTTTTTCTCAGTTTCTATACATCATCAAATAATTATTTGTAAACAATTCACACTTAGTTATAAATATTTTAAAAATTGGGGTAACCAAAGTATGTCAATATATTATATACTGTGAATACTAGTATTTATAATGCTATTAATATTACAGTCTTCATGTTTTATTAATTGTAACAATTTTATTTTGTATTTTATCAGAAATACTAGCATTCTCTGATTTTGGTGTCTGTGAGAGTTCTAATAGCAGACCTTAATTAAAATCAAAGGAGATCTGTATTTGTTGGCTCAAACGAATATTTTTGAAAGTAATTAACAAATCGGAGATTGTTCAAATACATCAGAAGGGCTTTAGGCTTTACCACGTTTACATGGTTACCTATGATGTGATTCAAGAGCCACTAAGCAATCAAACTTCACTTTGCCATCACTATAATTATCCCCATTGTAAGAAGAATCATTCACATAATTTACATGATATAAGCTTGTCCTTGTTATTATTTTCTATGAAATAATATCAAATGATACACCACACTGAGTTAAAGAAAAGGTTGCAAAGTGCATTGGACGATGTAACTCCTTCCAGATAAGCATGTTGAAATTCTATTCCTCTGCCTGGTGACATTAGAATGAACGTTTCAGAGATTACCCTGCAATATTGATCCTGATAAAAGAAGCCCAATATAATTACTCTGCCATGTGAACGTCCAGAAAATAGATTATAATGAACCAGAAAGTGGACCCCATTAGACAAAGAATTGCTTTGAATTACCATTTTTATAATCAATGTTTAAGCTTCTAGACTATGGATAATATACTCCTGATGTTTTTAAGCCACTTAATTTGAAATATTCTAACAGCCCAGTGGCTGACAAAAAGCAAAGTAGTTTTGATTTAAATTTTACAAATTCAGATAAAAAGATTAATAAAGTTTTATTATTTAAATTTTATTCTACAAGTCTCCAGATTTAAAATATTTTTATGGGCTGGGAAGTTGGCTCAGTAGTAGAGTGCTTGCCTTGCATGCATGAGGCCCTGGGTTCAATTCCTCAGCACCATATAACCAAAAAATAATTCGAAGAGGCACTGTGGCTCAAGTGGTAGAGCAGTAGCCTTGAGCTGAAGAGATGAGGGATAGTGCCCAGGCCCCGAGTTCAGGCCCACGACTGGCAACCCCCCAAAATTTTTAAATGGGGATCTAATTGAGGTTCAACTCTATATTCAACTTTCATAATTAATTTTTTGAATATTTTTTATTATCTTTAGTTGTACAAAGAACTTGGTATTCACTGAAACAGTGTATGTATATATTGCATCTTGATCAATGTCACCCCATTCAACATTTTCATCCACCCATCCCAATCAACCCCGATTCTTATGTATCTCAATATTATGTTCTGGAATTACTTGCCATTTAACAAAGCAGTTTATGTGTACGAAGCACCTGGAATTGTGTTACCACGTCAATATCTTCACCCCCCATTTCACACTACCCCTTTCTTTGCATATTTCAATTCTGGGAAGTATACAATGGATTCTTTCCTGTATTCCATCCTTTTCCCCTTCAATTTCCTACCCCTCTCGTATTGCCCCCCATTGTCCTCTCTTGCAGGACACATTTACTGGTATTTATTTGGTTGGGCTTTGCCTTAGTCTTTTAAGATAATTATAGTATTTGCACTCTCCATGAACTCTACGACTTCAGATAATTCATTTGTACCTCCTTGCATGCCATCCAGTGTGTTTACTTTTACATTTATAGGCACCTTCTATCTAACACAAATGAGGAAAATCATGCAAGCTAAGTTTCTCTGAGTCTGCTTTATTTCACTTAATATTATTTCTAAGTGTTTCATTTTCCTTAAGAATGGTGCAATATTATTCTTTCTGATGTTTGAGCAGAACTCCATTATGTATGTATGTATATATATGTATATGTTGTATATATGTATGTATATATACATATATGCATACATATACTTGTAAATTGGGATCAATAAAATTAGATATATATATAATTTATATATACATATATAAAAATATATAATTCTTGATCTCTTTTTACAATGAGAAGCATCTGGGCTGATTCCAAATGTTGGCTACAGAAAATAATGCAATAATGAACATGATTGTGCTGGTAGATTCAGTGTGGCCTTGTTTCTGCTCTGTTGGATAAATGCCCATAAGGGGAGTTGCTGGATCAAAGGTAGGTAGCTCTCTATTCAGTTCTGTGAGCAATTTCCATAGTGTTTTCAAAAGTGGTTGAACAAGATTACATTCCCATCAACAGTGCAATAGAGTTTCCTTTGGGCTACATCCATATCAGTATCTGTGATTGTTCAGTTTTTCATCATGACATTGTAACATGGGTGAAATGAATCTCAGTGTTGTTTGAATTTACATTTCTTTTATGGAGAGAGATGTGTCTATTTTTCATTCTTCTTCTAAGAATTTATCTTTAAGTCTTTATCCCATATATTAATTGGGTTCTTGTTTATTTGAGTGTCTATTTTTATTGGGTTTAAATTTTGATATCTAAATATGGGTTAGCTAAGAAAACCCTTGTCTGATGCTTAGTTAGTAAAAATCTTCTTCCATTCCATTTTCTTTCTATATATCCTGCTAACTTTTTCCTTTGCCTGAAGAAACTCTTCGGTATGATGCAATTCTATTGATCCAGAAAGAATATTACACCATTCATAAGGAAAAGGAAAGACTTGGAACAATCTTATATTAAGTGAAGAAAGACAGATTCAAAGAAATATATGCTGCCTGATTTCCCTCATTTGTTGCATTAGAATGTGCCTCTAATTCTACAAGTAAAGACATGTGGATGGTAAAAGAGAAAACATTACACTCGGACACGATAAATTACATGGGATTCTAAACATTTATACAGTGAGATCAAAGAGGGATGCCCTGTGGAGAAGATCACAAAGACTCAATAGCTATATGAATATTATCATATAAAATAATGTTCATTTAAATGGTCTCCAAGAAGTGATAGAGAGTATTTTTTATTATTTTGCTTTTCCTTCTGTGTTCTGATGCCGTTTTTATTAATTTGTGCACATTTGTTAATATGTGTAATTTTGGAAAGGGCAAGAGAGAACACAGAAATGGTGGGAAAAAGAGTTAACAAATGCAGTGGTGCTACTCAATAGACACAACATTGTACATGAACTGTACAACTTTTGGGAGAGGGAGCTTGAAAGGGAAAAACTGGGAGAACATGAGGGAAGAGATGACACTGTTCAAAAAGAAATGTGCTCATTATCTGACTTAAGTAATTGTAACACTTCTGTACATCATCTTTACAAATTAAAATTGGACCTCATAAACAGGCCAGAGAAGCTATACTAATATAGTTAAAAATAGGCTTTACATTAAAAGTGGTATGAAAATAAAAAGAGACAAAAAAAGACATTAAATATTGATAAAGAAAAGTCTCCATCAAAGGGATATAACAATTCTAAATATCAATGTCCTGAATTCTAGCGCTCCCAAATTCATTAGACAAATACTACTTACCCTAAAAATACGCATACATCCAAATATATTGTTGGTTGCTTGAACGCATCATTCTTACCTCTGGACAGGCCATCCAGGTAAAAAATTAGCAAAGAAACTTCAGAGCTAAATAACTGTATTGACAAGCTATAACTAACAGATATCTGCAGAATATTTCACCTAGCAGTGTCACAATATATATTCCTCTCAGCAGCCCATTTTCAGAGATAAACTCAACCAGCTCAAACCAGCGAGCAAAACAAACTCCTATGATTCTAAGAAACAACATTTTGTTTGCCTTTTTAAAATAAATTTACTCTGTTGTTCTCATTAAAGCGATTTATAGATGGATTACAATTACAAGAGTCAAGTAATGAGAAATTTCCTTTGGTGAAATGTCTTCAGTTCCCTCACTTGTTCCCAGTCCCACTCTCCTGTCCCCACCCATGTGTTAAATAGTTCACTTTCATTAATGTTCAATGAACTCCACTGCTGCAATTTTTCACAATTTTCCCTAAAGCTCTGTGCCCACCCCTCACATTACTGAAGATGTACAATGAATACACCAGGCATAAGGTAAAGAAGACAGAATAATCACAAACTATAAACAACAACAAACACAAAACAAAAAAGGACTTTTTATTTCCATATATCATATTTGTTTGAGTATGTATATCTTGTTATATAAATATAAATGTTTTTTTTTTTTTTTGGGTCCGGTCGTGGGGCCTGAACTCTGGGCCTGGGCACTGTCCCTCAGCTCTTCAGCTCAAGGCTAGCACTCTACCACTTGAGCCACAGCGCCACTTCCGGCTTTTTTCTTTTTGCTTATGTGGTGCTGAGGAATCGAACCCAGGGCCTCGAGCACGCAAGACAAGCGCTCTACCACTGAGCCAACTTCCCAGCCCTAAATGTTTTTTTATTATAAAGTCAATTCAGGGATTAAGGTATGATAACATAATCTTGCCTTCTATTTAATAATGCTTTTTATTTTAATATTAAATTTGTAAGTAACACAATTAATGTCCTAGTGAAATTTGAAGGTTCAGATTTAAAGTTAAATTTTCAAAATGTCTAATAGTTTCATTATGGCAAACAAAATGAAAAACAGGCATGTTTTATCCTCATATTTTATTTCATGTGTAAAAAAGTAAAATAAATATAATATTAATTCAGTGCAAATTAGGAATCAAATACTTATGCAATGCATCAATTCCATAGATTATGAGATCTGTTGATAAAATTAATAAAACTTGTTTAAGTAGATTACTTAAGATATGAAGCAAATGATAATTTTCTTTTTAAGTGAAGTTGATACAAAAATCAATGTCCAAAGATTCCAGAGTTCTGTGTGCTTGATACATGTCAATTTACACATATGCTTGGCTCATCTCAAAGTTATTAGAAGATAACTGAAAACAGGACTAGAATAAAAAAAATCATGCAAATGTTTATCTGCATTTTGTGATTAAATATGTCTCCTTTATATCTCTTTATTGTATTTGAAAAATCTGGAAAATTTGTTTAAGTCACATCAACAATGAGAAATAAAGATTCTCTAGCTCCTTAAAAGACCATCAATAAGAAAAACAGGAAACAAAAAAAAAATGAAGTTCATTGTGCTGCTTTGCAATTGTGGATTATGTGCTTATCCCATGAATCTGGGCTCAAATCACACGGGCTTCTGCAAGAAAATTTCAAAATCTAGAGCAGCAAATACAGCTCTGCAGTTGTTTGTAGGTTTCACTACAGTCGCAGCTGGACATCAACTGTACAAAGAAAATAATTCTACTACTTTGCAGACAAGAATGTGATGAAAAGCATACTTATATCTTCTTATATGAAATAAGAAGACCACACTTTAAAAGCTGACTAAATGATGAGCCCTTTGCATAACAGTGCCATTTTTAAGGCACTCTAGATAATTCAAATCCTTCATCCCTCCCCAAACATTAATGCCATTCACAAAGCATTGCTGAGGGCAATTTTCAGTTCTATTTGATATTTCAAATGGCTTAGGAGTAACATAAACAATAATGCAAGTTGTTGAGAAAATTTAATTTTGAATAAGCAAACAAATAAAATTCAACTCCATAGCATAACTTTTACGAAATATGAATTAAGGAATACTGAATGTCCTTTGTAATTTAATGTTAAAAATTATGGCAAAATGCCAGAAACAGACACTGAAAGAAGGAAAAATAAGTCTTTGATAAGATATATTAAAGATTACCTAGGGACAAGTAATTTTACCTACATTTGGTTTTATATAATAGCATATGTTGTTCTGCTAATCAGAGAGACTCAAAAAGATTTTTAAATATAATATGAAAAGTGCATCGTCATGAATGAATGAAATCAGGGAGTAGATGGCTCAAGAGCTGGCTGGTTCTGTTAAATATTCTCATTATTTTGAATGAACTGGTGTTTTTGTATGTGTGGAATTATGAACATATTTTATGTCTAGGCAGGAAAGTTTGATTATTAGATCATTGTCTGATACCTAATATCAGGAACCTAACCTGAGTCAGAGTGGTAATTACGTCTGTGTGTGTGTGTGTGTGTGTGTGTGTGTGTGTCTGCAAATCTGTATTTAGAAGGAAGTATCTTTTTTCCCTCAGGGTATTTACTTAATTGTATTAGTTATACTACACTAATGACAGCAGATAAAGGTAATTAACATTTTCAGACATATATTTATGTTCCTATGATTACATGAACAAACTAAAAAGTAATGTTTGGGGTATGAGTTTTGTGGAAGGTCAGCTGAAAGTATAAACATTTAGAATCTTGGGAAAGATATCAATGACAATCATTTCAGTGAAGATCAATTTTAGACAACACTTGCAAGGATATGTAATCCTATATATTAAAATACAAGATGTATTGATTTTCCAAAGCTACACTATTCTAGAAATTTGTAGGAAAACATGTTAAATTACGGAAACATAAACATAATGTGATTATTTATTCCATACAGTTTTACATTTTAGTTTTGTCAAGTAAAAATACCATTTATTTTTACTCTATAAGAAGAAAAACCATAGATATTACATTTGGGCCATATTTCACATTGGGAAGCTTTGTCTATATCACTAAGTTTATTTCTGTTGTTTCTGATTTCCTATTCATAATTCTGCTTCTCATGGTATTCTCCTAAGGACCCTTTTTTTCTCCCAGTTTTGGGCTTCATCATACCTCATGCTCTCAGTTTGTTTGCTAACAGTAGTCAGTCTACCATTTGAACCATGCCTCCAGCACAGAAATTTTTGTAGTTAATTGGAGATAGAACCTCATGAACTTTCTACCAGCCTCAAAACCATCATCCCCCAAGTCTTATCCTTTTTAATCACTAGGATTATAAAGACGAATCATGGACCCCAAGATTCAATCACTTTTCAGGTCTTATAGATTCCCATGTTTGCTAGTAATTTTAATAAATAAACTACCACAGATAGTTTGGCATTAACACTGTAAATACATTGCCTCTGAGTTGGGGTATCTATAACTCCAAGATCAGATTTGGCTTCTGAGTCTTCTTTCCTTGGCATATTCAAGACTTTCTGTGTGGGCAGCAAAGATGGTGCTGAGAAGAAGTTGAGTGGGCAGAGTCCGAGTTGTTTATGTTAAAATCTGACTGGATACCACAATCAGGCAAAGTGACATCAGTGTATAAACAGCTTGTGGACAGCAGGGAAAGTATAGAAATCTTAGGTGCATGATAGGGTGACCTCTACAATGATTGGTTGGTTCCGTTTCCTCCCCTTCCATGCCACATGTTTAAAAAGTGCTTGCTGTGAGATAATAAATGAGTTCTTGCTTGTCTTGACTCCCTGCTGCATCTGACTGTCTCTGAAGCTAAGGGAAGCTGGGGAACAGGCAAGCAGCACACATAGCTTTCCTAACAGCCCGTCCATCTTCCATGGGATGAATGAAGACCCAACATCTGGTGCTCAGCATTGGGCATGAAAGGAAAATATACCACTCAAGGCAAAGCGGTCTCTCAGGGTAAGTGAAACCATTAACTATGGGTAATTCTCTCTCACAGAAAGAGGACTTCAGAAGTGAGGAAGAAAAGGAATGGTCAAATTCGACTGAGAATGCACTGATCAGACAGAAGCACACTCAGTGGAAGTCAACATGAGGGTGAAGGTTACCCCCCTCCTCCAACTCGGGTGCCCCTGACAGTCCTAGGCCCCCACCTTATGCCTCCGAAATTGTGGAAGGGAAAACGCCCTATGGAGGGACCTGTGAGACCTGGATCCCTATGACCTAACTTCCACAGAGGGGCCGAGGGCCAGGGAAGTAACCTATGTGGAGGCCTACCCTGTAAAGGAAGGGCCAGTGGAGAGCCTGGACCCTGGGCCACAGGATTTGCTTCCCAAAGAGTATCCTGTCAATCTGGCACCAGGAGCTAACAGACCCTTGGAATTTTATCCATGGGAAGCTCAGGACCATAAAGAGCTCCACAAGGCGGTGGTGGCGGATAACCTGAACTCTCCTTGGGCCCAGACCCAATTACAGGACATTGCTTATCACACATGTGTCACTAAGGACTGACTGGATGTGGCCAAAGCCATCCTTAACCAGTTCTCAGTTTATCAAGCGGTGTGCCTTCTTTAAGGCAGAAAATAACTGGCAGGCTCAATCTGCAATGCCTACTATGTATGCCATGTTAACAGGAACAGGGGAAGGTACTCCACTGGCGTCCAAAAGGCTGCAATACCTGGCACGTATTGTGACCAGGTGAGGCAGGCAGGACTTGCCACATGGCACAAACTGGATGAAGGGCCCACTGCATCCCTCACAGCAGGAGTGACACAAAAGCAGGGTGAGCCTCTACCTCATTTTATAGACCATGTCCAACAGAGTGTTCATCATAAGCTGCCAGCAGGGGACCTCCGGGATCAATTTGTAAAGCTAATGGTTTGGGAAGGGATGAATGCAGAACACCGCATGGCCTGTGCTGGATTGAGAGAGAGTTCCCTGAGCAGATGGGTGGTGGCCTCTCAAGATGTGGGAATGCAACAGTACCAGTCCCAATCACTAGCTTTTAGTTTTACAAGCTCAGATATCTGTAATGTCTGAGGCTATCACACAGGCACTGGCAGCCCAGGGCCAAGGAACCCCAAGACCATTGGGGAAAGGGACTTCTTTAAATGTGGGCAAGAGAGGTACTTTAATAGGGACTGTTCACAACAATCCCCTGACACCCGGCCCAGGGGGTCCAAACTGCCCCCTACACCCTGTCCTAGGTGCGGGAAGGGGTACCATGGGCAAAAGGATTGTCGATCCAAATTTGATTTAGATTGGAAGCCTTTAAACTAGAGGAGGGGCATCCTGCAGCCCCGTTAAGTCAAGGAGGAACTCCCTCTGCTGTAAGGCCCAGGAAGCCTCATGGCAAGACAACCCAGGCCCATTGGACTGTCCCCCTGGTAAAAAAGACTCAGACCTAAAATGAGTATTTTTATAGGCAGGAAGTGGTTTCACTGCCTAATTGACACGGGGGCAGACAGAACTGTACTCAGGGAGGAGGAA
This sequence comes from Dipodomys spectabilis, assembly GCF_019054845.1. NCBI lineage: Eukaryota > Metazoa > Chordata > Mammalia > Rodentia > Heteromyidae > Dipodomys > Dipodomys spectabilis. The sequence goes on along the minus strand of NW_024870821.1, from coordinate 1,323,909 downwards.
GTGCCCTTGAACTGGAAGCTTGCACCCGGATACCCAATATTGGGGGTAGGGGGCAACTCCCAGTCCAAAGAGATGGTTGCCCTTATGAAATGGACTAGCCCAGATAGAGAGCAGGGAAAGATAAGCCCTTTAGTTGCAAAAAAAAACCTCACCGCCAATTTACTAGGGCAAGACATGCTAGGACAAATGGATCTTATGGTCACTACAGACCATCGAGCATTCTATGATGATATCCTGGATGGAGAAGCAGCACAAAGGCTTAAATGGGATCTAGAGGAACTTAAGGAAAAAGATTTTTTTAAACTTTTATAATTATAGAGAGGAACATATGGTACCCACTCGGGTGCACCCCCAATCCTAAAGGCCACTGCCTCCAAGTACCTCCCATCAGGTGAAAGCCGAGAATCCCTATTTGGGTGGAGCAGTGGCCATTGACAAAACCTAAACTTGTGGCCCTCCACCTTTTGGTGGAGGAACAGATAAACCTTGGGCACATACACCCTTCTATGAGTCCTTGTAACACCCGTATTTGTTATCCAAAAAGCATACAGCGCCTGGCACATGCTCCAAGATCTATGTAAGGTAAATGAAAAAATGGAGCTAGTAGGAATGCTCCTACGAGCTATGCCCTAGATTCCTACTATACCTTCAGAATATGCCTTGGTTGTGATTGATATTAAAAAAATTTTTTTCTCTATCTGACTGCATCTGGATGACTGCAAGAATTTTGCCTTCTTCATCCCTTCTCTTAATTTTTCCCAGCCTGACTGGAAGTTCAAATGGACGGTGTTGCAACAGGGAATGGCCAATAGCCCAGCCTTTTGCCAACAATACTTGGCCACACTTTTAGGACCTGTGCTGGGTTCAGATACCTCTCTTGCCTATGCCTACGTGGATGATATAATTCTGGGGCACCAAGACCCGGGCCACCTGGAGGGCGTTGTGACCCAGGCTCTTGTCATATTAAAAAAGGAAGGTTTTAGTATAGTCCTAAATAAAATTAAAAAAATACCTCCTTTTAAGGTGCTCGGATCCCACCTTATCTTGTCTCAGGTCTGCCCCCATAAATCTTTGCTGGATATTCCAGCCTCTCTGACCCTAACCCAACTTCAAAGTCTTTTAGGGGAAATCAATTAGCTGTTGCCATGGGTTCCCATCCCTAAAGATGGTCTTGTGCCCTTATTTGCCTTACTAAAAGACATGATGCCCCAAGAAGTTATTACAATTACAAGCAGCTATCGGTCAATATTTTTACAGTTCCAAAAAGACCTGGTTGAAGTTTCCCTGAAGAGGTACTCTATTCTTGAGCCCATTTCCCTCTGGTTTCTTGTGGGTGACACATTGATTTCTGCAGTTTTAACTCAAAGGGGAGGCATTAGAGTGGGTTCACACTCCCCTGGGGGGCACACTTCTGGGTGTACTCTCAGGCAGAACAAATTACCGATGCTATCATCAAGGGAAAGACCCAAGCCCAAAGGAAATATGGCCTCGACCCTCACTCTATTGTTTTTCTTTTTCGGATGACAGACGTTGTGTGTCTCACTCGAGCCAATGTTCATCTTGCTCTCTCCCTAGAGAGCTTTCTAAGCCTTATTGACTGCCATTACGGGCCATCCAAAAGAACCGTCATGTTATGGTGAGTTCCCCTCAAAATGACTTCTCTATTATCTCCTACACCTATTCCTGGCACCCTTCATGTTTTTACTGACAGAGGTATAAAGCAGGCTCTGCCTATGCAGCCTTTGATGAGCAACAAAAGACCCCCAGCCAACCAAGATCTCAACCTTGTCTAGGGTCGGCACAATATAAAGAAATGTTCACTGTAATAACGGCCCTTCAGGACATTCAAAAACCCTTTAATTTGTATTCTGATGGACTATATGTACTTATCTTGCTCCCTCATATTCCCCAGGAACATATTAAGCTGGATGGAAACCCTATTTTCCCCCTTAGAGTTACCTTTAAGGGCCTATTAGAAGGACAGGGAGACCCTATTCATATTCAACATTGAGAGAGCATTCAAAACTTTCTGGATTTTTATCCATGAGCAATAATTGGGGGGACCAGTTAGCTACTGGCCCACAAGCATTAACGTTACAAGGCGCCACCCGTTTACATGATTTAATCCACATCAATTGGAGAGGTCTTCAACATAAATTCCCTCAGTTTCCTGTAAAGGACCTCAAAAGGATAGGACATACCAGCAAAACATGACAGCCCTTCTTAAAATACTCCCTTTACAATCACCAGGGTTAATTCCCAGAGGCCTCAAACCCAACATCCTGTGGCAAACTGATATTACTCATTTCCCAGCCTTTGTAAGCTTAAATATATTTATGTTTCTATAAATACCTATTCATGAACATGTTGGGCCACAGCACATAGAGGAGAAAAAAACTAAACATTCACATACACATGTTCTTCAATGTTTGCCACCTTATGTCTATTACCACAAGTTTAAACCGATAATGAACCCTGTTTTGTTAGTATAGCAATGTCAGTTTTTTGGCAGATGGCATATTAATCGTACTACAGGAATTCCCTATAATCCCCTAGACCAAGAAATTATAGAATGAAAGCACCAATGTCTTAAGGAACAATTATTAAACAAAAAGGGGGAGTTAACACCCATATACTGTTACAGATAGCTTTATTTACCATTAATATTTTTAACTTTTCTTTTTTTTTTCTTAAATTTTATTTTATTTTATTTGAGAACATACTGTACAGAGGGGTTACAATTACATGGGCAGGATAATGCATATATTTCTTACCAAGCATTGCAACCTCCTCCTTTGTTTACCCTTCACCTCCCTTCCCTGCCTCCCCCCTCCCTCCCACCTAATCATACCCCCCTCCCTCCCCCCACACCGACATTGTAAAGCTGGTTTTGACATGACATTGTGTACTTCTCATTGTTGCAACAGGTCCACCTGAATCCTTAAACGACTTGTTTGTCCCCATCTCCTCCAGATGTTATACTGACATCAAATATAGTGAAAGAGGGGGTTACACTGTGGGGGAGGGACATACAAAGCAACAAAGAAATAATCTTATAAATGCGTTAGAAACACATGCATGAAAGAAACAAAAACATTAAAATACATATTTGAGAGTTCGTTTTCCTAACATCACATTATCTGACTTTTTCCGCTTGACTCATACCTATACTAGATATTGCAAATAAGGGAAACCATGGGACCTATGTTTCTTTGGGCCTGGTTTAGTTCACTTAATATAATTTTTTCCAAGCCTTTCCATTTCCTAACAAATGGGGAAATGTCATTCTTTCTGATGGAGGCATAGAATTCCATTGTGTATATATACCACATTTTCTTGATCCATTCATCTACTGAGGGGCATATGGGTTGGTTCCATATCTTAGCTATGGTAAATAATGCTGCAATAAACATAGTTGTGCTGGTAGCTTTAGTGTGGTCTTTTTTGTAAACATTTGGGTAAATGCCCAAAAGTGGGATTGGTGGGTAATAGGGGAGTTCTATGTGAAGTCTTTTGAGGAACCTCCATACTGCTTTCCAAAGTGGTTGAACAAGTTTACATTCCCACCAACAATGAAGTAAGGTTCCTTTCTGTCCACATCCCCTCCAGCATCTGTTGTTGTTAGAGTTCTTGATTTTTGCCGTTCTAACTGGAGTGAGGTGATATCTCAATGTTGTTTTGATTTGCATTTCTTTTATGGCTAGGGATGTTGAACATTTCTTCATGTATCTATTGGCCATCCTTCTTTCTTCTTCAGAGAAGCTTCTCTTTAAGTCTTTCGCCCACTTACTTATTGGGCAGTTGTTTCTTTGAGGATTTGTTGTTGGGTGGTTTAATTTTTTGAGTTCCAAGTATATTTTAGATATGAGACCCTTGTCCGTTGTATGGCTAGTAAAGATCTTCTCCCAATCCGTGGGCTTTCTATTGATCTTGCTAGCTATGTCATTTGCCCTGCAGATGCTCTGCAACCTTATGCAATCCCATTTGTCCAACCTTTCTTTGATTTGTTGTGTTTCCGGGTCTTTATTCAGAAAATTTCGGCCTGAGCCAAGGAGACCCAGGGTTCTCCTATTCCATCCTGTAATGTTTTCAGAGTGTCTGCTTTGAGTTCAAGGTCTTTGATCCAGTTGGAGTTGATTCTGGTACAGGGTGATATATAAGTATCTAGCTTTAGTTTTCTACATGTAGTTGACCAGTTTTGCCAGCACCATATACTGAAGAGGCTGTCTGTCTTCCATTCTATTGTTTTAGCTCCCTTATCGAAGATTAGATGGCTATAGGTCTGTAGGTTCATTTCTGGGTTTTCAATTCTATTCCATTGGTCCTGAGGTCTGTTCTTATGCCAATACCAAGCTGTATTGATTACTATGGCTTTATAGTAGAGTTTGAAATTTGGTATTGCTATTCCTCCAGCAGTGTTCTTGCCGTTGAGGAGCGTTTTTGCTATTCGGGGTCTTTTATTGTTCCATATGAATTTTTGGATTGCCTCTTCTATTTCCTTGAAGAATGAGGGTGGAATTTTGATAGGTATTGCATTGAATTTGTAGATAGCCTTGGGAAGTATTGCCATTTTCACGATGTTAATCTTTCCAATCCAGGAGCATGGGAGGTTTTGCCATATTTTAAGTTCGGTGTTGATTTCCTTTTTCAAGATTTTAAAGTTTTCATCATAGAGGTCCTTCACTTCTTTAGTTAAGTTAATTCCTAGGTATTTTATTTTTTGTGGGGCTATTACAAATGGAGTTGGTTTCCTAATTTCAGCCACACTTTTCTCATTGTTGGCATACAGAAAAGCCATTGATATTTGGGGGTTAATTTTATAACCTGCTACTTTGCCAAAGTTTTGAATCAGCTTGAGTAATTTGGGAGGTGGAGTCTATGGGATTCTCTAAATACAAGATCATATCATCTGCAAAGAGGGAGAGTTTTATTTCTTCTTTCCCTATTTGGATCCCCTTTATGTCTGCATCTTGTCTTATTGCTGTAGCTAGGCATTCTAATACTAGATTGAAGAGAAGTGGAGAGAGTGGGCATCCTTGTCTTGTTCCTGAGTTAAGAGGAAATGGCTTTAGTTTTTCACCATTGAGTATAATGCTGGCTGTAGGTTTGTCATATTCAGCCTTTATTGTATTGAGGAATGTTCCATGGATTCCTAATTTTTCCAAAACCTTCATCATAAAGGGGTGTTGGATCTTGTCGAATGCTTTTTCTGCGTCCATTGAGATAACCATGTGGTTCTTATTCTTGCTCCTGTTGATGTGATGAATAATATTAACCGATTTGTGTATATTGAACCAGCTTTGCATCCCTGAAATGAATCCTGTTTGATCGTGGTGTATGATTTTTTGGATGAATTGTTGAAGTCGGTTGGCCAATATTTTGTTGAGAAGTTTTGCCTCAATGTTCATCAAAGAAATGGGTCTATAGTTCTCTTTTTTGATGAGTCCCTGCCTGATTTTGGGATGGGGGTTATGATGGCTTCATAGAATGTGTTCCGTAGTGAGCTTTCTCTTTCAATTTCATTGAAGAGTTGGAGGAGAATGGGTGTGAGCTCTGCTTTGAAGGCCTTGTGAAATTCCGCTGTAAAACAATCTGGTCCTGGACTTTTCTTAGCTAGGAGGTCTCTTATTGCTGTTTCTATTTCAATGCTTGATATGGGCCTGTTCAGATAGTTTAACTCATCTTGGTTTAGTTTTGGCATGTCAATATTTGCTAGGAAGAAGTCCATTTCTGTCAAGTTCTCAAACTTATTAGCATAAAGTTTTGAGAAGTATTCCCTTATAATGTTCTGAATCTTCGTTGTTTCCGTGGTGATGTTTCCATTCTCATCTCTGAATTTATTAATTTGGGTGTGTTCTCTTCTTTTTCTGATAAGATTTGCTAAGGGTCTGTCAATTTTGTTAAGTTTTTCGAAGAACCAACTCTTTGTTTTGTTGATTCTTTCTATAGTTTTTTTGGATTCTAATTCATTCAATTCTGATTTAATTTTGATTATTTCTTTCCGTCTACTGGATTGGGGTTTATCTTGCTGCTCTTTTTCAAGGAGGTTTAGATGTGTCATTAAATTGTTAGTTTCAGATCTCTCCAATTTGTTGATGTAGGAGCTCAGAGCTATAAACTTGCCTCTGAGTACTGGTTTGCTGTGTCCCAGAGGAGCTGGTAATTTGTGTGTTCATTTTTGTTGAATAGCATGAACATTTGAATTTCCTTTCTAATCTCTTCCATGACCCACTCATGATTCAGCATTGTGTTGTTCAGCCTCCATGTGATACCAGACTTTCTTTGGTGGCTTTTGGTGTTGAGTTCTAATTTTATTCCCTTGTGGTCAGAGAGAATGCAAGGTATAACTTAAATGTTTCTGAATTTTGTCAAGTTTGCTTTGTGGCCTAAAATGTGGTCTATTTTAGAAAACGTTCCATGTGCTGCTGAGAAAAACGTGTATTCTGATGCTGCTGGGTGAAATGTTCGGTAAATGTCTGTTAAGTCTAGTTGATCTATGCAGCTGTTTAGATCTGCGGTTTCTCTGTTGAGTTTTTGCCGAGTTGATCTATCTAGTGGGGAGAGTGGTGTGTTAAAATCCCCAACAATTAATGTCTTTGGATCTATATGGGATTTGAGGGAAAGTAGTGTTTCTTTGATAAATTTGGGTGCTCCATTGTTTGGCAAATAGATATTTAGAATTGTAATATCGTCCTGAAGGAGAGATCCTTTAATTAGTATGTAGCGACCTTATTTATCTCTTCTCACGAATTTTAATTTGAAGTCTATTTTATCTGATATTAGGATTGCAACGCCCGCCTGTTTATGCGGTCCGTTTGCTTGGTAGATTTTGTTCCACCCTTTAACATTGAAAATGTGTTTGTTTTTACGGTCAAGATGTGACTCCTGCAGGCAGCAGATAGAAGGGTCTTGTTTTTTAATCCAACTAGACAGTCTATGTCGCTTAATTGGAGAGTTCAGTCCGTTAACATTAAGAGATAGGACTGAGAGGTATTTGGGAGTTCCTGCCATGTTATCTACCTTCTTGGGGGCTGCGAAAACTGGGTTCTTCCTATGGTTCTTGGATTCTCAGTTTGGGTGCAGTTTCTTGGCCTTTATTGTGGTCTTGTTGGTTTTCTATGTGTAGGACATATTTAAGAAATTTTTGTAGGGTGGTTTGGTGGAGATGTATTGTTTCAATTTTTCTTTGCTATGGAAGGTTTTTATTTGGCCTTCAGTTATGAAGGAGAGTTTAGCTGGGTACAGTATTCTTGGTTGATAGTTGTTTGTTTTTAGGGCATGGCATACATCATTCCAGGCTCTTCTTGCTTTGATTGTCTCTGCTGAGAAATCTGAGGTGATTCTAATTGGTTTCCCTTTATAGGTGATTACCCTTTTCTCCTTGACAGCTTCAAGGATCTTTTCCTCGTTCTGAATTGATCCTGTGTGGATTATAATGTGACTGTGGGATGTCCTATTCTGGTCTGGTCTATTTGGGGTTCTAAAGTCTTCTTGTATCTGAATAGGCCTATCTTTTTGCATGTTTGGGAAGTTCTCTGCTAGGATCCTGTTAAACAAATTTCCTAGGCCATTAACTTCTGTTTCTAGGTGCTCCTCTACACCCATTATCCTTAGATTAGGAATTCTGATGGTGTCTTCCAGGTGTTGGATAGATCTATCATATTTCTTGTACTTGTCTTGGATAGTTGTATGTTCTTTCTCTATAATATCTAGGCTGTCTTCAATCCCTGAGATTCGATCTTCTGCATGGTCTAACCTGCTGTCAAGACTCTCTACTTTGTTTTTTATCTCTTTTCCTTCTAATTGGTCAGCTTTGATGGCTTCAAGTTCTTTGTTGAAGCTCTGCTTTAGGTCTTGTATGAATTTCTTTACTTCCTTAATTTGGTGTTCAGTGTTTGTCCTCAAATCACTTAGTTGATTGGTTATGGTTTCTTTGGGCACCAATTCCTTCAGTTGGGCTCCATTCAGCATTCCCGTTGTGGTCTCCCTGACTTCCTTCAGCTCTTTGTTAATGGATTCCATGAATGCCTTTAGTGATCTTTGTGTGTTCTCTACCTCGTCTCTCAATTCCTGCATTACTCTTTGATTAGCTTCCTCCCGTTCGTGGGATTCCTGCAGTTCTCTTTGAGTGTTCTCAGCCTGCTCATGCCATTCCTCCCTTTCTCTTTGAGTATTCTCAAGTTGTTCACCAAATCCTGTATCAGTTTTTGAGTAGCTTCCTCATGCTTATGATATTCCTGTATAAACTTCTGGGATGCCTCCTCTCTCTCCCTATCACGCTCGTACTGAGTCCTTTGTACGTTGTCAAACTTCTCATTTATCATGTTTGCCAGTAGTGTTTGTAGAGCTATTTGGGAACTCTCCTCTGGATTATTCATTATCTGTTCTAATCCCTGATTATCAAGATTGGGAATTGAGATACCCGAATTTGCCATTTTTCTTGTGTTTTTCCGGCTTACTCTGCCCATTTGAGATGAAGATATCACCAGTTTTGTGCTAGAACACTATCTCATGGCAACCATCAACCAAAGTTTGCATTTGTACAGTCAATAGTCTACAGATACAATCTAGTTCAACAGATACATCTATTCGACATCAAACAACTATATGTTAAAGGACTTCGAACCGCGGAGAAGAATTTGGAAAACTAGAAATTATTAGGATTAGGAAGAGATGTGGGTAAAAAAAAGGAATAGATTGGTGTGGGGAGGCACAGGGAGAGTTAACTATGTCCTAATCACAATGCAGGAAATAGCTTGGGTAGGATGCAAGTAGAGAGAGAGAGAGAAATAAAGGGAAAGGGGAATGAAAAGAGACCAGAAAAAAAATAGAAACGTAAAAATTAATATTATTATAGAGATTAAAAGACCATCTATTTAGAGAGGAATGTGAATATGTTGAGAGAAAGGGAGGGACATAGAGGAGATGTGAATAACTTTAAAAAATGCTTAAAATATTATATGGGTATAAAGAGGTAGTACTGCTATTAATGAATTTAAGTCTCAGAGGTTTTGAATTGAGTGATAAGTTTGTGGATTATGTGTGTACACAATGGGGGATAGGGTCTACTAGTTAACTACGGGTTTGTCTGAGGATGTGCAGGACAAGAGTTAAGTCACATAAATAAGAACAAAAGAGGAAAAGGTGGAAAGGATAGGAAAGTGAGAAAAAAGGATCAGAAGTTCAGTAGAGCTAGACAAAAAACAAAAAGATAATTAAGAATGAAAGAAAAAGGGAAAGAAGACATGAAAAGAAAGGAAAACACACATTCACGTATTCCTAAAATAAAAATTATAATAGGAGAAAAAGAAAAAAAAAGTTACTGGAAAGCAGTTATTTTTTCAGAAGAGGCAAAAATTAAAGATTAATAAAAGTTTTAGAAAAGGAAAAAATTTTTTTATATATATAAGGTAACATAAAACGAAAAAAAAAAACGAAACAAAAAAATGAAAAGAAGAAGAAGAAGAAGAAAAAAAAGTTCTTTGATTTTTTTTGGGGGGGGGGAGGGGTGGGAAGAGTCCTGTATCTCCCTTTTGTCTGTAACCAGAGTCTGGTTGGAGTCTCTGGTCAGCTTGAGGTCCTGTGGCTTGATTGGTTTCTTAAGTCAGTTTGTTGGAACAGGCAGAAAAATGCTCTGCTTTACCCAAGATTTTGAGATCCCCCTCCCAGGTTAGTTTACTGGGAGGGTGATCTGCTTTGAGAATCACAAAAGAGGGGGATGCAGTGATGAGGCTAGGTTCTGGGTAGAGTTGAGGCCTTTCAACAAACAGTAGCTTTTCCCTGGGGCTATTTTGTGAAAAAAACTCACAGCACCCAGCCTGGAGTCATTGTCAGGGTTTCTGTTTTTCAATTGATTGTGGTGGCTGCTAGAGGGAGGGGCAGCCAGAGGCTGGTTACGCGGTGAGGAGAGCCACTCCAATGGCTGGCGCCTGTGCTGGGTGACTTTTCCCTGGATGGAACTGAGTCTGTGAGGTCACTTCGCCGTTAAGTTCTTGTGACCTGCTAAATGACTCGTTTTATTCCAAGGCCTGAGCTGGAGCTAGCCGCTCCTCCGAGCTTTGTCGGTATCCAAGATGGAGATCACCGGTGCTGGGGGGGAGGGGTGGCCTTCCCTTCTCTGCTCCCTGAGAAGGAGTGAGGAAGTCGGGCTTCTACTCACACCGAGTCTTGGATCCTGGGTCGTCTCTGGTCTGCAAAGTGCAGGATGAAGTTGTCCGCTCCTTGTCGGTTCTTGCTGGTGTTGAGTAGAATCCGCTCGTCCCCTGCGTCTGGCTCCTTCGTCCGGGACTGTGTCTCTGGTATGCCCCCGTGGCGGTGGTCGCCGCCGCGACCCTGCTGCTGCAGTGGCAGCTGCTGGCAAGCGCTCAGATGTGTCTGCTTATCTTCCCCTCTCTTGACTAACTCTCTGTCCTGTGATGGCACACTTGGTGTGATTCTCTGGCTTGGGACTGTTCACTGGAACTCTGAAACTGTTTTCTATGCAAGAACTTGTTCAGATTCCAGCTTCTCCTCCGCCATCTTCCCGGAACTCCACCCATTTTTAACTTTTTCAAAGATGCAACTGAATCCAGATTTCAGAAGTACTGGGGACAATTAAACCCTAAGCCCCAAGTGAAAGTCAGGTGGAAGGACCCTCTGACACAACAATGAAGAGGACCTAACCCGCTAGTTACCATGGGCAAGGGATTTGGTTGCATTTTTCCCACAGAGGAGACAGTCCCCTTTTGGATCTGGCCAGGAACCTTAAGTTTTTACCCATTACCTCTATACACAAGGATGCCCAAGGATAAACTAAACAACAAGGAAAGAAAACGGCTATGGTGGCCGTGGCTTGTGTTTAAAACATGGAAAGCTAAAAAGATAACTACTAACCATCCCCAAGGGCAACCAGCCTTGGAGAAACTCTTATGTTCGCTAACAATTGCAGATGATGATACTCCAGCTGTTGCCTGTCCTGACACTCCCAGGCCCAACAATGGCCCTACAGAATCCACATCAACCTCAACAGGTAACTTGGGCAGTGTTCAGCAATGGCAATGGAGAAATCATCAATAGCACCACGCATGACAGGGTGACCTCTACAATGATTGGTTTGGTCCTTTTCCTCCCTTTCCATGCCGCATAGTTTTTTTTGCTTGTTGTGTGGTAATAAACAAATTCCTGCTTGATTTGACTCCCTGCTGTGTCTGTCTCCGACGCTAATGGAGGTTGGTGAATGGGTGAGCCATGCACTTACCTTTCCTGGCAACCCGTACGTCTTCTGCAGGACAGACAAAGACCCAACACTTTTGCTTCTCTTGGAGGAGTCTTTAACTTACTTGCTACCTTTGAGATTCTGTTTCCATATGCAGTCACTTTCTAAGACAATGGGTTTTTGTTCTCTAGCATGATTTCAGTGGGACGGTAAACAACATATAATGTATTATTTAATGGATAGAAAAAATCTCATTGGAAATTGTTTTGGACATGGAAGTTATGGTTATACTTTTAAAAAATAGCAAAAGAGGTAAATGTTTCTTTAGAGCTTGTAAAATGAGTATGAAGTCTTCACCTCAGACATGCCAAATTCTTACCCTGGCACACACTAAATTCCTAGCAGTACTGGAGGATTGAACCCAAAACCCTGTACTTGTGAAAAAGCATCTCTATTACTACCAAACTTGCAGATTATCATTGGATTTTTTATTTTGAGGTAGTATCACTATGCCTTGGCCTTTTTGAACTGTGGTCCTCCTAACACTAGCATAAAACATTGCACCCAGCAAATGGTTAGTTTCTGAAACTTCTTTTTGTATCTGGGCTTGCCTGAAACTGGAATTCTCTAATCTCTATTTTCCAAGTAGATAATATTATAGTTTGAGCCACTTTATTCAGTAAAAGTATACAATTTCAAAATATCTTGATATTACCTATATCTGTGCTTAACATATATAGCTAACCTTAATTTTCTCCCTCTTGTTTATTAGTACTCTTGAGTTGAAAACTTTGGCTTTCTTGATATACATGGCTTTGTTTTGGATGGAAACACATCACAATCAAAAAAATCTCCCAAACGTTTATGTCAAAAATCATTGAAAAGAAGGCTTCAGGTTGGAAAAGAAACACTGATCCTAAGTTATAAATGAAGTATATTTATAGTGTTATTCAATGCTTTCTCAAGTATGAGGAAGAAGGCAGAAATGTGAAAGATGTCAGGTCTCTGTAGAAATTCTGTAGTTGTCCCTTCAGTTAATTTCCTTCCTTAAGGCTTGCTTTATTAAAACCTTATGGGTGAATATTGGTTGGACTGATTGATAATCTTCTCCAGGAAATGAAGCTGATTTTAGAAGGCTGATGGTGTGTGAAATAAAGGAATGATGAGAATGAGCACAGATATTGTTACAGAATGAGCCGACTACGTTAATTGCTGAACAGCAAACAAAGCGATGTTTCAAGTCTGATGATCCACATTGGAACATACATAGATAGATACAGATACAGATAAATATACATATACATACATACATGAAAAATTAAATCTCCAGTAGAATATAGAGAAACTTGGCATGACAAATATTAAACTAAATCAAACTGGTTTTAGGAAAAGTACAATAAAATATCAATAGTATAGCATAGATTTTTGTAAAGGATGAAATTCTTCCTTCATTATATACTTTACAAATATCCTTAGTATATTTTAAGGTGTTTTTTGTAAAAATACCGTACAGAGGGGTTACAATTACATGGGTAAGGTAATGAGTACATTTCTTATCAAGCATTGTTACCTCCTCCTTTGTTTCCCCTTACTATCCCTTTCTATTTCCTCCTCCTGACCCTCCCCTCCACTCAGAGCCAAATTTGTAAATTTTGTTTTTCTACTTAACATTTTATATATCTCATTGTTGCAATAGGTCCACCTGTCCTAGCTGCTGCAAATAGAATGATTAGGTATCTTTTGTCAAAAGGTTCATATTTGTGGAAACAAATACCAGCAGTGGTAACTTTTTTTCCAGACCTTGAACTCTGGTTCTGGGCCCTGAACATGGTTATTCTGGTATATTTAATGTGAGTTAGATTTTTTTATTTATTGCATTAATGCCCATGAGGGTAATTACTGGGTCTTAAGGGAGATCTATGTTTAGAATATTGAGGAATCTGCATACTGCATTCCAGAGGGGATGAACATGTGTAATTTCCCACCAACTGTGTAATAGAGTTCCCATTTGGCTACATCCACGTCAGCATTTGCTATTGTTTATTTTCTTGATAATGGCCATTTAACTGGGACGAGGTAGAATCTGTCTTGTTTACTTGTAGATATATAGACACCTTTGAGTTACCATAAATGAATGAATCTATGGAACCTATATTGCTCTGAGTGTGCATTCCTTTGTCTTATTATAATTTTCCCAAGCCTTTCATTGTCCTTAAGACTGGTGAAAATCATCCTTTCTGATGGGCGAATAGAGTTCCATTGTGAGTGTGTGTGTAACATGACTATATGCCCATGAGTTCATTTCTAAGCCTTCAGCTCCAACTGAAATTTTGTAATTCCATATTAAATTTGGATTACTTTCTCTACTGCATTGAAGAATATTGTTGGGATTTTGATGGGTATTGCATTGCCAATTGTTTGAGGGCAGTATTGCAATTTTCACAATGTTAATTCTTCCAACCAGGAGCATTGAAATATTTTCCATTTCCTTGAATCTCCCTCAATTTTTCGTTTTTAGATTTTTAAAATTTTCACAGTAGAGGCCCTTCACATTTTCAGTTAAATTAATTAATTCCTAGTGTTGTTGTTGTTTTCTTTTGCTTAAATTTGATTTGATTTTGAGACTAATACATATGTGGTTGTTTTTTAGATTTCAGCCTGGATCTTCCCATTGTTGGTAACACAGAAAAACTACTGATTCTTGTGGGTTTTATACCATGCTTCATTGCTGAAGGTTAGCATCACCTTTACTAACTTGACTGAGAAGCTATAGGGTACTTTAAATACAGGATCATTTCATCTGTGAAAAGGGATAGGTTTACTTCTTCCCTATTTGGATCCTCTTTTTGTTTTTCTCTTGCCTATTTCCCTTGCTAGAAAGTCCACTACTATATTGAAGAGTAGTAGAGAGAGTGAACATCTTTTTCTCATTCCTGATTTTAATGTCTTCATGCCTCCACTGTTAGGTACGTGCTTATTATCTCTTAGTCATATACATACTCTATTATACTGAGGAAAATTCCACGTGTTCCTAGCTTCTCAGACCTTTTAATCATAAAGGGGTATTGGATCTTTTTAAAAGCTATTTCTACATCCATATAGATGATCATGTGGTTCTTTTCCCTGCTTCTGCTGATGGTGTCTGTTATGTTTATTGACAAGTATATTGAATCCAATTGTAGCCTTGGATGAATACTGTTTGATCATAGCATACGATTTTTTTGTTAGTTGCTGAAATTGGTTGGTGAGAATTTTATTGAGAATTTCTCTATCAATGTTTATCAAAGAGGAGGGTTCATAGTTCTCTTTCTTTGATGAGTCCTTATTTGATTTGGGGAAGAGTCTAATTCCAGCTTCATAGAATATGTTTTATAATTCCAATTCCTTTTCTATTCCATTGAAGAGATATATCTGAGTATTGTAAGTTCTTTGCAGGCCTTAATTTCATGGTAAATCCATTGAGTCTTACATTTTTCTGTTATGGGAAATTGCTTATTGAAATTTCATTTTCATTACTTCTTATGTATCACTTCTTGGTTCAGTTAGAGTATAAGAAATCATAAATTTCTCCAGGATTCTCCAGGTGATTAGCATATGTTTTTCAAGTACTCTCACATAACAGTCTCAATTTTGCTAATTTATGTTGTGGTCTCATTTTTTTTCTCTAATTTTATCTATTTGGGTGAGTCCTCTTAGGAGCTCTTAGGAGTTGTGAATCGTCTACTCAATATATTTAACTTGTTCTCTGGTAAGAAGCTTGTCATATCACCAGTTCCTGTTCTTGATCTTTTCTGTGAAGGATATCTTTGATTAACTTCCATCCTGCTGATTTGGTGGAGATACATTGTTTCAAGTTTTCTTTGTCATGAAACATTTTTATATATCCTTTAATTGTAAAGGAATATTTGGGTTGGGACCATATTCATGGTTCATAGTTGCTTGCCTTTAATATTTGTTACATATCATGATGGCCTCTTCTTTTTTTACCATATCATCTAAGAAATCTGTAGTTATTCTGACTCCATATCCTTTATAAATAATCAATCTTTTCTCTATGGCAGCTTTAAGAATCCTTTCCTTGATTTCTTTTTTTTTTTTTTTTTTTGTCGGTCATGGGGCTAGAACTCTGGGCCTGGGCACTGTCCCTCAGCTCTTCAGCTCAAGGCGAGCGCTCTACCACTTGAGCTACACCGCCACTTCCGGTTTTCTGGTGGTTTATTGGAGATAGGAGTCTCACGGTCTCTCCTGCCCCGGCTGGCTTTGAACCGCGATCCTCAGATCTCAGCCTCCTGAGTAACTAGGATTACAGGCGTGAGCCACCAGCGCGCGGCTTCTTTCCTTGATTTCTAATGATCCTCTAATGGATTATGATGTGGTGGTGGGTTGTTTTTTCTAGAATTCTATGCTTGGTGTTCAAAAGGCTTTTCTTCTCTGAATGAATCTATCTCTTTGGATGTTTATAATGTTCTTTGCTAGAATTCTGTAATACGTTTCCCATCCATTTAGTGTCCTGCTCTTCTCCTTCATACCAATCTTCCCCAAATTTGATCTTCTCAGTCTTGAAGTTCTGGCAAGATCATTTCTTATTCTTTGGATTTGTTCTAAATGATTACTTCCACTTTCCTATTAGATCTATTTGGTCTTTGACCCCTGAGATTATCTTCTATGTCATCTGTTTGCTGTGGAGATATTCTACTTTGTTTTTGATTTCCCTGTCTTCTATTTGGTCATTTTATGGCTTCTATCTCTTTATTAATGCTTTGTTTTAGGTCTGGTATTGACTTTCCTTACATCTTTTCTTTGGGTGGGGGGGGCGGTTGGAAGGTTTTTTTGTTTTGTTTTGCTTTTTTATTTTTTAGCTGTGCCTTCTCTCATATCTTTTAACTAGGCATCCATTTTTTCCTTGGACTCCCTTGCCTTTTCAGAATTTATTTCTCTCTGTGGTCTCCATGAGTTATTTTGCTAATCTATAGTTGGTCTTATCTTGTTCACAAATTTCCTTGTAGAGGTTTGGTATTTTTTCATTAATTACATTTTCAGCAGTATTTGTAATGAATTTTGAAAACTGTCTTCTAAGTCCTTAATTGTGTGCTCTAATTCGTGGTTATTTACTGTGTGAATTATACTACTTTCACATCACATTTCTTGTATTTTTCTGATTTGTTCTGTTCACTTCGGGGATTTCTTTTGGGGCATCTATGATATAATAGGTGGCTCTTTATGTTCTTGGTTGAATTGCTAGGTGTTGGTTTGATCTTCTGTTTTGATTTGTTTTTCTGGAATTAGGTTTTCGTCTAGACCATTAAGTGTAGGAGTAGAAATCAATTATGGGAAGATGTTGTGATGTTAATACTTGTGGTTCTAGTTACAGTTCGGGTTGTACAGTGGTATCTTGAATTGTCTGTGAGTATGGATTTGGCTGTCTCCCTTGTACACTTCTGTTCCTGCTTTTTTTCCCATGTGGACCTTTTATTTCCACACTGCAGCTGTATTTTGAATATGTTGGCCACCACCTTCACAGCAGCCACCTGCCTGGGTGGGCACTTTTTCAAAGATTTCTGTTTGCTTGGAAGACATATGAAATCTTCTTTTGAATTGTATATCTATATGTAATTATAGCTGACTTGATGTGACCCTCTAGAAGTGGAGTACCCTCTGGGACTCTAAAGATCTGTTTCATTAGAGAGAGCTAGGGTAATTTTCTGTTGTTATTGTGCAATTGGTTTTCCTCTTCCTCTGATTTATTTTATTTATTGTTGATTTTTTCCACATAATTTAGGATATGTGATGGTGGTATCAGGTTATTTTTGTTTTTTGTTGATGTTAATTTGATATAGTGATTTCAGGCTTGTATGAAGAGACAGTAATAATATTAAACGTATGTTATTACATGGAAAGAAAGATAGCAGACACATTAACCTATTTACTACAAGTAAATTAATATTAAGCAAAGCTAATTAAAATAATTACTTCTTTACTCTTCAAAGGATGAATATAGTACTCTTGGATATCTTGGAGGAAAAGACTTTAGACTCATTACAACTGATGCCTTACATTGATATTACTGGCTAAACCTTCTTCTTCAGAAAGGCAAAAGCTCCATGTCTTTCATATTAATATTATAAAATCATAATATCTGCATGTTGAATTGTTTTTCTCTGCTATTTTCAATTCCATTCTTCATCCATTAAGTATCTAGGGCTTTGAATGACCAATTCCTTAAAATAACTATACTGCTTATGATGTGATATAAATCTCAGTAATATTTTTTTACTTATAGATTTTTTATTGTGAAAATATCATTTCCCTCATTGCAATAACTATTATAGGTATGAATCAAGCAGAAAAGTAATATTAATATGAATTTTCCTTTGAGTCTCATCTTAAGCTACATTCATATGAAATTTATGCAGTCTCAATCATGAAACCTGACAGTTTTACTCTTTTCTGTTTTAATCAATAAATCCATTCTCTTTAGAAATATGCTCTCATCTTTTATATTGCTCTAGTAAACATCATGTATTCTAGTACTTTTACTGAAATAAATATAAAGAATAGAACATGAAGACTAGCCTCCCATTATCACTTTAAGTAAATCCTTGGGGACTATTTTATATATAAAAATAAAACAGTGCAATGCACATGTTTATACATGAATCATCTAATGCTTGAGTCAATTAGAAACAAGAACTACCGTACCACATCAAGTCTCAATTTACTTAAAAGCACCAAAATATTAGTGTTCATGAATATCACTGATTTTTTAAAAAACGACTAGTCACAACAAAGTTTATATTATATTTCAAACTTAAAAAGAGAAAATTACCACCAGATTTGTTGTCAATATCCTGTTTCCAGGAATATATTTATTCAGTAGAGAAACAAAAAATAAGGGTTTTTCACGTAGAAAGACAGATGTAGAAAGAGACTGTCTTTCCTTAAGATGATAAATATTTGCATTCGAAGATACTATAGCAATTTATAAGAGAATTCGTGATCAGAAGTGACAGGTAAGCAAAGCAACTGGAAAACTGTATATGTAGATTGAAATTTCACTATAAGATCACAAGTTTACAATAAATGAGTCTACAGAAGATGATTTTTTATCTCTAACACACATCCAGTGTTCTACATTTTCCCACATACTCCTGTTCTCTTACCTCAGTTCCTGATCAATATTCTTCTACTTTCATGATGTCAATTCTTAATAATATAACAAGGTGGGTATATTTTGGTTTCTAGATCCAATAAATTTTAGTATTTTGGAATAGTAGTATGAATTCATGGAGTTTGACTTGAATGTCAAGTTTGTGGATACTGTATTCAGGATACTGTTAATTGGCCTGAAGCAGCCAGGAACATACTATGAATATATAGAAACAGTATATTAAAAGCAAGTGACTTGATTTCAGAGAAACATGTAGGTCCAGGCAAGATCTTCAAGAAAAGAAAAACCAATGATACAAACATCAATCAACTATCATTACAAAGGAACTGAACTGATCTCTGATGTGTTTGGGTGGCAGCTGGGTTCGTGTGTGTGTGTGTGTGTGTGTGTGTGTGTGTGTGTCTGTGTGTGTGTGTGTCTGTGTGTGTAGAGAGAGAAAATTTTAGTGTGGCTTCCATATTTATAGCCCATAGAGCATTACTTGTTAAAGAGAAGGTGCTCATATCAGAGCTCTGATACCATTCATCACTTTTTACTGAGAAAAACACTTGCTTAATCTGTACTTAAAAAGAGAAAAATAAACTAACCTCTTAAATGATTGCTTTGAGAATTAACTGGTATATTGAAGGCCAAAGGGACGAATTGGAGATTAATATAATCTTTTTTCTTCTCTCTTGAATATTACCCAGCAATAACTGTGATTTCAGGAGTCTCCTACTATGTATTTAACAGCTGAATTACTAATATGCTTAATAATCTGAAATATATGATAGAGAATTAGATCAGCCAGCAAATACAAAGAACTAGTGATGAGACCGAACGTTTGAGGATGGTTGTCACATCTTTTAGGAATTTAATTCCTTCATATGAACTTCAAATTTTGTGGATTACCCTGTGTGACTAATTGGTTAGAAATTACTGTAGAAATGAGAATTCCTGTTAGCCAAGTAGAAAGACCTCATGATCCCATCCTCACGTTACAAATTTCCATTTCATAAAAAATCTCTTTTAGAATGCTTTTATTTAATATACTTCAGCACCTCACCCTTCCTTTTTGGAGAGAGGAAAAAGATGATTTTTAATATTATCTTACATAAGTTAGTATGTACAGGCATGATTTGTATGCTTACAGAAGTTAGTATTAAGTGTAAATAGGAATCATGTCACAACTAAAATTAAAATTACATAAAAAGACTAGAAGTCACAACATTTTGTTCATGAAAACGTACATTAGATTAGTTGCAGAATTTTTATTTTGAGATAAACTTTATATTAAAGTATAATGCACTTTACCTAAGGATGGAAACATTTTATTAATAATATATTTTAATATATTTAGCACATATAATATGTTTAATATATATTTAAGATATTTTTGCTGCATAATTTTAAGAAGAAAATGCTCCCAAAGTAATCATTTTTCTTATTATTTTCCTGTTTCCATGTGATTAACCTCCAAATTAGAAATCCAAATATATGAATTGATTTAATTTAAACAAAATATTATTGAGTATAAGGACCTTCTACTCTCCACAATCTTCACACGAAGATCACCAAACATTTTGAATTTGAAATAATTAGACTCTGTGTGAACTATGTTAATATTATTAACAATGTGAGTTAAAGGTTTAAAAAGTAGTATTTATTTTAGTTTAATTGCTTTGAAGAGACAATGAATGACATAATGAAAACCTAAAAAGGATTAGATTTAAAATTTAGAATTCAGGAAATATTTTTGACCACACTGTTTACTGGAGCATTCACAACAACCTTATTAGATGTTATATTACTGATGCAAAAATCCCAGAGTTTAGACATTTACGAATAGAAAAACCATGTCATTCTGAATATGTAGGGTTACATAACAAACATAGAAAAATTTAGCTTTTAAATACCTGCATATAGTAATACATTTAATTGCAGATAGATAAAAGGAGATAAAATTGCATTTATTTTGAAAAGTAAACATAAGTATTCATTTGAATAAAAGAAAATGTTTAAAACATCACCCATTCAAGAAACAAGATGTGCATTTAGCTGTTTTTTATGCCAATCATGTTCTCTAAACTTACTAGAAATACTAGATTAGTAAACCTAAATCATTGCTTTGTAGGAAACTAGAAATTTAGTTTATTTAAAGACATGACAACTTTTTCTCAAACAATTACTAACTGATTTATATTTTTTATCATGGAATTTTATTTGATATATTTTTATTGATTAAGTTAAATTATTGGCCAATAGCAGTATGAATTATGCACGAACAAAGTTTATCTAACACAAGTATTTTATTCACAAGACATATTATGGCTCTCTTAAAGAACACTAGATGGCAGTGTGCTATTTACTTATTAGTTTTTAGTTATTTTGTTAATGGTTATTAATTGTCAGAAGTGGCAGTTTCCTTATGCTCTTTCCAAAATATATTTAAAGCATTTGATTATACTGCCTCTATTTCCTTTTCATTACTCCTTCCTCCAAAGATTTCTGTTTTTCAAATAAAATTACATCTTTAAATATGCACATATAATCTAATTTGGAAGATTTAAAGTGAACTGCAACTTAATTCAATATGTACAGTGGATTTACAGGATGAATAAAAACTTGAATATTTTTTCTTATCTTCTGAATTGGGCTATTATTATTATTATGGTTAGGGTTAGGATCCCAGACAAAATTAGAATTAAGGTTAGAGAAAAATAAAATTTAGGTTCAACACAAGATGACGCATTGCAACAATGATACTCACAACACACTATATTGAAAATGAACTTTACACCATTGGGACAGAGGAGTGAGAGAGGTGGGAGAGGGAAGGTATAGTGGGAGAACAACAAAGAAAAGGGTAACAATGTTCAACAAGAAGTGCACTCATTATTTTACACATATAACTATAATCCCTCTGTAAGCCTCTTTACAATAACTAAAATTTTAAAAAATATATAAAATAAAACCTGACAGGAACTAGGAAAACACTTTAAAAACTTTAGGTTCAAAATGCAAGTAAAATTTAGACCTGCATGCCTAGCAAGAATTGGGATAAATGTGAAATAGAGGCTTGCTAATAAATTTTTGATTCAGTTATCTGTAGGTTTAGGATTCAGCAAGGTGTTCCAGGTAGAGCTGGGGTTCGGATGAGAAAAAGATGTAAGGCATTTTGTAAAACTGCAATATATTTTAAGAAGAATGAATGATATCAAAGTTAGAATGAATGAAAACCAACGTCTGTGTTACTTTTAACATTGGTTTAAATTGTGAATTGCTGTTTTAGTTCTTGTTAGGGTTAGTGAAGGATAAGCATTAGGGTAAAATTTAGTTTTTCACTAAGAAACAGAAGCAATAAAATGTGTGCTTGAATAAAATCCAGACAATTTTCCTTACATTAACCATTTGGTGTTAATTCAGATTGTGATTAGAATTAGCTTTCTGGTTAAAGGGGGTTGAGGAAAGAGTAAAGAATTTGGTTAAACTGGTGGCTTGCACCTATTATCACAGCTGCTCAGGAATCTGATTTCTGAGGACTGCAGTTCAAAGCCAGCCCTGGCAGGAAAGTCTTTGAGACTCTTATGTCCAATTAACCACCAGAAAACCTGAAAGTGGTGCTGTGGATCAAGTGGTAAAGTGCACACCTTGAGCTAAAGAACTCAGGGATCTTGCCCATGCCTAGTGCTCAGGGATCGTGCCCAGGCCCAGAGACCAAACTGCACGCACAACAAAAAGAAAAAAAAAAGGAATGGGTTAAATGTTAAGTAAATCTGAACTTATTTTAGGTTCTAGGAATTCAGGAAAAGCTGGGATAATGGAAGTACAATGTATTTCATAATATCAGGATTTGAGATCAATGGGTATAATGATTCCTCTTATGGAACAAGATAAGTTCAAAGTTAAGAGTGAGAAAATATATAGGGTTTAGGAAAACCTGCAATTTATTTCAAGAATTACAAGTGGAATTTCAGTTAGCATGACACAAACAAGCATTTTTCATAAATTTTAGATTTGAGATACCATTAGTGTCAAGGTTATGGTTAGGATTCTAGTCATGGTTAGGGTTAGAGTGTAGGAGAAAAAAATGAGGGTCAAATTGAAGGTAAATGTCAGATTAAGCCACGTAAGAATTAAAATGAATGTGAACTAGAGTATTGCTATTAATTTTAGAATCTACTTACACTTAGGATTATGGTTATTCTCAATGTTCCAGTTAAGATTAAGTAATGGTTAGTAACCAGTGTGGTCAAAAACATTTCCTGAATTCTAAATTTTAAATCTAATCAGTTTTAGCCTTTGATTATACCATTTATTATCTCTTCAGAGCAATTAAGCTAAACTAAATACTACTTTTTAAACATTTTGCTCACATTGTAAATAATATCAACACAGGTCACAAAGAGACTCATTATTTCAGACATCATATTTGGTAAAGTTAGTTTGAAGAATGTAGAGAGCAGAAGGTTCTTATACTCAATAAATATTTTTGGCTAATTTGAATTAAATATCTGGATTTCTAATTTGGAGGTTAATCACATGGAAACGGGAAAATAATTTTTAAAAAATAATTACTTTGATACCATTTTTCTTCTTAAAATATGAAGCAAAAATATCTCTAAGAAATATATTTTTTTCAATAAAATGTTTTAACCCTTAGTAAAGTGCTTTATACTTTAATATAAAGTCTGTCTCAAAATAGAAATTCTGCAACTAATCTAATGTATGTTTTCATGCACAAAATTCTGTGACTTCTAGTCTTATGTGATTTTGATTATATTTTATAGTTGCGACATGATCCCTACTTATATTTATTACAAACTTCTGTAATTATACAAATCATGCCGGTACACACTAACTTACATAAGATAATATTCAAACAAAATTATCTTTTTTTCCTGTCTCCAACAGGGAAGGATGATGTGCTGAAGTTTATTAAATGAAAGCATTCTAACAAAGACTCTTTATGGAATGGAAATTTGCAAAATGAGGATGGGAACATAAGCACTTTCTACTTGGCTGAACAGGAATTTTTGTTTCTACAGTGCTTTCTTGCCATTTAATCACACAGGGAAAGCCAAGAAATTTGAAATTCATATGAAGGAATTGCATTCCTAAAAGATGTGGCAACCCTACTCAAAAGCTCGATCTTATCACTAGTTCTTTGTGCTTGCTAACTGATCTATTTCTCTATCATATGTTTCATATTATTAAACATTTAAGTAATTCAGCAGTAAGTACATTACAGGAGATTCATGAAAATCACAGTTATTGCAGTTTAATAATCAGAAGAGAGGAAAAAGATTATATTAATCTCCAATTTCTCCCTTTGGTCTTCATTTTGCCAATTAATTTTCAAAGCAATCATGTAAGATGTTAGTTTATTTTTCCCTTTTTAATTAGAGATTAAGCAAGTGTTGTTTTTTTTTTGCAGTAAAAAGTGATGACAGTGGTATCGGAGCTCTGGTAAGGGCACCTTCTCCTTAACAAGTAATGCTCTATGGACTGTAAATATAGAAGCCACACTAAAATTCTCTACACACACACACACACAAACACACACACAAACACAAACACACAGAAACGCACACACACACACAGCTGCCACCCAGACACATCAGAAATAAGTTCCATTCTCCTGTAATGATAGTTGATTTATGTTTGCTGCATTGCTTTGTCTCAGCTTCAAGATCTTGCCTGGACCTTTATCTTTCCCCGAGATCAATTCCCTAATTCTTAGTATATCGTGTGTCTGTGTATTCACAATAGGTTCCTGGCTGCTACAGGCCAATTAATACCTTGAATACAGTGTCCTCAAACTTCACATCCAAGTCAAACTCCATGACTTTAGACACCGTTGCAAAATACTAAAATTTCTTGGATGTAGTAACCAATAGAACACCCACTTTGTTACTTTAGTAGCAATTGACATCATGAAAGTAGAAGAATATTGATCAAGAACTTAGGTAAGAGAATGGGAGAATGTCTAAAATGTAGAATACTGGATGTGTTATAGATACAAAATCATCATCTATAGGTTTATTTATTGAAAACATCATCATATATTGAAAGCACTATTTAAAAAAACAGTTTTCCAGTTACTTTGCTTACTCATCACTTCTGATCAAAATCCGCTCATGAATTTCTATAGTATCTTTGAATAAATGACACGATTTGCATGTATGTATCATCTTAAGGAAAGACAGTATGCTTTACATCTTTCTTTCTATATGACAAGCCTTTATTTTTTCTTTCCCTGTTTGCTGAATAAATGTATTCCTGGAAACAGGATATTCACATCAAATCTGGGTATAATTTTTATTTTTTAAATTTGAAATATAAACTTTGTTGTGACAAATCATTTTCTAAAAATGAGTGATATTCATGAACAATGTGGCTTTAATTAAATTGAGACCTGATGTGGTATGATGGTTCTTGTGTCTAATTGACTTAACCATTAGATGATTCATGTATAAACATGTGCATTGCACTTTTTTATTTTTATATATAAAATAGTCCCCAAGGATATATTTTAAAGTGATAAGGGGAGCTTGTCTCCATGTTCCATACTTTATATTTATTTCAGTAAAAGTACTAGAAATAAATGATGTTTACTGGAACAATATAAAAGAACATATTTTCTTTAGAACATATTTCTAAAGAAAATAGATTTATTGTTTAAAGAACAG
This sequence comes from Dipodomys spectabilis, assembly GCF_019054845.1. Lineage (NCBI taxonomy): Eukaryota > Metazoa > Chordata > Mammalia > Rodentia > Heteromyidae > Dipodomys > Dipodomys spectabilis. The sequence goes on along the minus strand of NW_024870821.1, from coordinate 1,298,876 downwards.
AAAAGAGTAAAATAGGTTTCTTGCTTGAGACTGCATAAATTACATATGAATGTAGCTCAAGATGAGACTCAGAGATAAATTCATTTTAATATTACTGAGATTTATATCACAATATAAGCAATATAGGTATTTTAAGGAATGGGTCATTCCAAGCCCTAGATACCTAATGGATGAAGAATGGTATTGAAAATAGCAGAGGAAAACAATTCAACATGCAGATGTTATGATTTTATAATACTAATATGAAAAAAGTGGAGCATTTGCCTTTCTGAAGAAGAATGTTTAGCTAGTAATTTCTGTGAAAGGCATTAATTGTAATCAGTCTAAAGTCTTTTCCTCCAAGACATCTAAGAGTATTATACTCATGCTCTGTAGAGTAAATAAGAGTTAATTAGCTTTGCTTAATATTAATTTACTTGTAGCAAATAGGTTAAAATGTCTGCTCTCTTTCTTTCAATGTAATAACTTACATTTGCTTTACCTAGACTCAAGACCCCCGAAGACCACCAGAGACGTCGACTAATGCAAATAACAAAGGAGTTTTTTATTTGCAAGCTCCAGGCTGGTACTCTGTGCAATCGGTAACCCATGACACTAAGAAACCCCAAGCATAGAATCAGCACAGTTTTTATAGTATTGAACAAACAACTTTAAGGAAGATTTACATGAGAAATTACATGATTAAAATTTTAAGCAAACTAAGCTATACATATGTGATTGGCTAATATTATTGAGGTGTTATTGACAGGAAGTGTCTGGCCACTGGGTTACCATGTCCTGCATGGCCACCCAATGTTTGGTAAATGCATTTGGAGAAAATTCCTGTGGCTTTCCCAAGGATTGTTTATGTCTCAGTTGTCCAGGAATTGATTTCCTTTTTGTGTCATTTCTGGGTCTAACCCATGGTTATTTTCATAATTCATACCTCACAAGATGGTGGCTAGCTTGTAATGGAGTTACTTAGGCCTTCATTGTTCCTCTTTAAGCTTTAAGCTCTTCACATTTCATATTATTACTGTCTCTTCATACAAGCCTGAAATCACTATTTCAAAGTAACACAAACAGAAAAACAAAAATAACTTGATACAACCATCACAAATCCTAAATTATGTGAAAAGAAATCCACAATATCATAAATAAACCAGAGGAAGAGGAAAAACAGTGGCAGAATAACAACAGAAAATTACTCTAGATTTCTCTAATGAAACAGAGATTTAGAATCCTAGAAGGTACTCAATTTCTAGAGTGTCTCACTAAGTTAGGTATAATTATATATAGATACACAATTCAAAAGAATATTTTATACTGTCTTCACAAGAAAACAGAAATCTATGAAAAGTTACCAGCCAGGAAGGTGACTGCTGTGACTGTGTTGGCCAACATATTCAAAAACACAACTGCAGTGTGGAAATGAAAGGCCACTTGGGAAAAAAAATCATAAACAGAGACACTCACATATAAACACAGACACAATTCACCTTACCACTGGATAGTAGGAACTGTCGTTGGAACCATTAGTATTAATTTGACAACATCTCTCACTAGTGATCTCTTCTCCTACACTTAATAGTCTAGACAAAAACCTAATTCCAGAAAAGCAAATCACAACAGAAGACCAAAGCAACACCTGGCAAATCAACCAAGAACATAGATAGTCACCTATTAAGATCATATATCCCCAAAATGAAAGCCAAGAAATACTTCAAATGGACAGAACAAATCAAAAAATATGACAAAAGTCATGCCAAGCTAATATAATTCACACACTAAATAAACAGGCATTAGAACAATCAATTACCTAGAAGATAGTTTTCAAAATACATTACAAATACTGCTGAAAAATGTGATTAATGAAAAGATACAAAACCTCTACAAGGAAATTTGTGAACAAGATGAGACCAAGCAAAGATCAGCAAAATAATTCATGGAGACTCCAAACACAAAGAAAAATAAATTCTGAGAAGGCAAGAGAGTCCAAGGGATGCCAAGTTAAAAGATATGAGAGAAGACAAAGCTAAAACACATACCTCCCAAGCCCCCACCCAATAAAAATTAGTAAATAAAATACATACAAGACCTAAAATAAAGCTTTAATAAAGAGATAGAAGCCCTAAAACAATAACAAATTGTAAGACAGGGAAATCAAAGAAATAGGCTCATTCTAAGAGAAGTCTTTAGAATACCAAACAGAGTGTACCAGAACAAAACAAACCACCATCACATCATAATCCACTAGAGGATCATTAGACATCAATGAAGGGATTCTTAAATCTGTAAGGAGAAAAGACTGATTATTTATAAAGGATATACAGTCAGAATAAATACAAATTTCTTAGCTGATATGGTAAAAAGGGGAGCCTCGCATGATATATGACAAACATTAAAGGCAAACAACTACCAACCATGAATATGGTCCCAAGCCAAACTCTCCTTTACATTAAAAGGATATATAAAAATATTTCATGACAAAGAAATCTTGAAACAATGTATTTCCACCAAATCAGCAGGATAGAAGTTAATCAAATATATCCTACATAGAGAAGATCATGAAGAACAGGAACTGGTTATATAAAATGCTCCCTACCAGTGAACAAGGTAAATATATTAAGAGTAGATTAGACACTGAACCTAACAGCAGGTGAATAACATAGCAGGACTTGTGAGATATTTCACAGTCTTAACTCTCAATATCAATGGACTTAACTTTCCAATTAGAAAACAGACTAAATAGTAGTATAATAAAACAAGACGCATGCATGTAGTATCTACAAGAGAAACATTTTATTGACAAAAACAAACACATACTCAAACTGAAAGGCTGGAAGGAAAATTTTCAAGCAAATGAACACCATAAACAGGCCACAGTAGAATTACTAACATAAGACAAAATAAAATTCAAAATAAAATTACTGGGAAGAGACATTATATATTGATAAAGGCACATCTCCATTAGGTTGATATATCAAGTCTAAGTATCAATGTCCTGAATCCTGGAGCACCCCACTTCATCAACCAAATACTACTTAACCGAAAAACACATCTCAACACATCATTGAAATGAATGGACAGGTTATCCAGAAAAAACTCAACCAAGAAACTGAAGACCTAAATGACTACATTGAACGCTTTGCCTTAACAGACATCTACAAAATATACATTCAGCATCAGTATACACATTCTTCCCAGCAGCTAATGGAAGAATCTCCAAAATAGAACATATCATATGTCACATAGAAATTATATCCAAATTGAAAGAAAAATTATTTGAACTCCCATATCTTGTCAGACCACAACAGAATAAACTTAGAATTAAAAAGCTAAAGAAAAAAATTCCCAAACCCATGAAGACTGAACAACACATTGCTGAATGACCAGTGAGGCACTGAATACATTAGAATGAAAATCTGAAAGTTTCTGAAAATTAACAAATTGAACACACAAAATACCAACTCCCCTTCGAAACAGTAAGTGCAGTACTTAGAGGAAAATTTATAGCTCTAAGTGCCTACATCAAGCAATTGGGGAAATCTGAAGTCTGTATTTTAATTCTTTACCTCAAAATTCTTGAAAACAGGAACAAGCCCATATCCAAAGCAGAAGACAGAAACAAATAAAAAAAATCAGAAATAACTAAATAAAGACGAACTAAAACATAAAAAGATCAACAAAACAGAATTGGTTGTTTCAATAAATTAACAGATTTGACAGACACTTACCAAATCTAAGAAGAGAACTTACATAGATAGAAAGATAAATAGAAAGCCCACTGGTTGCCAGAAGTTAGTTACTTGCTCTGCAACAAGCAATGGCCTTACATCTCAAATAAATTTAGAGCCCCAAAAGTTAACTCCCCCCAAAAACAAATCTTCAAACAAACAACCCTCTTAATAAGTGGGCTAAAGATTTAAAGAGAGACCTCTCTGAAGAAGAAATATGAATGGCCAATTGAAACATGAAGAAATATGCCACATTTCTGGCCATAGAAATACAAATAAAAGAAACATTGAGATTCCACCTCCCCCCCAGTTTGATGACCATTATGAAGAAAACTAATAACAGATGCTGGTCTGGTGGGAATATAGCCATAGAGGAATGTTATTCCACTATTGGTTGAAAAGTAAACTTGTTCAATTACTCCATAAAGAAGTATACAGGTTCCTCAGAAGATCTCCTCTATGACCCAGCAATCACATTCCTGGGCATTTACCCAAATGACCACAGACAAGGCCACACTAAAGTTACCATCACAACAATGTCAATTGTAGCATTATTTACCATAGCTAAGATATGGAACCAACACAGATGCCCCTCAGTAGATGAATCAATCAAGAAAATGTCATATATATTCACAACAAAATTCTATGCTTCCGTCAGAAAGAATGACATTGCCCCATTTGTAAGGAAATGGAAAGACTTGGAAAACATAATACGGCAAACAAGCCACACACAAAGAATCATAGGCCACATGTTTTCACTCATTTAAAAAAACTAGACTATGTCTAGGATATTCTTATAAAAGATCACAACAGCTCAATAGCTATATGCATGTCACCATAGAAAATGATGCTTATTGAAATGAGCTCCAAGAAAATGGATACAAGATGATTGTATAGTGAACTGCTTTTATTTATTTCTATTTACTTTTTCTCCTTTGGTTTATTACCTGTAGTCACTGTTTTTGATTTCTGTACCCTTTGTCTTATACATACACAAGTTTATCTGATTTGGGGAAGGGAAGGGAAATCACAGAAATGGTCGGAGAAAGATTAACCAAAGCAACAGTGATATACACTAAACACTATGTTAGAAATGAACTTCACACCTTTGGGGAAATGGGATATCAGGGTTGGGGGAAGCAGGAAAAAATTAGGAAGTGGTAACACTGTAAAAAGTACTTATGTAACTGTAACCCATCCCTTGGAATATCACCTTCATAATAAAAAAAAATAAGAGAGCTGACAGGAAGCTCGGCCTGACTTCTCTGCCATGCTCCCTAGGACAATGGGTGCTATTCAGTCCACTTCTTGTGGTGGGAAGTCCACTTCTTGTCAGTCGTGGGGCTTGAACTCTGCGCCTGTGCATTGTCCCCGAGCTCCTCAGCTCAAGGCTAGCACTCTAATACTTGAGTCATAGCACCACTTCTGGTTTTCTGGTGGTTCTATGGAGATAAGAGTCTCATAGATGTTCCTGCCTTGGCTGTCTATAAATCATGGTCCTCATATCTCAGCCCCCGTGTACTTAGGATTATAGGCCTGAGCCCCCAGCACCTGACTTAAGTGTAATTCTGACGCTCTCTCTCTCTCTCTCTCTCTCTCTCTCTCTCTCTCTCTCTCTCTCTCTCTCTCTGTCATTCTCTCTCTGTCAAGAACTTATTGAATGGGTGCTGGAGGAGGTGGCCCATGTGGCTGGAACCAATGTGGCCCTCTCATTCTAGAAGTGGGCGGTGGGTCAGGGGTTGTCTCGCTCAGTCTGTTGTTCCAGCTCCATGAGGTAAGCCCCTCTGTGCTCTGGCTAGACCGTAACAGTTATTCATTGTCCATCTAGCCTTACTGGACTCAGTATTGTGTTCAATGTCCTTTTCTAGCAAAAATTTTTGGCTAAAATGATGATACATAGTTACAGAATGAAAAAGTAATGCCATCTTAAGAAAGTCATTTAGGGCTCTGGGAATGTGGCTTCACAGTACGGTGATTGATTAGCATGCATGTAAACTTCGGTTCAGTTCCTAAGTACTACATAAACAGAAACAGAATCACTAGAAATGGTGCTGTGTCTCAAGTGGTAGAGGGTTAGCCTTGAATAACAACAACAAAAAAACCTGAGGAATAATTCCCTATCCCTGAGTTTAAGCCCCAGGACTGCCAAAACAACAACAACAAACATTTAGTTAGTAAATGCAAAATAAACAACTCATACTTGGAATATATAATTGCTCCTTCCATACTGATACCTGACAATAGTCCCTAATTCATGTACTTTACTTATATTAGTATACAATTTTGGGGAAAAAAAAGAAAACTTTTGTTCATTAAATCACGACAAATAATGCCAAGAATGTGCTTAGATGTCAGGTGAAGATTATTTCTGGAAATTCAAAGATTCCATACTTTTGAGGTGGTCATTGCTAATCACAATCAGAAGGGTAGTATAAGTGAGATTTGGAAATCTTTTTGGTCCGTCATGGCAACAATAAGGCAGAGGCTAATTAATAGTTTTTACAGAAGAGAAGGAATGACTCCAAATGGAAGGAATAAATGATAATAACTAAGTTATACCACAAAATGTTCTAGGGAACCATTTTTAGTTATTAAAGAACTAGTCATCATCTAGGCTTATTCCTCATTGCCTTTAGCATTCTAGTAATTAGGCTAATTCTTAATCTCTGTGTGATAAGTTGTATATCCTTCTATGCCGTATTTTCATACCTGAACTCCTTTGCTTTCTAAAAATCTCAGTCTTTTATATTTCTCTATGAACAATTTCTGATACTAAGTTGACAAATGCAGACAGCAGAGGATGCTAATGTAAGAGTCCCATAACACATGAATCGTTAATGTCACAACATGGAAAAGGAGGATAAATTTATTGCTACCTCAATTTTTCTGAAAAGTTGCAATGTCATCATTTGATTCAAATTTCCTTTCTTTGACTACATAGTGTCAATAATTGCACATAATTGCAAATATAAGACAGATGCTGGTGGCTCGCACATGTAATCCTAGCTACCCAGAAATTTGAGATCACAGGATTGTGATTCAAAACAAGCCTGGTCAGGAAAGTCCATGAGACTCTTATTTATAATTAACCACATGAAACCCAGAAGTGGTGCTGTACCAAAAGTGTCAGAGTGCTGAACTTGAGCTGAAGCACTGAGGGACAGGGCCCAGTATCAGAGTTAAAGACCCACGACCAACAAAAAAAGTGCAAATATGACTTTAAGTTTCCCCAAAAAGAACGACAAAGTCAATAGAAATCTTCCCAAGTAGAAAAAATAATTCCAAAATGATTCACTGCACCTATTTTTGTTGAGTTATTTAAGTTATAGCTTCTTTACTGGACATATTCTCTTATTTTAAAAATTGTCAAATATTAGCTTTATAATAAACTTCATCTAATATTTCTTAGTTCAAAAGAGAAGTCCATACAGTTGAATTCAATTGCATTTATTAATATTTCAGTTCAAAGCCAACCCAGGCAGGAGAGTCTGTCTAACTCTTATCTGTAATTAAATACTAAAAAAGCCAGAAGTGGAGTTAAGGCTCAAGCAATAGAGTACTAGCTTTGGGGGCAGGTGGGCAGGAAAGACAACTGTACAGGGACAGGGTCCACCTTCTGGGTTCAAACCCACAAACCAGCACAAACTAAACAAACAAACAAGCAAATGAAAAAAAATCACACGTTTCTTTGAGACCATGCTTAAATGACTGGTTTGAGAAGAGGCTCATTTTGCTGATCATACACACTGGATCCTGCTTTTTGGAATCCTTATTGCTATGGAGAACTCAGGACCAGACTAAAGAATTGGGTAAGGTTCCGGGAAGATGGCAGAGGAGAAGCTGGAGTCTAAGCAAGCTCTCCCATAGAAAGCAGTTTTAGAGTCCCAGTGAACTGTCCTAAGCCAGAGAATCACACCAAGTGTGACATCACAGGACAGAGAGTTAGTCAAGACAGGGGAAATCCAGGCAAGGAGACACATCTCAGCTCTTGCCAGCAACTGCCAAGGCGGCGGCAACTGTGGCAGCGGCGGAGAGCACAGGAGCCATACCTGAGCCACAGAGAGCCCGGGCCGAAGGAGCCAGATGCAGTGGGTGAGCGGATTCTACTCAACACCAGCAAGAACTAACAAGGAGCGGACATCTTCATCCTGCAGTTCGCAGACCAAAGACGACCCAGCAACCTAGACTCAGCGTGAGTAGAAGCCTGACGTCCTCACTCCTTCTCAGGGAGCAGAGGAGGGAAGGCCACCCCTCCCCCAGCCAGTACCGGAGATCTCCATCTTGGATACCGACAAAGCTCGGAGGAGCTGCTAGCTCCAACTCAAGCCTTGGAATAAAACAAGTCATTTAGCAGGTCACAAGAACTTAACGGCGGTGTGACCTGCCAGACTCAGCTCCACCCAGGGAAAAGTCACCCAGCTCGGGCACCAGCCGAGGAGTGGGTTTCTTCAGAGGCTCCCCCTCCCTCAAGCAGCCTGGACAAGCAATTGAAAATCAGTAAACAGAAACCCTGAGAATGGCTCCAGGCTGGGCTCTGTGAGGTTTTCACAAACTAGCCCCAGGGAAAAGCTACTGTTTGTTGAAAGGCTTCAACTCTACCCAGAACCTAGCCTCTTCACTGCATCCCCCTCTTTTGTGATTCTCAAAGCAGATCTGCCTCCCAATGAACTAGCCTAGGAGGAGGATCGCCAAATCCTGGGAAAAGCAGAGCCTGTTGGAACAAACTGACTTAAGAAACCAACCAACCCACAGGACCACAAGCAGACAAGAGACTACAACAAGAGGCTGGTTAAGGACACAAGGGAGATACAGAATTTTTCACACCCCTCTCAAAAAAAACCAAAGAACTTTCTTCTTCTTCTTCTTCTTCTTCTTCTTCTTCTTCTTCTTCTTCTTCTTCTTCTTCTTCTTCTTCTTCTTCTTCTTCTTCTTCTTCTTCTTCTTCTTCTTCTTCTTCTTCTTCTTCTTCTTCTTCTTCTTCTTCTTCTTCTTCTTCTTCTTCTTCTTCTTCTTCTTCTTCTTCTTCTTCTTCTTCTTCTTCTTCTTCTTCTTCTTCTTCTTCTTCCTCTTCCTCTTCTTCTTCCTCTTCTTCTTCCTCCTCTTCCTCTTCCTCTTCCTCTTCCTCTTCTTCTTCCTCTTCCTCTTCCTCTTCCTCTTCCTCTTCCTCTTCTTCTTCCTCTTCTTCTTCCTCTTCTTCTTCCTCTTCTTCTTCCTCTTCTTCTTCCTCTTCTTCTTCCTCTTCCTGTTCTTCTTCCTCTTCCTCTTCTTCTTCTTCTTCTTCTTCTTCTTCCTCTTCCTCTTCCTCTTCCTCTTCCTCTTCCTCTTCCTCTTCCTCTTCTTCTTCTTCTTCTTCTTCTTCTTCCTCTTCCTCTTCCTCTTCCTCTTCCTCTTCCTCTTCCTCTTCCTCTTCCTCTTCTTCTTCTTCTTCTTCTTCTTCTTCTTCTTCTTCTTCTTCTTCTTCTTCTTCTTCTTCTTCTTCTTCTTCTTTTTGGTACCTTATATAAATTTTTTTAAACCTTTTTAACCTTTAATTTTTGCCTTTTTTGAAGAAAAATTGTTTTCCAGAAACTTTTTTTTCCTGTTATAATTTTTATTTTAGGGATACGTGAGTGTGAGTTTTTCTTTCTTTTTTTGGTTTCTTTCTCTTTTTTTTCTTTTTTAATGAACTTTTTGTTTTTTGTTTAGCTCTACTGAACTTCTCATCTTTTATTCTTCCTTTCTTATCCTTTTCACCCTCTCCTCTCTTTCGTTCTTCTTTATGTGACTTAATCCTTGTCCTGCACATCCTCAGATAAACCCGTAGTTGACTATTAGACCCTATCCCACATTGTGTACACACTTAATCCACAAATTTATAACTCAATTCAAAACCTCTGAGACTTACATTCCTTAATAACAGTACTACATCTTTATACTTATATAATATTTTAAGCATTTTTATTTTTAAGTGTTTCACATCTCCTTTATATCCCTCCCCTTCTCTCAATATATTCGCGTACTTCTCTAAATAGATTGTTATCTAATCTACATAATATTATTAATTTTTGCTTTTCTATTTTTTCTGGTCTCTTTTCTTTTCCCTTCCACTTTCTTCTTTTTTTCTCTCTCTCTACTTTCATCCTACCAAACCTATTTCCTGCTTTGAGATTAGGACTTAGTTAACTCTCCCTGAGCCTCCCTACATCAATCTATTCCTATTTTTTACCCACATCTCTCCCTAACCCTAATAATTTCTGGTCTTCTAAATTCTTCATTGTGGTTGGTAGCCCATTAAAATATAGTTGTTTGATGTTGAATAGATGTATCTGTTGAACTAGATTATATCTGTAGACTATTGACTGTGCAAATTCAGACGTTGGTTGATGCTTGCCTTAAGATAGTGTTCTAGCACAAAACTGGTGCTATTTTCATCTCAAATGGGCAGAATTAGCCGGAAAAACACAAGAAAAATAGCAAATCCTGGTATCTCAATTCCCAATTTTGATAATCAGGGGACAGAACAGATAATGAATAATCCAGAGGGGAGTTCCCAAATAGCTCTACAAACACTGCTGGCAAACATGATAAATGAAAATATGGAAAGCATACAAAGGACTCTGTATGAGCGTGATAGGGAGAGAGAGGAGGCAATCCAAAAGTTTATACAGGAATATCATAAGCGTGAGGAAGCTACTCAAAAACTGATACAGGCCTAGCATGATCAGCTTGAGAATACTCAAAGAGAAAGGCTGGAATGGCGTGAGCAGGCTGAGAACACTCAAAGAGAAATGCAGGAATCCCACGAACAGGAGGAAGCTAATCAAAGAGTAATACAGTAATCGAAAGAGCAGGAAGAGAATACACAAAGATCACTAAAGACATTCATGGAATCCATTAACAAAGAGCTGAAGGAAGTCAGGGAGACCACAAAGGGAATGATGAATGGAACCCAACAGAAGGAATGGGAGTCCAAGGAAACCATAACCAATCAACTAAGTGATTTGAGAATAAACACTGAACACCAAATTAAGGAAGTAAAGAAGTTCATACAAGATCTAAAATAAAGCTTCAACAAAGAATTTGAAGCCAATTTGAATCAAAGCTGACCAATTAGAAGGAAAAGAGATAAAATACAAAGTAGAAAGTCTTGAGAGCAGGTTAGAGCATGCAGAAGATCGAATCTCAGGGATTGAAGACAGTCTAGATATTATAGAGAAAGAACATACAACCATCCAAGACAAGTCCAAGAAATATGACAGATCTATCCAACACTTGGAAGACACCATCAGAAGGCCTAATCTAAGGATAATGGGTGTAGAGGAGCATCTAGAAACAGAAGTTAATGGTCTAGGAAATTTGTTCAACAGGATCCTAGCAGAGAACTTCCCAAACATGCAAAAAGATAGGCCTATTCAGATACAAGAAGCTTTTAGAACTCCAAATAGACCAGAATAGGACATCCCACAGTCACATTATAATCTACACAGGATCAATTAAGACCAAGGAAACGATCCTTAAAGCTGTCAAGGAGAAAAGGGTAATCACCTATAAAGGTAAACCAATTAGAATCACCTCAGATTTCTCAGCAGAGACAATCAAAGCAAGAAGAGCCTGCAATGATGTATGCCATGCCCTAAAAACAAACAACCATCAATCAAGAATACTGTACCCAGTTAAACTCTCCTTCATAACTGAAGGCCAAATAAAAACCTTCCAGAGCAAAGAAAAATTGAAACAATACATCTCCACCAAACCAGCCCTACAAAAGTTTCTTAAATATGTCCTACACATAGAAAACCAACAAGACCACAATAAAGGCCAAAAAACTGCACCCAAACTGAGAATCCAAGAACCATAGGAAGAACCCAGTTTTCATAGCCCCCAAGAAGGTGGATAACGTGGCAGGAACTCCCAAATACCTCTCAGTCCTGTTGCAGAGTTTCTGCATGGCAAAGGACATAGCTAGCAAGGTCAATAGAAAGCCCACGGATTGGGAGAAAATCTTCACTAGCCATACAACAGAGAAGGGTCTCATAACTAAAATATACTTGGAACTCAAAAAATTATATCCCCCAACCAGAAATCCTCAAAGTAACAACTGCACAATAAATAAGTGGGCTAATGACTTAAAGAGAAACTTCTCTGAAGAAGAAAGAAGGATAGCCCATAGACACATGAAGAAATGCTCCACATCCCTAGCCATAAAAGAAATGCAAATCAAAACACATTGAGATACCACCTCACTCCAGTTAGAATGGCAAAAATCAAGAACTCTAACAACAACAGATGCTGGAGGGGATGTGGACAGAAGGGAACCTTACTTCATTGTTGGTGGCATTGTAAACTTGTTCAACCATTTAGGAAAGCAGTATGGAGGTTCCTCAAAAGACTTCACATAGAGCTCCCCTATGACCCAGCAATCCCACTTTTGGGCATTTACCCAAATCTTTACAAACAAGACCACACTAAAGCTACCAGCACAACTATGTTTATTGCAGCATTATTTACCATAGCTAAGATATGGAACCAACCCAAATGCCCCTCAGTAGATAAATGGATCAAGAAAATGTGGTATATAAACAAAATGAAATTCTATGTCTCCATCAGAAAGAATGACATTACCCCATTTGTTAGGAAATGGAAAAACTTGGAAAAAATTATATTAAGTGAAGTAAGCCAGGCCCAAAGAAACATAGGTCCCGTGGTTTCCCTTATTTGCAATATCTAGTATATGTATTACTCAAGCGGAAAAGGTCAGATAATATGTTGTTAGGAAAATGAACACTTAGATATGTATTTTAATGTTTTTTTTTCCTTTCATGCATGTGTTTCTAACACATTTATAAGATTATCTCTTTGTAGTTTTTTACGTCCCTCCCCCACAGTATAACCCCTGCTTTCACTATATTTGATGATGTTGAGGATATGGGGAAAAACAAGCCATTTAAGGATGCAGGCGGACCTGTTGCAACAATGAGAAGTACAAGTTGTGATGTTGAAAACGAGCTTTACAATGTTGATGCAGGGGGGGGGGAGGGAAGGCGGAGAGCATAGGGTGGGGGGTGGGGGTGGGGGAGAGGCTGGGAAGGGATGTGAAGGGTAAACAAAGAGGAGGCTGCAATGCTTGATAAGAAATGTCGCATTAACCTGCCCATGTAATTGTAACCCCTCTGTACAGTGTGTTCACAAAAAATAAAAAGAAAAAAAAAAAAAGAAACAATACCAAGAAAGAAAAAAAAAAAGAATTGGGTAACTGACTCCTGTAACAGGAGAATCATCTCAGGAGTGAAATATCAGTGCATAAGTCTCTTTAAAACCCCCAAATCTTTGTTTCTTTGCACGAGAAAACTTTTAAAACAAAGTTATTTCCTTTTATTCTATGCTGGCCTTCAAATGGCATATTGTTTCCTTTTGTTATACTCTCAACTAGAAGTTTACAGACAAGTTTTATATAAGTAAAGACACACTTGAAAAAGTCAGGGACAGAGTTTCCTTCAGGCCTTGGATTCTTTTCTTGTACCATCAAAAGGACAGCACAAATTACCTTGAACTTTGTCATTTCTCTCTGTTCAATTCCTCTCTTGGGATCAGTTTCCACTTGCAAGAACAGTTCCTTCCACTTACTTCCAGTAACAATCTCTGGTGCTGCTCCAGGTAAAATGAATGTTTTCTGGCTTCATTGAAATAGCACAAGTATATCTTTGGACATGAGGTAACATGTGTTTCAGAGATAATTTCATTAGGTGAAAATATGGAATTTGCATGGCTTATAAAACCTTATTCATGTACATAAGGCCATATAAGAGGATGTTAAGTGAAATGGAACCCAAGATAGGGACACAACTTGCTTTTTCTTTCTTGCTATTTTTTAATGTATCGAACATGTAGTATTTGATTTTATTGTTTCTCTTCTATTTTCTTCCTCCATGGTATAACCACTGTTTTCACTATATTTATTGTCAGCGACCTGCATCTTCCATATACATTTTTCTAATGCGGGGAGGGGAAGGGAAATAACAAAATGCTTAAACAAGTATACAGTATGACCTATTGTAACAATGAGTTGTCCATAGCACTATGTAGAAAATTAGCTTTACAACTTGAGGATGGGAGAACAGAGATGGGTTGGTGGGGAGGAAAAGGATTGTAGGAGAAAAACAAAAGAGGAGGTAACAATGCTTGCCAGATAATGTACTCATTAACTTTTTTTATGTAACTCTAACCCCTCTTTAAACCATTTTTACAATAAAAAAACATGAAAAAAGCATCCTGGACTACTTTAAGTTCAAATTTCCTAAGGGCTCTGTAATTAAGAACAATTTTATATGGGAAGAATATTCTAAGAAACATTTTTGTGAGTGTGTGTGTTGTGCATTATTTCCCAAGTGTACATAAGTTAGCAGTAGAAGAAACAATAGGAATAATAGGAGAAAAAGAAGTTTTGTGCTTAATTATAATGGTTCAATACACTATAGAAGACTCTTCATATAAGACTACTTTGAAACAATAAATCCAAGGCCAGTATGTAGATCTATGGGAGTGATATAGGGAAAGCATTACTACTAAGTGAAACATGAAGGATGAGGCCACTCTTGTTTCCTACTAGATCTAAATCATGGTAGCTAATCATGCAAATTTGTAAAAAGTAGAAAAGAAGAGTAATTCTGGTTCCAAAACAAGTCACATATAAGAGCATGGACTTAACTGGAAAAAAAGGCAATGTTGAGAGAGCAGGAAATATAGTAGCAATGATCTGGTGGATAAGATCACATTTCTTTTTCTTTTTTAGTTTGTTTATTTTTTATGGTTGTGGGTCTTGAACTCTGGGCCTGGGCGATGTCCCTCCCCACTTCAGCTCAAAGCTAGAACTCTACTATTTGAGCCACAGTGGCAATTCCAGTTTTCTGGTGGTTAATTGGAGTTAAGTGCCTCAGAAAACTTTCGTACTGGTGCTTGATCTGAACTGCAATCCTCAGATCTCAACCTCCTGAGTAACTAGGATTATAGGTTTGAGCCACCAGTACCAGGCTTAAGATCACATTTCTAGCAGTGTACACTCAAGATGTGTAATGTGTATGTTCATCTATCTTTGTATGAATTGTTGAGTTAAAAATGTAGGCTACACGTTAGACTTTACATTCACAAAAATGTTTGCAGTTTAACACCATATTCCTGGAAAAAATAAAAACTAAGAATGTAAAAGAGGCTGGAAAGTTCATTTCACATCCAGCCTCGGCAGAACAGTCTTTGCAACACTACCTATAATTAACCAGCCAAAAGCTGCATTGGATGAATGGCTCAAGTGATGGGATACTAGTTATGAGCAAGAGTGCTGAATAATAGCCTGAGGTTTTTGCATACATACATACAAACATTTACATGCACACAGAAGCACTTATATGTGCAAACACACATATGAAACAACTCTCACAATGTGTAGAAAAGTTAGAAAATAATAGAAAATATGTCCTGTTTAAGACTAGAATCAAGTGATAATTTTTAATATTAGAAAGTCGTCAAGTGAACTTTCCCCCCAAAAGCATGAGACTATTACTTAGGTAGTGACCAGAGATAGTAAAAGAGCCAAGTAATAATTATTAAAGGGATCGGATCCATGGAAGAATGAATCAGAGACCCCTGCAGGTGCATCTGAAAATGCTCATATCCTGTGTCAAATCTTAGAACAGTTTGAGCAGTCAGTCGTGGATAAGATCATCGGAGAAGTTCAGAATTGCTAGTATGTTTCTCAATTAAATAAACCAACAAACTATGGCAGGGCAATGCGATACAAGTCTGGAATTCTAGCACTCAGACTAATACAGGAGATTAGAGAGTGGATTAAATAGTAATACCTTCCCTAGACTAGGTAGTATAATTTTGCCTCAATAAAACAAACCAAAGAACAAGAAAGGAATTCACAGTTGGAAGTTTGGGCTAATTTTGTCATGTTTTGAGAAGACAAGTTTCTTATTGAAATACAACTCATATGTCGTCCTCAGTCATGTTTTAAATGCTCTCTTCATTACAGAATACTTCTAGATGCAAAATAGGTCATGATTCTGAACCAAAAATTTGAAAAATTTAGCATCATTCTGTTGGATTCCAAAGAAATAATGAAGGAATACAAAAGCTTAAGCCAGGAGAAACAGCAAAGTTATCTAATGTAGGACTTTGTAGACCTTATTAAATTAGAATTTAGATTTAAAATAAATATCTTTTCCTTGTAATTTCATATTCAATAGGATACTACAAAATACTTTTAAGTAGAAGTTTTAATTTAAAAATTCACAAATGATTCTGGCATTCTATTTGTCTAGAATATTCTTTCAAGAGAGTTGTAATTAGGACTTAGTTCATAGATAATTCCAACAGTAGATGTATATCATGATAATGTGAATAATCTAGAAAAAGTTGACAATAAATGGGATGCTATTAATTTATAAATTTAGAAAAAGAGCAATGTTTTGAGACTTTTGTGTTTGAAATCATTTTTCTTCTACCTGTACATGACATACGAAGAAATTTCCTTAATTATATACCTCTGTATACAATGAGAAAAATGCTAGGTTTGGGGTTTGTTTTCATTTTGTTTTTGTGGTTTTGTTTGTCCTAGGGCTTGACGTCTGGGCCTGGGCACTGTCTTGAGCCTGTATTTTGCTCAAAGATACTGGTCTACCACTAGAACCTCAGTGCTACTTGTGTCTGGCTTTTCCTGAGAAGTTTATTGGAGATAAGAATCTAAGGAACCCTACTGCATGGGTAGGCTTTGAACCATAATACACAGATCTTTCCCTCTTGAATATCTATGGTAGACGAAAAGATAAGTATAAATAATATTTTCAAGTTTTCTGATCTCAAGAATACCACTTGAGGGAAAACAGTGTAGCAAAGTTTAGTGTAGTGTTCTTTCAACAATAAAAAGGGCATGGCATCATGGCAGTAGCAGAATTGTAGAATTTTTTCACAATAGTGATAAGCTAGTCATGCTGCGAATTTATGGAATTTTAAGGGGCAGCTTACAAGGTGGAAACTGTTGGGCTAGAATGACTTTACTGCATAAAATGTTGGGATTGATTGTCATTGAAATAATAGCTTACTATGATGAACAAATGTTTACTCTAGAGGAATTAATTATTATAGATACTTCATAGTTTTATCTTCTACCAGAATGTGGCTAGTATCTCTGTTGACCTTTAAATATGTAATGCCCCATTGGAAACTGCATCTCTTGCAGAATTAAATAAAATGCATACAGTCACTGTTTTAAATGTCTCTGTTATGGCATACTCAGAATTTGAAAATGAGTGGTTAGTTGAACACATATATTCTGTCCTCTTAAGAAACATTCAGTTTTAAAAATTAGGAGTTTCCAGAGAATTGAACTATTTTCTATTTATTATGAGACAATATTAAATAATGTTTTTTTAAAAAATAATGGCAAGTATATTCTGAAAAGTTTGTATAGCTTGATAGCATTCAGGTTGATGACCATCTGAAAAAGAAAGGGGCAATTAATTCAAATTAGAAGCCAAATATTGTTCATTTTTAAAAAAAATGTAATACACATAGAATATCATTTACTATAGAAATACAGTGAAATTATATTTTATGTAGCTTATTTTTAAATTTAAGTTTATTGTCAAGGTGATATATAGAAGGTGTTGCAGTAATTGTAAGGTAGTGAATATCTAACAAGTCGAACTTTTTATGCCCTCCCTCATTTTTCTCACACTTTTACTTCACCCCAATATCCCTCACAAGTTGTAATGTGAATATCCTACATGTTGTCTTGTGAGTATTGCTATTGCATTGGTTTGCCCTTTGTCCTAAAAGAAATGACATAGTACAGTAAAAACAATAACCACAAAGAAAAACCTCTGTTTCCATGTCTAGGAATTCATTTTTCTCAGCATCTTCTTATATGGTTATATACAC
Source organism: Dipodomys spectabilis (assembly GCF_019054845.1). Classification (NCBI taxonomy): domain Eukaryota; kingdom Metazoa; phylum Chordata; class Mammalia; order Rodentia; family Heteromyidae; genus Dipodomys; species Dipodomys spectabilis. The sequence continues at coordinate 1,281,246 of NW_024870821.1, read as the reverse complement.
ATAGCTATTGAGCCATTCTGCTCATCCCCTAGGACTATCTTAGCCATTACCTAATTTTTACACATGAGGAAAACCATAGAATCTGTTTCTTTCTGTCTTGCTTATTTTTCTTAGTTGGATTTTTCCAAGTCTTTCCATTTCCTTATTAATTGGAAGCATAGAATTTCACCGTGTGTGTTTAATGGATTCGTTCATCTTCTGAGGGGCATATTGGTTACAATCATGATTGCATGCATGTAAGTATCATTAGGGGCATACAAAAATGACAGATTCCACCTCCTCAGATATACTAAAATCACGATTTCTAAGTAAGGTAAGTGTTGAGATACCTGGATAAGTCTAATTTATTTCTTGCACTGAGTTAGGCAGGAAGACATCATATAGGATAAAAATTGTAGTGACAAAATGTTCCCTTGAGAAAGATTTAGGAGGCTTCCAGAAATATGAAGAAATTCAGATAATTTTGAAGAATTTAGAAATGCAAGTTCAAGTATGTTTCTTTAAATAAAAATCATGTAAGTGGAAGGGCAAAAGAAGAGGAAGACAAGAAATAACTGATAGCAGATCATTGTTCCAAGTTAGAGTATAAAAAGAAATAATCTATAACTTTCCAGTTAAAAAGAGACCAATACAATATGTCCCACTTAATTTAGGTACATGCAAAATATTTACTTGGCTTTTTCCTACTTTAATGCTCCAAAATAAAGACTTGTAGAAAAGTTATGTGATTGTCATTACTTCAACCAGAACACTAACTGTGACGAGCCCTCTTTTTTTCACTTTGAACTTGGAAAATAGTCCCTAAGTTGAAGATGTTGTGGCTGATTAGAGTCAGAGCTAGGGGCTTCTACTTGCAGAATTACCCCAAAATAGTTTAAAGCAGTTTTTCCCCCAGGATATCCAACTGCATTGTCTGAAGCTGTACTTTGAACACACCCTCAAACGTGAGTACATAATTTTAAATTATACTTCAGCATTTCCTTGGTATATTCTACTTTGTGCCTTTTTCTTTTTTTGCACATTCCTTTTGAGTTCATAGTTGCTCTATTTCAATTTCATCTTTATAAACTACTAAGAACATTGTTCAACTACCACTTCTTGTTTGCACACACCCAGTGTATGTATCAAGGTACTTTGTCTATGTTAAACAATAGGGTAGTACTCACTCTCTGAGGAGAAAAGTTCCACAGTATAACCCTATGCCCACATTAGAGGGTGTAAAATTTAAAGCATTTTGAGACAAACAGTGATACTAGAAGTGAAACCATCCCTAGGGACATTTTCTTGGAGCTCATTAGTGTTCCCAGGAGAAATATAAATATCCACAAAATTTGGAGCTAATTAGTAAGTAATCAATTTAATACTAGATCCTAGAAGGTGTGTTAATTCAAATCACCATTGTATTATTGTTATATCAGAATTCTTCCCTATTTGCCAACGTGTATGAGAAAATTAAAGATTTGGATTAAAAGGTGAGGGTAATGTCCGAACTCTCCCATTCAATAAAAGCTTGAAGTTTATTATAGTACTTCCTACATATAAGTATTTGTGGCAGGTTGATTGACAGGGTTATTTAAGCATGGAGATATCCCTAACAAGAGTTAGATTCAATAGGGTATATGGCAGTTATGATTTGTTAATGTCTATTGAGGCATTTTCTGTTATAAAGAAGAATCAATTCAAGGAGACTTCAGTCACATCAGTAAAGCTGTATGTTTAACCTAATACTTGGTATTACTTGTCCTACATTTGTGATGATTAGGCTGATAAGATATCCAAACAAATCTAAATATATTTCAATAAAATCCCAAACTGATGTGGATACATGAGTCACTCATTGGAAATGTAGGACAAATTAAGCTTGTCTGTGCTGTAGTTCAATCTCTAACCTCCTGTCCATATAGTCTTGAAAAATATTCACAATATACCTCTAAGGAAAGTTCATGAGAGTTATATCTGTATAATTCTTCTAAGGTCAGGATAAAAGCATTTGATCCCAGCATTTAAAATCAACAGGATCTGTTGAATTCATGGATCCAGAATTTTATAGCTTCACATTCATATCACAAAATTTTATCAATATGACTTTCACCAAAACACTGTTCTTATTGAACTTGTCTATATCCTTTTACTTTTCAAATCCAATTAGCATATTTCCTTCAACATATTCCTGCAAATTCTTTCCTTCCTTTACTTCTGTAAATCTGTGTTTATTTCTTGTTTCCTTTCTTATCTCTTTCATCCAATCTTGTCCACACTGGTGCTCCCATTGCTCACACTTGTGTCAGAATTTTCCTTTTCCTCCTCACTTTAATAATGCCCCCGATTTTATTATTCTTTTGTATATTCAAGGTCGTGGATATTTTGGTGATGTCTAAACAGACATATATTTGCATCTCTTTAACATAAACCTTAGAACTGAGAGTTTTTTCCTCTAAGTCCATATTTTCCACCTCTAGTCCTTTTCACCAAGAATATAACTAACAGCTGCCAGCCAGAGATGTGGATGCATTTTAGATTTCTTCTCACCTTTCTTCTTAACTTTCTTACCCTCCCCTTAGATAAGATGAATGATTAAGATTTTCTCAGTTTCTGTCACTAATACAATTTCTATGTACTCCTTTTTATGCCCATGACACCAGCCTGTTTCAAGTATTCATCACTGGTAACCTATTCCTAAAACAACCTTTTACAAAGTATGCTTTTTTTCCCCCATAGTCTTTTCATATTGGTCCTCTCCATTACCAAATTACTCTCTTTGTAAGCACAAAGAGTGAAGATCCCAGACAATAATTCTAGTATCATTATTTACTCACTACATTGACTGTTGCCCTTACATTTCTCATCTGTAAATGCATGTAATCTACCAGAAATATTGAAGAATATTTGTTGACTTCTAGAGAAAGAAAAAAAGTGAAGAGTCCTTACATTTTCCACTTTAGCTTACAAATAAGGAAAGAGTCAAATTCAGTTTGTTGGTATGAAGTCAAAAGTTGTTTTATGCAGAAATAAAAATAAATTTTAGCTCCTGGCACTACAGCCTATGTCGTTTTGTGGTAACTTCAAATATGTAAGTGGTATTATATAAATTGTGTCATGTGTTTACAGCTGTACTGAAGGACACACTCTTAATAAATTATTGGAAACATTGGTTATTGAATATTACCTATAAGAGAATGTTATTTGAATTAATCACTCTGAGTTGAAAACTGTATCTTAGTCCATCAAAATGTGGAAGTAAATGATTTTATTTATAAGAACACAATATCACCAAGAAAAGTGAGTATGCATTAGAGAGACTGCAGGAATAACATTAGGGTTTTTACTGTCTCTACCTATTAATGTAATTTTATTTCTTGGTATTGAAACTCTCCTCTTGTTATTATTGTATGTAATCCAATTCAGTTTATAACTGTATTCCATGTGGGAACTCTAGCTTCAAAGACGTGTAAAGTTTTTTTCTTTTTCAATCACCTTATCATTGTCAGGCTACACTGTGGTCATCATCATCATCTTCATCAAAATTATTATTAGCATCATAAGTGCTAATTAATGAAAGTCTTATATGTGCCTATGATTTTGCTATTATTTATCTTTCGATTAATATTTTAATGTGCACACTGTGCATGCATCCATATTAAAATTTTGAACAAATAAAGAAACAAAAAAACTAAACCATATCAGGTAGCTTGACTATGTGCTTATAACAAATTATGGAATAGATTTTTGAAGCATTGCTAATTCCTAACCAGTATGAATTAACTTCTTCTCTCCCCACTCACTGCAAACAAATATTTAAGAGTTTGGACAGAACATTTTCAAGTAATATACAGTAAATGTTACTACAATGTCATAAGTATATCAAAAATTCCCTTGAAAGTAAAAGCTCTACTTTCTATTGAAATATTAGTTATTTAATTCTAGGAAACTTTTAGAAAAATAGACTGTATATCTTTGAAATGTAAAAGGTCAAAAATAGTAGCAAAAAATTTTAGAGGGAGTCCATCTTCAGAAATATATGTACATGTATATATATATATATATATATATATATATATATACATATATATATATATATACATATTAATGTTATGTGTAGAATGACATTTTTAGAGATATTCATCAGAAATATATACATATCTAAATTTATGTGTAGAATGATGTACACTATAGTGAAACAAAAATCTTACAACATAATTAAAATAAAAAATACATCAAAAAGTGTCAGTGACTCACTCTTATAATTCGACCTATTCTGGGTAATGAGATCTTAGAAATGTGTTTGAAAGTGGCCCAGACAGAAAAGTACTTGTTAGATTCTTATCCCCAATTAACCACTAAAAACATGAATTAGCTCTGTGCCTCAAGTTGTAGATTTCTCTCCTTGAGGATAAAAAGGCTTAGGGATAATGCCCAGGCCTTTCAAAAAACAACAACAACAACAACAAAATGTATCACATTAAGTTCACAAAAGCATCTTTTAACTGCTGTGAACATTTCTTAGAAACATGAATGCATGCCCCTGGAAAATGTTAAAGAAAAAGTATAGAATATTTACGTTTATGTTAAAGACATGACTATTTAGATTGTTTAAGATATTTAGGTAATGATTAGGAATTAAGAATAATGATGGGTAGGTAATATATTGGGACTGGCTTGTTATTCTATTTTATGATAGTATTAGAATGATATTTATAATGATTATATTAAATTACTCTTAATTTATATTTGAATTATAATAAATGATAAATATTTTTAAATGTTTCCAATGCAAAGGAATATCAATTCTTATGTAATTTCTTGTTTTTTTTTAATTTAATTTAATTTTATTTGTGAACATACTGTACAGAGGAGTTACAGTTACATGGGCAGGATAATGCGTACATTTCTTACCAAGCATTGCAGCCTCCTCCTTTGTTTATCCTTCACATCCCTTCCCAGCCTCCCCCCTCCTCCCCTAATCCCAATCCTTCTCCTTCCCCCCACCCCCCGCACCAGCTTATGTAATTTCAAAGCAATTGAGAAAATTATTCCAAGGCTGGTTTGCTCTAAGTTTATATTTCTTTTCTTGTTCTAAATTTCATATGTTCATAGAAATTAAAATTCCAAAAATTCAATGGATGTTGGCATTCAGAAACATCTTCATAGATACTAATATTGGAGTCCCTTAAGTGGAATTGTTTTATTTCATTTGTTACTTTCACAAATAATTCAAGATGATTGTGTATTTTGTTTCTTTTCACTGCTATTGGCTCTTATCTTGAGAATATTTTTCCCTAGCAAAGTAGAGAAAAACAATTGGATTGACCAAGTAACATGGCTTTCATAAGATGCAGATGCATAGATTTGTGTCTTTTGTCACTTGCCAAAAGTTTCTTCCAGAAAAGGTTATCAATTATTTATAGGTTTTGCTTAATTTCTAGGTATTCCAGTTATCACATACACTTTTTGATTGAGTTTTCTCTGAATAAACTTAAAATAAACAATTAAAAATACTTAAAATGAACAGAAATCATATTATTGTTTTAAATGTTGCAGTTTACAAAGTTTTTAAGCAAACACAGAAAATATCTTTTTACGTATTCTACATTTTGTGTCAAGTATTTTAACAATAGATTTTTTTTTGGCTGACATGTAATTCACCTGAAATATATTATCTCCTTTTATTGTATGCATTTTATTGCTTTGGAAGTGAATTGTACAATCATAGGTTTTCCAAGCCTAAAATTTTCACAAATTTGCTTTTCTTCAAATAGAAATGCTACAAATTTTAGAACAGACATTAAAGTAGATATAAGATTCATTTACAGGAATTTGTCCAGCATACATCCTCTATAGTGATCCTTTTCAAATTTGTTTTTGGGGATTGTTTCCAAGATCTCACACAAAGTATTCAAGTGCACTCTCAATGAACTACATTCTCTGTGGAAACAAGTTTTTTTTTTTTTTTACTTCTCTTTAATACATACATAGTCGTGTAATGGATAGAACCTATTCAATCCTCTTTGACCTTTTGAAAACTTGCTTTAATGATTGAAGTATTATACAAATTCATTTGCTATGTGGAGTATATCAACTTCTCCACAAGTGCATTACTATGTTTTGTGTCATCTTTTTATATTATAGTCCTACTAGTGAGTTTTCTCTTTATTTATTCTTGTATACTAACAAGGAACCTATTTCATATGCTCCTAATATTTACATATGTTCTTTAAAGAAATATCCTATTTTGGGAAAAGTTATATAGAATTAGAAGATATAAAAATACTTAGACTCAGAATCATTGCAGCATTAACATTGTATCATTAACAAATATGTGTCTTCTATCTGTTAGATATGTTTTCACTTCTGTTATATTGTCCTTTGAATTATGAAAGATTATAAGTTGATATTATCCAGTTTATTCTTGCTTTTCGTTACCCACTAAATGCTTTCCATGTCATATGTTAGAAACTTTTACTGATCCAATACCATGAATTTTTATGTTTATGTTTTATATGTTTTTACATCTCACATTTAGTTTGATAATCATCTTTGATTTAAAAATTTTAAATTTTTGTATAAGGATTGAGGTAGTAGTCTAAGAAATTTTTTTTAAATCGAGGGAGGCAATAGTGCCACTACACCCATTTAAGATTCTATTTTTATTTCATAAAGTCATGGCATCCTTTTCAAAATCTATTGACCACAAAACTGAGATGTTTTATTGTGAAAAATACCATACAGAGGGGTTACAATTACACGACAGTATTAAGCAAAGCATGCTATTTGCAGAGGAGTATATAAAAGGTGTAATTTCTTATAAAATTGAACTTTTAATCCAACGAAATGAATACCAGGAATCTATCACTTGGAAGATGTGAGCGGAAGTCAAATTGAAGGAATAAAGGGAGTTGTGGAGGAAGAGAGTGAAGGCATGATATTCAATGCAGATAGTATGAAACTAGAAAACATGAAAATGGGGTGAGGTTTGGAAGGGTATAATAAAGTTATTAAAGATTCATTGTACTTATAAACTGATTTGGGAATGGAAATTCTTTTGAACAACTATTTAATAAAAATATAATTAAAAACAATGGAGACATCTGATTGTAAACTGCATTCTCTTAAACCATGAATCAATATAATAGTTTCCTCCTCAGAAATTTTCTTTGCAGGTATTTTCATCATAATGTCAGAACACTGACCAATGCAATAAATATCAATATATCACATTGCAGATTGTAAATAGACACAATATAAAAATCACAGTAAAATTGTTAGAATTTATCACATGATAAATAACAGGTAGAAAGTATCAAATGCTGAATGATAGTTTTTCCAAGTACTTTACCTATGGTATCTAACTTAATCCTCACAATAATCCCATAAAGTGGAACTACTTCCATTTTTAATTCTCAGATGATGTTATTGACATCTTCAGAATTGGAATTACTAGTACAGCATTGCACACATGGTAAGTGCTAGCCTGAGGACCATCTCCCACTGTATCAAATAACCTCATTTTATTTTATGACTAAAATACCAGCACTTAGTCTACTAATTCTATGAAAATTTCCCAGAATTATTGTGTACACTCTAATTATATTTGACTTTATCTTTGTTAGAAAATAGGTAACTGTAATATGAAAACTCCAAGTTCATAATCAATTTATACATCCCTGGTGAAAGGAACTGCTAATGTGTAACATTCCTGATTTCTAGCTCCAAATAGTAGAAATCATATTCTATTCCTACACTCAACACTGTACTGCCTGGGGACCCCATTTCTGTTTAACACAGTCATAACGAAAGAGTGTCCTGCCCAATTGCTTATGGAAACAGACTGCAGGTGTTATGGACCAATCATTTCCACATTGTAGCTCACCTAGGTTGTTTACCATTAGAAGTATTTTGATTGCTTTTTATACCCAACATTCTGAGAGAAATATACTGCTTTAAAATGTTACTAAAGCAAGACTGATATAAAAATCACCTTTGACCCCAGATAAATATTTTACCTTTCATATACCCCAAAATGCCATCTGAACTATCATTAATGTTAGGAACAAGAGGTTAAAAATCATAGACACCAAGACCGAAGCATGAATTAAAGACTCTCCAACTTGTTAATACAATTGGTTTAAAAAGTCATCAATGCTACTGCATTTTTTAAATTTTCTTATGAAGATTCAATTATAAACTATTAACACTTGAAAATAACTCATTTTCTTGGGAGTAGGGCACAAAGCACAAGATTAATCCTAATCATTTTAAAGGACCTTTATTTATACTACAAATTCACTCCCATAACTACGATGATACGAAAAATAACTGAAGTACAGAAACACAAAGGAAGTAATTTAACTGCATCATCTACATTCAAATGACTATGTTAATAGAAAACAAAGTTAAACTAATAATTAGCTTACCAAATTCACTTACATTCTTTTATTCTATTTCATTTAGTTTCATAAAAACTGGATTTTCATAAGATGATGCACAAAAGCCTATATACCCACTTACATTTTCTGATCTTAACAATATTTATTTCAGAAATGTCTTTAGCTCTATAGTCAATGAACTGAAATAATAGTAAAATATTCAAAGGGTTTTCAGAAATTGCAAGACTCGCTCTGGGATGGTATTTATATTGGGAAAGGTATTCGAAAAGCCTTATTTGTTAAGTTGCGACAGTTACTCCCACAAAAGGTCCATTAGGCCTTTGCATGTACAAAACAACTTCAGATAAATCCACTATCTAGAGATGACACATGCTTTTTGTTTGTTTGTTTTTGAAAGGAATAGCTAACAAGCATATCAACAATACTGATTTTCAGTCAATATGATGGGATGTTCAAACTTGATAAATATTTGGTTGATTACCTCTTAGTGTGAATAGATATGATCTTACAAAGAAAGTTATTTTCAACAGAAAGCCAGAAAGAGTTTATCCACTTTGTGATTCATGGGAATAACTAGAGAGCAATACCTATTTGGTCCAGTTGGTCAAACTCACTCCATGAGTGTATGTTAAAAGTATAACAAATTTAAGAAGTCAAATACATATTTTGTACCGACAGTCATCTTACAGCACTAATTTACTACCTAAATATGTCTGAATCTTCTCACCTAACATATAATAAGAGCTGAAAGCAGTCTCTTTTATCTAACTTAATATTGTAAATCCTTTTATTCTGATGATATTATTTGACAAATAAAATGTATAAAAGGGTGGTCCAACTGAAATGACATGACAGAATACTGATAAATAAAAACATTGCAACAAAGTTAGCTCTTTTCAGCCTCACCCTGTCCACATTGGCAAGCAACATTACAACAGCACATGCACACATATACACATACACACATATGCACACATGTACACACACCTATACATGCATGCTAAATTCAGGGTTTATTGTACAAAAAAAGTTCAAATAAAAAATTAATGATTAGTACAAATGATAATTTGCCTTACTACAAAATAATACACAATCCAGTTACCACAGATATTACATTTTACCTCCCTACCCACATATGACCACTTAATTTATATTTAATTACTTAATTAACTAATTAGTTCAATCATTTGTTTGGTGCTAATACTAAGGCTTGAACTCAGGGCCTGTCTCTGTCCCAGAATTTGTTATTGTTTTGTTTTAGTTTTCTCAAGGATATCATTTTACTGCTTGTACCACAGCTCCAGTTATAGCTTTTTGGTTTCTTGCAAATCAGAATCTAATGGCCTTTTTTTTTGTTTTCCTTTTTACAATACAAGAAAAGAATCCAAGGTTTGAAAGAAGCTCTGCCCCTGATTTTTTGAGTGTGTCCTTTACTCATATAAAACTTGTCTATAAACTTCTAGTCTAGTTAAGGGTATTACAAAAGGAAAGAATATTCCATTTGAAGGCCAGCATAGGAGAAAGGAAATAACTTCGTTTTAAAAGTGGTCTCTTGCAAAGGAAGAAAGGCATGGAGGTTTTAAAGTGTCTTATGGATGGATGTTTCACTCCTGAGATGATTCTCTTGTTGCAGGTTTCAGTTATGAATTCCTTTAGTCTGGTCCTGAGTTTTCCATAGCAATAAGGATTTCAAAAAAGCAGAATCCAGTGAGTATGATCAGTAAAAGGAGCCTCTTCTCAGACCAGTACTTCTATAAGAGGGTCCCAAAGAAATACCCTAGGTTTCTTTTGTTTGCTTGTTTGTTTAGTTTGTGCTGGTTCTGGGGCTTGAACTCAGAGGTTGGACCCTGTCCCTGTACAGTTGTCTTTCCTGCCCACCTGCCCCCAAAGCTAGTACTCTACTGACTGAGCCAATACTCCACTTTTGCCTTTTATGGTGTTTAATTACAGATAAGAGTTTGATCAACACTGCTGCCTGGGTTGGCTTTGAACTGAGATAGTAATAAATCCAAGTGACGTCAACTTCTGGACTTCTCTTTTGAACCAAGAAATATTAGATGAAGTTTATAATAAAGCTAATATTTGACAATTTTTAAAAGAAGAGAATATGTTCAGCAAAGAATCCATAACTTAAGTAACTCAGCAAAAGTAGGTGCACTGAATCATTTTGGAATTATTTTCTCTGCTTGGGAAGATTACTATTGACTTTGTCTTTCCTTTTGGGGAAACTTAAAGTCATTTTTGCACTTTTTCTGTTGGTCATGGAGCTTGAACTTTGATCCTGGGCACTGTCCCTCAGCTCTTCAGCTGAAGTCGAGTGCTCTACCACTTTAGCTACAGCACCACTTCCGGATTTCTGGTGGTTAATTGAAGATAAGTGTTTCATGGACTTCTCTGACCAGGCTGGCTTTGAACCAGAATCCTCTGGTCTCAACCTCTTGACTAGGTAGGATTACACGCATGAGCCACCAGCACCCAGCTACTATTTGTATTTAGTGCAGTTAATGACACTAAGTAGATAAGAATGGAAATCTGAATCAAATGATGTGACACTGCAGTTTTTAGAATAATTGAGGTAGCAATAAATATGTCTTCCTTTGCCATTTTGTTACATTAATGACTCAGGAGTTATGGGACCCTTACATTAGCAGCCTCTTCAATCTGTGTAGGTATATTTATTATCAGGAAATATTCATAGAGAAATAGAGAAAGACATATGTTTAGAAAGCACTGCATTTTCACAATTAAAAAATAATAAAAAAAAAAGAAAGCAAAGGAGACCAGGTATGCAAGAACAGCATAGAAAGAGATATATTTATCACACAGAGATTAAGAACTAGCCTAAGAGATTTAGAATGTTAAAGGCAATGAAGAATATGCCTAGTTGATAACTAGTTCTTCAATAACCAAAAATGCTTCCCTAGAATGGTTTCTGCTATACCTTATTTACTATCATTTATTCCTTCCATCTGGAGTCATTTCTTCTCTTCTGTCACAACTGTTAATTAGCCTCTGCCATTTTGGTGACATGACTGGCCAAAAAAGGTTTCCACATCTCATTTAGACTACCTGTCTCATTGTGATTAGCAGTGAACACTCAAAAGCCTGGAATCTTTGAATTTCCTGAATTAATCTTCACCTGACATCTAAGCACATTCCTGGCATTAATTGCCATGACCTTATGAAGAAAACATTTTTTTTTCAACTCAGTATCCTAATATAGCTAAAGTGCATGAATTACGGACTATTGTCAGGTATTAGTATGGAATGAGCAATTATATATTCCTAGTATGGGTTCTTTATTTTCATTTACTAAATGTTTGTTGTTGTTGTTGTTTTTCCAGTCCTGGGGCATAAACTCAGGGATAGGGAATTATTCCTCAGCTTTTTTTTCCCTCAAGGCCAATCCTCTACCACTTGAGGCACAGCACCATTTCCAGTGTTTCTTTTTCTGTTTATGTGGTTCTGAGATATTGAACCCAGGGTTTCATGCATGCTAGGCAATCACCATACCATGAAACCACTTTCCCATAGCCCTAAATGACTTTCTTAAGATGGCATTACATTTTTATTCTTTAACTATGTATCAATTTTGGCCAGAATTTTTTTGCTAGAAAAGGACATTGAACACAATACTGAGTCCAGTAAGGCTATATTGACAATGAATAACCGTCTTGGTCTAGCCAGGCACAGAAGGGCTTACCTCATGGAGGTGATACAACAGACTTAGCAAGAAATCTCCTGACCCACAGTACACCTCCAGGATGAGAGGGCCACCTTGGTTCCAGCCACATGGGGATGCTGGGCCACCTCCTCCAGCACCCATTCAACAAGTTCCTGTGAGAGAGAGAGAGATTGAAAGAATGTCAGAATTACACTTAAGCCTGGTGCAGGTGGCTCATACCTATAATCTTAAGTACACAAGAGGCTGAAATATGAGATGATGGCTCATAGCAAACCCGGGCAGGAATGACTGTGAGACTGTTATCTCCAAAGAACCACTACAAAACTGGAAGTGTTGCTGTGACTCACGTGGTAGAGCCCTAGCCTTGAGCTGAGGAGCTCTGGGACAGTGCCCAGGCCCAGACTTCAAGCCCCATGACTGACAAGAAGTGGACTTCCCACCACAAGAAGTGGACTGAATAGCAACCATTGTCCTAGGAAGCATGGCAGAGAAGTCAGGCAGAGCTTCCTCTCAGCTGGGAGTCATGAATAGGTCACTCGGCTACTCTGTGCCTCATTTTCCCCAGCTGCAAAAGTGAACAAAGTGAAGGATCCCCTTCCTCATGGGGATAGGGTAATAATGAAAGAAAGCCATGTTTTGTTTAATAATCCCATGCCTGTCACACCATTAATAACACACACCATCTGATCTCTTTCTGGGTATCTTCCTTTCATATGCTCACAGAATTGCTGAGAACTATATCTTAAGGCCCCTCCCTTTGTGCCTGGCTCTGCTCCAGAGATCCCTCTGTATTAATCCCTTGTTTCCTAACAACTGTCACATGAGGAAATTGAAGTCCAATGGTCGAGGCCCAACCCAGAGCTTCACCTGTGGTCAAGAATTGGCTGCCATGGACTGAGTTTGGGACAAACCAATGACGGAGCATGGCACCACATGTCTACAATTCCAATTACAGAGGACAAGGCCTGGTGGCGCATGCCTGTTACAGATAGGAGGATCATGATCCAGCCCAGCCTGAGGATATATTAAGTCTCCATCGCAGAAATCCCCAAGACATAAAAGCTTGGCTCGAATGTTAGAAGACCTGACTGGCAAGCCTAAGGCCTTGAGGTCAAGCCCTAATATACAAAAAATAACCAGAGGCCCAGTGCCAGAGGCTCATGCCTATAATCCTAGCTACTGAGGAGGCTGAGATCTGAAGATCACAGCTCAAGATATAAAGTAGGGTTGGTCTCACCCTTCAGACATCATGATGAGAAGACCTGGAGTCTGAGCTTTGCTGTTGTACTCCATACTAGCAGGGCTCATATCCTTACTAAGTGTTGGCCATGCTCTCTTTCCCCCTGGGAAGCCACACACCCAGATCCTCCCAAGCTCCCACTGCCACCAACCAGGCCCAAGAGAGTACACAGCTCCAGGGAACAGAGATCCCTTGTTCTTGTAATTTAACAATGTTGAGTCCCCTTCAAGCCTCTCACCCTTCCAGGCCCCCAGACCTCAGCTGTGAAGCCCATGCACCCCCAAAGATAGCAGGTAGAAGTTACCAAAAGCATCCAGCCTCCTTGTTACAACCCACTTCTACATACACACACACATACACATGCACACACATGCGCGCGCACGCGCGCACACACACACACACACACACACACACACACACACATGCAGACTGGTGACAGAACACTCTTCCTTGCAGCACCTGCAATTTGTCAACAGATCACTCACCTTAGTACAGTCAGGCTGTACAAAGAGAAAGATGACCTCTCCTTGTCCCTCTCTGTCTCTCTATGTATGTCTCTCTGTCTCTCTGATCTCTCTGTCTCTCTTTGTCTCTCCCTGCCTCTGTCTCTCTGTCTCTGTCTCTGACTCTGTCTCTGTCTCTGACTCTGTCTCTGTGTCTCTGTCTGTCTGTCTGTCTGTCTCCCTCTTCTCTCTCTCTCTCTCTCTCTCTCTCTCTCTCTCTCTCTCACACACACACACACACACACACACACACACACACACACAGCTGTGTATCTCCTGAGTTTGTTGGAGACCAGATGGATCGGGAGCACCAGCAGAAGCTGGTAGAGCTGGGAAATGTGATCAACTTGTGAGAACTATAGACAGTTGGGGGCGGGGGATAGGCCGATTGTATGTGTGTGTATGGGGGGGGGTCTTCCCAGATATTCACCTTCTGTTCTGACCCCCAGCATCCTCACCTCCATACTGGGTTTTCTGGGACCCTCTTCAGTTGAAAAGGGTGACCAAGCACAGAAGACAAGGTTTCACACAGCAAGGGGGGGTCTATCTTCTGCATCCCTAGGCACCCCAGTGGCTCACATCTTTAATCCTAGCTACTCAGGAGGCTGAGAACTGGAAGATGAAATTTCAAAGCCAATGAAGGCAGCAAAGCCTGAGAGACATCATCTCCAATTAACTGGCAAAATGCCAGGCTACAGGTATAGCTGAAGTGGTAGAAAATCAGCTATGAACAACAAAGCTAAGTAAGAGCAAGCTGAGTTCAAATGTGAGGAGAGGAGGTAGGGGAAACAGAGAACAAAACAATACACAAATCCCACCTAATTTATGGTACCAACCAAACTGAAAAGAAAAATGAAGCTTTTTCATTTGTATAACTTTACATGAGCACATATGCTCTTAGATACACTTCAAAGCTATGTTTTTAATAATATATATACATATATATTAATAATGCATATATATTTAAATAAACTAAGAAACCAGCCAATGAATTAGTGCATTATAAATTATTTATACTAAAAGTGTTTTCCAAGTTTCTTTTCTCAGAATCAACCTTTAAGAAGTTTTTTCATGTGCCTGGCACCAGTGACTCATGCCTATAATCCTAGCTACTCAGGAGGCTGTGATCTGAGTTTGGTGGTTCAAAGTCAGCCCAGGCAGAAAAGTCCGTGAGACTCTTATCTCCAATAAACAACTAGAAAACCGAAGTGGCACTGTGACTCAAGCAGTAGATCGCTCACCTTGAGCTGAAGAGCACAGGGATAACCCCTGAGTTCAAGCCGAAGAACCCACTCCCCCAAAGAAAAGAAGTTTGTTCATGCAGATCGTAAAATTCTAACATTCTGAGCTTTAGGAAACTTTTCTGCCAGGGTCTTATGCTCATTAGGAAAGTACTCCACTACTGAGTACATCACAGTCCCATTATTTCCGTTTTTCATTTTACAATCCAGTTTATTCCCAAAATGCTTAGAAGTACCTACTGTCCTCACAGAAATGAGGTTTTATTCAGAAACCCTACCTTTTGTGCTATGAGGCCTCCCCTAGTGTATTTCGTGGTAGGCACTGAGGAAAACTCATAGGACGCAAATGCAGAGAGTTTATAATTGTAGAAATAAATTCAACTGTCCCGACCTTCTAGGGAGAAATGATGTCCTTATTTTCATTCTCACTCTTCATGGCAGATGGTCAAAATAGAAACAACAATGTGCTATGCTGAAATGTAGAAGTTTAGACCCCTTTTTTGAAAAACTCTCATGTTATAAAATCAATATGTATCAAATAAAGGCGAAGTGAACTTAAAAATATTAAAAATTCTAATGAAGCTCCCTGGCTTGGAATGTGTGCCATTTTTTGTCTGCAAGTCCTGGAATTTGAACCCGGGGTCTGGGTAACTCTATTGCACTGTCGGGGAAGAGGAAGCTCGCCCTGCTTGAAGACCAGTAAGTCAGGCCTATTCCCTAGGCCTAAATTCAAGCCCCAGACCTGGAAAACTACTCCTTTATATACATTTTAAATATAGGATTGAACTTCCATACAGATGTTCAATCTATATTATGTTTGGTGTGGTTATACATTATATTTTTTATTTTTTTCATTTATTTACCATTTATTTTATTGACTGTGATGCATCCTAACTATGTATTACATTGTTTACATACTATCACATACCATCTAGATTTGTAGATGTGTTCGCGATCATGCCTGACTCCCAGAACTCTCCCAGAAAAGGAAAACCGGTTTCGCACCTGGCTTCTTACTCCAAGATTAAATTTTTTGGCACTGCTGGGATCTGAACTCAGGGCCTAGCAGGTCCAATTCATGAATAGGTGAGTGTGAGCACAACAGCCTCTAGCCAATGAAGCTGTGAGGTTGTTCCTAGGTGCTGAGATCGTGACCCAGGATTGGCAAAAACAGCGGTACAAGGATAGGCAGACAGTAGTATACAAATAAATATATATTGGTAAAAAGCACCATAGCCGCCTATCTATGATTGAATGACATTACTACATTCCTACTAACTCTTAGATATTTATTATACCACAATTAAAGGAATGCTATTCTTTTCATGCTTGATAAAGCATGAAATTAACATCAATCAGTGTCCTAGGGTTATTGCATCCAATTTTAGGCTTGACCAATGCACAAACTTCTCTTTCAAGTGATATTCCTATGCATAGGAATGAGTGTCTTGTGATCTCCTGCCATTGGTAGTTGTCAGGACCTGGATTGGAACCCAGGGCCTATGTTGATAGGTTGGGCTATGGCTTCCCTGCTAGCCCGCCAGCCCTCAGCAATGGCAGGTCAGGTGTACTTTGCACCCATGGCATTCAGACCCAGGATGGTCACCGTGCAAAGATTAAAAAAAATAAATAAACCTCCATCCCTCTGCAGCTTGCCACTTTTTGTGCTATCCCACTCATTTTTTCTTTCTGCAAGCCCTCTGGGCCTAGGATTCCAGGATCGGGTATGGGTCCTGAGGCTGCACCTAGCCTAGGGTGATTGAAGCTGAGGCAGAGTTGCCACGACCTGAGTTCAAGCCTTAAAAAAGCCACAAAAAAGAAAAAAAATGATTATTTATCTAAATTAAAAAAATAAAGCTCTCTGGTTTGGAATTTCTGCCAGTTTTCTTTCCTATACTGGGATTTGAACTCAGGAACTTGTAACAATGTGAGGGAAAGTGCAGATTTGCTACTACTTGAGTTCAAACCCGTGGCAAGCCAAAACTAAAAAATGAAGTCACTGAGCTTGGTAGGGAGAGTACTTGTGGAGATGGGAGGTAAAGGATGGTAGGGGGAAAACAAAGAAGAAGGTAACAATGCTCAATAGGAAATATACTCATGACCTTGCTCATGTAACTGTGACCATTCTGTACAACATTTTTACAATGAAAAACATACAAAAGAGAAACCATGTAGCATTCCGAGAAGCACATTGGGGGTAGGGGAGGATGTCTGAATAGATGTACAAAATCCTACACTGCTTTATATTTAATGTTCAGTATGGAACTGAATAAACGTAACTGCTTCCATTAAAAGATTAATGGAATTGTGGCCAGTATTTCTACAATTGTTGGGATTTGATCTCACTGTCCAGGTAAACTCTTTTGTACCATGGGTGAAGGAAAAATTTACTGTCGTTGAAGAAAAGAAATTCAGGCTAGAGTTCCCATGGCCTGAATGAAGGCCCTGCAATGGAAAAAATATTTCTATACATGTGTAATATATGATATATACTTACATATGTATGTTTATTACATGTTATGATTTTCATGATTGATTTTGTATTTGTTTTATTTTTTATTGTTTATTTTATTTATATTTTCATTCCCATATATATTTTGCACATCTATTATAAAATTATACACAATAATTTAGGACATTGACTCATTTATCATTAAAACTTTTTGTGTTGAAACATGATACATAATTAAGTGGAGGCATTTGTCACAGTCTCTCCCAAGAATGAGCTTTGTCTTATTTATCTTTGGACACCTTCCTATAGGGATGTCTTTAGATGATTTATACTGAGAAGCCTTTTCCTGAGGACAGGCGAGTTGTGGGATAAAATTGTAAGGGAGAGGCTAGAAATGTGGCTTTGTGCTAAAGAGCTCACTCAACATGCATGAATACCAGGGATTGAATCCTCAGTGCCACATACTCAGAAAAAGCCAGACGCAGTGGAGTGGCTCAAGTGGTAGAGTGCTATCCTTGAGAAGAACAATCCCCAGGACTGTCAAAAACAATAGGCCAGATGCTGGTGGCTCACACCTGGAAAACTACCTTCTCATGAGGCTGTTCAAAGACAGCCTAGGCAAGAAAAGCCTGTTAGACTCTTATCTCCAATGAACCACTAAAAAATCCCATGTGGAGCTGTGGCTCAAGTGGTAGAGAGTTAGACTTGACTGAATTGCTCAGGGACAGTGCCCAGGGTTGATACAAGACACACAACTGGAAAAAATTGAGGGTTAATCAAAGTACTTTTCCTATTTGCTAATTACGAGAACATTCTCTGGAAAATCAACGCTGATATACACCAGAATTGGAGTCAGACCTCCATGCTTAAGTGTAGCAGCTACACATTCCCAACCTCACAGACTCTAGCATTGTAACCTTGTGTCCACAGGGTTCTGAAAAATCCAATGTTGAAAGGCTTAATATGCTCCCCAAACCCTTTGTGATAAGCAGTTGACTTGTATTGTCAATGTCATTACTCATCTGAACCTAGCAGAGCACCAGTAGCTCTTGCCCATCACTCTAGCTCAGGAGGCTGAGGTCTCAGGATCACACTGAAGCCAGCCAGGGCAGGAAAGTCTACGACACTCTGACTTCCATGTCTGAAAGGTCAGATGTTGAAGAGCTTCTTGTTTTTCCCTTGGTGATGAGAAGTTACTCTAAATGTTCTTAGTGTTCTTGACCCATTGACCCATCCTGGGTTCAAATGAAGTTCTCAGGATCCAAGCCCTGGCAGAGTTAGCAGGAATAACTCCAGTGTAACACTGTATTTGAAGGACAGAAAACAGTTTCAAAAGCCAGGCTAGGTGAAGAGAACAAGGAGGCAGAATATACACACTCAAAAGGGAAGTGAGCTGGAAAACCACTTCATTCATTCCATGGACAGCCAGCAATGGGGGGAACCTGAAACATTTGTTAGAGTTACACCAGGGTCAGGCTTTTCACAGCTTCCTCAAACAATTACTAACCTTCCTCCCTCAGGTGAAGAGATCCTCAAGCTATCTTTAGGTTACCAATAGAGAGCCAGTTTAGTGAGGGAGGAACAAAGTAGAAAAGCCCTGCTCTCTGGTCTTAGGGAGTGGGTTTTTTACTCTCCATCTATCAGATTTGAAGGCCCTTCTTCTACCTCTGCCAGTCTTTTCTCCTTCCTTCATTCTCCACATTATTAATGCTAATCCCCAGTCCAAGGTGAGGCAGGGTCATTTCTCTTTGTCTCCAAGAAGCTGAGTTAGAACCTGGCTCTGCCATCTTTACTCTGGGGCATTCGGCTGCCTGAGAAGTGGGAAAGAGACATTTTTCCTGCTCTGTGGTTGTGTGAAGGTGATGCTGGTGTCCTGGCACACTGCAGAAGCCTCATGACTGGGAATTGTTCCCTTCTTTCCTCCTGAAGTCCAAGACCAGATTCAGCTATCATTTTTCTATCTATCTATCTATCTATCTACCTATCTATCTATCTATCTATCTATCTATCTATCTATCTATCTATCTATCTATCTATCTATCTATCTATTGACATTTTCTTTCTTTCTTTCTTTCTTTCTTTCTTTCTTTCTTTCTTTCTTTCTTTCTTTCTTTCTTTCTTTCTTTCTTTCTTTCTTTCTTCCTTCCTTCCTTCCTTCCTTCCTTAATTTCTTTGTATCTATCTATGTATGTACCAACCTACCTACCTGCCTACCTACCTACCTACTTACCTACCTAACTACCTAACCACCTAACTACCTACTTAGTTATCTCTTTGACATTTCTTGGGCTGAACTCAAGGCCTGGGCACTGTCTCTAGCACTCTGCTACTTGAGCCACAGCAACAATTCTGGATTTTTCTGTGTATGTGTTACTGAGGAATTGAATCCAGGGCCTCTTGAATGCTAGGCAAGCATTCTCCCACTAATCCAAATTACCAGCCCCCTCATCTTTTTTCTTAATGGTAGTTTTTACATATATATGCTACCATTTTGCGTCCCCAAGTATAATGTTCTGAATAATGCTTATTTCTATGAACTCTGATCTTCTCTTCCCCTGCCTGATTTGTGACTGCTCCTGCATTGGCCTCATAATAAAATGTAAATAAAGGCTGTTGAGAGCTTCAGTGTGCACCATATAAGGAAACAGGCCTAGAATACTGGAAGAGAAAATCAATGGGGCTGAAATGAAGAGAATGATGCAGTATGTACAATGAGCATATCTAAAACATAAATCTGTAAATAAAAGCAGAAGTTTTGCATACAGCCTCTTTGCACTTAGGGAAGTAATATACACATGTAAGTAAGTAGGACACTGATACATAAACTTGGACTTCTCTTTTTGAATTTTCTTTTGTGGCCATCCCATGGCTTAAACTGTGGATGCGCTGCATTCCTCAGCTGTTTTTCACAAGGCTGAGGTTCTACCACTGCCACAGCTCCACTTCCAGCCATCTGGTTTTTCAATGGGCATAAACACTTCGCAGGATTTCCTGCCTGGTCTGGCCTGTATCGCCTGTTTGTCTTTCTCTCTCAAAGCTGGAGCTCTACCCTCTAGGACACTGCTCCACTTCTGGTTTTCTGGTGGTTTATTGGAGACAATAAACCTTTCCTGCTAGGGCTGGCTTTGAATGGAGATCTCCTGAGGAAGCTTCAAGTGGATTTCCTCAGGGATTCTCCTAGGAGCCTCTCTACCCAAACCTTTAGTCTAAATCTCGAGAAGTACTAGAGAAAAACGGAAACAGGGTCATGCTTCTAGTGTGTCCTAGATACTTAAGGTTGGAGATACAAAACACTCATAATCATTATATCATTTTATAGGCAAAAGGAGCAATGCAGATAGTATGAGGATCACTCCAGCTTTCGGTCCTCATATCCTGAGACAGTAAATTCACTGCAGCTCAATGCTAAGTGACAGAACTGGCATGTCCTGTGGACATTTGCTCCTAAATCCTGTAACACTCATTTCTCACTTTTGGCTTCAACCTTGTGACCAGAGGGTAACATGAAGAGAGAAAATACTCTCAGAGAAAGCAGCTATAAAAAACATTGGGTAGGTTACTTATAAGTCCCAACCCTAGGGATGATCTTATTAAGAAGTCAGTCCAGATTATAAAACAAAGAAGAAAAGAAAGAAGGTGAAAGTGTCTGCTGACTGTAATCCCAGCTCCTCAGGAGGCTGAGATGTAGAGAATTTGAGTTTGAAACCAGCCAGTGTAAGAAAGTCCTTGACAATGTTATTTCTAAGAGATCACAGAAAAACCCAGAAGTGGGGTTGTGACTCAAGCTTAATGCAGTACCCTTGAGCAAAAGGAGCTCTTGGGCCAGGCCTAGGCTCATAGTTCAACACCAGGACTGCGCCCTCAAAAAAAAAACCTGTACCTCAATTTCTTTGTGTATGTATGGATGTATTCCTCTAGGTGAAACTCGTGAGTAGCTATGATGAATGGCACCAAGCAAGAAAATTGTATTCAATACAATGAGTTCATAACACAGAGACTGTTTTTATGGTATTTCATGTTCCAGGGCTCCCTTCACTGCTCCCAATGTAGCCTGAGGTTTTCTCTTCATCCCAGGCCTGCTGGAGGAAGTCTCCCTTATTGTCTCGACAGGAACACAAAAGACCTCACTCCTGTACAGCTGTGTACCAAATAACTCCATCTGGGCTAATTAGTGAGGATGTGTGGGCAGGCTCTGAAAGTCAGGAGAAAAAGGCCTGTTTTTACCCTTAGCTATCTCTGTCTGGACAGGAACACAAAAGACCTCACTCCTGTACAGCTGTGTACCAAATAACTCCATCTGGGCCAATTAGTGAGGATGTGTGGGCAGGCTCTGAAGGTCAGGAGAAAAAGGTCTGTTTTTACCTTAGCTATCTCTCTTCCCAGTGCTCTGTTTTAACAGGAGACCTTCATTTTTGCCAACTCCCATTGCAGGCCAAGTTCTGTGCTCTTATCCTGCCTTTATGAGACTATATTCCAGTGTTCAGATACAGTGCTCAATATAATTCAGGAATCCTTCAGGCAGACAACTAGGGCACTCAACATAATGAAACGTTTCATTGCCGGCAATGATGGGCCTATATTGCCTCTCCTAGGTTTCCAGGAGCTTGGAAAATCCAAGCACATGTTGGATATCACAAAGCTTCCTATCATCTAAGATTGGTGAAGCTCATCAGGTTTTGAAACCTTTGACCTCTCCTAGTTAGGCCCTGGGTGGCTAGGTTTGGGGGTTAAACATAGGGCCTGGGTGCTGACCATGAGCTCAGAGCCAAAGTCTACTGCTTTACTTTGTCACAGCTTCACTTCTGCTTTCTCTCTGTGTGTGAGTGTGTGTACATGCATGTGTGTGTGCATACACTATTCCTGGAGCTTGAACTCAAGACATGAGCACTGTACCTATTTTCTCTTGTACAATGGTTGCCCTCTCTTACTTGAACCATAGAGCCCCTTCAAGCTTTTTCCTAGTGATGTGTTTCTGAGAAATCAAGCTCAGGGTTTCATATATGCAAAGCACTCTACTCCTAAGGCACATTCCCACCCCTCTACTTCAAGTTTGTTAGTATGTTTCTGACTTTTTTGTAGTTGTTATCATTGTAGGAGTTGAAATCTGGGCCTGGGTGCTGTCTCTGAGCTCTTCAGCTCAAATCTTGTGCTCTACCACTTGAGCCACAGAGCCACTACCGGTTTTCTGGTGGTTCATTGGATCTAAGTGTCTCAAGGACTTTCCTGTCCATGCTAGCTTTGAACCATGATCCTCAGATCTCATCCTCCTGAGTAGCTAGGACGACCGGCATGAGACGCAAGCACCTAGCTTCCACTTCAGGTTTCTTAGTGGTGAATAGGATATAATAGTCTCATGGTACCTTTTGTGTCAGGGATAGTTTGGAACCCAGATCTCAGCTTCTTGAGAAGGCAGGATGACAGACCTCGGTTATAGAACCCTAAGCCATTGCACCTGCTGAAAGGCGGTCCTTGGCTCTGTGTGGTGAGTGCTAGCCATGAGCCCAAGAGGTATGGGTCAGTGCCTAAGCCCTGAGTTCAAGGTTCATGACTTAGAAAAAACAAGACAAAACAATTGTGTACTGTAGACAACTCACTAGTCTTCAGTAATACATAATTTTGTCCCTGCCATGGGGACAGATCTGAGCCTCATTATTCTTTTCTGCATAGTCATGTCAGTTGGAGTTCTTACATGGACAAGATGAAAGTATGCACCCTTTGAAGGACAAAATACATAACACTTTTTTTTTGTCGGTCATGGGGCTTGAAATCTGGGCCTGAACACTGTCCTTCAGCTCTTCAGCTCAAGGCTAGTGCTCTACCACTTGAGCTACAGTGACACTTCCAGTTGTCTGGTGGTTTATTGGAGATCAGAGTTTCAGCGACTTTCCTGCCTGGGCTGGCTTTGAACCACTATTCTCAAATCTCAGCCTCCAGATTAGTTAGGATTAGAGGCGTGAGCCACTGGTGCCTGGCTGCAAATAACCCTCTTTACAGGACTCAGCACACAGCATCCTGTGAAAGACTCAGCACCCAGCACCCAATGCAGGACTCAGGACACTGCACTCTGTGAAGGACTCAGCACATAGCATCCTGTGCAGGACTCAGCACACAGCACCCCATGAGGGCCCTGATTCCAAGAAAGAATCATCACATAGATGCATCCCACAAGCTGTCATTAATTAGTATTAGGGTGCTTTCATCAATATCACCATTCTTTCAGAAACACATCACAAACTGCACAAAGTGATTCAGAGGAGCATTTTTTGGGGGGAGTCAGCCACAGGGATTGCAC
This sequence comes from Dipodomys spectabilis, assembly GCF_019054845.1. Lineage (NCBI taxonomy): Eukaryota > Metazoa > Chordata > Mammalia > Rodentia > Heteromyidae > Dipodomys > Dipodomys spectabilis. Next base: position 1,257,449 of record NW_024870821.1, on the reverse strand, counting down.
TAAAATGTTGGGGGTACTGTCCTAAGATCTTTTGCTCAAGGTTGGAGATCTATCACTTTGATCCACAGCTCAGAGTTTCACAGACATCCTGCCAGGACTGGGTTTTAAATCCACCAGTGTCAGATCTCAGCCTCCGAGTAGCTTGGATGACAGGGGTGAGCAAGCCAGGAGCATCTGGTTCTGTAGGGCTGAGTTGCAGTCGTATACCTCTGACTAAGTCAGGTTAGATGACAGCTGTCAGCACCAGACTCCCGGCTTGCTCTGTGATGAGGTATTTGAAGTCCTATCCTTATAGAGTTGCAGTCACAACATTCAATATTTTTTCATGCCAATCCTGGACCTGAGTAAGAGTCTAGACACAGTCCCTAGGCTTTTATGCTCAAAGCTAATGCTCAACTGCTTGAGCGAGAGAACAACTTCTGGATTTTTATGTGCATGTGGTAGTGAGGAATCGAATCCAGGGCTTTGTATATATTAGCTATCATTATACCACTGAGCCCCAGGAGTGACAAGCGTATGAACAGATAAATGTGTAGATATGCATATATGTATATGTATATACATATGTATATATATATGTATATATATAAGACAATATACATATGTATAAGACAAGAGAAATGTGTCTGTATATTATGAAATTACATATAGTATATTACTACCCATTATTGACATTCAAATTATTCCTTCCACTTTTAAGTGTCATGGTTGAATACATAATAAATTATTAATTGAAAATTAATCAATGTAATAAAATTGTTATGCATAATTTTATAATATACTCATACACTAACTACTAATTTGTTACTTTTATAAAATTCTATTCATATGGATGTACATGGAAATGGGTTTCTTGGAATCTCTCACCAATACTTAGTGGCAGCCCTGGGATTCAACCTCCAAGCCTAAGTTATGCTTTGGGTTATGGCTTCCCTAATAGCCAGCCAAACATCAGCATGCAATGTCATGTACACTTTCAGGGCTTTGTCATTTACATGCAGGATGGTCACAATGCAAAGGGAAAAAATGTAAAACCACCTTCTTGAATTTCTCCGTTTTATCCTTTTCCTTTTTATTTCTTGCCAACCCCAAGATTTGAACTTGGATCCTAGAATCCCAGGGCTAGCTGTGGCAGAGATGCCAAGACCTGAGTTCAAGCCCCATGCTTGGCAAAAAAAATAATAAAATAAAATAAGGCCCTGTCTTGGAATTTGCACCATTTTTCTGGCAGGCATGGGATTTGAACTCAGCATCTGGGTTTCTCTGTGGCACTGTGGGTGAAGGGGAAGCTCACCGTCCTTGAAGACAAGAAATTCAGACCAGTTCCCAGGGCCTGAATTGATGCCCCAGCACTGGAAAAAATACACATATGAGTTTAGTGAGTATGATGTTTATTACCCTTATTCATTTAGTATTATTACACATATAACATTTCATTTATTACATCCTATCATACAGGATACATTTGCATATGAATTATACATCATACTGAGCCCCAGGACTTTTTTTCAGGAAAAAATATGTGTCAAAAGTGGCTTTTTACTACATGAATAAATTTTTGGCAATGCTGGGATTTCAACTCACGGCCTACAATGTCCAATCCATAAATGGGGTCAAAGTCTTAGCACACCAACCTCTGGCAAACTGAGCTGCCAGGAAGTTCTGACGACCTGTTACCTGTTATCAAGCCACACTAGTGCCATATAATATATATATATATATATATATATATGTACATATATACATATATATATATATGTTTGTGTGTGTAGATTGTTTTATATATATATATATATATATATATATATATATATATATATATATATATATATATATATATGTAGAGAGAGAGAATGTGAGGATATTATGAAATTTTATATAGTTACCAATAATTAGTTAGTAAGTTATGTCTCCATTTAATGATATATAGTTACCAACAATTAGTTATTAAATTATGTCTCCATTTAATGAAGTATCATGGTTTAATACTTATAAAAGCATTAATTAAAAATGAATCAATATCCTTCCATTAGGGAAATCATAACATGGTGCTAGAATGGAAGATATAAATCCAATGATTTATGTGTGGCTTTCTAAAATAGAATCATGAATTAGCTGCAAATTTAAATACTTTTATAACATTCCATTAGCATTCATGTAAATAGGAATGAGTTTGTCAGGATCTGCCTCCATTTGTGTGTGGCAGTCCTGGGGTTTGAACTCCAGGACTGGGAAGTTTACTTCGAATGCAAACCATTGGAATGACACTGAAGATTTCAGATTGTCATGATTAAAAAGTAACAAGAAGAAGCAAAGAAAGCCAGGTGTCAGTGGCTCCTGTTTGTAATCCTAGCTCCTCAGGAGGCTGAGATGTAGAGAATGCCAATTTGAATTCAGCCAGGGCAGGAAAGTCTGCAACACTCTTATTTCTAAGAGATCACAGGAAAATATCCCCAAGGGTTGGGGCTGTGGCTCAAGGGCAGAGTTCTAGTCTTGAGAAAGAGGAGATCAAGGATAGGGCCTAGTCTCATATTTCAACCTGAGACCTGCCAAAGAAAAAAAGAAGGCAGTAACTCCATGTCTCTGTGTATTTACGGATGATGTATGGATGATGGGCATTCATCAGGTTGCCCATGACCAGACCCCCAACATGTGAAAGCTGGGAAAAGCCCTCAGAGAGTACTAAGTCTGAGCCAGTAGCTTGAACAAAGCATCCTTCTCTGCCATTTAATAACTGAAGCCCAGAAGGATTGCCTTGGCTGGTGTATGCAACGGGTTCATTATGTTCTGGCTGAGGTGTCCCATTGGGACATCTAGCAGCCAGCCACTGCCTCCAGGGAGACCACTTTTCCTAGGCTATAGGTATTGTGGAAGGTTCTGGCTCAATATTCCCTATCCCTGTATAGGACGTGAGCCTAGATCTCTGGGGCTTGGTGGCTATCACTCATTCATCATTCCTCCTTGCCGAGTCTCACTCTGGTCCCACATCCTGCAAAGATTTGAAATGCCCAGTGATTTCTGTGCTGAAAAGAGTATGCAAATAAATCCCACCCTCATAGTTCCTGTTAGAAGTAAGCCTTGGGCTGTGAATGTGGCTTCATGCAAGCATGAAGCCCGGGGTCGGATCCCTCAGTATCACATAAACAGAATCAGACAAAAGTGTAACTGTGGCTTAAGTGAAAGAATGTAGCCTTGAGCAAAAGCAGCTCAGGCACATGCCTTGACCCTGAGTTCAAGCCACAACACTGGCAAAATAATGTGAGCTTGGTGAGACATACAATTCTGAGACTCAGAGGAAGGCCGAGGTAGGTAAGAGGTAGAGGGCATGTGCTGGTGGCTCACCCCTGTAACAATAGCACTCAGGAAGTTGAGATCTGAAGATTATAACTGCAAGCCTGTGCAGGCAGGAAAGTCTATATGAGACTCTTTTCTCCAATTAAGCACCAAAAAAACCAGAGCTGTTGTACAAGTAGTAGAATGCTAGCCTTGAGCATAAAAACTCAGGGATAACATCCAGGCCATGAATTCAAACCCCAGGACTGGCGCACACACACACACACACACACACACACACACACACACACACACACACACCAAGATAGAGCATTTGACAGTCAGCCTGCACTAGTTCGATCTCTAGCAACTCAGTATTAAAAAAAAGTGAGAGAAAGGAAGGAAAGACTTGCTCCAGGAGGTGATACAACCAGTGTCAAAATACCACATGAGTTCTAAGATGTGGAACAGGACAGAGGGCCTAGGGCCGAAGGTGCAGAGCATGCGGAAAGGTCCTGAGGGGTGTTGTAGAGCAGGTGGTGTGGGTGTAATGAAGGTTCTGTGGCCTCAGACAAGTCTGGCAGAACACTGAAGGCTGGGTCAAGGTTTGTACTGGAGTCACAAGTAGGGCAGAGGGTGGCATCACAGAATGGGGCTCAGAGGAAGATTAGCTTGACTTTTTACCAAAGACCCCAGCCAATTTTGTGGCTGGAAGACTATTTTTCACAGCTCCTGACCTTCAGGCCCCCTTAGCATGGAAGAGTCATGGAAAATGCAGGGAAGAACTCTTGCTCAAGAAAAGCTTCTACCCAATGCCTCCAGTGGCTCAACCCCTGTAAATCCTAGCTATTAAGAAGTCTGAGATCAGAGAGTCCGGGAAGATGGCAGAAGAGAAGCTGGAGTCTAAGTAAGCTCTCACATAGAAAGCAGTTTTAGAGTTCCAGTGAACAGTCCTAAGTCAGAGAATTATACCAAGTGTACCATCACAGGACAGAGAGTTAGGCCAGAGAAGGAAACCCAGGCAAGGAGACACTTCTGAGCCCTTGCCAGCAGCTGCAGCGGCGGCGGCAGCTGTGGCAATGGCGGAGAGCACAGGCGCCATACCTGAGCAACAGAGAGTCCGGGACAAAGGAGCCAGACTCAGCAGGCAAGCGGATTCTACTCAACACCAGCAAGAACTAACAAGGAGCAGACATCTTCATCCTGCAGTTTGAGACCAGAGACGACCCAGGAAATAAGACTCGGTGTGAGTAGAAGCCTGACGTCCTAACATCTTCTCAGGGAGCAGAGGCGGGAAGGCCACCCCTCCCCACCCCCAGCACCAGTGATCTCCATCTTGGATACCAACAAAGCTCGGAGGAGCTGCTAGCTCCAGCTCAGGCCTTGGAATAAAATGAGTCATTTAGCAGGTCACAAGAACTTAACGGCGGTGTGATATGCCAGACTCAGCTCCACCTAGGGAAAAGTCACCCAGTTCGGGCGCCAGCCCGAGGAGTGGGTTTCTTCACTGGGTAATCAGAGCCAAAGGCTGCCCCTAACTCTAGCAGCTTCGCCAAGCAATTGAAAATCAGTAAACAGAAACCCTGAGAATGGCTCCAGGCTGGGCTCTGTGAGGTTTTCACAAACCAGCCCGGAAAAGCTACCAGAACCTAGCCTCATCACTGCATCCCTCTCTTTTGTGATACTCAAAACAGCTCTGTCTCCCAGTGAACTAGCCTAAGAGGAGGATCACCAAATCCTGGGTAAAGCAGAGCATTTTACGTCTGTTCGAACAAACTGGCTTAAGAAACCAACCGTGTCACAGGACCACAAGCAGACCAGCGACTCCAACAAGAGGCTGGTTATGGACACAAGGGAGATACAGGATTTTTCCCACTCCTCCCAAAAAAATTCAAAGAAGTTTTTTTGTTGTTTTGTTGCTTTGATTTTTTCTTTTTTCTCTTCATCTTCGTCTTTTTTTTTTTTAGTTTTATTTTTGCTACCTTATATAAAAATTTCTTTTTCTTTTCTAAAACTTTTTTCAATCTTTAATCTTTACCTTTTTTGATAAAAAAAATTGTTTTCCAGAAACTTTCTTTTCCTCTTATAATTTTTATTTTGGGGATACGGAAGTGTGCGTTTTTGCTTTCTTTTTTGGTTTTCTTTCTTTTTTTTTCTTTTTAAATTATCTTTTTGTTTTTTGTTTACCTCTACTGAACTTCTCATCTTTTTCTTCTTCCTTTCTCCTCTCTTTCGTTCTTCTTTATGTGACTTAATTCTTGTCCTGCACATCCTCAGATAAACCCGTAGTTGACTATTAGACCCTACCCCACATTGTGTACACACTTAATCCACAAATTTATTACTCAAGTCAAAACCGCTGAGACTTAAATTCCTTAATAGCAGTACTACCTCTTTATACCTACATAATATTTTAAGCATTTTTATTTTTAAGTTTTTCACATCTCCTTCATATCCCTCCCCTTCTCTCAATAAATTCACGTTCTTATCTAAATAGATTGTTATCGCTTCTACATAATTTTATTAATTTCTACCTTTCTATTTTTTCTGGTCTCTTTTTTTTCCCGTTCCCTTTATTTTTTTTTCTTTCTCTCTCTACTTTCATCCTACCCAACCTATTTCCTGCATTGAGATTAAGAGTTAGTTAACTCTCCCTAAGCCACCCCACATCAATCTATTCCTATTTTTTTAACCCACATCTCTTCCTAACCCTAATAATTACTGGTCTTCCAAATTATTCTTTGCTGTTCTTAGCCAATTAACGTACAGTTGTTTGATGTTGAATAGTTGTATCTGTTGAACTAGATCATATCTGTAGACTATTGACTGTGCAAATTCAGACTTGGGTTGATGCTTGCCTTAAGAGAGTGTTGTAGCACAAAACTGGTGCTATTTTCATCTCAAATGAGCAGAGTAAGCCGGAAAAACACAAGAAAAATGGCAAATCCGGGTATCTCAATTCTCAATCCCAATATCACGGGACAGAACAGATCATGAATAATCCAGAGGAGAATTCCCAAATAGCTCTACAAACACTGCTGGCAAAAATGATAAATCAAAAGAATGAAAGCATACAAAGGTCTCTGTATGAGCGTGACAGGGAGAGAGAGGAGGCATTCCAAAAGTATATACAGGAATACCATAAACATGAGGAAGCTACTCAAAAGCTGATACAGGATTTGCATGAGCAGTTTGAGAATACTCAAAGAGAAAGGCAGGATGGCGTGAACAGGCCGAGAACACTCAAAGAGAACTACAGGAATCCTACGAACGGGAGGAAGCTAAAAGAGTAATACAGGAATTGAAAGAGCAGGAAGAGAATAAACAAAGATCACTAAACGCATTCATGGAATCCATTAACAAAGAGCTGAAGGAAGTCAGGGACACCACAAAGGGAATGCTGAATGGAACCCAACAGAAGGAATGGGGGTCCAAGGAAACCATAATCAATCAACGAAGTGATCTGAGAATAAACACTGACCATCAAATTAAGGAAGTAAAGAAGTTCATACAAAATCTAAAACAAAGCTTCAACAAAGAACTTGAAGCCATCAAAGCTGACCAATTAGAAGGAAAAGAGATCAAAAACAATGTAGAAAGTCTTGACAGCATGTTAGACCATGCAGAAGATCGAATCTCAGAGATTGAAGACAGCCTAGATATTATAGATAAAGAACATACAACCATCTAAGACAAGTCCAAGAAATATGATAGATCTATCCAACACTTGGAAGACACCATCAGAAGGCCTAATCTAAGGATAATGGGTGTAGAGGAGCACCTAGAAACAGAAGTTAATGGCCTAGGAAATTTGTTTAACAGGATCCTAGCAGAGAACTTCCCAAACATGCAAAAAGATAGGCCTATTCAGATACAAGAAACATTTAGAACTCCAAACAGACCAGACCAGAATAGGACATCTCACTGTCACATTATAATCCACACAGGATCAACTCAGACCAAGGAAATGATCCTTAAATTTCTCAGCAGAGACAATCAAAGCAAGAAGAGCCTGCAATGATATATGCCATGCCCTAAAAACAAACAACTATCAACCAAGAATACTGTACCCAGCTAAACTCTCCTTCATAACTGAAGGCCAAATAAAAACCTTCCATAGCAAAGAAAAATTGAAACAATACATCTCCACCAAACCAGTCCTACAAAAGAATCTTAAAGATGTCTTACACATAGGAAACCAACAAGACTACGATAAAGGTCAAGAAACTGCACCCAAACTGAGAACCCAAGAAACATAGGAAGAAGCCAGTTTGCGCAGCCATCAAGAAGGTGGATGACATGGCAGGAACTCCCAAATACCTCTCAGGCCTTTCTCGTAACGTTAACGGACTGAACTCTACAATTAAGCGACATAGACTGTCTAGTTGGATTAAAAAACAAGACCCTTCTATCTGTTGCCTTCAGGAGTCACATCTTGCCCATAAAAACAAACACATTTTCAATGTTAAAGTTGCAAGAAAATCTACCAAGCAAACGGCCCCATAAACAGGCGGGATTAAATAGACTTCAAATTAAAATTCGTGAGAAGAGATAAAGAAGGTCGCTACATAATAATTAAGGCATTTCTCCTTCAGGAGGATATTACAATTCTAAATATCTACTCGCCAAACAATGGAGCACCCAAATTTATCCAAGAAATACTACTTTCCCTCAAATCCCATATAACTCCAAAGACATTAATTGTTGGGGATTTTAACACACCACTCTCCCCACTAGATAGATCAACTGGGCAAAAACTCAACAGAGAAACTGCAGATCTAAACAGCTGCATAGATCAACTAGATTTAACAGATATCTACCGAACATTTCACCCAGCAGCATCAAAATACACGTTTCTCTCAGCAGCACATGGAACACTTTGTAAAATAGAGCACATTTTAGGACAGAAAGCAAACTTGTGTAAATTCAGAAACATTGAAGTTGTATCTTGCATTCTCTCTGACCACAAGGGAATAAAATTAGAACTCAACACCAAAAGCCACCAAAGAAAATCTGGCATCACATGGAGGCTTAACAACACACTGCTGAATCACGAGTGGGTCATGGAAGAGATTAGAAAGGAAATTCAAACGTTCATGCTATTCAACAAAAATGAACACACAAATAACCAGATCCTCACAGCAAAAGCAGTACTCAGAGGCAAGTTTATAGCTCTGAGCTCCTACATCAACAAATTGGAGAGATCTGAAACCAACAATTTAATGACACATCTAAACCTCCTTAAAAAAGACCAGCAAGATTAACCCCAATCCAGTAGACGGAAAGAACTAATTTAAATTTTATCAGAATTAAATGAATTAGAATCCAAAAAAACTATAGAAAGAATCAACAAAACAAAGAGTTGGTTCTTGGAAAAAATTAACAAAATTTCCAGACCCTTAGAAAATCTTATCAGAAAAAGAAGAGAACACACCCAAATAAATAAACTCAGAGACGAGAATGGAAACATCACCACAGAAACAACCAAGATTCAGAACATTATAAGGGAATACTTCTCAAAACTTTATGCTAATAAGTTTGAGAACTTGACAGAAATGCACCACTTCCTAGCAAATATTGACATGCCAAAACTAAACCAAGATGAGTTAAACCAGCTTAACAGGCCCATATCAAGCGTTGAAAGAGAAAAAGCAATAAGAGACCTTCCAGCTAAGAAAAGTCCAGGACCAGATGGTTTTACAACGGAATTCTTTAAGGCCTTCAAAGCAGAACTCACACCAATACTACTCCAACTCTTCAATGAAATTTAAAGAGAAAGCTCACCACCGAACACATTCTATGAAGCCAACATAACCCTCATCCCAAAACCAGGCAGGGACTCAACAAAGAAAGAGAACTATAGACCCATTTCTTTGATGAACATTGATGCAAAACATCTCAACAAAATATTGGCCAAAGGACTTCAACAATTCATCCAAATAATCATACACCATGATCAAACAGGATTCATTTCAGGGATGCAAAGCTGGTTAAATATACCCAAATCAATTAATATTATTCATCACATCAACAGCAGCAAGAATAAGAACCACATATTTATCTGAATAGATGCAGAAAAAGCATTCGACCTGATCCAACACTCCTTTATGATGAAGGATTTGGAAAAATTAGGAATCCATAGAACATTCCTCAATACAATAAAGGTTGTATATGACAAACCTACAGCCAGCATATACATAATGGTGAAAAACTAAAGCCATTTCCTCTTAACTCAGGAACAAGACAAGGATGTCCACTCTCTCCAGTTCTCTTCAACCTAGTATTAGAATTTCTAGCTACAGTAATAAGACAAGATGCAGACATAAAGGGGATCCGAATAGGGAAAGAAGAAATAAAACTCTCCCTCTTTGCAGATGACATGATCTTGTATTTAAAGAATCCCATAGACTCCACTGCCAAATTACTCAAACTGATTCAAAACTTTGGCAAAGGAGCAGGGTATTAACTTAACCCCCCAAAATCAATGGCTTTTCTGTATGCCAACAATGAGAAAAGTGTGGCTGAAATTAGGAAAGCAACTCCATTTGTAATAGCCCCACAAAAAATAAAATACTTAGGAATTAACTTAACCAAAGAAGTGAAGGACCTCTATGACGAAAACTTTAAAATCTTGAAAAAGCAAATCAACACAGAACTTAGAAAATGGCAAAACCTCCCATGATCCTGGTTTGGAAGATTAAAATCGTGAAAATGGAAATACTTCCCAAGGCTATCTACAAATTCAAGATACCTAACAAAATTCCAACCACATTCTTCAAGGAAATAGAAGAGGCAATCCAAAAATTCATATGGAACAATAAAAGACCCCGAATAGCAAAAACGCTCTTTAACAGAAAGAACACAGCTGGAGGAATATCAATACCAAATTTCAAACTTTACTATAAAGCCATAGTAATCAAAACAGCTTGGTATTGGCATAAGAACAGACCTCAGGACCAATGGAATAGAATTTAAATCCCAGAAATGAACCTACAGATCTATAGCCATCTAATCCTCGATAAGGGAGCTAAAACAACAGAATGGAACAAAGACAGCTTCTTCAGTAAATGGTGCTGGCAAAATTCACTAACGACTTGCAGAAAACTAAAGCTAGATCCGTATATATCACCCTGCACCAGAATCACCTCCAAAAGGATCAAAGACCTCGGAGTCAAAGCAGACACTCTGAAAACCTTACAGGATGGAATAGGAGAAACCCTAGGTCTCCTTGGCTCAGGCCGAAATTTTCTGAATAGAGACCTGGAAACACGAAAAATCAAAGAAAGGTTGGACAAATGGGATTGCATAAAGTTGGAGAGCTTCTGCATGGCAAAGGACATAGCTACCAAGATCAATAGAAAGCCGACGGATTGGGAGAAGATCTTTACTAGCCATACAATGGACAAGGGTCTCTATCTAAAATATACTTGGAACTCAAAAAATTAAACCCCCCAACAACAAATCCTCAAAGAAACAACTGCCCAATAAAAAAGTGGGCGAAATATTTAGAGAGAAACTTCTCTTAAGAAGAAAGAAGGATGGCCAATAGACACATGAAGAAATGCTCAACATCCCTAGCCATAAAAGAAATGCAAATCAAAACAACATTGCGATACCACCTCACTCCAGTTAGAATGGCAATAATCAAGAACTCTAACAACAACAGATGCTGGAGAGGATGTGGACAGAGGGAACCTTACTTCATTGTTGGTGGGAATGTAAACTTGTTCAACCACTTTGGAAAGTAGTATGGAGGTTCCTCAAAATACTCCACATAGAACTCCCCTATGACCCAGCAATCCCACTTTTGGGCATTTACCCAAATGTTTACAAACAAGACCACACAACTATGTTTATTGCAGCATTATTTACCATAGCTAATATCTGGAACCAACCCAGATGCCCCTCAGTAGATGAATGGATCAAGAAAATGTGGTCTATATACACAATGGAATTCTATGCCTCCATCAGAAAGAATGACATTTCCCCATTTGTTAGGAAATGGAAAGACTTGGAAAAAATTATATTAAGTGAAGTAAGCCAGGCCCAAAGAAACATAGGCCCCATGGTTTCCCTTATTTGCAATATCTAGTATATGTATGAGTCAAGCGGAAAAGATCAGATAATGTGATATTAGGAAAATGAACCCTTAGATATGCATTTTAATGCTTTTTTTCTTTCATGCATGTGTTTCTTACGCATTTATAAGATTATTTCTTTGTTGCTTTGTATGTCTCTCCCCCACAGTATAACCCCCACTTTCACTATATTTGATGTCAGTATAACTTGTGTAGGAGATGGACAAAAGTAAGTCGTTTAAGGATACTGGCGGACCTGTTGCAACAATGAGAAGTAGAAGTTGTCATGTCCAAAACGAGCTTTACAACGTCGGTGCGGGGGTGGGGGGGAGAAGGATTGGGACTGGGAGTGGAGGGGGGAATCTGGGAAGGGATGTGAAGGGTAAACAAAGGAGGAGGCTGCAATGTTTGTTTAGAAATATATGCATTATCCTGCCCATGTAATTGTAACCCCTCTGTACAGTATGTTCACCATTAAAATAAAATTAAAAAAAAGTAAAGTCTCTTGGAGGCAATATCATACAGAAAGAAGTAACATTATTATCAAGTTGATTCTGCATATATAGTTTGGGGGAGAATGATGGAAGGGGTGAAATTGATCAAGATTCTTCTTACTTATCAATTGACATGCTGAATTAAACCCCTGTTTTAAAAGAAATATACTCATTACCTGACTTACATAACTGCAACTTCTCTACATATCACCTTCATAATACTTTTTTTAAAAACCCTTTGCTGTACCTATTACAAATTATATAAATAAATAAAATTTAAAAAACTGAAATAAAAAAGAAGTCTGAGATCAGAGATCGTTGGTCAAAGCTAGCTCAGTGGAGGAAAGTTAGTGATACTCTTCTGGCCAATGAACTACCAAAATCCGGAAATCGAGCTGTGGCTTAAGTGGTAGAGTACCATCCTTGAGGGAAAAATTTAAGAGACAAGAGCCCAGACCCTGAGTTCAAGCCCCGGTACTGGCACAGAAAAAATAGAATGTTTTCAGGAGATCCCAGTCCACTGTGTTGAAAGGCCATTATCAGCTGGGTGCCGGTGGCTCATGCCTGTCATCCTAGGTACTCAAGCTTGAGACCTGAGGCTCAATCAAAATTAAAAGCTAGCCTGGGCAGACTCTTATGTCCAATGAATCACCAAAAAGCTTGGAAGCATAGCTACTGTAGTTCAAGTGGTACAGCACCAACCTTGTGAAAACAAGCTAAAGGATAGCACCTAGGCTTTGAGTTCAAGTCCCGGTAAACACACACACACACACACACACACACACACACACACACACACTCACACACACACACACACACACACACACACACACACACACACACTAATATCCTTAACAGGTGCTAGTGGCTTATACCAGCAATCCTAGCAACTCAATAGGCTGATATCTTAGGATGGCAGCTTGAAGCCAGAACAGGCAGGAAAGTCCCTGAGACTCTTATCTCCACTAAACTACTAAAAAAAGATGAAACGTGAGCTCTGGTTCAAGTGGTAGAATGTTAGCTTTGAGCAAAAGAAGCTCGGGGACATTGCCTAGGCCCTGAGTCCCAGCTCTAAGATTTTTTTTTAAAAGACATCCTTTGCCACCGCAAAGGCCATAAATTTTGGTCATCCTAAACCTCACATCCACTCCTGCCACTTCCACAGTACTGCCACAAGTGGCTGGTGTGTGGCCAACACTGGGTTAAGAAGTGAAAGTACATAAGGATATGCATAGCCAGGTCAACACTAATACCCCAAAACAATGAGGTATTGGCTATACCAGTCTCTCATCCCCCAGATCCCTGGCCCTGGAATCTAAAGTCTGTGCCTCTGTATTCTGAGCATCTGGAATTTTCTAGAAGGACCTGAGAGGCCCAGTTGGGGCCAGAAGATAGACTGTCCTATGATAAAGTACATTTACATTTCCTAGACACTGACCTATACTTCCAAGCCACCTTGGCCTCACAACCCATGTAGCCCTAGATCCTCCTTGCTTGGGCAGCCTTCAGGCAGCTCTCAAGCTCCGCTTGGCCAGAGCCACCAGCAATCCCCCATTCCCCTCTCCACTGCGAGCCTGCTGAGAGGGATGTGCAGTCCGAGGCCCAGCTGAGGAAAAAGATAGGACATCGCATGACTGAGGCCCTGCCTCTCATGCAGAGGAAACCCTATTCCAGCTGACCCAGAATCCCCTGGAGTCGGCCAAATATTGGGACAGACAGACTTGTGCCCCAGAGAAAAGTTGGAACACAGGCCTGTGGCAATTTAGGACTCATTGTAGACCCTGATATAGGGCTAAAGGCAAGGTCGGTGTGAAGGAGGGGCACCATCTGAGGCCAGAAAGAGGCAGACCAGCAACCAGGAAGGGGACAGAAAAAGACGAGGGAAAATCACACACACAAGCGCTCGCGCGCGCGCGCGCGCACACACACACACACACACACACACACACACACACACACACACACACACACAGATATTCCAAGCCATTAGCAGTTCCTGAGAACAAATTCATGAACTGCAGGGAGCCAGGACAAACGCCATTACAAGATGGCGCCCACTTCCTTTCAGCTTAGAGGTAAACGACTCCATATTAGGCAAGTGCTTGGCGGGGCTGCGGGTCCCTAGCTTTGCGCATGCGCCATCATTGTAAATCCTGAGCCAATCCCGTGGCACCTGGTGACGGTAGAAGGCGGACAGCCAATCCTGAAGCGACCCGTGTTCCAAACCCTATATAAGCGGCTGCATTTTCTTGCTCGCTCTCTTGCGCTCAAGCTCTCCCTTCAACTAAAAGGCTCTCCAATAAAGTGTGATCTGAGAAGACTCCTGGTGTGGTGGTCGTTCTTCCTCGCTGGCCGAGAAGGCGTTCGCCGCAAGTGGTGCCGAAACCCGGGACCTGCACAAGAGGTCGAACAGGAGCCAGAACTCAACACACGGAGAGGAGACGTCGGTAAGTATCCCTAGGTATGTTGTTTTCTACTATGGACTATTGGTTGTTTGCATTGCTGCTTCTTTTGTGGTTTGTCTTTCTGGTGGTTCTCTGTGACTGTCTGCGTTGTGGGGATGACCACAAAGAGGGGGTCTCAAGGAGACCCCTGTACCCTTTTTTGAAGGAACTTTCAAACTGGTTCTCAGCCCTACATGTGGAAGGGCAGGACCAAGAACGCAGTGATCCTGTGAGTGACTCAGGGGAAGAAATGTTAGAGGAGGAAGGAGAGCAGCTCGATCCAGCTGATAATGAAGACTTAGAAGAGGCTGCGGCTGAGTATGAGGCAGACAGATATGGGGGGCAGCGTCCCCAAACGATAAGAGTACCGCAGCAGCCAGAAAGGAAGAAAGGACCTGGCCCTCACCCGTCGGCCCCTCCCCCGCCGTACCCGCCGGCGGGGCGGAGTCACTTTATAAAAGGGAGCACCTGGTCACGGCTGGCGGCCGCCTTTCCAGTTTTTGAAAATCCAATTACTAATGAAAGAAATTTTGAGCCGGTTTCCTACTCCCAGCTTAAGGATTTAGTTGAGGCAGTCCGGACTTATGGAGTGACGGCTAATTATACCATAGCCTTACTCCGAAGGCTGACTGTTAATGCCATGACGCCTACAGACTGGTTCGAGGTGGCCCGCACCTGCCTTAACCACGGGCAATTTCTTGATTTTCGATCTATTGTTCACGATAAGGCTCAAGCTCAATATAGACAAAACGTCCATGATGGGCATCCTGATTGGACTGTAGACATGCTTCTTGGGCAGGGACCCTTTGCCGTGGATCAACTAGGGTACCCCTTTGAAGTGTACCAGCAAGTGAATACCCTTTTTTACAAATCCTGGCGAGCTCTTCCAAACAAGGGGGAGGCAGCGGGCAATTTAACAAAAATCACTCAGGCCCCTAATGAACCATTTTCCGACTTTGTTGCTCGCATGCTGGAGACAGCTGAGCGGGTGTTAGGAAATTTGGAGACAGCCATGCCATTTGTGCAACAAATCATTTTTGAACAAAGTACTCAGGAATGTCAGAGGGCAATCACCCCAGTTAGAACTCAAAGCCTGGAAGCGTGGGTAAAAGCTTGTAGAGAGGTGGGTGGCCCCCTGACCAATGCAGGGCTGGCGGCAGCTGTTTTGTCGGCTGCCAGGGCCGCAAAAGATAATAAGGGAAAAGGATGTTTTCGGTGTGGTCAGTTGGGACATTTTAAACGGCAGTGCCCACAAAATGGTGCTCCTACACAAAACACGCCCAGGCCGCTAAGGACTCCGGGGGTGTGTCCTCGTTGTAAAAAGGGGAAGCATTGGGCCAACGAATGCAGGTCAGTTAGGGATATTGATGGACATCTCCTCCCCTAAATTGGTTCAAACACTCATTCGGAACCAGAGCCAAAAAACGGGAAAAGGGGCCCTCGTCCCCAGGGCCCGAAAATTTATGGGGCATTTCAGAGTCCGGTTCCCGAACAACCCCCACAACAACCCTCCAACCAAAGAGAGCAACCTCAGGCTCCGCAGGGTTGGACCTCTGTGCCACCTCCGGACTGGTATTAACCCAACAGATGGGAGTTCAGATTGTGGAGACGGACATGACAGGGCCCCTGGATAAGGACACTGTAGGAATAGTTCTAGGACGCTCCTCCTCTACTATGAGGGGGCTAATAATTTACCCAGGGGTAATTGACCCAGACTATACGGGAACCATTAAGGTCCTCTGTCATGTCCCCCGCGGGGTAGTGTCTATTTCCCCCGGAGACAGAATTGCACAACTTCTGGTTTTGCCTTCCTTGCACGGCAACTTCCCTGCTAAGGAGATAAAGAGAGGTGATGGAGGGTTAGGCTCCACTGGAGTCGACCTTACATGTCTGTCCTTAGCTTTGGACCAAAGGCCCATGTTAACTCTTCAAGTGGAAGGAAAAAGATTTGAGGGACTGGTGGATACAGGGGCAGATAGAAGCATCATCCGAAGAGGGGAGTGGCCAAAGCGATGGCCAACTCAAAAATCCTCCCAAACCTTGCAAGGGCTGGGCTATGCTGAGGCCCCACAGTTAAGTGCTAAAGAATTGACTTGGAAAACGGACGAAGGCCAGGTTGGGAGGATGCAACCCTTTGTGGTTGATGTCCCCGTTAACCTTTGGGGAAGAGATGTACAGCAACAGCTAAAGTTAACTTTGACTAATGATTATTCAGAGGCCAGTCAGAACATGATGAAACAACAAGGATTTGTTCCAGCCTTGGGACTTGGACGATGTCTCCAAGGATGCAAGGAGCCAATAGAGCCACTTCCTAAGCAGGATAGAAAGGGTTTGGGTTTTTGTTAGGGGCCCCTGAAAACAAAGCTTCCACTAAAGGTGCGGTGCCCATACCTTGGTTATCCCAAAAAGCAGTGTGGGTTCCTCAGTGGCCCCTCTCTCAAGAAAAGTTGGAAGCAGCACAAACCCTTGTTCAGGAACAGCTACAGTTGGGGCATGTTGAGCCTTCCGTGTCATCCTGGAACACCCCAATTTTTGTAATAAAAAAGGCCTCTGGAAAATGGAGACTGCTACATGACCTTCGAGCAGTAAATGCTCAGATGCAGATCATGGGACCGGTGCAAAGGGGGCTCCCCCTGCTTTCGGCATTACCTAAAGAATGGCCTATTTTAGCCTTAGATATTAAGGATTGTTTTTTCTCCATACCGCTCCATAAAAAGGACAGGGAGCGCTTTGCTTTTACTTTACCTTCAGTTAATCATGAAACTCCGGATGCTCGCTACCAGTGGAAGGTTCTCCCTCAGGGGATGGCTAATAGCCCAACAATTTGTCAATTGTTTGTAGGAGCTGTGTTGGCCCCTGTTAGAAAAAACTTCCCAAAGGTACGGATTATCCATTATATGGATGATATCTTGTTGGCTGCTCCTTCAAAAGAGACTCTTCATAAAGTATTTGGGCAGATAACAAAGACCTTAGCTGAGAAGGGATTGATAATTGCCCCTGGAAAGGTTCAACAGACTAGTGTTGTTCAATTTCTGGGAACCATTGTTTCTCCCAATGAGATTAAGCCGCAAAAGCTCTTTATTCGAACTGATCACCTTAAAACACTTAATGATTTTCAGCAATTGGCAGGAGACATTAATTGGATAAGGGGATTTCTTAATCTCCCTCGGTCAGAGTTGTTACCTTTGTTTGCCATTTTGGAGGGTGACCCTGAAGTCACCTCCTCTAGGTCCCTGACACCTTTAGCACTAAATTCCCTACAAAAGGTTGAGGCAGCTTTGTCTAGGGCTCAACTTTCACGGGTTGATTTAAAATTACCTATCGATTTATGTATATTAAAAACGAAAAATTATCCCACGGGGGTTCTTTGGCAAAATGGCCCCTTGTGGTGGCTTCATGGCAACTCGGTGGGAACAAAGACAGTCCAATATTTTCCTGAATTAGTGGCTAAACAAGCACTTTTGGGCATAAAGTATTGTTTGATGCACTTTGCAAAGATCCCAGATAAATTAATCATTCCATATACCCGTGAGCAAGTTGAGATTTTGGCCGCTACAGTGGATATGTGGGCGATTCTTGTTTGCTCATTCCCCAATATTATTGATAATCATTATCCTAAACATCCTTTGCTTGCCATAGTTAAAAAAGATTTAATATATTTTCCTGTTGTTACTTTAAAGAAACCCTTGGCTGATGCTTTAACCATTTTTACGGATGGATCAAAATCTGGACAAGGTGCCTTCCTTGTTCAAGGACGCCGACAGCCGGTGGTCTTTAATTTTCGGCCAAACGTCCCACAGGCTGTTGAATGTTTAATTGTGCTTGAAGTTTTTAAAAGATTTGATCAACCTATTAATTTATTTTCTGATTCACTATATGTAGTAAATGCTGTTGCTTCCCTTGAAGTTGCTGCTTCAATTAAACAGGCTAGTACAATTTCTAATGTTTTGCTACAGATTCAATCCCTTATTTTAGACAGAAAACACCCTTTTTATATTGGACATATTCGTGCTCACTCTATGTTGCCGGGCCCAATGGCAAAGTGTAATGACTTAGTGGATCAAGCAACTCGGACTGTGGCTCTGGTCGCTGCTAATCCTGTAAAATTGGCAGAGGATTTTCATAGGTTGTATCATGTGCCTGCAAATACCCTTAGGAAAAGATATAATTTGCCCAGACATGTAGCTAGGAAAATTGTTAAAGCCTGTAAATCTTGTGTTACCTTTCTTCATCCTCCCCATGTGGGGGTAAACCCCAGGGGGTTGAGACCTAACGCCTTATGGCAAATGGATGTTACTCATTTGACAGAATTTGGTAAGTTAAAATATTTGCATGTGTCTGTGGACACCTTTTCTGGTGTCATTCATGCCACACCTTTGGCAGGAGAAAAGGTGTCTCACGTTAAAATACACTGCTTGGAAGCTTGGGCAGCTTGGGGAAAGCCCCTTAGACTTAAGACAGATAATGGCCCTGCTTATACTTCCCAGGGTTTTCGTGCCTTTTGTGCACAACTGCAAGTTGCCCACACTACCGGGTTGCCTTATAATCCTCAAGGACAAGGTATAGTGGAAAGAGCCAATAGAAGCATAAAAGAAATGCTTCAAAAACAAAAAGGGGGAATTGCTGAGTCAGCGTCCCCCAGGGAAAGACTTTCCCTTGCGCTCTTTACCCTCAATTTTTTAATTTTAAATGATAAAGACCAGTCTGCAGCAGACCGGCATGTGACAAGAGACTCTACAGACAATAAAGACATGGTTATGTGGAAGGATGTCATTGATAACAAATGGTATGGACCGGATCCGGCTATTACGAGATCCAGGGGAGCTGTTTGTGTTTTTCCACAGGATCAAGAAACACCACATTGGGTCCCAACTCGGCTAACAAGATTGGTCAAGGAAACTCAGGACGAAAAACAGGATGATCAAGAAGGCGTTGAGCGTGATAATATTATTGATGGTCAAGACCTATCACAGTCAAGGAGAGCTACGATGGGGGATCCTATCGGTGTTCCCGAGGCCGATGCCAGTTAGGCATGATGCCCGCCTTTTTGCGGATTGCCATTGTGACTGTCAATTCCACGCAAATGGATCCCGGATTTGTGGAGGGGCTCCAGTCCTGGATTTCCTCCGCTGTTTCCTGGTTCAAGGAATGGGTGGGGGTGGGGTTTATTTTTAGCTTGCTGCTTGGGCGGATGCGTGGTCTGCCTATGGTTGGTCTGTCGCCTTCGAGCCCAAACCAGTAGGGACAAAGTTGTTATTTCGCAAGCACTAGCCGCTTTGGAGAGTGGATCCTCACCCCAAATTTGGCTGTCGGCCCTGAGAGGTCATTAAGCCTTATCATTTCGCATAGCCCTAGCACCCCGAGGGATCTGGGGATCCCATTGCACCGGGACGGGTATGTGACTGATAACTTGGAACAGGGTGCAAGGCAAGTGCACTGCACTTGAGAAGAATTTTCCTCTCAAGAAGAGCACGTTGGGCTGCAAGTGGGTTGATGCCCAAGGTCCCACCTCTGCAAAAAAGGCATCGGACGGGCCTGGTCGTCACTGGGGAAGGCGCCCCCCAGGCGAAGGCCAGTGCAAGGTCCTATTTTTGAGGCAGAGGCCCGACCTCTACTCTTACCTGTTACCAAAACAAAAAGGGGGAACTGCAGGGAGCCGGGACAAACGCCATTACAAGATGGCGCCCACTTCCTTTCAGCTTAGAGGTAAACGACTCCATATTAGGCAAGTGCTTGGCGGGGCTGCGGGTCCCTAGCTTTGCGTATGCACCATCATTGTAAATCCTGAGCCAATCCCGTGGCACCTGGTGACGGTAGAAGGCGGACAGCCAATCCTGAAGCGACCCGTGTTCCAAACCCTATATAAGCGGCTGCATTTTCTTGCTCGCTCTCTTGCGCTCAAGCTCTCCCTTCAACTAAAAGGCTCTCCAATAAAGTGTGATCTGAGAAGACTCCTGGTGTGGTGGTCGTTCTTCCTCGCTGGCCGAGAAGGCGTTCGCCACAATGAACTCCCTCTATTAGGATCACATCCAACCCGTGAGAAGATGGCACTATCATACTCAGACTAACTG
Source organism: Dipodomys spectabilis (assembly GCF_019054845.1). Classification (NCBI taxonomy): domain Eukaryota; kingdom Metazoa; phylum Chordata; class Mammalia; order Rodentia; family Heteromyidae; genus Dipodomys; species Dipodomys spectabilis. The sequence continues at coordinate 1,237,089 of NW_024870821.1, read as the reverse complement.
TAGAGATAGCATTGAGCCTCTCACATCTGAAATGTCTCATAACCCAGCATGGAATTTCCTACTGTACACACTGCAATGTGGAAAACTCAGCCAACCTCTTTGTTTATTGTTGGTCATGGGGTTTGAACTCTGGGTCAGCGCGCTGTCCTTCAGCTCTTCAGCTGAAGTTGAGCACTCTACAATTTGAGCCACAGTGCCATTTCCTGTTTTCTGGTGGCTCATTGGATATCAAGACCCACAGACTTTCCTGCCCAAGCTGGCTTTGAACCGTGGTCTTTACATCTTAGCTTTATGAGTAGCTAGGGTGACAGTTGTGAGCCACAAGAGGCGCCAGACTTCATCCATCTTCATATACCCAGAGGAAACCAAATTCATCAGGCCACAAACTTCTTGCAACTCTTTAGTTCAGACTTTGACATGGAGCATCCAAATCCATCCTTCATTAGGGAGAATACAGACACAACAATCCCACCCATGCACCCATTTGCCCACTCCCTGCCTGCCATAGGCTTCGTCCACTTGAGTTCTTGGTAAGGCACCATGCATTCTACTGTGGCTTCAAAGTGGTGCAAACTTGGGGAGTTCTTAGAAATGTCTGTAAAGTGAGGCCAGCACCTGGTCTCTCAATCACAGCACCCTCCCACACACACCTCTACATCTTTGCAGCGAAGATGTTTTACTTTCTTTCTTTTTTTCGATTGTGGGCTTGAACACTGGACCTGGTTGCTGTCCCTGAGCTCTTCAGCTCAAGGCAAGCACTGGTTTGTTGGAGATAAGGGTCTCAGCGTCCTTCCTGCCCAGTCTGGCTTTGAACCATGATCCTCAAATCTCACCTCCTGAGTACTTAGGATGACAGCCATGAGCTACTGGCACCCATCAAAACATATTTTTCAATGCCTGTCATCCTATCCTCTCAGGAGACTGAGATCTGAGGACTGCAGTTGGATGCCACCCTTGGAAGCATAGTGCATGAGAACTCTTTATCTCCAATTAAACATCCAGAAAACCTGGAAGTGGAGGTGTGGCTCAAGCAGTAGCGGGCTCGCAGTGAGCTGAAGAGCTGAGGGATAGTGCCCAAGCCCAGAGTTCAAGCCCCATGCCTGACCAAAAAATATTCAGTTTTCACTAACAAGTAGGAACAAAAATGAGAGATTGAATAGTAACTAGAGCATTATCATTATATTTATTTCTCAGTGATCATTCTTATAATGAATAATGAGAGTTTTCCAGCCAGATTTAGCTTGAGAGTTAGTGTTAAGTAATGGATTAGATGGTAAGTAAATCTAAAATTGCTTTAGGGTACAGGGGTTCAGGAAAACAAAGGATCATTGGAAACTACAGCATTTTTCCTGATAAGAGAATTTGAGGACAAATAATATAATACTTCATGTTAAGGAACAAGATAACTTCAGAGGTAGAGTCAGAAAATTTGTGGGAATTAGGGCAAATTGAAATGCATTTTCAGAGTGCAAACTGGAGTATCCATTAGAATGATTAAAAACTAGAGTCTTTTTCTTAAACATTAGAATTGGATTATCATTAGAGTGAAAGTTAGGTTTTAGTTCCAGCTGGAGTTAGATTTAGCCTTAGGGAAATGGAAAGTTTAGGGTCAAACTGAAAGTAAATCTTCGAATAACAAGTCTAGTTAGAATTAGGATGAATGTGAAATAAGAAACTGCTAATAATATTAAGATTAGGGTATGATTAGTGTGAGGGTTAACCTCAATATTCCAGTTAGGGTTCGGGTTACAAAATGGCAAGATACTGAATAAAACTACAAACTATTTTTAGAAAGATGAGTTGAATCAAAGTTAGGATGAATAAAAACTAATGTACTTGTCTGGCTTTTAGAATCCAAAGGCTATTAGTTCTAGGGTTAGGGTTACTGTTCTAGTTCAAGTTAGACTTAGGCTTAAGGAAGGGTAAGCTTTACGGTAAAAATGAGTTTTCTGCTAATATTTTCAAGTAAAATAAGTTTGAGATTTAACAAAAACTACAGAGTTTTACTAAGTTTCCTCTTCCAGGTTGAATAGGATTAAATTAAGAGTTAGGTTTCTAGAAAGATTTATATATAGTTAGGATTAGATACTAAAGTATATTTTAAATAAACCTGCAACTTCTTTTTGGAGATATAGGAGTTCAGTAAACGTTAAGATCAGTGGAAACTGTGATAGTTTTCATGATATGAAGATTTGAGGTTAATGATTCATAATAGGGAACAATTTCAGAGTCCAAGTCAGGGAATCTGTAGGATTTGGAACAAACTGCAAATCATTTCAAAGACAATGAGTATCTGTTAGAATGTGTCTAAACTCGAGTATTTTCCTTTAATTTTAGGATTGGGTTACTATTATCATCAAGATTACTCTTAGGGTTCTGTTAGAGTTAGGATTATGGAAATGGAAGGTTGAGAACTTGAGTGACTTACTTTCTTTGTGTATGTATATGCACTATTCTAAGGCTTGAACTCAAGGCTTGGGTTCTGCCCCTGAGCTTTTTGCTGTAGGCTAGCATTCTACACTTGAGCCATGATTCCACTTCCAGCTTTCTTTGACAGTGAATTGGAGATGAGAGTCTCACAGACTTTCCTATCTAAGCTGACTTTGAACTGAGATCCCCAGATCTCTGCCTTCTCATTTAAGGTAGGATTAATGCATGCGCTAGTAGTGCCCAGGAAAGTGCCTGAATTATACTGATTGTTTTTACTTTTGTTCGAGATTGAGACTTGAATTCATTATCTGACAGCTTTGCTCACTAAGTAGCACTCTGCCACTTGAGCCATATCTTCAAAAATGATTATTTTAAATAGCTGGAAATCATTAAATTTTCTTCAGATGATATGTATCATTAGTGTTGTTCTAAAACTTATCCTAATCAAAAAAGATTTATTGACCCTAGAGATTATCTGAGCAGATTCTCATGCTTTGCTTTTAATTGCATAACAATTTAGGGACATGATGTTTTTTATTATTATTTTAAGTAGCAAAGCAGTTATCATTAAACAAAGCAGTTTATGCGTACAATATACCTTGATCAATGCCAACCCTTTCAACATTCTCATCCATCCCTCCCCTATACACCTCTTCCTTCACGCTTCTTAATTTTGTAGGATATTTACTGGATTCTTCTCTGCATTTCCCCCCTTTTCTCCTATTCAATCTTCTACCTTTTCCCACTTCACTCCTCTTTTGTCTACCCACTTCCATATGATCCAGCAACTCTACTCCTGGGCATTTACCCGAAAGATTACAAACCAAGATATAGTAATGGTTTCAGCACAACCATGTTTACTGAATCAGCCCTCAAGAGAGAAATGAATCAAGTAAATGTAATACACACACACACACACACACACACACACACACACACACTGGAAATTCTACTTACCCATCAGAAATAATATTGTACCAGTTGTATCTCTCATTTCTCATTTCATCTGCCTGGTATCTCATTGCCATCGTATTGTCCCTGTACTGCAGTAACTGACACATGCAAACTGATGTAAAAGATTTTCGGGGTTATGGGCTAACCATAGATTCCGGAGTATGAGTTCTCTGCTCATTCTCTTTGTCTATTCATGCTTTGAGTATTGATGGTACAGATTCACTTGAACCATTTGCTACACAGAAAAGAGATGAACCATACATATATATGTATGTATATATATATATATATATATATATATATATGATTATATACATACACACATATATATATATATACATACATGGATATATGCACACATATGGATATATATTTAATACTTGAGTTCATTTTATGTTTTCAAGAATTATGGAGCTAACAAAAATCACATGCATTTTCCTACCTTTTCAACTTTTTCAAAACCCAAAGAACTTTGTCTCTTTTGAATATCTAATTTTTAAGATAATATCACCATCTCTGATCTGTCAGTGGCCTTGAAATTCGATGTTCAAATAAGACAAAGTTATTTAGGCTTTTTGGTGGAAGAGAGGAGTATCACTAGGGTTCTACTCAGGTGTTCTCTGCTTGCTACATAGGACTTTAGTTGTATAGCAACAAGCAGCTCAATTACTTTTGCCATACTTCTGGTCAATTTTATTTACTTGAGGTCTTGAACTTTTTCCCGGGTCTAATCTTAGAATGACTGAATGATCTTAGATTGCTTCTTATGTCTCCCACACAATTATCTAGGATTACAGATGTGAACCATTATGGCCAGCTTATTTGTTAAGATGGCTGTCTGGGCAGTTATTTCTTTGGCCTGGCCTGAGACCAAGATCCTTGTCATTTCTGCTTCCCAATCAGCTGGGATTACAGATGGGCTACTATACTTGGTGTACATGACACCTTCTGTTTTTTTTGTGTGTGTGTCGGTCTTGGGGCTTGAACTCTGGGTTTGGGCATTGTCCCTGCACTCTTCAGTTCAAGGGGAGTGCTCTACCGCTTGAGACACAGCACCAGCATCGGTTTTCTAGTGGTTTTATTGGAGATAAGAGTCTCACGGATTTTTTTCTTGGGCTGTCTTTGAACTGTTATCCTCACATCTCAGCATCCTGAGTAGCTAGGATTACAAGTGTGAGCCACCGAAGCCCGGCACACCTTCTATTTTTTAAAAGAGGTTTTCATTGTAAAAATGCTCTGTAGAGGGGTTATAGTTACATGAGCAAGTTAATGAGTACATTTTCTATCAAGCATTGTTACCTCCTCCTTTGTTTTTCCCCTCCCCTTCCCTCCCACCTCCACAACTACATTCCCCTCTACTCCCTTACCCTCTTCCCCGCTAAATTGTAAAGATACTTTTTCAACATAGTGTCTTGTGCATCTCATTGTTACAATGGGTCAGCCTGTATCACTATTTATCTATTTTGTTTTGTCCCTTCCCCTCCCCAAGCTAGAGAAGGGTGTATACAAATGCAGGGCACCGACACTAAATACAGTAAAAACAAGGGTTAAACAAGGGGAGAAGGAACATAAAAAGAAAAAAAAAACACATGGTAGATTATAAATCCTATCTTGGGGTTCATTTCGCTTAGCAGCATGTTATGTGGTCATATGGACATAGCATATGATCTTTTATGCTTGTCCCAGACATATAATAGTTATTGCAAATAAGGGAAAGCATAGGACCAATGTTTCTTTGGTTTTGGCTTACTTCACTTTTTCTAAGACCTCACTTAGAGCTCCCCTATGATCCAGCATTCCCATTTTTGGGCATTTACTCAAATGATCACAAACAAGACCATACTAAGCTACAGGTACAACTATGTTTATTGCAGCATTATTTACCATAGCTAAAATATTGAACCAACCCAGAGACCCCTCAGTAGATGAATGGATCAAGAAAATGTGATACACACACACACACACACACACACACACACACACACACACACACACACACACACAATGGAATTCTATGCCTCCAATCAGAGAGAATGACATCATCCCATTTGCTAGGAAATAGAAAGACGCAGAAACAATTATATTAAGTGAATAAGCCAGGCTCAAATAACCACAGGTCCCATGGTTAAACTTACTTGGAGTAACTTGTACATGGTACCATATAAGAGGATGTTATGTGAAATGAACCCCATGATAGGGACACAAATAATTTCTATTCCATGAGATTCTTATCTCTATATAATCTCCCAAATAAAGTTGGAAGGGGAGCTGTCGTTCAAATACAGAGCACCACCCTTGAGGGAAAAAGCCTAAGTGACAAGGTAAGGTCTTAAGATTAAACTATAATATCAGCACTCAAAAAAGTTGATTTCTTTTCCTTGAGTTTTTTATTAAATTGCTCCAGAAAATAATCGATGTTGTATTTATGTTTAGCATTACTATTAAAATCATGTTATATTTATTTATGTTATTCTTTATTTTCTTAAATTTTATTTATACTTTATATCCAGTAATGATAAGAGATGATTACTGTTTCACAAGTGATTATGTCAGTTGAATATATGGATGAGAGGTGCATAAAACGAGTTTGGACTGAAAATAGATATTTGCAAGGTCTTCACAAAAGAATTGATAGCTGAAGGAGCTGTGGGCATGTATGAAATAAACTAAAGAAACCAGCACGGAAAGATAAGATATGATTCTGGAAAGCAAACAATTTTGGAAGAAAAAAAAGGAAAATATGTAGCTTTTGGTAAAAACTTTGTAACCCATCTACACATTTAATTCCTTATTTCTATTGGAAGGCATTTCAGTTAACTTTATGTTACAAAGTTAAACATGATTGACATGTAATACTAACTGGCCTCTGCAATTATTCTACCCAGGTGCAAGGGCTCATTAATATAATCCTAGCTACTCAGAGAGTTGAAACATCTAGATCCTAGTTCAAAGCCAGTATGGAGAGGAAAATTGGTGAGTCTTTACTGTGGCACTGTGCCTCAAAGTGGTATCACTAGTATTTAGTAATAAATCTCAGAGACAGAACCCAGGCCCTGAGTACAAGCTCTCTGCAATTATTCTTAAAATACTTGTTCTCGGTATTTCTTTAACTTGTCTAGAAGAATGTTTTAAACTTAGGGATTTTTTATTACATGTTGTCAGAATTGATTTTTAAGATGTTCAGAGAAAAATTATTTATAGTAAGAACTGGTTTGTATTGCTTTGTATTACGTTTTGCTTCTACACCTATAGATCAGCTGGAAAATAGATGGCCAAACCCTTCCTCCCCCCGCCAAAATTGTAAAGTTCATTTTTCGACATAATGACTTGTATATCTCATTGTTGCAATGTGTCCACCTGTACCCCTAGTTAAACGATTTGTTTATGCCCTTCCCCTCCACAAATTTGTACCAACATCAAATAGAGTGAAAGCAGGGGGAGAGACATAAAAAGCAATATAGAAATCATCTTATAAATATGTTAGAAACAAATGCATGAAAGAAAAAAAATTGAATACTTATCTTGGGGTTCATTTCCCTAGCATCAATTTATCTGAACTTTTCTGCTTGCCTCACACATATACTATTTATTGCAAATAAGTGAAGCCATGGGACCTATGTTTCTTTGGGTCTGGCTTACTTCACTTAATATAATTTTTCCAAGACTTTCTATTTCCTAACAAATGGGGCAATGTCATTCTTTCTGATGGAGGCATAGAATTCCATTGTGTATATATACCACATTTTCTTGATTCATTCATAAACTGAGGGGCATCTGGGTTGGTTCCATATCATAGCTATGGTAAATAATTCTACAATAAACATAGGTGTGCTGGTAGCTTTAGTATGGTCTTGTTTGTGATCATGTGGGTAAATGCCCAAAAGTGGGATTGTGAGTCTTTTGATGAACTTCCATACCGTTTTTCAAAGTGGTTGAACAAGTTTACACTCCCACCAACAATGTAGTAAGGTTCCCTTCTGTCCGCATCCCCTCAAGCATATGTTGTTATTAGAGTACTTGATTATAGCCATTCTAATTCGGGTGAGGTAGTACCTCAATGTTGTTTTTATTTGCAATTCTTTTATGGCTAGAGAGGTTGTGTTTATTGGCCATCATTCTTTCCTCTTCAGACAAGTTTCTCTTTAAGCCTTTAGCCTACTTATTTAATGGGCAGTTGTTTCTTTGAAGATTTGTTGTTAAGGGATTTAATTTTTTGAGTTCCAGGTATATTTTAGATATGAGACCCTTGTCCGTTGTATGGCTAGTGCAGATCTTCTCCCAATCAATGGGCTTTCTAATGATCTTGCTAGCTATGTCCTTTGCCATGCAGAAGCTCTGCAATTTCATGAAATCCCATTTGTTCCATTTGTCTTTGATTTTTTGTATTTCTGGATCTCTATTAAGAAAATTTCGGCCTGTGCCAAGGAGACCTATGGTTTCTCCTATTCCATCCTGTAATGTTTTCAGAGTAAGACTTCAAAATTTAAAGTTTTAAGTATTACAGGAAGATCTTTGATTCATGTTGATTTTATGTGAGTAGCTTGAGCTGTTGCATAATCCGTGTGTGTGTGTGTGTGTTGGTGTGTGTGTGTGTGTGTGTGTGTGTGTGTGTGTGTGTTTGTAAAGGTGATTATGTGTATCATTGAAATCAAGGATAAGGAACTTGGTTCCTTTTTCTGATATATACATTATGTTGTTTCTTTGTTGGTGGTAGACTCTGATTGCTTGCCTTTGCCTGATGTGAACATTGTAGCTCAATTTTTCAATTAAAATTTCTTAATTATTATTGAACATATAATGCTCTGATAGTGCTTTGTCTTTAGTCTTCCATCTAGGATCTCCTTTTTCTCTTAAATATTAACATTCAATATGAATTTTACCTCCTGACTAATTTTCCCCTTTAATTTGCATTTTGAAATAAGAATTTTAATATCTTTGATCTCTGTATTCATGAAGAAAAACCATTTTTAATTCTCTATTTAATGTAGTAACACCTGGACAGATTTGTTAGCACCAAGACTTAAGTTTTCTTTTGTAGTTTTAGTTTAAAATTACCCTCCTTCATGTTTTCAGAATGGGTAGTCAAAGAATTCCCACAATGTCTCACAACTTTTATCTTTCACTTTGTCTGTGCTTCCTTGTCACTGCTAAATTGTTCTGGATACCTGTATTAGCTACCCCAACCCCTGCAAAGCTGTTGCTGCTACCCAATTTCCTGCAAGTGCAACTCAGCAATTACAGTCACAATTACCCTTTCCCTGGTATCCTATTCTCTGCTCCTCATTTTGCTACCCATAATTCTTAACACCATGGTTCCAGCCACCTGATCCCTGCCACCCCTGTCTCAGCTACCACATTCCCAAACAAAGCAAAGCAAGAGTAGTCACAGACAGTCGACTTGGGTACTTCTCTTGCAGGCACAATGGGACGTTATTCCTCAGGTATTTAACAAAAGGGACTAACTAGTGGTGGAAAGAAAAGAGGTTACTCAGAGGGGACTAACATCCAAGGATATCAAGTTATAACTTGTTGCTAGGAAAAGCAGGCCCTAAGGTGAAAGTTAATGAGAAAAGAAAATTTGACAAAATATTGGGGATGATATAAATAAAAATTTTAGCTTAATCTCTTCTACCAGTGGTCTGAATTATTTTATGACATAGATATGTAACTGCTTTGCATTTTTAAAAGTATATGAAGATGCACATTTATGTGGTACTTATATTAATTTATGGAATATTTGCATATTACCATGTTAATGATACTTAATAGTTTATGTTTTATGAAATGATAATGAGTCTGCCTTTGGCAATATGAATTGAGCTCTCTAACAATAAATGGAATTTCATTGTCAAATACTACAAGGATATTACTGAGGCGAATACCAAAATGAAAGCTGGAACAAGAAAACTGAACAAAGCTACAAGTTTGAAGGAAAGGGATCAGTGGTAAGGGCTATGATAAAAGAGAAATTCTTCACCACGGAATCTTTGTTGAATTACTAGCTTTTTAAACATTTTTAGAAAGCAGAACATGATATTTGATTCTTGCCTTTTGGAACCTTTTTAATGAGTGGTTAAATAAAAAATTATCGAAATGATTGAAAATCCACTGACATGAATTATTATATTAACATTATACTCAAAGTTGCCTTGAGATGCAGGTAGGCTGGATTCCTTTTCTATTAAATTAATGGAATAATCTTCCTTTTGAATGGTTGGACAGTCCATGACACTTGTTCCAAAACAAGAAAAGATACTGGAGAGAAAAAAAAGAGGAAGGATTGTCAAGGCTGCTGAAATTAGCATATTTCCCATTTGGACTTTAATGGGTTGTTTCTACAAAGAATTAGAATTTCATCTTAAGATAATAATTTCAGGCCGGGGGCTGGTGGCTCAAGCCTGTAATCCTAGCTACTCAGGAGGCTGAGATCTGAGGATCGCGGTTCAAAGCCAGCCCGGGCAGGAGAGACCGTGAGACTCCTATCTCCAATAAACCACCAGAAAACCAGAAGTGGCGCTGTAGCTCAAGTTGTAGAGCACTCGCCTTGAGCTGAAGAGCTGAAGGACAGCGCCCAGGCCCAGAGTTCAAGCCCCACGGACGACAAAAAAAAAAAAAAAAGATAATAATTTCAAAATGGATGCACTAAAGGATAGCTTCGAAATGTAATATTTAATGCTTTTGGATTACTTGAAGACAAAGGTTTACAGAAAACTATAAATTCCAGAAAAACTGTAATGTTCCAATAAACACCTAGGAGAAATATAATTTAAAAATTCATCTGTTCAAAGCAAATCCTGGCATGAAAGTCTGTGAGTCACTTATCTCCAAACAGGAAGTGACACTGTGGCTCAATTGGGAGAGGGATCCCCTTGAGCTGAAGAACTCTGGGATATGTTAATACCCAAGCCCTGAGTTCAAGACCCATGACTGACAAAAAGAAATTTTAAAGAATTAAATCATTAGGGCTAGAAGAAGACTCAGTGGTAGAGTGCTTGTCTTGCATGCATGAGGTCCTGGGTTCAATTCCTCAGCACCACATAAGCAGAAAAAACTGGAAGTGGCACTGTGGCTAAAGTGGTAGTGAGCTAGCCTTGAGCTGAACAGCTCAGGGACAGCACCCAGACCCAGAGTTCAGGCCCCCCCTACCAACAACAACAACAAAAAATTAAAGCATCAAACAACCTGAAGATGTTGTCCAGAATAATGAATGCAGCATTATCCGTTGACATGACTTAGTGACTTGAAACCAAGTTTACCAGGGGAGATGGTGGGCATTTTGTGTGTGTGTCAAAACCTGCAAAATTATTTTATACTTTCCCAGGGAGGGAGAAAAGAGAGAATGGGGGGGGGAGGAGTGAGGTGTTTGATGGACTTGCCTTTTGGTTCACTGTTTTCTGAAACCAAATTCAGAGAAATTCTGCTTACAATCCTAGTTGCATGGGCAATGACGAAGCCATGTCCTGGAAGTGGTTTTGTCCTGTCCTTGGCCTGATTCCAACCACCACTGTATAATCCAAGTCCCACTGCAGGACCAAGATGCTTTGAGAATACTGATCCATTAGAAAGGTGGACCTAACCACAGCCAGAATAAACAGAAAATGCAATTCTGAGAGCAGCACTGGAAATCTACAGGAGGCAGAGATTTTTTAAATATATTTTTATTGTAAAAATACTGTACAGAGGGCTCAGAATTACAGGACTAGGTAATGAGTACATTTCCTATACAGCATTGTTACCTCCTTGTTTGTTTTTCCCCTACCATCCTTTCCTTCCCCACATCTCCAACTCCTCCCTCCTTGACCCCTGCATGAGATTGTAAATTCATTTTCGACACAGTGCCCTGTAAATCTCATTGTCACAATGGTTAACCTGAATCCCCATTTAAGCATTCTGCTATATCCCTTCCACTCCCAAAATTATATATATATATATATATATATATATATTCTTCATGTGTCTAATGGACATTTTTTATTTCCTCTTCAAAGAAGTCTCTCTTTAAGTCTTCAGCCAACTTAGATATTGGACAGTTATTCCTTTGAAGATTTGTTGTTCGGAGATTTGATTTTGAGTCCTAAGTATATTTTAGATATAAGACTTTGTCTGTTTTATGACTCATGAAGAACTTCTCCCAGTAAGTGGGCTTTTTATTGATCTTGCTATCTATGAACTTTACCTTGCAGAAGCTCTGTTGTTTCATGCAATCCCATTTGTCTAACCTCTCTTTGATTTGCTTGTTTAAGATATATATATGTATATATATATATATATATATATATATATATATATATATCACCCTGCATGATATATATATAGATAGATAGATAGATAGATAGATAGATAGATAGATAGATAGATAGATAGATAGATAGATAGATAGATAGATAGATCTAGCTTTAGTTTTCTACAGGTGTTTAACCAATTTTACCAGCACCATTTACTGAAAAGGCTGTCTTTCTTTCATTCTATGTTTTGAGCTCCCTTGTCAAAGATTAGGTGGCTATAGGTCAATGGGTTTATTTCTGAGTCTTCAGTCCAATTCCATTGGTCCTCAGAACGGTCCTTGTGCCAGTACCAAGCTGTTCTTATTAATGTGGCTTTTTAGTATAGTTTGAAATTTGGAACTGACATTGCTCCAGTGCTCTTCTTTCTACTAAGAATTGACGAACCTACAGCAAGCATTATACTTAATGGTGAAAAGTTAAAGCCATTTCTTATTAATTCAGGAAAGAGATAAGGATGTCTGCTCTCTCCACTCCTCTTCAACTTAGTATTAGAATGCTACCTGGGACAATAAGACAAGATGCAAATTTAAAGGGACTACAAATAGGGAAAGATGAAGTAAAACATAAAAGATGACCAACGGAATAGAATTGAAAATACAGAAATGAACCTACAGTCCCGTAGCCATCTAATTTTCAATAAGGGAGCTAAAAAATTGAATGGAAGAAAGACAACCTCTTCAGTAAATGGTGCTGGCAAAATTCATTAACTACTTGTAGAAAACTAAAGCTAGATCCTTATTTATCACCCTGCACCAGAATCAATTCCAAATGGATTAAAGACCTCGGAGTAAAAGCAGACACTCTGAAAATATTACAGGATGTAATAGGAGAAACCCTAGGTCTCCTTGGCACAGGCCGAAATTTTCTTAATAGAGACCCAGAAACACAAAAAAATTAATTAAAAAAAGGTTGGACAAATAGGATTGCATGCAATTGCAGAGCTTCTGCCTGGCAAAGGACATAGCTAGCAAGATCACTAGAAAGCTCACGGATTGGATTGGGAGAAGAGACAAGGGTCTCTTATCTAAAATATACCTGGAACTCAAAAAATTAAATCCCTCAACAAAAATCTTCAAAGAATCAACTGCCCAATAAATAAGTGTGCTAAAGGCTTAAAGAGAAATTTCTCTGAAGAGGAAAAGAAGGATGGCCAGTAAACACATGAAGAAATGCTCAACCTGTCTAGCCATGAAAGAAATGAAAATCAAAACAGCATTGAAATACCACCTTACCCCAGTTAGAATGGCTATAATCAAGAACTCTAATAACAACAGATGCTGGAGGGGATATGGAAAGAAGAGAACCTTACTGCACTGTTGGTGGCAGTGTAAACTTGTTCAACCATTTTGGAAAGCAATATGGTTGTTCCTCAAAATCCTCCACATAGAGCTGACATATGACCTAGCAATCCCACTTTTGGACATTTACCCAAATGTTTACAAACAAGATCACACTAAAGCTACCAACACAACTATCTTTATTGCAGCATTATTTACTATAGTTAAGATATGGAACCAACCCAGATGCCCCTCAGTATATGAATGGATCAAGAAAATGTTCTATATGTACAAAATGGAATTCTATGCCTCCATCAGAAAGAATGACATTTCCCCATTTTTTAGGAAATGGAAAGACTTGGAAAAAATTATATTAAAAGAAGTAAGCCAAGCCTGTCTCTGGTATGGCATGTTCAGAATTTGAAAATGAGTAGTTAGTAGTCATAGGAATATTGAGGAACACATATATTCTGTCCTCTTAACAATTAGTCAGTTTTCAAAGTTAGGAGTTTCCATAGAATTGGACTGTTTTCTGTTTGAGTATGAGACAATACTAAAATAATGTTTTTTTTCAAAATAATGAAAAGCATATTCTGAAAATAAGTTTGATAACATTCACGTTGATGTCCCTCTGATAAAGAAAGAGGTAATTCAAATTAGCAGCCAAAATGTTCATTTTTTAAAAGGTAATACACATAGAATAATATTTACTATAACAATACAGTGAAATTATATTTTATGCAGCTCAGTTTTAACTTAATTTTATTGTCAAGGTGATATATAGAAGGGTTGAAGTAATTGTAAGTTAGTGGATACATAACATGTCAAAATTTTTACCCCTCCCTCATTTTTCTCACACTTTTCCTTCACCCCAATACTCCTCACAAATCATAACGTAAATTTCTAACATGTTGTCTTGTGTGTATTGCATTGGTTTGCCTTTTGTCCTTTGTCTAGACATTTTATTGTTCCTCTTCCCTTGTCAAATGAAGAAAAATGTATATACAATACACAGGATGCTGAAATCAAATACAACAGTGTACACACCATAGAGGAAAACACAAAAGACAAAAGAAATCACATAGTACATTAAAAACAACCACCACAAACAAAAACCTCTCTTTCCATATCTAGGAGTTTATTTTGCTCAACATCATTTTATGTGGTCATTTATATATAGCTATTGAGCCATTCTGTTCATCTGCTAGGACTATCCTAGATATTTCCTAGTTATTACAAATGAGGGAAACCATAGAATCTGTCTTTGTGTCTTGCTTATTTTTCTTAGTAGGATTTTTCCAAGTCTTTCCATTTCCTTATGAATTGGAAGCATAGAATTCCTCCGTACGTATATAAACCACATTTTGTCAATTCGTTCATCTACTGAGTGGCATATTGGTTTAAAGCATGATTGCATGTAAGAATCACTTAAAGCCATTCAAAAATGACAGATGCCACCTCACCAGATATACTAATATCATGATTTCCAAGTAAGATAGTATTTTATGGTGGTACAAGTGTTGAGATATTTGGATGAGTCTAATGTATATCTTGCACTGAATTAGGCAGGAAGATATCCATTATCATATAGGATAAAAATGGTAGTGACAAAATATTTCCCTTGAGAAAGATATAGGAGGCTGCCAGAAGTATGAAGTATTTCAGATAATTTTGAAGAATTTAGAAATGCAAGCTCAATTATGTCTCTTTAAAGAATAATTATGTACGTGAAAGGGCAAAAGAAGGGTAAAAGAAGGTAATAACTGACAGCAGATCATTGTCCCAAGTTAGAGTATAAAAAGACATAATCTATAATTTCCAAGTTAAAGAGAGTCCAGTTATGATGTGTCAATGGCTATTGAGGAAAAATCCTACTAAGAAAAATAAGCAAGACACAAAGACAGATTCTATGGTTTCCCTCATTTGTAATAACTAGGAAATATCTTGGATAGTCCTAGCAAATGAACAGAATGGCCCAATAGCTATGTATAAATGACCACATAAAATGATGTTGAACAAAATGATGTTGAGGCCAATAGCCATGGACACATCATAACTGGTCTCTATTTTCTATTTTAAAGAAGAATTAATTCGAGTAGTCTTCAGTCACATCAGTAAAGCTGTATGTTCAACCTAATACTTGGTGTTACTTGTCCTACATTTATAATGAGTAGACTGATAAGATATCCAAACATATCTAAATATATTTCAATAAAATCCCAAACTGATATGGATAGATGGGTCACTAATTGTAACTGTAGGACAAATTAGGCTTGTTTGTGCTGTAGTTCAATCTATAACCTCCTGGCTAAATAAAGTTTTCAAAAATGTTCAGAGAATACCTCTAAAAAAGTTCATGGGTTATATCTGTATTTCTAAGGTCAGGATTAAAGCATTTGTTCCCAACATTTAGAATCAACAGGACATGTTGAATTTATGGATCCAGAATTTTATGTCTTCACATTCATATCTCAACATTTTATCAATATGACTTTCACCAAAACACTGTTCTTATTGAACTTGTCTATGTCCTTTTACTTTTCAAATCCAAATGGTAGATTTCCTTCAATATCTTCCTGAAAATTCTTTCCTTCCTTTTCTTCTGTAAATCTGTGTTTATTACTTTTTTGTTTCCTTATTTATCTTTCCTCCAATCTTATCCACACTGATACTCACATTGTTCACTTTCGTCAGAACTTTCCTTTTCCTTTTCCCTTTAATAATGTCCCTGATTTTATTATTATTTTTCATATTCATGTTCGTGGATATTTTGATGATGTTCAAACAGACCTATCTTTGCATCTGTTTACATAAACCTTAGAACTATCAGAGAGTTTTTTCCTCTAAATCCATCTTTTCCACATGTAGTCCTTATCACCAAGAATGTAACTAACATAGTTAGGAGACAGAGATGTGGAAACACTTTAGATTTCCTCTTACCCTACCCCCATCTATTAGATAAATGAATGACCAAGATTTTCTCAGTTTCTGTCACTAATGTAATTTCTATATACTCCTTTTTATGCCCCTGACACCAGCCTATTGCAAATACTCATCTCCAGTCACTCAGTCCTAAAACAACTGTTTACAAAGTATGCATTTTTCCCCATACTCTTTTCATATTGGTCCTCTCCAACACTAAATGGCTCTCCTTGTAAGCACACAGAGTGAAGAACTCAGACAAAAATTCTAGTACCATTATTTACTCACAACATTGACTGTTGGTCTTACATTTCTCATCTGTAAATGGATGTAATCTACTAGAAATATTGAAGAATATAAATGTTGACTTCTAGAGCAAGGAAAAAGAAAGTAAACAGTCCTTACATTTTCTACCTTAGCTTAAAAATAAGGAAAGAGTCAAATTCAGTTTGTTGGTATAAAGTCAGAAATAGTTTCATGCCGAAATAAAAATAAATTTTAACTCCTGGCTCTGCAGCTTGTGTCTTTTTATGGTAACTGCAGATAAGTAAGTGGTATTATGTAAATTGTGTCATGTATTTACAGCTCTAATCAAGAACATACTCTTAATATATCATTGGAAAACATTGGTTATTGAGTAGTATCTATATGAGAATGTCATTTGAACTAATCACACTAAGTTGAAACCTACATCTTAGTCCATCAAAATATGGAAATAAAAGATTTTATTTATAAGAAAATAATATCACCAAGAACAGTGAGTATACATTAGAAAGACTGCTGGAATAACATTAGGGTTTTTATTGTCTCTACCTGTTTATGTGATTGTATTTCTTGATATTGAAACTCTCCTCTTTTTATTCTGTTTTTTTTTTTTTTTGGTTCGTCATGGGGCCTGGACTCTGGGCCTGGCACTGTCCCTCAGCTCTTTAGCTCAATGCACTCTGCCACTTGAGCCACAGTGCCACTTCCCGCTTTTTCTGCTTATGTGGTGCTGAGGAATCAAACCCAGAGCCTCATGTAGGCAAGGCCAACACTCTGCCACTGAGCCACCTTCCCAGCCTTCCTCTTATTATTGTTATTGTATGTAATCCACCGTTGTTTATAACTATGCAATGTGGGAAATTTGGCTTCAAATTTCCTTTTCAATCACAACATCGTCATTGTCAGGCTACACTGTGGTCATCATCCTCTCCATCCAAATTATTATTAGCATCATAAGTGCTAATTATTGAAAGTCGGATATGTGTCTATGATTTTACTATCATTTGTCTTTTGATTAATAATTTTAATGCTACCAGTGTGCATGCATCCATATTGAAATTTTGAACAAATAAACAAAGAAACTAAACCATATCAGGTAGCTTGACTATGTGCTTATAACAAATTATGGAATAGATTTTTTGAAGCATTGCAAATTCCTAATCAGTATTAATTAACTTCCTCTCTCTCCTTAACTACAAAGAAATATTTAAGAGTTTCGGCAGAACCTTTTCAAGTAATATACTGTAAATGTTACTACAATATCATGTGTATATCTAAAATTCCCTTGAAAGTAATAAACTCTACTTTCTATTGAAATATGAGTTATTTTATTCTAGGAAACTTTTAGAAAAATAGACTGTATATCTTTGAAATGAAAAAGGTAAAAATAGTAACATAAAATTTTTAGAGGGAGTCTGTATATATATATATATATATATATATATATTATGTGTAGAATGGTACATTTTTAGAGATTATTTGTCATGAGAAATATATACATGATATATATCATAGTGAAACAAACATCTTAAAACATAATTATAATTATAAAAAAAAACTTCATGAAACCAAGTGCCGGTAACTCACCCTTATAATACAAGCTATTCTGGGTGCTGAGATCTTAGAATTGTTTTCGAAACAAGCCCAGACCGAACAGTACTTGTTAGATTCTTATCTCCAATTGACCACTAAAAACAGGAATTAGCTCTTTTCCTCAAGTTATAGAGTGCTTTCTTTGAGAATAAAAAGGCTTAGGGACAATGCCCAGGCCTTGTAAACAACACCCACAACAACAAGTTGTATCACATTAATTTCACAAAAGCATCTTTTAACTGCTTTGAACATTTCTTAGAAACATGAATACATACCCCTGGAAAATTTTAAGTAAACAAGTATAGACTATTTATGTCTATGTTAAAGACATGACTATTTAGATTAAGATATTTAGGTAATGATTAGAAGTTAAGAATAATGATAGGTAGGTCATATATTGGGACTGGTTTTTTTTCTTCTATTTTACAATAGTAATAAAATGATATTTATAATGATTATATAAAATTACTCTTGCTTGGTATTTGAATTATCATGTGATAAATATTTTTAAATTATTTCCAAAGCAAAGGAGTATCAATTCTTTTGTAATTTCAAAACAATTAAGAAAATGATTTGAAGGCTGGTTCACTCTAAGTCTATGTACGTTTTCTTGTTCTAGTTTTCACATGTTAGTAGAAATTAAAATTCCAAAAATGTAATGGATATTGGCATTCAGGAACATCTTCACATACACTAATATAGGAGTCCCTTAAGAGGAATTGTTTTATTTCATTTGTTACTTTCACAAATAAATCAAGATGATTGTGTATTTTGCTCTTTTCACTGCTTTTGGCTCTTATCTTGAGAATACGTTTTTCCTAGCAAGGTAGAGATAAGCAATTGGATTGAGCAAGTAACATATGACTTACACAAAATGCAGATGCATAGATTTGTGTCTTCTGTCATTTCCTAAAAGTTTCTTCCAGAAAAGTTTCTCAATTACTTAGAAGTTTTTCTCCTTTCCCTCCACAAATTATACCAACATCAAATACAGTGAAAGCAGCGGTTATACTGTGGGGAGGGACATACAAAGCAACAAAGAAATAATCTTATAAATGTGTTAGAAACAATCACATGAAAGAAATAAAAACATTTGAATATATATCTTAGGCTTCATTTCCTTAACATCACCTTATCTGAACTTTTCTGCTTGACTCAAACATATACTAGATATTGCAAATAAGGGAAACCATGGGAAAGAAATAGGGATACTGGTGGACCCATTGCAACAATGAGGATGTACAAGTCCTTATGTCGAAAAATGAACTTTACAACTTTGGTGTGAGGGGGTGTAGGGAGGAGGATTGTGTGGGGCGGCAGGGGAGGATGGGAAGGGATGGGAAGGGGAAACAAAGGAGGACACTACAATGCTTGATAAGAAATATACTCATTATCTTGCCCATGTAATTGTAACCCCTCTGTACAGTATTTTCACAATAAAAAAATAAAAATAATAAAAAATTACTTAGAAGAGATGCATAATCCCTAGGTATAGGTATTCCAGTTATCACATATATTTTTGGATTAAGTTATCTCTGCATAAACTCAAATGGACAAAATACCCTCAAAATAAACAGAAATCACATCTTTGTTTTTTGTTTTTGTTTTCTTTATTTATGGAGGGTTTCGGGCTTGGGGCCTGAACTCTGGGCCTGGGCACTGTCCCTCAGCTCTTCTGCTCAAGGCTAGCGATCTACCACTTGAGCCACAGCACGAATTCCAGCTTTTTACTTTTTGCTTATGTGGTACTGAGGAATCTAACCCAGGGCCTTGAGCATGCAAGGCAAGCGCTATACCACTGAGAAACCTTCCCAGTCCCACATCTTTGTTTTAAATACAGTAGTTTACAAAGAATTTTTAGCCAACACCGAAAACATCTTTTTAGCTATTTTGCATTTTGTGTGAAGACGTTTTAACAATAGTGTTTTTTTCCTGACATGCAATTCACTTACATATATTATCACCTTTTTTATTTTATTTTATTTTTTAATTTAATTTAATTTTGTTTTATTTATGAACATACTGTACAGAGGGGTTACAATTACATGACCAGAATAATGCAGACATTTCTTACCAAGCATTGCAGCCTCCTCCTTTGTTTACCCTTCACATCCCTTCCCAGCCTCCACCCTTCCCCCAACCCAATCCTCCCCCCCCCCCCCCCCCGCACCGACGTTGTAAAGCTCGTTTTGGACATGACAACTTGTACTTCTCATTGTTGCAACAGGTCCACCTGTATCCTTAAACGACTTATTTTTTCCCCAGCTCCTCCACAAGTTATACAGACATCAAATATAGTGAAAGCGGGAGTTATACTGTGGGGGAGAGACATACAAAGCAACAAAGAAATAATCTTATAAATGCGTTAGAAACACATGCATGAAAGAAAAAAACATTAAAATACATATCTAAGGGTTCATTTTCCTAATATCACATTATCTGACCTTTACCGCTTTTTTTTAATTTTATTTTATTTGTGAATTACTGTACAGAGGGGTTGCAATTACATTGGCAGGATAATGAATATATTTCTTACCAAACATTCCAGCCTCCTCCTTTGTTTATTCTTCACCTCCCTTCCCAGCCTCCCCCTTCCCCCCACCCAATCCTTCCTCCCTCTCCCCCCCCACCTACATTGTTAAGCTCGTTTTTGACGTGACAATTTATACTTCTCATTGTTGCAACAGGTCCACCTGAATCCTTACGCGACTTGTTTTTCCCCATCTCCTCCACAAGTTATACTGACATCAAATATACTGAAAGTGGGGGTTAAACTGTGGGGGAGGGACATACTAAGCAACAAAGAAATAATTTTATAAATGAGTTAGAAACACTTGCATGAAAGAAAAAAACATTAAAATACATATCTAAGGGTTCATTTTCCTAATATCACATTATCTGACCTTTTCCACTTGACTCATAGATATACTAGATACTGCAAATAAGGGAAACCATGGGGCCTATGTTTCTTTGGGCCTGGCTTACTTCACTTAATATAATTTTTTCCATTTCCTACCAAATGGGGCAATGTCATTCTTTCTGATGGAGGCATAGAATTCCATTGTGTATATATACCACATTTTCTTGATCCATTCATCTACGGAAGGGCATCTGGGTTGGTTCCATATCTTAGCTATGGTAAATAATGCTGCAATAAACATAGTTGTGCTGGTAGCTGTAGTGTGGTCTTGTTTGTAAACATTTGGGTAAATGCCCAAAAGTGGGATAGCTGGGTCATAGGGGAGTTCTATGTGAAGTCTTTTGAGGAACCTCCAAACTGCTTTCCAAAGTGGTTGAACAAGTTTACATTCCCACCAACAATGAAGTAAGGTTCCCTTCTGTCCACATCCCCTCGAGCATCGGTTGTTGTTAGAGTTCTTGATTTTTGCCATTCTAACTGGAGTGAGGTGTTATCTCAATGTTGTTTTGATTTGCATTTTTGTATGGATAGGGATGTTGAGCATTTCTTCATGTGTCTATAGGCAATCCTTCTTTCTTCTTCAGAGAAGTTTCTCTTTAAGTCTTTAGCATACTTATTTATTGGGCAGTTGTTTCTTTGAGGATTTGTTGTTGGGGGATTTAATTTTTTGAGTTCCAAATATATTTTAGATAGAGACCCTTGTCCGTTGTATGGCTAGTAAAGATCTTCTCCCAATCCATGGGCTTTCTATTGATCTTGCTAGCTATGTCTTTTGCCATGTAGAAGCTCTGCAACTTTATGCAATCACATTTCTCCAAGGTTTCTTTGATATGTTGTGTTTCTGGGTCTCTCTTCAGAAAATTTCGGCCTGAGCCAAGGAGACCTAGGGTTTCTCCTATTCCATGCTGTAATGTTTTCAGAGTGTCTGTTTTGACTTCGAGGTCTTTGATCCATTTGGAGTTGATTCTGGTGCAGGGTGATATATAAGGATCTACATTTAGTTTTCTACAAGTAGTTAACCAAGTTTGCCAGCACCATTTACTGAAGAGGCTGTCTTTCTTCCATTCTATTGTTTTAGCTACTTTATCGAGGATTAGATGGCTATAGGTCGGTAGGTTCATTTCTGGGTTTTCAATTCTATTCCATTGTTCCTGAGGTCTATTCTTATGCCAATACCAAGCTGTTTTGATTACTATGGCTTTATAGTAAAGTTTGAAATTTGGTATTGATATTCCTCCAGCAGTGTTCTTTTCGTTGAGGAGCGTTTTTGCTATTCCGGGTCTTTTATTGTTCCATCTGAATTTTTGGATTGCCTCTTCTATTTCCTTGAAGAATGTGGTTGGAATTTTGATAGGTATCTTGAATTTGTAGATAGCCTTGGGAAGTATTTCCATTTTCACGATTTTAATCTTTCCAAACCAGGATATGGGAGGTTTTGCCATTTTTTAGGTTCTGTGTTGATTTCCTTTTTCAAGATTTTAAAGTTTTCATCATAGAGGTCCTTCACTCCTTTGTTAAGTTAATTCTTAAGTATTTTATTTTTTGTGGGACTATTAAAAATGGAGTTGCTTTCCTAATTTCAGGCACACTTTTCTCATTGTTGGCATACAGAAAAGCCATTGCTTTTTAGGGGTTAATTTTATAACCTGCTCCTTTGCCAAAGTTTTGAATCAGCTTGAGTAATTTGGGAGTGGAGTCTATGGGATTCTTTAAATACAAGATCATGTCGTCTGCAAAGAGGGAAGTTTTATTTCTTCTTTCCCTATTCGGATCCCCTTTATGTCTGCATCGTGTCTTATTGCTGTAGCTAGGCATTCTAATACTAGGTTGAAGAGAAGTGGAGAGAGTGAACATCCTTGACTTGTTCCTGAGTTAAGAGGAAATGGCTTTAGTTTTTCACCATTGAGTATAATGCTGGCTGTAGGTTTGTCATATACACCCTTTATTGTATTGAGGAATGTTTCGTGGATTCCGAATTTTTCCAAAACCTTCATCATAAAGGGTGTTGGATCTTGTCGAATGCTTTTTCTGCATCTATTGAGATAACCATGTGGTTCTTATTCTTGCTCCTGTTGATGTGATGAATAATATTATTTGAATTGCGTATAATGAAAACGCTTTGCATCCAAGAAATGAATCCTGTTTGATCGTGGTGTATGATTTTTTGGATGAATTGTTGAAGTCGATTGGCCAAAATTTTGTTGAGAAGTTTTGCATCAATGTTCATCAAAGAAATGGGTCTATAGTTCTCTTTCTTTTTTGAGTACCTTCCTGGTTTTGGGATGAGGGTTATGATGGCTTCATAGAATGTGTTCGGGAGTGAACTTTCTTTTTCAATTTCTGAAGAGTTGGAGGAGAATTGGTGAGAGCTCTGCTTTGAAGGCCTTGTAAAATTCCGCTGTAAAACCATCTGGTCCTGGACTTTTCTTAGCTGGGAGATCTCTTATTGCTGTTTCTATTTCAATGCTTGATATGGGCCTGTTAAGATGGATTAACTCATCTTGGTTTAGTATTGGCACGTCAATATTTGCCAGGAAAAGGTCCATTTCTGTCATGTTCTGAAACTTATTAGCATAAAGTTTTGAGAAGTATTCCCATATAATGTTCTGAATCTTGGTTGTTTCTGTGGTGGTGTTTCCGTTCTCACCTCTGAGTTAATTAATTTGGGTGTGTTCTCTTCTTTTTCTGATAAGATTTGCTAAGGATCTGTCAATTTGGTTAAGTTTTTCGAAGAACCAACTCTTTGTTTTGTTGATTCTTTCTATAGTTTTTTTGGATTCTAATTCATTTAATTCTGATTTAATTTTAATTATTTCTTTCCGGCTATTGGATTGGGGTTTATCTTGCTGCTCTTTTTCAAGGAGGTTTAGATGTGTCATTAAATTGTTGGTTTCAGATTTCTCCAATATGTTCATGTAGGAGTTCAGAGCTATAAACTTGCCTCTGAGTACTTCCTTTGCTGTGTCCCAGAGGAGCTGGTTATTTGTGTGTTCATTTTTGTTGAATAGCATGAACATTTGAATTTCCTTTCTAATCTCTTCCATGACCCATTCATGATTCAGCAGTGTGTTGTTCAGCCTCCATGTGAAACCGGACTTTCTTTGGTGGCTTTTGGTGTTGAGTTCTAATTTTATTCCCTTGTGGTCAGAGAGAATGCAAGATATAACTTCAATGTTTCTTAATTTAGGCAAGTTTTCTTTGTGGCCTAAAATGTGGTCTATTTTAGAAAATGTTCCATGTGCTGCTGAGGAAAATGTGTATTCTGATGCTGCTGGGTGAAATGTTCGGTAGATGTCTGTTAAGTCTAGTTGATCTATAGACCTGTTTAGATCTGTGGTTCTCTGTTGGATTTTTGCCCAGTTGATCTATCTAGTGGGGAGAGTGGTGTGTTAAAATCCCCAACAATTAATGTCTTTGGAGTTATATGGGATTTGAGGGAAATTAGTGTTTCTTGGATAAATTTGGGTGCTCCATTGTTTGGCGAGTAGATATTTAGAATTGTAATATCCTCCTGAAGGAGAGATCCCTTAATGAGTATGTGGCAACCTTCTTTATGTTTTCTCACTACTTTTAATTTGAAGTCTATTTTATCTGATATTAGGATTGCAACTCCCGCCTGTTTATGGGGGCCATTTGCTTGGTAGATTTTCTTCCAACTTTAACATTGAAAATGTGTTTGTTTTTACGGGCAAGATGTGACTCCTGAAGGCAACAGATAGAAGGGTCTTGTTTTTTAATCCAACTAGACAGTCTATGTCGCTTAATTGTAGAGTTCATTCCGTTGACGTTAACAGAAAGTACTGAGAGGTATTTGGGAGTTCCTGCCATGTCATCCACCTTCTTGGTGGCTGCGCAAAATGGCTTCTTCCTATGTTTCTTGGATTCTCAGTTTGGGTGCAGTTTCTTGACCTTTATTGTAGTCTTGTTGGTTTTCTATGTGTAGGACATCTTTAAGATTCTTTTGTAGGACTGGTTTGGTGGAGATGTATTGTTTCAATTTTTCTTTGCTATGGAAGGTTTTTATTTGGCCTTCAGTTATGAAGGAGAGTTTAGCTGGGTACAGTATTCTTGGTTGATAGTTGTTTGTTTTTAGGGCATGGCATACATCATTGCAGGCTCTTCTTGCTTTGATTGTCTCTGCTGAGAATTTTGAGGTGATTCTAATTGGTTTTCCTTTATAGGTGATTAATCTTTTCTCCTTGACAGCTTTAAGGAGCGTTTCCTTGGTCTGAGTTGATCCTGTGTGGATTATAATGTGACAGTGGGATGTCCTATTCTGGTCTGGTCTATTTGGGGTTCTAAAAGCTTCTTGTATCTGAATAGGCCTATCTTTTTTATGTTTGGGATGTTCTCTGCTAGGACCTGTTATACAAATTTCCTAGGCCATTAACTTCTGTTTCTAGGTGCTCCTCTACACCCATTATCCTTAGATTAGGCCTTCTGATGGTGTCTTCCATGTCTTGGATAGATCTATCATATTTCTTGGACTTGTCTTGGATGGTTGTATGTTCTTGCTCTATTATATCTAGACTCTCTTCAATCCCTGAGATTCCATCTTCTGCATGGTCTAACCTGCTGTCAAGACTTTCTACATTGTTTTTGATCTCTTTTCCTTCTAATTGGTCAGCTTTGATGACTTCAAATTCTTTGCTGAAGCTCTGTTTTAGTTCTTGTATGAATTTCTTTACTTCCATAATTTGGTGTTCATTGTTTATTCTCAAATCACTTAGTTGATTATGGTTTCCTTGGACTCCCATTCCTTCTGTTGGGTTCCATTCATCATTCGCTTTATGGTCTCCCTGACTTCCTTCAGCTCTTTGTTAATGGATTCCATGAATGCCTTTAGTGATCTTTGTGTATTCTCTTCCTGCTCTTTCGATTCCTGTATTACTCTTTGATTAGCTTCCTCCTGTTCGTGGGATTCCTGCAGTTCTCTTTGAGTGTTCTCAGCCTGTTCATGGCATTCCTGCCTTTCTCTTTGAGTATTCTCAAGCTGCTCACACAAATCCTGTATCAGGTTTTGAGTAGCTTCCTCACGCTTATGATATTCCTGTATAAACTTTTGGATTGCCTCCTCTCTCTCCCTATCACGCTCATACAGAGTCCTTTGTATGCTTTCCATCTTTTCATTTATCATGTTTGCCAGCAGTGTTTTAGAGCTATTTGGGAACTCTCCTCTGGATTATTCATTATCTGTTCTGTCCCCTGATTATCAAGATTGGGAGTTGATATACCCCGATTTGCCATTTTTTTGTGTTTTTCTGGCTTACTCTGCCCATTTGAGATGAAAATAGCACCAGCTTTGTGCTCAAACACTCTCTTAAGGCCACCATCAACCAAAGTCTGAATTTGTACAGTCAATAGTCTACAGATACAATTTGTTCAACAGATACATCTATACAACATCTAACAACTATATATTAAAGGGCCTCGAACAGCAGAGAATTTGGAAAACCAGAAATTATTAGGGTTAGGGAGAGATGTGGGTAAAAAATAGGAATAGATTGGTGTGGGGAGGCATAGGAAGAGTTAACTAAGTCGTAATTTTAATGCAGGAAATAGGTTGGGTAGGATGAAATTAGAGAGAGAGAAAAAAAGAAGAAAGGGAATGGGAAAAGAAAAGAGACCAGAAAAAAATAGAAAAGTAAAAATTAATAATATTATGTAGAATCGATAACAATCTATTTAGAGAAGAACGCGAATATATTGAGAGAAGAGGAGGGACATAGAGGAGATGTGAAAAACTTAAAAATAAAAATGCTTATAATATTATATAGGTATAAGGAAGTAGTACTGCTATTAAGGAATTTAAGTCTCAGAGGTTCTGAATTGAGTAATCAATTTGTGGATTAAGTGTGTACACAATGTGGGATAGGGTCTAATAGTCAACTACGGGTTTATCTGAGGATGTGCAGGATAAGAGTTAAGTCACATAAAGAAGAACAAAAGAGAGGAAAAGGTGAAAAGGATAAGAAAGGAAGAAAAAAAGATCAGAAGTTCAGTAGAGCTAATCAAAAAACAAAAAGATAATTAAAAAAGAAAAAACAAGAGAAAGAAGACAAAAAAAAAACGAAAAAAAAACGCACATTCATGTATCCCTAAAATAAAAATTATAAGAAGAAAAAAAAGTTACTGGAAAACAATCTTTTTTTCAAAAAAGGCAAACATTAAAGATTATAAAAAGTTTTAGAAAAGAAAAGAAAATTTTTTTATGTAAGGTACCAAAAGAAAAAGAAGAAGTAGAAGAAGAAGAATAAGAAAAAAAAAATGTTCTTTGATTTTTTTTGGGGAGGGGTGGGAAAAATCCTGTATCTCCCTTGTGTCTGTAACCAGCCTCTTGTTGGAGTCTCTGGTCTGCTTGTGGTCCTGTGGCTTAATTGGTTTCTTAAGTCAGTTTGTTTGAACAGGCAGAAAAATGCTCTGCTTTACCCAGGATTTTGAGATCCTCCTTCCAGGTTAGTTTAATGGGAGGCTGATCTGCTTTGAGAATCACAAAAGAGGGGGATGTAGTGATGAGGCTAGGTTCTGGGTAGCGATGAGGCATTTCAACAAGCCGTAGCTTTTCCCTGGGTCTAGTTTGTGAAAAACTCACAGAGCCCAGCCTGGAGCCATTCTCAGGGTTTCTGTTTACTGAATTTCAATTTATTGTTGATGCTGCTGGAGGGAGGGGCAGCCTCTCGCTCTGATTACCCAGTGAAGAAACCCACTCCTCGGGCTGGTGCCTGAGCTGGGTGACTTTTCCCTGGGTGGAGCTGAGTCTGGTAGGTCACGCCGCCGTTAAGTTCTTGTGACCTGCTAAATGACTCGTTTTATTACAAGGCCTGAGTTGGAGCTAGCAGCTCCATTGAGCTTTGTCGGTATCCAAGATGGAGATCTCCGGACTGGGGGGGTGGGGGGGGTTGGCCTTCCCTCCTCTGCTCCTTGAGAAGGATCGAGGCCATCAAGCTTCTACTCACACCGAGTCTTGGTTCCTGGGTGGTCTCTGGTCTGCGAACTGCAGGATGAAGATGTCTGCTCCCTATTGGTCCTTGCTGGTGTTGAGTAGAGTCTGCTCACCAGTTGCATCTGGCTCCTTCATCTCGTGATCTCTGTGGCTCATGTATGGTGCCCTGTGGTCTCCGTTGCCCCCGCTGCCCCCGCCGCCGCGGCTGCTGGCAAGTGCTCAGATGTGTCTCCTTGCCTGGTTTTCCCTCTCTTGCCTAACTCTCTGTCCTGTGATTGCACACTTGGTGTGATTCTCTGGCTTAGGACTGTTCACTGGAACTCTAAAACTGCTTTCTATGCGAGAGCTTGTTCAGATTCCAGCTTTTCCTCCGCCATCTTCCTGGAACTCTATATTATCACCTTTTATTGTATACATTTTAGTGCTTTCGAAGTGAATTGTAACTTCATAGGTTTTCAAAGCCTAATTTTCACAAACTTGCACTTCTTCAAATAGAAATGCTGTAAATTTTAGGACAGACATTTAAATAGATATAAAATTCAGTTACTGGAATTTGCCCAGCATATATCCTCTATAGTGTGTCTTTTCAAAATTTGTTTTTGGGGATCATTTCCAGTGTCTCACACATACTATTCAAGTTCACTGTCAATTAACTACATTCTCTGTCCAAAAAAGTTTTTTACTTCTGTTTAATACATTCATAGAAGTGTAATGCCTGGATCCTATACAATGCTCTTTCACCTTTTGAAGACTTTAAAACTTGTTTGCTAAAATGATTGCAGTATTTTACAAATTGATCTCTATGAGAAGTATATCAATTTCTCCACAAATGCATTACTATATTTTGCGTCCTCTTTTTATATTATGGTCATACTAGTGAGTTTTCTTTTTATTATTTCTTAGACACTAAAGAGGAGCTTATTTCATATGCTCCTCCTATTGACTATTAATTTACATATGTTATTTAAAGAAATATCCTATTCAGGAAAAAATTTATATAGAATTAGAAGATATAAAAATACTTAAGTTTCAGAATCATTGTAGCATTAACATTGGAGCAGTAAAAATTTGTGTGCCCTCTATTAGGTATGTTTTCATTTCTGTTATAGTGTCCCTTGAATTTTGAAAGGTTATCACTGATATAATCCAGTTCTTGCTTTTCTTTAGCCAGTAATGTTTTCCATGTCAAATTTTTAGAAACCTTTACTGATCAATGTCATATATTTTTACATTTATGTTTTATAGGTTTTTACATCTCACATTTAATTTGATAATCATTTCTTATAAGGTTTGAGATAGGCCAGGTACCGGTGGCTCATGCCTGTAATCCCAGCTACTCAGGAGGCTGAGATCTGAGGATCGTGGTTTAAAGCCAGCCCGGGCGGGAAAGTCCATGAGACACTTATCTCCAATAAACCACTACAAAACCGGAAGTTTTGCTGTTGCTCAAGCGGTAGAGTGCTCACCTTGAGCTGAAGAGCACATGGATAGTGCAAAAGCCAAGAGTTCAAACCCCATGGCAGACATACAAACAAACAAACAAAGGATTGAGGCAGTAGTCTAAGATCATTCTTTAAATCTAGCAAGGCAATAGTGCCAATACAACCATTTAAGATTCTGTTTTTATTTCATAAAATTATAGCATCCTTTTCAAAATCTGTGGACCATAAAACTAAGAATTTATTTTTGACAAATCTGTTACCTTATTCTATGTGTCTGTTCTTATAGTTGAACTATGTTGTCTTCACTACTAACCATGGTAATACTATTCAAATTTGTATGAAGGCTCAAGCTACACCATTTTACAAGATTGCTCTGACTGACCTGTATTCCTTGAATTTACATACGAGATTATTGAGCAGGTGGACCAATACTCTACAGAGATATCTAAATATTTGATAGTCACTCATATTTCACACCTTGTGAAAATACAAACCCCTGATATTATATATAGAAAATGTCTTTAGAGACTGCTCAATGTAACTAAAATTAATTTAGGAATAAGATAAGATTTAGATAACATTACAGCATAATAAAGCTGAATGATAACGACTTGAGCTGTACTGCAGAAGAGAGTGAGAGGAGGAGGAATGGTGGACCACATAGGAGCTGTATGTCATTGGTATTGTTTCAAAAAACAGAAAGACTTCAGAGAAGACAAGGAGAAAAATAAAGTGTCCTGAATCTAGTTTCTTTTTAATCCACCTGATAGTTTGGACTGAAAGTCAGATAACATGGGAAAAATAAAATAGAAAATAAAGCATTGTATAGAGCTGTTACAATGTTAAGATATTGTAATAGGAATATAATTTATTTCCAAAGAAATAAGAGAAAGAATAAAAATAACAATTGCTAATGTGGATAGAAGACGGATCACATTTTATCATATATAATTTTGAAAAAACATACTAGGAATGAAAATTTAAAAGTCATAATTTAAAATACAATTTATATTATAACTAGACAGTATAGCTCAGTGGCAAAACATTGGCCTAACATATGTGAAGCAATTGTGTGATCTCCCAAGCATTGCAAAGTAAACACAAAGCACACACACACAAAACCCACATAAACACACACACACATACCACATACACACATTTGGAATATTGTTATTATCATATTAAACAGAGGAAATTATCACAAATAGTAAAAGTATTTTAATATATGAAATCATAATATTGCTCATACTATTTAAAAGTTTAGTAGAAATAAAATAGTCACAAGATACTTGGATTCTTATAGATTCAGTAAATTGAAAATTAAGAAATAAAAGACATGAGAATTTTACAAACAAGTTTTAAATAATACACATTTTGAAACATGTGTCCTTTTAGTTTGACAAAAGATTGATGTTACTGGTGTTTTAACTCAAGATTTAGAAGATGATAACCAAGTGCTCTATATCTTGCTAGGGATGGCTATATATCTAATCATTTCACTCTGGAAATTTTATGATAAGGTCTCATAATTTCTCCATCTCTCCCGAATTACAAACCCTATTTACACTTCTCACCATTGTTAGAAAATGGAAACCACAAGTTACTATGCCCAGCTCAAACATTTTTTTTTTAATTCAAGTACAAATATTTCTAAAAACTGACCAGGTAATAAATCCTTTTTAAATAAAGTATGTGTTTCTTGAAAATCAGTATTTGTTACATGGACAAATATGTTTAGGACTATAACAAAATAAATTTATTTAAATTCACCAACCATATAAAATTTAAGAAAATAATTTTTTACATATTCACATGTTAACTATTTTGAAAGCAAAATATATGTCTGAATAATTTACATGTGTTAAAATTATGCAAAACTAACTTAACTAATCCTACAACTCTGAAAAAAGAATTACCCTAAAGAAACAAAACAAAATAAGTTCAAAATTTGAAATTTAGATAATAAAGTGTACTCTTTAGTTGACTTAAGGAATTGTAAACCCTCTGTATATCAATTTTATAATAAAAAATGCATGAACAAAGAAAGAAAAATACCCATCGGTCAATAACAACAGGAAAAACATCAGTAGGTTTTTTGTGTTCAAAAAAATCAATGGAACAGATAACATTGTTCCTTCCATAATAAATGTACTCATTACCTTACTTAAGTAACTGTATCCCCTCTGTACATTACCTTTACCATAAAATTAAATTGAAATTAAAAGTAAACTAAATAATATACCAATTAAGAATTTGTAGAGAGCTAGGAAGGTGGCTCAGTGGTAGAGTGTTGCTTTGCATGCTTGAGGCCCTGGGATCGATTCCTCAGCATCACATAAACAGAGAAAAAAAAGCCGGAAGTGGCGCTGTGGCTCAAGTGGTAGAGTGCTAGCCTTGAGCTAGCCTTGAGGGATAGCGCCCAGGCCCAGAGTTCAGGATCCAGGACCAGAACCCCCCCAAAGAAAACAGAATTACTAGAGGCCATTGGTTAAAAACTTTTTAGAAAACTGCCCTAAGTACCCAAGTAATATATTTTGATGATAGTATTTATATACTTCAACTTCAGCAGAGAAGTGAAAAGTTTAAAAACTGTCACAAAGTAAAGTAATAAATCAGAATATATTACTATTAATAATAATCACAAGATGAATTTATAGTGGTAGTCAAATATATAAGAAATGAGGCAATTTGCCATTTGTTTGCACTTAATAAGTGAGAAAGAATTTTCTAGGTCGTTTTAAATATATAATAAGTTTAATGAAGAAACTATTCTGTCACATCATAAGATAATCAGATGAAGCTGATATTAGAAAAAAGAGCAGATTGTACTAAGTTCTGTATGTTAATGTATATACTTATTTTGGATGTGGGAAATTGTGTTCAATTTGGGGTATTGTTTTTGTTAGACTGGTTAATTTTAGGATAGGGGTTCCCTTTCCACAAGAACAAGCACCTGATCTGTCTTTTTAACCTTCTCATTACTGATGGCATAAGAGTTGCACACCAACTTGTCTAGATTCCAACCTTGGCCGGCCTGTATTCTGCACCCTTCCAATCTTAACCTGTAAATAGTGCAGGATGGTGGAAATAATACAATGCACCCAGGTATAGATTGAGAAGGAAGTCCACTAAACTTTTGGCCTGGGTTCTGTTCTCAAGCCTCCTCAATAGTTAAAGAGTTCAGATGGAAGCCCCTAGTGCCAAGCAGTAAGAGTATTGTTTAAAGAAACTAGACATATATATGACTTAGGCATGTGAACAACTCAGGACAAGAATAAAAGAGCAGTGAAGCATAGAGGACAGGCCCAATTTTAACTAGCTACTTAGAGGCTGCAGAAGCTTAGCTAGCAACTCAGGAGGCTGAGATATGAAGACCACTATTCAAAGCCAGTCCAATCATGAAAATAAATGCGATTATCTCCAAAAAAACAGAAGTGGAACAATGGCTCAAGTGTTAAACCACTATCCTTGGTCACAGAAGCTTAGGGAGAGTGCCCAGGCACTATCAAGCTTCAGGAATGATGAATGAATGAATGAGCACTTGCACATGCCCATGTGTATATATGCGTGCATGTGTACACACCCCCCCCACACACACACTCTCTACACACTCTCTCTCACACACACACGCCAATGAGTATTTCAATGCAAAGTTCTTTTTTTACCTTGCTGTAATCTATTTCCCTGTATTAGTTTACAAATTAACAAAATCAGCTAAGCACCTATTTACATACAACTCATCTTGTTTCTCTAAAGTCAACTCTCTTTTTGGAAGCACGCTTTTATTTGACCCAAATGTAAATTATTCAGAAGGTCGATTCATGTCCCTCAATTCTGTAGAATTAGATGATTGTTTAGCTTCCTCCAAGCAATATAATTTTGTGAAATCCTGCATCAAGCAATGTATTTCTTTCTCTAGAAGGGAAGCTTCTGTCAAACAATTAATAATAGGTTTTTCTTCTCCTTGCTAGCATCTGTAGTTTTATTATCTTCATATATTTCATGATCTTTCTGTGTATGACAAAGACTGCTGTGAAAATAAAAAGACCCTTTGCAGCACTTATCATTTATATACCATTCATAGATATGAAGGTATTTAAATACTACTGAAATTGCTATGGAATGAATCATGTTCACATTGACTATCATGAAAAATAAGAATTGGTTTCTCAGAACTTTAGGTAAGAACTTGATTGAAAGAAACAAAAGGAAAAGTGAGGAACAACTCAACACATACATTCAAATGAAACAAAACAACCCAAGAAATCAAATTTATTCAGTACTCAAGAACCTGCAGGAAATGCAAAGACTTAAAAAAACATCAGCTATGACAAGCTTATGACAATCCTGACTACATGGGAGTCTACTCTTATGAGGATAGAGGTTAAAGCCCAGACTGGACAGAAAGATATGTACACAATACCATGCATCTGTTATTCTAAATTCCAGGACGAATAACATAACGTGGAATGAGCCAAAGATCATACACAAGTATCTGAAAAATAATCAGGATAATTTAGGGCTGGAGACATTACAAAGTGGTAAGAACACCCAGTTAGCGGGCACAAGACACTCAATTCAAACTCTAATATTATGGGTATTAAAATAAAAAGCTATGATTTTAAATAATTGGAAT
The DNA here is from genome assembly GCF_019054845.1 of Dipodomys spectabilis. Taxonomy (NCBI): domain Eukaryota; kingdom Metazoa; phylum Chordata; class Mammalia; order Rodentia; family Heteromyidae; genus Dipodomys; species Dipodomys spectabilis. Next base: position 1,203,423 of record NW_024870821.1, on the reverse strand, counting down.
GATTGTAACATTTGAGTATGTGAGTGGAAAAATGCATGAGACAGATAGAATGAACCCATGGTGCAATGCTTTCAACTTAAGTGAAAATGTTTTGTGGTACTTCAGACAAAACAGAGTTACCTTGCAAATGAGCATGGTTGTGCATTTGAGTGATGGAAATACTTTACTTACACAGGTGTAAATTACATAGATTTTATTTGGGTAGGTTGTATTTCTTGAATTAAGAGCCTGGATGATGTCCCTGAAATTTTTCTCTCAAGGCTACCACTCTACTACTTTGAGCCACAGTTCCAATTCTGATTTTCTTTGGTTGTTTGGTGATAAGAGGCTCATGACATTCCTGCCCAGGATGTCTTCAAACCATGATTGTCAGATCTCAGTCCCCTGAGCAACCAGGATGCCAGGCAATAGCCACAGATAGTTTTAATAATTTAGTAAATTGTACAGTTACTGAAGTTATTCATTATCATAATAACCTGTGTAATATATGCATGTATGTATATATCAATGCATATGGATAGAAATATTTTAACATATTTTTGTATCTACAGTAGATTTATGAAATCATCCATTATAAAATAAAATGGAAACAAAAGTTAATAAGGAGCAGAAATTATCAAGTTTCTTGTTGTTGAATGAAATACGAATTGTGAGAATCAGTTTGGGCAAACCATCTCTACATTAACAAAATGGATACGAGGTGTTATTTCCATTCCAACTATTTGCCCATATTGTGCAACCTCACACATGAGTGTCAAAATCAAACCACACTTTTTGCCTTTGCTTTTAACTCATTCGTTATAATTTACGGGTTATTTGAAGTAATCAAATAAAGATTAAAATAATATTATGTGAGGCTATGAATTAGAGCTGAAAATGATTTTAAATGTGATAATACCTAATTAAATTACATACTTCTTACTTTTACTCTATCATGTCCCTCATTTCCACACTAGGAAAGTATATAGAAGGTTCTCACTAAATTATATGTACATTTATGAAATAATGTATTGAAAGAATATGGGCACAGTGTGGTTTTAGCTTATTGAGACCTGTAGGAGGAATTGTGTTTCTGAAGACTTCCAATACATTGTCATGAAGATGAAGGGAAGGATGTGCTTATTCTGGAAAACTGGCTAGAGGATTACTCTCATAAAGGTAGTGATGAATTCTTCCAAAAAGTTACAGTAAAAGCACTTTCATAACCATGTTCACTGCTGCACTATTCACCGTAGCCAAGTTATGGAATTAGCCCAGATGTCCTTTGGCGGAGTGATGGTTGGAGAAAGTGTGGCACATATACAAAATTGGATTGCATCCATCCATTATGAAGACTGTTACATTATTTGCAATGAAATGGATAGATCTAAAACTATATTAAGTGAACTAAGTCAGAGCCAGACACACAAAGGACCCATGTTCTGTCTCATATTTGGAAGCTAGAACTTTATTACAAGTTTACACAAAAATATTAACCAAAGCATGCTATTTGCGGAGGAGTATTTCAAAGGTGTAATTTCTTATGAAAGTGAACTTTTAATCCAACAAAATATATATCAGGAAACTATCACTTGGAAGATGTGAGGGGAAGTCAAAAGGAAGGAATAAAGAGAGTTATGGAGGAAGAGAGTGAAAGTATAATATTCAATGTAGATAGTATGAAACTAGGAAAAATTAAAGTGGGGTGAGCTTTGGAAGGGTGTGGAAAAGTTATATAAAGATCCATTATACTTAAAAAAACTGTTTTGTTGAATGGAAATTCCATTGTCCAAGTATTTATGATAATAAAAATATAATTAAAACAATGGAGACATCTGATCTTAAATTCTATTTCCATCTCTTTTAAAAAATAAAAGTTTTTGCTCTATAAATTGATCAGAGAGATGGATTTTGTGGCTAGCTAGATCATTGCACATCTGTCTCTCTCTTCTTCTTTCCCTTTCATGGTTCTCATAGGTAATATGATTGCTCCACAATTATCCTAATTTATTTTGCTTTTATATTTTTGGTTGCATGATTTCACTTTCTGCTCTGCCATTTCCCAACTGATTTACATAGAAGGCATTATTTCCTATTTTCTCATTCCTAGAGTCAGCTGCACATGAAGACACCACTGGTCCTCATTTTCAGTCTGTACCTTTGAATAAGGAGGAAAATTTTTCCTCTGCTCTCTGCCAATTCCTGATTCTCCAGTTAGAATAATTCAGAATAGTAAAAATGATAAAAGAGAAAATAAATAATAGTGAAAAAAACAGATGCAGAAAATTCACCGTATTTTTCTGACCAGTTCATCCAATGTGAACTATTGGGGAAATACATGTACACCTCATTCTCAAAGGCACTCAAAGTCTCTGGCTACACAATTCTGATGAAGATGAGGAACAAGATGAAAAAGTGAGAAATGATGTCAATTGCAAGAAAAATGGAGAAGGATTCAAGAAAATTTCTTCTTTGTTCTGCCCAAAATAATTGCCTTACTACAGTGCAGAGACTACATTGCAAAAAGGCCACTCATGTGAATACTAAGGATAACAATGTGTATACCCTTCATTGAGAAGCCTACAGTGGATACTTAGACATTGTCCATGACTTGGTGGCTCCAGGTAGATATTCATGTAATAATTGTGAATGGCTGGACACCCCTGTACAGTACTTATACATGGAATAATACCAGAGTGGCTTCTTTATTTCATAATGATGCAGATATCAACGGCCAAACTAAAGGCCTCTTGACCCCCTTGCATCTTGCTGCTGGGAATGGAAATAGCAAAGTTATGCTAGATCTCCTTCTGTTGAACCATTATATCAAACCAGGTCTGAAGCACAACTTGGAAGAAACTGCATTTGATATTGCCAAAAGAATAAGTATGTATCACTACCTCTTTGAAGTTGTGGAAGGCTGTACAAATTGTTCTCCAAAATCCTTATGGTTTGGTTAAGTTTTTTAAATTTCAAAATTGCCAGTCCATCCTATGTGTCCATACAAAATATTTTCACAATACAAAGCAACAGCAATATCTTACTTTAAAAATTCATGGATTGCATGGTATTCTTCCAAGTGAATTGCCTGACTTTGATGTCAAAATATATTCAAGTTATTTGTATACTATTGATTTCTGTAGAGTTTGTGATTTTTTAATAAGAAATAATTTTAACTTATCTGGTGAAATGAGTAGTACAGAAACTAAAGATATTTCTGATGCTTGTCTGAAAAAAAAGTATATTTTAAAATATTTAGTATTTTGTTTGTATAATATCCATAATCTATTTCATTCTCCCCTAGATATAGTACTTTGAATTCGACATGGTTTTATAATATATAGGTTCATTAATAAATATGTCCTTTCAGCTAACATTCCATATAGAAACAGTTTAAGATTCCTTTAATTCCTAGGTCCTTATAGAATTTTATTTCTTTGGGATAAAATGACAATATTATCTTATTTCAAAAGATTTATAAAGGTTATACTATGTAAAGGCCTTTCTGAAAAGGTGAAGATTGAATACACTGATGTCAAACTAACTTTTTCTCTATGAAATACATGTATTATTACACTTGTATATTTGTAATCAACTTTTTAATAACTGTTTTTCATTTCTTGTATCTGAAGAATGAAAAATATGGGATGCTTCACAAATTTTCATATCATTAACATAGCTCTTGTAATTCGGGTAGACGTGCTGCTGAAGCATGTAGTATCCGGTAATTTAAATAATTAATGATGCAATCTTTTTTTTTTTCTTTTTGGGTCCAGTCGTGGGGCCTGAACTCTGGGCCTGGGCGCTGTCCCTCAGCTCTTCAGCTCAAGGCTAGCACTCTACCACTTAAGCCACAGCGCCACTTCCGGCTTTTTTCTTTTTGCTTATGTGCTGCTGAGGAATCGAACCTAGGGCCTCATGCATGCAAGGCAAGCGCTCTATCACTGAGCCACCTTCCCAGCCCCTAATGATGCAATCTTAAGACAGGCATATATCCTTGGTTGCCTATTTGTAACAAGGAAACCTTATTGTTACCTAAATTGCTATTCATCTTATTTCTGTAAAAATTCTGTTTTTGTGGAAAAAAACTCATATTGTTTGTTCAATTGCTCACATTTACAATTTTTGTCAATAGCTATTTTAAGTCTTTTTCATTTGAAATTTGATCATACTTTGAAGCCTTTATAGCTAGGTCCAAAGGTGATGCCTTTTCAAGTACTTATTTATCAACTGATTTAGCTTTGTGGAGCTAGTGGATTCAAAATAAGCCTTGCTTAAGAGCTACTTCTAAACTTCTCCAGCTCTAAATGCCCCAAATGAGGTCTTACTGGCACAAATGTCTGCCTGACCCATTACCCTTGCTCCATGTAGGAACAGACCAACCAGAAGATCTTACCCTGACAGCATAGCTTGTCTTACTGGAGCAAAACTAATCTTAGTTACAAGGGATCATAGAGAGATGAACAGTTCTGACAGAACTGTTCAGACTAGAACGTATTTTTTCAAAATATAATTCTTTATTATCCCTACCATTTCAAAAGTAGCTAAAGCCAAAAAGGTGAAAGTTGTTCATATGCATGATTACCTACTGTCCTGGCCTGTCTACAATCCAACCAGGCCGAAACTTACACCACTGATTTTCTATCACCAAATATATTCCATAGCTCCAGGAGAAGTCCATATGTTTCTCCTCGTTATTAGGCCTTAAATTGGTAATGTTTTAATCACAGTGTTTCCTCTTGCTTCTAGGCTGTACATCTCCAAATGGTAAAGCTTTAGGTCTAATTCTACCAAACACTGAGGTAGAAGTAATGGAATAATATTTTAAAACAGTTTCCTTTGTTACCCTAACCAAAACAGAACAATGTAAAACATTTTCTTATATTATATATACTTATATATTTTATATTTATATGTGCTGATTTTATATTTCACACAGTGAATCTTATTGGAATTAATTGATAATTTGACAAATTACTTGATATTTATTCCAATAAATAGATTGGAGTATAAACCATCAGGATTAGAATATATATTAAAATATAAAAAGTATCAATATAATGTTTTCGGTATAAACCTGTGATACCTTCTAAGTGTTCTTGGTTTCTGAATTCACATGGTAAATAAAACAATGTTGTTTTCCTCTAATATATAAGGGATTTTACTGTGCTGCTCTGTTCATTGTTTTAATTCACTGGTCCCAAACTGTTTTTCTCCATATTTCTGAAGCATTCCTACTGATTATACACAAATATTGCTGATATGATATCTAAAAGGTATTATTCTTCTACAGGATCCACGGGTCCTAGGATCCCAGGTCCCAGTTATCTGCATCATCAGATAACTAGGGCAAGACTTCTTACCTAGGCTCATGCAACATGCCAACAGAAAGTAATTGAAGACCCATCTTAATTTATCATTTCCTATATTTCAGGGCCCCAATTCCTCGAAATGCAGGAATTAGCAGTAAGCATTTGGGAAATGCAAGGCATCTTAAAATGCAAGATGAAATCACAAAATGTGAAAGTACAGTAATTCAAACTTTCAATTTTCAGATGACCATCCCATATAAGTGAACAAGACCACAAATGTCACAAGATTATTTGTAATACCCCTCTCCTAATGATTAATGAATGATTTCAGTCCAGCATCATCAGGCCAAAAACTAGTTCCTGGAACTATAGATCCATAATTGGTCTACCAAGGCTAGGAAAACTTGACATAGAGGTCAAATATAATTCAGAAAAACATTAATTGAGAAGATCCTTAGTGCTTCAAAACACTGGTACTTCAGTAAACCTTGGTTCTGTAGTATAAAAATGTTGTCATTCTCAAACAAATGATAACCTACATTTAATCTCCTGAAAGTGTATTCCTTTTCAAATAAACTTTTTAAAATCACATTTGCCAAAATAACACTTTACAAGTAGATAATATTTAGTGACGTTACAAGTTTTTCAAGTGTAGGGAGCAAGTTACAATAGGGTTGATTTATTTACCCAGCACTAATGCCAAACAGGTTAAACCATTCATTAAAGTGTAGAAATAGTACCCCCCACCATTTGTGTTTTTCAGTAGGTGCCTCTAAAATTTGTTAAATAGATCAGCCTCCCATATTTCAAACCAAAACATTAGCTAACAAAGTAAATTTCATCACATAATAAATACATTTAAAAAAGTCATGAATTGTTGCCTTATCATATGGTGTTTTATGTTTTCGCTCTCTGTCGAACATAGTAAGAAATATGACTTTAAGTCTTGAATATGGGTACTCATCAGAGATTTGACAAACATAAAATCTGTCTTCTATTTCTATCATATTCCTCTACAGTAGTAAATTTTAGTTTTCTTCTTTTCCAAAAACTTATAGGTAATAGAAAATATTATCCCATGTAAAATAAAATAATCAAAAACCATTGTACAATACCATCTATAAAACTGGTAGTTAGGAATACATTCTAAGCCATTTTTAAACTTTCTTGTTGACTACAGATTAATCTTCCAAATGGAGGGGATTAAAATCATGTCTAGATGCTTTATGTCTCCACTCTTACAAATTGTTACTTCAGATAAATAAATTATGGAAATATAAGCTGACATCAGTTCAAGTATATGCAGGATATAAACTTCATGGAATGTATATAAACCTTTCAAAGTACTAGCAGACAAGTTTATCAGAATGACTATCAGGAAGTTGAAACCAGAAAGGAATAATAGTAAAGACATAGAATTAATGAAAATGGAACAAGAAGCAAATACAGCTAGAATACTCAATGTACACATGTGACAAAGAACGTGGTAAATCGGAAATAAATCTTGTAGAAGGGGTTGGTTGAGAATGATAGAAGGAGTGACTCTGATCAAGGATCATTGGACAATTAGAAGGACATATTTAATTATAACACATTTGCACAACCTTTTGAAATTCAGTGAAAAGAAAACACAACAAAAAAAACACACAAAAAGCACAACCACACAGCAAACTTTATAGAGTATAATTATGACCTCTGAAAATTTTAAATAGTTAATGAAGGACAATCTTGGGAAAAACATACAAAGCTGTTTAAAGTAGGCAGTTTAGGGTAGAGGAGGATTTTTAACAGATTTAAATAGATTGTCTAAGGTTATAAATCACCTACATCTGCTGCAAATATTTTCTTCTGCGAATTCTCTTGGCCTGAACTGGATACTCCAGTCCTGAGCCACACTTGATAGCTTGTGAAGATAAAAAGGAAGAAACAAGATCAAGAACCCATTACTCCACTGGAGAGAAAACAGTCCTCTATGTTTTCTCTCATTTCTCTTGACTACTTTTATTCATAATTTTAAGTCAAGTGATTTTGAATTATATTTTTTCCTTCTTTGTTCTGGCAAAGTAATTGTTCAAAGTAATTTACTAAATATTATTTGCCATTTTTTTCTATCATGCTGTTTACTTGTCCAAGTGAGTCCATTAAACTTCCCCCTTTCATTTGGTTGCCACGGAAACCCAGCATCAATGTTAATGAGGACAATCTTTAATGTAAAACTTTGTCTCCAAAATACCAGTCCAAGAAGCTGTGATCACAAATATTTAGCTTTACTTTTTTTCTTTTTTCTTTTACCTTGAAAGTCTTCTTGTCTCTAAAGTGCCCTCAAAAATGGGTACTCCACCACTTTTTGGTTCCATCACTTCTAATCTCAAAGATATACTCTGCTAACAAGATGCTTAGAGGAAACCGAAGAATACTTCACTTTTATCTTCTCTCTAAGACTTTCTTTAGATACCATATCAGGATCAATGAAGTTATTCTTTCCAAAATTATTTCAATAGATTATCTTTCTCTTGGTCTTGCATTTGTTCAGAAAGATGTATGGAAAAGAATAGAGCTAAATCATCAATACCTTGGATGACAGTGTCTTTTACAAAAGGACAATGCTCCTATGTCCTATTTCTCTGTCCTCCTCTTAGCTCTTGCCTGATTTCCAACTAATCACAGATTCTTGGCTTCAAGTCTAGTGAAGGTGAAGGACTATAAGTCCTTCCCCACTGCTACATCTTCATGGTTTCCCTTTTAAAAACTCTTTTATTTGAATGTAGAATTTATTTTCATGTCTTCATTCAATCCGTTCTAAATTGTAGTGAGCTAAATAGGCTCAGAAAAATCACTTTAGGTAGCAAAAATATTAAGACAATATATCAAAAATTTGGCTTCCCTCCACTGCTGAAGCCAATAGGCTTAGCTAGGGATTCTAAGAACACGTTTTCTTGCCTTTTCAATTTGCTCAATTCGTTTCTGATCCAAAAACTTTTTGGCTTATGTAATAAGAGAAGTCTTAACTATCTCATGTTAATAAGGATATTATATATATTTTTTTAATTTAATTTAATTTTATTTGTGAACATACTGTACAGAGGAGTTACAGTTACATGGGCAGGATAATGCGTACATTTCTTACCAAGCATTGCAGCGTCCTCCTTTGTTTACCCTTCACATCCCTTCCCAGCCTCCCCCCTCCCCCCCAATCCCAATCCTTCTCCTTCCCCCCGTTCACCCCCTTCCCCCCCCCCCCGGCACCAAGGTTGTGTTTTTGAGCTACTAAGAAATGTGAAATCATTGGTTTCAAGTATCCAGTCAGGTTTTTCTCTGTAGTTCAGTGCTTCACATGCAAAGACATTGTAGAAAGTATTACAAACAGAAAAGTGTAAACCTAATACCTACTTTCATTGTTGAGGGCACTTTCTCCCTAAGTATTTTGACCCAAATTATCTTTTTCAGAGAATTACTGTTTGGTAATTAAAGTCAATTCACAAATTTTGCTGTCTTTTTTTAAGAACGTTGAATTTACATTCCACTACAACCTTGTTTCACATAGTGAGTAGATTTCCTGGGTAAGGACAATTCTCAAGGGAACCTACAGGATTTATAGCAAGGTTTCTGAGGTTTGTTTGTTTAGTGTGAAAATGAGTCATCTTCACCCATTTTGCTCCCTCTCGGCTAAGTCTCCATTGATTACTTTGCATGAAAGCCTATTTTCCTAAGCAACTTTAAATTTTCTTAATAGGCTAAGTTTTTAAAAAAGTTTGAACAAATTAAAATTTACCTGTCATAATTTTGGGGGGGGGGTCCAGTCGTGGGGCTTGAACTCTGGGCTTGGGCTCTGTCCCTCAGCTCTTCAGCTCAAGGCTAGCGCTCTACCACCTGAGCCACAGAGCCACTTCCGGCTTTTTTTTCTTTTTGCTTATGTGGTGCTGAGGAATCGAACCCAGGGCCTCAGGCATGCAAGGCAAGCACTCGACCACTGAGCCGCCTTCCTAGCCCTACCTGTCATAATTTTAAAACTCTTTTGAAATTCCTTTATTAGAACCGTGAATTCATCAATCCTAACTCCACCTTTGTCATCAAAAACAGTTAACATGTCGTTTTCATGATATAGTGTCCGTGAAACATTTTCCAGTGAAATTATTTTCCAGTGGCTTTGTTGTACATATATATAACCTTATAAGCTGATGCTAAGCAAAATGAACTCCAAGATATGGAAATAGAGAGTATTATTTGCAGTTGTTGTTTTTAATGTACTATGTGATTTCTATTTTCTTTTGGGGTGTTCCCCTAAGCTTTATTCCCTGCTGTATTTGATTTTGATAACCTGTGTATTGTGTATATATTTACCTTAATTAGGGAAGGGAAGAGGAACAACAAAATGGTGGGACAAAGGACAAAGTCAAACCAATGCAATAGCAATACTCACAAGACAATATGTTGGAAATGTACATTACAACTTGTGAGGGATATTGGGGTGAAGGAAAACTGTGAAGAAAATGAGGGAGGGAGTAACAAGTTTGAAAAGTTATGTATTCTCTACCTTAAAATTACTGTAACCCCACTGTACATCACTTTGACAATAAAATTAAATTTAAAAAATAAGCTGCATGAAATACAATTTCACTGTCTTGGTATAGTACATATTATTCTTTATGTAGTAACTTTTTAAAAATCCATAGTGTTTGGTGTCTAATTTGACTTAATTACCCCTTTTTAATCAGAGGACCATCAACTTGAATGCTATCCAACTAGACAATATTTTCACAATATACTTACCAATATTTTGAAAAAAGAATAAATATAGTACTTTCTCATACTAAAAGCGAAAACAGTGTAATTCTATGGAAACCAATAACTTTTAAATGTAAATAAATTGTTAAGAAGACAGAATATATGTGTTAGTCAACATTCCAATGACTAGTAACTACTCATTTTCAAATGCGGAAGATTGCATACCTGAGAGATTCAAAACAATACAAGCTTGCATGTTATTTAATTCTGCAATAGATGCATTTTCCAATGGGGTGTTACAGATTGAGAGTCAACAGAAAAATAACCACATGTTGGTAGAGGATAAAACTGTGCAGCATCGGTAATAATTAATTCTTCAAGAGTAAGCAATTGTTTATCACAATAAGCTCTTATTTTTATGACCACCAATACCAATATTTATGATATAGAGTCATCCTAGCACAAAATTTTCCAACTTTTAGGGTGCACCTCAAACTTCCCTTAATTTATATCATGAATAGCTTATCTCTATTGTGAAAAAATACAACTCTGCTAATGTGATGCCATACATGTTCTGATAAGAAAAACACAATAAACTGTGTTGCATCATTTCCTCCCCACTGGTATTCTTGAGATCGGAACACTTGCAAATATTATTTATATTTATAATTTTTTAGCTATCATATATATTCTGGATGCTAAGATCAGAAGATTACAGTTGAAAGCCCACCCAGGCAAGAAGATTCCCTAGATTCTTATCTCCAATAAACTTCTCAGCAAAAGCCAGATGCAAGTGACAGTGAGGTTGAAGTGTTAGGGCAAGAGCCTTGAGCATAAACAGGCTCAGAGACAGTGTCCAGGCCCAGAGTAAAAGCCCTAGGATAAACCAATAAAACAAAAACAAAAACAAACCCCAAACCTAACATTTTTCTCAGTGTATACAGTAGCAAATAATTAAGGAAATTGCTTCCTGTGTTACATACATGTAGAAGAAAAAAGATGTCACACGATTATTCTCTTCATACCATTTTATACCAAACACTCCAAAAATTGCTCTTATTCTAAATTTATAAATTCATATCATCAATTTGTTGGCAGCTGTCTACAACAGTCACATTATCATTTTATACATGAACTGTTGGAATTATCTATTAGCTAAGTTCTAATTATAACTCTCTTGAAAGAATATTCTAGGCACATAGAATGCAAAATCATTTGTGAATGTCAATTAAACCCTCCACATAAAAAGAATTTTGTAGAAACCTATAGAATATAAAATTACAAACAAAACCAAAATATTTATTTTAAATCTAAATTCTAATTTAGCAAGATCTTCAAAACCCTACATTAGACGAACTTTGCTATTTTTCCAGGCTTAAGCTTTTGTAATTCTTCATCATTTCTTTGGGATACAACAGAATGATGATAACTTACTTTTTCAAATTTTGGATGGGAATCATGAATCATTTTGCATCTAGGAGCATTCTTTAATGAAGAGAGAATTTAAAACACAAGTAAGGATTAAGTATGAGTTGCATTTCAACAGGAAATTTGACTTCTCAAAACATAATGACAAAATTCCTTTCTTGTTTGTTTTGTTTTATTAAGACAAAATTATACACCTTGGTCCAGGGAAGGTATCACTATGTAATTCCATTCTCTAATCTCCTGTCTTAATCTCAGTGCTAGAATTATAGGCTTGTATGACATTGCCCTGCCATAGTTTCTTGTTTTATTTAATCTAGATACAGACTACCAATTTTGAACTTCTTCAGTAATATTATACACCAGAGTGACTGCTTAGACTATATCTACTATTTTCAAAGATGTTCTAACATTTGATACAGGATATGAACATTTTCAGATGCACCTGCCGGATCTCTGATTCATTCCTCCGTGGATCCCATCCCTTTAATAATGATTATTGACTCTCTTACTATTTCTGATCCCTACCAATGTAATATTCTCAAACTTATTTGAAGGAAGTTCATTTGAGGACTTTCTAATATTAAAGATTATCACTTGATAGTCTTATTCAGCACATATATTTATTGTTTTCTAACTTTTCTATACATTCTGAGAGTTGTTTCATTTGTATATTTGTGTGTGCACATATAAGTGCCTCTGGGTGTATGTATATGTTTGTATGTATATAGGCAAAAGCATCAAGCTCTTATTCAGCAATCTTGCTCATGACTGGTATTCCATCACTTGAGTCATTGTTCCAATCCAGATTTTGACTGCTTAATTTTATATACTGTTGCAAAGAGTGTTCTTCCCAGGCTGGATGCAAATTGAACTTCCCAGACTCCTTTACATTCTTAGGTTTTGTTTCTCCAGGAGTATCAACTTTTAAACTACAAACATTTTTTGAGGGTAATGTCTAAGCTGTCGCCCAGATTTTTAACTCAAGAATTCTTTCTTTTTTTTTTTTTGGTGGGGGGTCCAGTCATGGCACCTGAACTCTGGGCCTGGGCTCTGTCCCTCAGCTCTTCAGCTCAAGGCTAGCACTCTACCACTTGAGTCACAGCGCCAATTTCGGCTTTTTTCATTTTTGCTTAAGTGGTGCTGAGGAATCGAACCAAAGGCCTCATGCATGCAAAGCAAGCGCTCTACCACTGAGCCACCTCCCCAGCCCCTCACTAAAGAATTCTTATAAAGATAGATGAACACACACATTACATATTTTGAGTGTACACTGTTAGGAATGTGATCATAAGCTGGGTCATGGTGATATATTAGGATTGAGGTTCAAAGTCAGCCCAGGTAGGAAAGGCCCAGAGACTCTTTTCTCGAATTAACTAAAAGTAAATTGGAAATGGCACTGTGTATCAAGTGGTAGAGCATTAGCGTGAGCTGAATAGCAGAGAGACAGCTCACAGGCCCAGAGATCAAGTGCCAAGACCACCGCCAACAAATATATATATGTGTGTGTGTGTGTGTGTGTGTGTGTGTGTGTGTGTGTGTCTCTGTGTGTGTGTGTGTGTGTCTGTGTGTATGTGTGGGTGTGTGTAAAGAAAAAAAAGAAATGTGATCTTAGCCTCCAGTTCATTTCTAGCACAATCCCTGCTCTCACAAGGTGGACATTTTTCTAGTTAAATCCATGCTCTTATATCTGACTTGCATTGGAAACAGAATTATTCTTCCATTCTACTTTCTACAAAGTTGCATGATTAGCAAGCATGATTTAGAATGGGAGTGGCCTCATACTTCATATTCCACGTAGGAGTCTTGCTTTCTATATATCACTCCCATAAATCCACATACTGGACTTGGCTTTAATGTTTCAATGTTGCCTTATTTGTAGTCTTCTATATTGTATTGAACCTTTAGACTTAAACACAGAACTTCTCTTTCTCCTATTATTGCTATTGTTTCCCTTACTGTTAGCACATGTATACTTGGGAAATAATGAACAGCACGTACACTCACAAAATAAATGTTCTGAGAACCTTCTTCCCATTTAAAATTCGCCTTAATTTACAGAGAACTTATAAAGTTTGAGTTCAATGTACTCGTGTATAATGTATTTATAAGCAATATAAATTTCATATTTTCTCTTTAATAAGATGTCTCTGAAACACGTGTTACCTCAGGTCCATAGGTGTTATAGTGTTATTGCAATGAAGCCAGAAAACATTCATTACACCTCAAGCAGCACCATCGATTGTTACTGGAAGTAACTGTTACTGGATGTAGAAACTGACCCCAGGAGAAGAATGGAACATAGAGGAAAAACAAATTCCAAGTTATCTTGTGCTTTCCTTTTTACTGTACAAGGAAAGTATCCCAAACCTTGAAGGAAACTCTATCCCTGGCTTTTTTGAGTGTGTTCTTTACTCATAAATTTTTTCTCTAAACTTCTAGTTCATAGTGTTACAAAAAGAAATAATGTACCATTTGAAGGCCGGAATAGAACAAAAGGAAATAACGTTGTTTTAAAAGTGTTCTCCTGCAAAGGAACAAAGACATGGAGGTTTTAAAGTGTCTTATGGGTGGATATTTCAGGAGTCAGTTATCAATTCCTGTGGTCTGGTCCTGAGATCTCCAGAGCAATAAGGATTCCAAAAATCAGGATCCAGTCAATATGATCAGCAAAAGAAGCCTCTTCTCTGATCAGTACAACTTTAAGGAGGGTCCCAAAGAAATATCTGGGATTTTTCTTTGCTTGTTTGTTTAGTTTGTGCTGGTTCTGGGTCTTGAACCCAGAGGCTGGATCCTGTCCCTGAACAGTTGTCTTTCCTGCCCACCTGCCCCCAAAGCTAGTACTCTACTGCTTGAGCCAAAACTCCACTTCTGGTTTTTTGGTATTCAATTTGCGATAAGAGTTTGACAGACTCTCCTGCCTGGTTTGGCTTTGAATTAAGATAGTAAGAAAGCTAAGTGACATCAACTGTGTAGACTTCTCTTTTGAAACAAAAAATATTAGATGAAGTTTTCTGTAAAGCTAGTATTTGACAATTTATAAAGGAAGAGAATATGTCTAGCAAAGAAGCCATAACTTAAATAACTCAGCAAAAGTAGGTGCACTGAATCATTTTGAAATTATTTTTTCTGCTTGGGAAGATTATTGATCTTGTCCTTCCTTTTGGGGAAACTTAAGTTAATATTTGCACTTTTTGTTGGTTGTGGGGATTGAACTCTGATCCTGGGCACACTCCCTTAGCTCTTCAGCTCAAGTCGAGAGCTCTACCGCTTAAGCTACAACATCACTTCCGGGTTTCTGGCGGTTAACTGAAGATAAGGGTCTCATGGACATTCCTGACCAGGCTGACTTTGAACCACAATCCTCTGGTCTCCTGATCCACCAGCACCCAGCTCATATTTGCGTTTATGTGCACTGAATGACACTATGTAGACAAATAATGGAAATTTGAATCAAATGATGGCATTGCAACTTTTCAGAAAATTTGAAGTAACAATAAATATGTCCTCCTTTTCCACATTGTTTCATTAATGACTCATGAGCTAGGGGACCCTTACATTAGCGTTCTCTGCCATCTGTGTAGGTGTATTTAGTATCAGGAAATGTTCATAGAGAAATATAGAAAGACTGAGATTTTTAGAAAGCAAACTAGTTAAAGTAAGAAAAAGCAGCACAGAAGGAGATACATTTATTAGGCAGAGATTAAGAAGTAGCCTAAGAGATTGAGAATGTTAAAGGTAATGAGGAATAAGACTAGTTGATAACTATTTGTTCAATAACCAAAAATGGTTCTCTAAAACTGTTTCTGGTATACCTTAGTTACTATCATTTATTACTTAACTCTGGAGTTATTCCTTCTCTTCTGTCACAACTGTTAATTTGCCTCTGCCGTTTTGGTGCCATGAATAACCAAAAAGATTTCCAAATCTCACTTAGACTACCCTTCTCATTGTGATTAGCAGAGACCGTTCAAAAACCTGGAATTTTTGAATTTCCAGAATTAATCTTCACCTGACATCTAAGCACATGCAAGACATTAATTGCTGTGACCCAATGAATAAAACTTTTTTTCAACACAATATCCAAATATAAGTAAAAGTACATGAATTAGGGACTATTGTTAGGTGTCAGTATGGCAGGAGCAATTATATATTCCAAGTATGGGTTCTTTATTTTGCATTTACAAACTAAATGTTTTTTGGTTTTGTTTTGGTTTGGGTTTTTTTTTTTTTTTGCGTTTTTCTCAAGGCTATCACTGTACCACTTGAGCCACAGCACTATTTCCAGTGTTTTTCTGTTTATGTGGTACTGAGGACTTGAATTCAGGGTTTCATGCATGCTAGGCAATCACCATATCATGAAGCCACATTCCCAGATCCCTAAATGACTTTCTTAAGTTGACATTACATTTTCATTCAGCAAATATGTACCATAATATTGGCCTGGTGCTAGAAAATAATGTAGAAAAGAATACAATATAATAAATCCAGTAAGACTAGATGGAAAATGAACAACCCTCACAGTCTTGCAAGGGCACAGAGGGCTTACCTCATGGAGATGTATCAACACGATGAATGAGACAGCTCCTGACCCACAGCCCACCTCCAGAATGAGTGCGCCATCTTGGGTTCCAGCCACCTGGGGACGTTGGCCCACCTCCTACAGCACCTGTTCTACCAGCTCCTGAGAACGACAGTGAGAGAGAGAGAGAGACAGAGACAGAGACAGAGAATCAGAATTACACATAAATTGGGTGCCAGTGGCATAATACTCTAATCCTAACTACACTGGAGGCTGAGATATGAGGATCATGGTTCATAGACAGCCAAGGCAGGAACATCTGTGAGAATCTTATCTCCAAAGAACCACCAGAAAAGTGGAAGGGGCACTGTGGGCTCAAGTGATAAAGCGGTAGCCTTGAGCTGAGGAGCTCAGGAACAGTGCCCAATCCTAGAATTCAAGAACCACGACTGAAAGAAGTGGACTTCCCACCACAAGAAGTGGACTGAATAGCACCCATTGTCCTAGGGAGCATGGTAGAGAAGTCAGGCCGAGCTTCCTGTGAACTTGAGGTCATAAGTAGGTCACCTGGCTTATCTGTCCCTCGGTTTCCCCAGCTGTAAAACTGAACAAAGTGAAGGATCTCCGTCCTCATTGGGATAGGGTAATAATGAAAGAGAGCCATGTTTCGGTTCATAATCCCACACCTGTTGCATGATTAATAACAGGCCCCATCTGAGCCCTTTCTTGTATCTTCCTGTCATATGCTCACAGAATTGCCAACACCTTATCTGAAGGCCACTCCCTCTCTGTCTAGCCATTTTCCAGAGATCTGTCTGTATAAATCCCTTGTTTCCTCACAACTGTCCTGTGAGGAGACTGAGGTGCAATGGTTGAAGCGCTACCAAGAGCTTCAGGTGTGGTCAAGAATCCGCTGCTATGGACTGAGTTTGGGATAATCCATCTTAACTGATGACTGAGCATGACACCACATGTCTACCATCCCAACTACAGAGGACCAAGCCTGGAGGAGCATACCTTTCACAGGAGGACAGCGATCCAGCCCAGCCTGAGAACATTTTTAGTTTCTATCTCAGAAATCCTCAAGACAGAAAGGTGGCTCATCAAAGCCAGGGAGAGGAAACAAACAGGGGGGTCCTGTTGCCCCCAGACGGGTGTTTGACCCAGGGAAGGTTGTTGTTGGGGTGGAAACTCACCTGTGCTGCTGGGAGAAGCTGTTGGCAGCTGCTCCAATTGGGGCAGCATCGATGGCAGCAGCATTGTGGACACGTGGGCCCAGAGCAGAAGAATAGGGGCAGGGACCAGGTCAGGGTTTTTGGCCGGGCTGGCAGCATGACATTGCTTGAGGTTTGAAACCTGGCACTGTGTGAAGGAAAGGGAGTGGCCGGGTGGGGGTGGGAGCATCAATTTTCTACTATACTCCAAAGTCACCTTGAGTCTCTTCCTCACCTCTCAGCCACCCCTAACTTCCTCAACTGCTGGTAGTGGTGTAAACTAACAGAGGGAATCCCAGTGCTACCTGGCAGCATGGAATGTGGGCATGGCCACCATTCTTGTATCCCATTGGTCAGAAAGAAGCATGAAAAAATGGGGTTGTGGCCAGAATCCTGTGAAGCAAGCAGCATGGGCGGAGTCAAGATGACAGCAGTTCTCCGAGCCCTTTTCCCAGGGAATTCTCTCCAATTCAGTTGGAGCCAAGAGGGTGACCTGCTTTAACTGGATGGCTACACAGATTTTTTTGCAGTTCTGTATGTTGCCAGTCCCAGACGTTGAACTCAGGGTCTGGGCACAGTTCATGAGCTGCTTTTGCTCAAGGCTGGTCCTCTACACTAGAGCCACAAGGCTTTTGGCTTTGTTGGCATTGAAGTTTGACAAGGGTCTCAAGGATTTTCCTGCTTAGGGTGACTTTGACCATGATCCTACTATCACAGCCTTGTAAGTATCAAGGAGGACTGCTGAGAGCCACTGGTGCCTGCCTAATCATTGGTCTTGTTGACGTTCTTGGACAGACTGGTGAGTTCCCAATCCTCGGGTTGAGGTGGTGGGAGCTGGAGCCCACAATTCAAATCCTGGTCGTGCCACCTCCAAATGATAGGAGATCCTAAGAAACTTGTTCCTATCCATATGATTACAAATGTAATGTGATGCAAGTCATGATTGAATGAACAGTTCTTGAATGATTCTAGGATAAAATTATACACAATTATATTACACCACACTGATCGATTTTAGTTAATATTTTATTAAGCATTTAAGCAATCACATTCATCAAATGGAGGCATGATGAAATACCTAAGAATTGGGCCTCAATTACTATAAAGGTGACGTTTTTTTCTACCAGGACTGGGATTGGAACTCATAGTCTGGGTAATTCTGTTGCACTGTGGGAAGAGGAAGCTTGCCTCCTTAAAGTCAAGAAATTCAAGTCTGTTCCTTAGGCCTGAAATAGATCACCAGCACTAGAAAACACCCTATTCATGTACAATTTACATATATGTTTTATATTTTTATACATACGTTGACTCCATATTGCGTTCAGTGTAGTTATTTTATTTTTTGTTTTATTCATAAATTGACCATTTATTGTATTGACTATTATAGCACATAGAACATTGACTACATAGGATATAGGTCTACATATGTATTCCTCTTCATACCTGACATACAGAAGATTCACAGTAAAGGAAACCATTTGTCACCATCAGCTTCTTACTCCACGATTCATTGTTTGGGAGCACTGACATCTGAACTCATGCCCTACAAGGCCAAATTCATGAATGGGTGAGTGCAAACATGCCTTCCTGGAGCAAATTGAGGTGACAGGTTGTTCCCAGGACCTGAGAACGAGCCCCAGCAGTTAACCAAAGAACAGATTGACATGCAGATGGCAGTATGCTAATATATATATATATATATATATATATATATATATATATATGTTTATAGAGTGCCAGCGATGTCTATACATTATTCAGTTATTTAGACTATATTCCTACCAATTCCTGGGTATTTATTATGCGTCCATGTAATTAATGTTATTGTTTTCATCCTAAAATATTAATGAAAGAACTCAGTGTCCTGAAATTATTGTGTTCCTGTAAGTAATAATATTCTTTTAATGCTTCATAAATATTAAATAAAATCAATCAGCCTTCTGAAATGCTGCTGTTTAATTTTATAGGCTCATCATTCATGATCAACTCATTCAACTGGGACATTGACAAAATTCCAGTGTTATTCCTTTGGATGGGAACCAGTTTCTTAGTACCTCCTGCCATTGGTTGGTGTCAGTATGGGGATTCAAAATGAGGGCCTATGTTGCCACGTGGACCTATGGCTTCCCTGATAGTCTACCAGCCTTCAGCAATGCAAGGTGAAATACCCTTTGCAACAGTGTCATTCAGACCCAGAAGGGCCACTATGCAAAGGAAGAAAATCTAAAAGCCCACAATTTTTCTGTGCATGTTTTCCCTGCAACACGTGGGAGTCTAGGATCCCAGAAGCACCAGTGTGTCCAGTGGCTGCAACCCATCCTAGGGTGATCGAAGCTGAGGCAGAGTTGCCACGACCTGAGTTCAAGCCCCATGCTGAGAAAAACATTAGCTCCCTGTCTTGCAATTCACACAGTTTATTCTTACAGGCTTTGGATTTGAACTCAGGATCTGGGTAAATCTGCAGCAATGTGGATAAAGGGAAAGCTCACCTTTCATGAAGATAAAAAAAAAAGTCAGGCCTCTTCACTAGTCCTGAATTCAAGACCCAGCCCTGGAAAACATACTATATCTATATATTGTAAAGATAGAATTTATACTTACCTAAAGATGTTCAGTCCATACATGTTTGGTGTGGTTGTTCCTTGTATCTTTTGTTTTATTCATTTATTTGCACATTCTGTTTATTACATTGATGACAACCTATCAGAGAACATCTAGATTTGTAGAAATGTTCTCCATGATGCCTGGCCCCCAGGATTCTCAGAGAAAAGGAAAAAAAGTTTCACACTCTCCTTACTCCACAATCCACTTGTTGGTAGTGTTGGGATCTGAACTCAGGACAGAGCAAAACCAATTGGCCAATCAGTCAAGGTGATCATACGAACCTGTGAACAACTAAGGAGTGTGGCCAATCCCAGAATCTGACATTGATCCCCAGGGTGGTCAACGATAGTCAGAAATTCATAATTTAAACATAGGATCTATATTGACATACATGTGTGGTCAGCATCTTGTGTTCAGTGCAATTATTCTCCTTATTTTGTCTCTAATTCATGGAGGTATTGTGTATTTTAAAAAGCATGGTGACAGGTATAACAGTGCTGACATGGATGACCTTTTCCCAAGGTTACAGTGTTGTCTATGCATTCTCCATCATATTTGTGACCCAGGACTTTCACAGGAGAGGATAAAAGGCACAAAGACTGGCTTCTGACATCAGGATGAATCTTTCGTCAGTGTTGGGATTTTAGCTCAGGTCTGGGTAACTCTGTTGCATTGTGGGAAAAGGGGAAGCTCACCATCTTTGAAGAGTAGAATGTCAGGCCTGGTGCAGGGCCTGATTTGAAGCCCCAGCACTGGACAAAATAACAAGACCACCTTTTTAAAACATAGAATTTCTCTTTACCTACAGGTGTGGTATGCATCTTGCATTCAGTGTAGTTGTTCGTTCTATATTGTGTCTTATTCATGGATGTATTGTGTATGTTATTGCATATGGGGTGGCAGATATAACTGCTGACATGGATGGCAACCTATTCCTATGGCTAAGAGTTGCCTATATAGCATTCTCCATCCTCAATGAGACCCAGGACATTCACAGGACAGGAAAACCTGTGTCACCATAGGCTTCTCACATCAGAATGAATCTTTTGGTAGTGCAGGAATTTGAATTCAAAGCCTAGCAGGCCCAATTGGTGAATGGGTAATGGTGAGCACTAAGGAACAAGGCCATTCCTGGGACCTGAGATGGAGCCCTGGTGGGGGCCAATGTAGTCATAAATACATAAGTAAACAGTGGATATATATTTCCGAACATGGGTGAGAGGCATCTTGCGTTTGGTGTAGTCATTCTCTTTGTTTTGTGTTTTATTAATTGATGTATTGTGTATTTCCTTGAGATATAACTGTGGTGAACTGGATGACAACCTATTCCCATGAGTATAGAGTTGCGTATACATTCTCCTTCCTAGCTGAGCCCCAGAACTTGCACAGTACAGGAAAACAGGTGCAATGACTGCCTTCTTACATCAGGGTGAATTTTTGGCAATGCTGGGATTCGAACTTTGGGCCTAGGAGGCCCAACTGCCCAATGGGTCCACGTGATCACACCAGACTGTGAGCCACTAAAGGAGCTTGGCCATTCCCAGGAACTGAGATCGAGCCCCAGGTAGGCCAAAATAGTCCTCAATGATCATTGAAACATGGGATGTATATTCACATCCGTATGTGGACTGCATCGTGCATTGAGTGTAGTTACTCTCTTTATTTTGTATGTTATTCATGGATATATTGTGTATTTTCTTGAGTATATGATGACAGGTATAACATGGATAACAACTTATTCCCATGGCCACAGGGTGGCCCAAGCATTGTCCATCCTAGCTGAGATCCAGGACTTGCACAGGAAAAAAAATCAGGTGCAATAATTGACTTCTGACATCAAGATGAATCTTTTGGCAGGGAGGGAAATCTGAACTCGGGACCTAGCAGGACCAAGCGGCGAATGGGTCCACATGAGCACACCAGCCTTTGGAACCTGCTATTGAGCCTGCCCCACAGGGGAGAGCGGGGAGCACAACAGTCATCCATTCATATGCTGAAGGTAGTATGCAAATAAGTACACATTTGTATAGAGTAGGATATATGGTAACCTGTGGTGGAATCCAATCTGCGTGACTACTGATTCTTGGATCTTTCCTGATGCCTCCATTTCATGACTGTTATGATTATTTTCATGGTTCATCAACTTCTTTACAAATAATCGATAACCCATGAGTCTTGCCTATCATTTCCTACTTGCATCATGCACAAACTACTCATTCAAGGATGAGATAAATAACATTCCATGACTCTTCCCAGGCCAGAAAAGAGTACCTCAGGATCTCCTACCATTCCCTCCACATAGGGGGACTGAATTCAAGCCTCAGGCCTGGAAAAGATACTCCTTATATTATTTTTGGGGGGTCCACATGTGGGCCTAAACTATGAACCTGGGTGCTGTCCCTGAGCTCATCATCTCAAGGTTAGTGCTCTACCACTTGAGCCACAGTGCCACTGCCAGCTTTTTTTTCTGCTTATGTGGTACTGAGGAATCGAGCTTAGGGCTTCATGCATGCAAGGCAAGAGCTCTACCACTGAGCCACCTTCCCAGCCCTCCTTATATATATTTTAAAGATAGTATTTTTACTTCCTTACAGATGTTCAGTCCATATTGTGTTTGGTGTGATTATTTATTTTATTTCTTGTGTCATTCATTTATTTAGAATTTATTTTATTGACTCTGAGGACACCTATACCATTTATTACATTGTTTACATCCGGTCACATAACATCTAGATATTAGATGTCTTCTCCATAATGCCTGGCAGTGACAGAATCTGAACTTAGTGCCTAGCAGGGCCAATTCATGATTGGGTGAGTTTGAGCATGGCAGCCTCTAGCCAATGAAGATATCAGGTGGTTCCCAGGCTCTGAGATCGACCCCCAGGTGTGGCCAAAACAGCAATACATGGATAGGCATACAGAGGTATACAAATAAATATATATATTTGTAAAGAATTCCATAGCCGAGCTGGGAAGGTGGCTCAGTGGTAGAGCGCTGGCCTTGCATGCATGAGGCCCTGGGTTCGATTCCTCAGCACCACATAAACAAGAAGAAAAAAGCCAGAAGTGGCGCTGTGGCTCAAGTGGTAGAGCGCTAGCCTTGAGCTGAAGAGCTGAGGGATAGCGACCAGGCCCAGAGCTCAGGCCCCACGACCGGACCAAAAAAAACCAAAAAAACAAGAATTCCATAGCCGTCTATGGATGACAGAATGACACCCACTATGTTCCTACCAACTCTTAGGTATTTATTAAACCGCCATTGAAGTAATATTGTTCTTTTCATGCTTAATAAACTATTCATTAAGCTCAATCAGCATTTTAGGATTACTGCATCCAACTTTCGAGTAGACCGATGTATAAACTACTCTTTCAATCAGTATTCCTATGCATAGGAATGAGGCTCTTTTGATCTCCTGGGATTGCTGTCCGAACTGCGATTTCAACCCCGGGCCTATGTTGACAGGATGGCCTATGGCTTCACTGATAGCCCACCAGCCACCAGCAATGGCAGGTCAGGTCCACTTTGCAGCTTTGTCATTCAGACCCAGGATGGTCACTGTCCAAAGGAAAAAAATCGTAAAACCCCAGCTCTCTGCAGCTTATCACTTTTTGTGCTTTCCAACGGTTTTTTCTTCCTTAAAGCCCTCTTGGCCCAGGATCCCAGGATTGGCTATGGGTCCAGAGACTGCGTCCCAGCAAAGGGAGATTCAAGCTGAATTAGAATTTCCACGACCTGTGTTCAAGCCCCATGGTTGGCCAAAATCTATCTATCTATCTATCTATCTATCTATCTATCTATCTATCTATCTATCTATCTATCTATCTATCTATGTATAATTATTTAACTAAATTAAAAAAAAATAAAGCTCACTGGTTTGGAATTTCTGCAAGTTTTCGTTTCTAGCCTAGGATTTGAACTCCGGGTCTTGGTAAATCTGTAGCAATGTGAGCGAAGTGTTGCCATTACTTGAGTTCAAACCCCGTGCCATCCAAAAATGAAAAACTATGTCACTGACCTCAGCAGGGGGAGGTAGTGGTGGAGACGGGAGGGAAGGGATGGTAGGGGGAAAACACAGGAGGATTAAACAATGCTCAATAGGAAATGTACTCATTACCTTGCTCCTGGAACTGTAACCCCTCTGTAGAACATTTTTACAATAAAAAACATACAAAAAAAGAGAGAAACAATGCTGTTCTCAGAGAAGCACTTTGGAAGTAAGGGAAGGATGTTTGAATAGCTGTACAAAATTCTACACTGATTTTTTTAATGTTCAGTATAGAACTGAATAATCATAACTGCTTCCATCAAAAAAATTAAGTCACTTTCTAGGAACTGGGGCCAGTATTTCTGCCATTGCCAGTTTTTGAGCTCACCATCCAGGTAACTCTTTTGTACCATGGGTGAAAGCGAAGACCATTTTCCTTGAGGAAAAGAAATTCAGGATAGATCCACCTGCATCCTTAAAGGACTTGTTTTTCCCCATCTCCTCCACAACTTATATTGACATCAAATATAGTGAAAGCAGGGGTTATACTGTGGGGGAGGGACATACAAAGCAACAAAGAGATAATCTTATAAATGCGTTAGAAACAAATGCATGAAAGAAAAAAAGCATTAAAATAGATATCTAAGGGTTCATTTTCCTAACATCACATTATCTGAATTTTTCGCTTGACTTATCAATATACTAGATATTGCAAATAAGGGAAACCATGGGACCTATGTTTCTATGGGCCTGGCTTACTTCACTTAATATAATTTTTTCCAAGTTTTTCAAATTCCTAACAAATGGGGTAATGTCATTCTTTCTGATGGAGGCATAGAATTCCATTGTGTATATACACCACATTTTCTTGATCCATTCATCTACTGAGGGGCGTCTGGGTTGGTTCCATATTTGTCATGTCGAAAACGAGCTTTACAACGTTGGTGAGGGGTGGGGGGAAGGGGGAGGATTGGGTGGGGGGTGGGGGGGAGGCTGGGAAGAGATGTGAAGTGTAAACAAAGGAGGAGGCTGCAATGCTTGATAAGAAATGTACGCATTATCCTGCCCATGTAATTGTAACCCCTCTGTAGAGTATGTTCACACAAAAAAAATAAAACTAAATTAAAAAAAAAAAGAAATTAAGGATAGAGTGCCCAGGCCCTCAATGATGGCCCTGCAATGGAAGAAATATTTCTATAAATATGTAATACATGATGTATACTTATATATGTATGTTGATTTCATATTATAAATTTTATTATTGATTTTGTATTTTATTTTTCTTTGATTCATTTATTGATTATTGTATTTAGTATTATTATACACATAATATTATATTTTGCACATCTATTATAAAATTATACACAATAATTTAAGACATTGACTCATTTTTCATTAACATTATATTAAGTGTTGAAACATGATACATAATTAAATGGAAATATTTGTCACAGTATTCACATGTTTAGAGTCTATCCCAAGTATGAGCTTTGAGTTCAAGCACCAATATTGGCAAAAAAAATTGAGCCTGGTGAGACATATTCTTCTGGGACTCAGAGGAGGGCCAAGGTTATAGGCAAGAGATAGGGTAGAGGGCAGTGCTAGTGGCTCACCCCTGTAAGCCACTCAGGAGGAAGAGATCTAAGGATCCTAATTGCAAGCAGAAAAGTCAATTTAAGAAACTTTTCTCCAATTAAACACACAAAAAGCCAGAAGAATAGCTGTGGTTCAAGTTGTACAGTGCTAGCCTGCAGCACAAAACCTCAGGGATAGGATAGCATCCATGCCCTGAATTCAAACCCCAGGACTGGCACACACACACACACACACACACACACACACACGCGCGCACACACACACACACACACACACACACACACACACCAATATAGAGCATTTGCCAGTCAGCCTACACAAATTCCATTTCTAGAAACTCAATATTAAAAAATAAATAAAGATGGAGAAGGGAAGGAAAGACTTGCTCCAGGAAGTGATATACCCAGTGCCAAAATTCCACAGTAGTTCGCATATGTGGGTACAAGACAGAGAGCCTCTGGAAGAAAGTATAGCATGGGCAAAGGTCCTGAGGTGTGCTGTAGTGCAGGTGGTGTGAATGGTATGAAGGTTTTATGGCTTCAGAAAAGTCTGGCAGGATATTCAAGGCTGGGTCAGCGTTGACTTGAGTCACAGGGCAGAGGGTGGGGTCCCAGAATAGCGCCCAGGGGGAAGATTAGCTTTTCTTTTCGCCAGGGACCCAAAGCCATTTCCTGTGGCTTGAAACCTGTTTTCACAACTCCTGACCCTCAGGCCTCCTTTGCATGGAGGAGTCAGGGCAAACGCAGAGAAAAACTCTTGCTTTAGAAAAGCTTCTAGCCCAATGCCACCAGTGGCTCAACCCCTGTAAATCCTAGCTACTCAGGAGACTCAGATATAGATCGAGGGTCAAGCCAGCTCAGGAGAGGAAAGTTAATGAGACTTTTCTTGCCAATTAACTACCAAAATCCAGAAATGGAGCTGTGGCTCAAGTGGTAAAGTGGTAACCTTGAAGGAAAAAGTTTAGAGACCAGAGCCAAGACCCTGAGTTCAAGCCCCAATACTAGCACAGGAAAATTAAAGAAAAGATTTCAGGAGCTCCTAGTCCACTGTGGTGTAAGGCCAGATCATCGAGGCACAGGTGGCTCAGCCTGTCCTCATAGCTCCTCAGGAGGCTGAGATGTGAGGATTACTATTCAAAGCCAGCCAAGGCAGGAAAGTCTGGGAGACTCAGATCTCCAAGGAACCTACAGAAAACCGGAAGTTGCTCTGTGGCTCAAGTGGTAAGGTGAAGAGCTGGGGGACAGAGCCCAGGCCCAGAGTTCAAGCCCCATGACCAACACCTGGCCTGCTTAGACCTTACTCTGTAGCTCTAGGCAGCGTTCTTTGCAGTGGGCCCCTGAGGGTCCCCTAATGTCTAGGTGTCCTACAAGTCTTGATAGAAGCCTGTTTGGAGGCCATTGCCTACAGAGCAGGCCACAGTATCAGAAAAGTATCAAGCTGTGGGGCAGGAAGTTCATCAGAATGGCATACAGATGGGTGCAATGTGGATCAGAGCAGTAAGTCACTGTCTCAGACCACAGTTCTGGGCCAGGAGGGGCAGGAGCTGTAAGATGTCATACCAGATAATGCCCAGTCACATGAGTATCACAAGAGTGCAAATTTTTCAGTCAGACCTTGGGCAGGTGTTGAGTTGGGCTCATGAAAATTTTGTAGGCTCAGGAATCCACAGCCAACTGGCTGCTGCTTGTAGCAGTCACTATCCCAGGAGTTCGAGGGCTCGGTGCCCTGCTTTCCTCACCAGTGCTTGGGGAAGGGGGGCAGTTGAAGGTCTGCAATCATGGGCCGACAACCAAGGAGGAACCCTAGTGTCCTTCCCTTGATCCTGTAGCCCCATGTTGAGATCGAAGGGCAGGTTCCATGGAACTTAATGACATGGCCCAAACCCCTCAGTCCAAGAAGGACTTAGGGAGAAACCACTTGATCTGGCTTGAGAGTTTACTGTGACTATGACTCAGGACTGCCCCCCAGTTGTAGCTCAGCTCATCCAAGTCAAAACTAATGCCCCAGAACATTGAGGTACTATACCAGTCTCTCATCCCCCAGTTCCCTGGGCCTGGAATCTAAAGTATATGCCTCTGTATTCTGCGAATCCAGAATTGTCTAGAAGGACCTGAGAGGCCCAGCTGTTCCCAGAAGATAGATTTGCCTACGATAAGGTATGTTGACATTTCCTAGACATCGAACAATACATCCAAGCCACTGTGGACTCACCTCTCATGTAGCCCCAGATTATCCTTTTATGGGGAGCCTTCAGTCAGCTATCAAGGTCGAGTTGGCCAGAGCCACTTGCAACCACCCTTCCCCCACACCACTACCAGCATGCTGGGTAATGCAGCCAGGGTCCTAGCTGAGAAAAAGACAGGACACAGCATGAGTCACCCTCGCCACCAGAGGCAGGAGAGACCTACAATCCCCTGGATGTGCTGGGAAACAAGACCCTATGGATTTCAGCCTCCCGAGTAGCCAGGATGACAGGCGTGAGCCATCAGCGCATGGCCTATGGTGTCTCATTCTTTACAATTCCCAACTAGTCTTCCTCTAGACACTACCACCTAGACCCTCCTCTACCTCCCTCAGGGACAGCAAAGGGAGGCTCAGAATCTGGGGAGGGCCATGGGCATTAAAGGGCCCCCTTCACATCACTACTCCTTTCTAAGCTCCCATCCGCTTCCTCTGGATGGCCTGGTTGTCGGGGGCATATCAGACCCACTAGGACTTCTTAGGCCTGCCCTGTATCCCCTGCCACATCCAACTGGTACCTGAGAATTTCTGGGGCAAGCTGCTCCATGTCCCAGTGGAAGACGTTGGAAGGTTGCTGATAACTGGGTCCAGGGGTGCCTAGGGCAAAAGGAGTGTCCAGATCCTCTTTGTCAAAGAAGGAGACACAAAGCGTGGATGGATCTACTAAGAGCTACAGGGCACAGCCATCCACCTGTCACCCAGGTCCCTTGGAGTGCATTTTTACGTTGACAATGCTGGGGCTTGAACTTGGTGTCCAGGCGCTATCCCTGAGCTTCTTTTGCTTGATGTGAGCACTCTTCCACCCAAGCTACAGTACCACTTCTGGCTTTTTCTGTGTATGTGGGACCTAGGACTCGAATCCAGGGTTTCCTGTGTGCTAGGTGAGCCCACTCCTGCTAAGACAAAATCCCAACATTGGATAGCTGTTCTTCTGTGACCCCTGGGGCCTGTCTCGGACAGTCTTGCCTAGCTTTACTGAGTTTCTAACCAGCAGCCCTGGCTGGAAAAGAACACACTCCGCTATGTTGTCCTTTATCTATGGGATCTCTTCTCTTTATGCTTCCTGCCATATCCTCCTTGTTAAGCAAGATCTCCTTTCAACTGCTGCCTCTAAGTAGCCCGCTCCAAGTACCCTGGCAGAGGGGGATCTTCTCCAATCTGCAGGATGTTGGCCTTGTCATGATCTGCCTTCCAGTTGGTGTAGGTTGAGAGTGCAAAAAGGCGAAGGCCTGGCTTTCACCACCCAATTTCTGAAGGCTCTGATACACTACCCAGCAACCAGTGTGGTATCACACTCTGTGAGAGGGCCCTTGAGGCCCAGGCAGTCTGGGAGCACCAAATGGTGCCAATTCTTGTGTGGGCTTGAACTGAGGATCTGGGAGCTGTCTTTCTGAGTTTTCATGCTCAAGGCTGCTACTCTACCATTTGAGCCACAGCTCCACGTCTGGATTTTTGGTGGTTCCATGCACAGAAGAGTCTTATCAGCCTTCCAGCTTATGGCTGGCTTCGATCTTTGATCCTCAGATCTCTGCCTACCGAGGAGCCAGGATTTCAAGTGTGAGCCTGAGCCAGACAGGCTCCAAAACCTTTCCTTTGAGCTTCTGTTTATCTCGTGCCAACTAGCAATCCCTAGTTAAAATAGTAATTTATAGGGGATCAAGTTCCTCTCCTAGGTCAGTTAATAGAAGGAGATAAAGTATCTTTGGAAAACGCTAGTTAGAGTAGACCTAGGTGAGAGTGTGTGTGTGTGTGTGTGTGTGTGTGTGTGTGTGTGTGTGTGTGTGTGTGTGCGTGTGTGTGTGTGTGTGTGTGTGAGTATAAGTTTCAGGGATACCTACCTCCAACTCTCTGGTGCTTCTTTCACCCAGTGGTGAGTACATCCAGGATCCCCACCCCAAAAAAGGCGGGGAGGGGGGTGCTTAAGGTTACATCAATTGGGATAATCTGAATTCTGTCCTGCAACTGAAGACAGGGTGATAATAGAGAGAAGGAGAGGTTGAGAGAAACATCAAGGGAAGCCCCTTACCT
Organism: Dipodomys spectabilis; assembly: GCF_019054845.1. NCBI lineage: Eukaryota > Metazoa > Chordata > Mammalia > Rodentia > Heteromyidae > Dipodomys > Dipodomys spectabilis. The sequence goes on along the minus strand of NW_024870821.1, from coordinate 1,173,791 downwards.
TTGGCGACAAGTACCAGAAAGAAGAATGTATCCATCCTTTTTGGTAGTAAGATAACAAGTGCCCACTATTCATTTATTTTATTTTTTGTGAGTCCCAGGTCTTGGATTCAGGGACTCGGTGTCATCCCTGGGCTTCTTTTACTCAAGGCTGTGGCTCTATCACTTGAGCCACAGCAGGAAAACTGGCATTATTTGGGGGGGAGGGAGTTAGCTTATGGCAGATATGAATCTCAGACTTGCGGCTGGGAAGGTAGCTCAGTGGCAGAGTGCTTGCCTTGAATGCCTGAGGCCCTGGGTTCGATTCCTCAGCACCACATAAGGAAAAAGAAAAAAAGCCAGAAGTGGCGCTGTGGCTCAAGTGGCAGAGTGCTAGCCTTGAGCTGAAGAGCTGAGGGACAGTGCCCAGGCCACAGTTCAGGACCCATGACTGGACCAAAAAAAAAAATATCTCATAGACTCTCCCGCTTGGGCTGGCTCTGAGTTACGACCATCAGAACTCAGCCTCCCAAATAGCCAGGATGACAGATGAGAGCCACTGGCCACCGACCATCACCATCCATTGATAGCTCCCTAGGGCCAGTGCAGGGCTACCTGCATTGCACCCTCCTTGTTGTGAGTGGGAAGCAGACCTGGGTGTGTTTGGTACTTCAACAGACTACCTACCTTTGAGCATTGTTTTGGCTCAGTCTAATGTCGGCTTCCTCCTTATTCAGAGCAATGACTTTGCTCTGTCACAGAACAAATGTCCCCCAAGAGGTGCTGGACCTGGGGTCTTTCCTCTGCACACTGAGTCTATTCCCCAAAACGACACACTACAGCATCATGAAATAGACATAGAGTGAATTCAGTTTCTTCTGATTTGGGTCTGGCCAGATAGGTGGCAGTGAGGATCAGAGGCTCGGGATAGTGCTGTGCAGTTGGACAATGAGATGCCTGCTCATCCAAGCTTCCTGTCACCTGGGGATCATGAGTAGGTCACCCAGCTTTTCCGTGCCTCGTTTTCCCCAGCTGCAAAGCTGAACAGTGAAGGATCCCCTTCCTCATGAGGATAGGGTAAGGATGAAAGAGAGCCATGTTTTGTTTCATAATCCCATACCTGTGGCATGATAAATAACAGGCCCCTTCTAAGTCCTTTCCAGGTATCTTCTTGTTATATGCTCACAGAATTGCCAAGAGACTTATCTGATAATCGTTGCCTCTATGCCTGGCTCTGCCCCAAAGTTCCCCTTGTATTGATCCCTTGTTTCCTCACAACTGTCCTGTGAGGAGACTGAGGACCAATGGTTCCAGGCCGAACCCCGAGCTTCAACTGTGGTCAAAAATCGTCTGCTGTGGACTAAGAGTTTTGGACAGTAATCTAAACTGATGACTGAACATGGTGCTACATATCTACCATCCCAACTACAGAGGACCAGGCATGGTGACATGGTGACACCTGCCTGTCACAGGAGGACCATGATCCAGCCAAGCCTGAGCATATATGCAGTCTCTATCTCAGAAATGCCCAAGACAGAAAGGCTTGGCTCCCATGGAAGAAGACCTGATTGGAAAGTCTAAGCTCTTGATTTCAAACCCTAATATACCAAAAAGAATCTGAGGCCCGGTGCCAGAGGCTCATGCCTATAACCCTACCTACTCAGGAGGCTGAGATCTGAAGATCACAGGTCAAGATTTAAAGTAGGGTTGGCCTTGCCCATCAGACGTCATGATGAGATGACCCAGAGTCTGACCCATGCCAATAAGGTCCATATTAACAGGGCCCACAGCCTTAATAAGTGCTGACCACACTCTCTGTCCCCTGGGGAGCCAACCCCTATGGGCCCCACCCCAGGTCCTCCCGTGCTCCCTCTGCCACCAACCAGGTCCAACTTAGCAGACAGTTCCGGGTATACAAAGATCCCTTGCTCTTATAATTTAAAGGTGCTGAGTCCCCTTCAAACGTCTCACCCTTCCAAGCCCCCAGACCTCAGCCACAAAGTCCATGCACCCCCCAAGACAGTGGGTAGAAGTTACCAAAGGGTCCAGCACTCCTTGTAACAACCAACTTCTACACACACACACACACACACACACACAGAGCCATCATGGGTGGCTCCTGTCTGTCATCCTAGTTATTCAGGAGGCTGAGATCTGAGGATCATTGTTCAAAGCCAGCCACTCAGGAAAGTATGTGAGGCTCCTATCTACACTGAACCACCAAATAGCCACAGTTGGAGCTATGGTTCAAGTGTCAGAGCTCTAGCTTTGAGCAAGATATCTCAGGGACTGCACCTAGGCCTTGAGTTCAAGGCCCAGTTCTTCTACCTCCAAACACACACAGACACACAGACACAGACACACACACACACACACACACACACACACACACACACAAATGATGGCCGAAGGATTCAGCAGTCCCTGAGAACAGAAACATGAACTCCCTCTATTAGGATCAGATTCCACTCCCTAGAAGGTGGCAGTACCGACATCAGACCCACAGTAGACAAAATATTGAGCATCACACATATCTGGAATGTCTCATAGACCATCATGGCATTTCCTATCATACGCACTGCTACGTGCAAAACTTAGTCAACTCTTTTTTTGTTGTTGGTCAAGGGGTTTGAACTCAGGGTCAAGGTGCTGTCCCTCAGCAATACAGCTGAAGGTGTTCACTCTCCCACTTGAGCCAAAGAAACACTACCTGTTCTCTAATGGTCTATCATCAAATCTCACAGACTATTCTGCCCAAGCTGACTTGTAACCACGGTCCTCACATCTCAGCCTTCTGAGTACCTAGGATGAGAGTTGTGAGCCACGTGTGGCTTCTTGCTTCAGCCACCTTCATATACACAGAGGAAACTCATGTCGTCAGGCCACAAACTTTTTGCAAACCTTCACTTCAGATTTTGATACCCAGCATCCAAATCTATCCTTCAATGGAGAAAATAAAGACACAACAATCACACCTGCACCCCGTCGCCCACTCCCTGCTTGTCACAGGACACATCCTCTTAAAGCTGTGGCTTCAAACTGGAGCAAATTTGGGGAGTTCTTACAAATATCTGTACAGTGAGGCCAGCACTTGGTCTCCCAAACACAGCACCCTCTCCTCACCCCCACACCTCCACCATCATTTGCAGGCAAAGATGTCTTACTTTCTTTCTTTTTTATGTTGTGGGGCTTGAACTCTGGGCCTGGGTGCTGTCGCTGAGCTTTTCAGCTTAAGGCAAGCACTCAATTGCTTGAGCCACAGCAGAGCTTCTGGTTTTCTGGCAATTCCTTTTAGGTAAGAGACACAGGGTCTTTCCTGACCAGGCTAGCTTTGACCCGTGATCCTCAGATCTCACCTCCTGAGTACCTAGGATAAATGCCATGAGTTACTGGCACCCAGCCAAACAAACTTTTCCATTCCTGTCATCCTCTCCCCTCAGGAGATGGAAATCTGAGGACTGCAGTTGGATGCTCCTTAGCAGCAAAGCTCGTGAGAACTCTTTATCTCCAATTAAACACCCCAAAAAGCTGGAAGTGGAGCTGTGATTCAAATGGTAGAGTACTATCTTGGAGCATAAAAGACAAGATCCACGTCCTAGTTTCAACATTTTTCTAGCATAGACCCACCGAAGCCAGGGAAGCAAGTGGGCACACGGGAGCTCCAAGCTAACACATAATACTCAGGACTCCCAGAACAGACACCATCCAGCTCTGATTCTCTAGATTCTCTAGATTCTATGTCCTACATCATGGCAGACTTAGATGGGACTGACCATGCACTTCATACTGAAGATCCCCTGACCTTATCAAAGACTCAGGTCTCTCGTTGTCCTGCCTGAACACTGGGCAGTGAGGTAAGGTCTAGTTTTCCACCACATGATATGGGAACCAAAGGGATTCCTGGTCAAGGGACTGAGACTGGGAGGATATAGTTCCATCTTGGGTAGGTGAAAAGGGCTGCTCTATCCCAGAAATTTTCCTATGTTGTGAGTATTATCAAAGAAACAACCATTCTCAGACCACAGTGCCTCTGATTTTCCCACCAGCCTCTACCCAGCTCTCCTCCACCTTCAGCCTGCCCTCTCTGAATCCTAGATCTGCCATCTATAATAAAGAGTGAGCCAGCCAAGAGACCCACTTCTTGCCCTCATTCCCAGGCTGTCCTGTGGCAGTGGCATGCTTACCTCAGTCTTTGGTGAAGGAATGAACACCGGGAGTGGTATCGTCAGATTGAGCCCTGGAAAGTCCTAGACCCTAAGGATGTACTGCACAGGCATCCTGCAGTGAATTGCAGCCAGGTTGTCAATGATGAATCCAAGGTGGCAGGACTTTTAATAGCAGTATGGCTGGATCAAAGGCTGTTAGTCTATGTTGTCAGGCGAGGTCATGGCTCCAATGTCTTGACACAGGTGACCTAGGATCATTCTCCCTCTTCAAATTCCTACTTATACTTTGAACCCCCCCGCTTTAAACTCTCTCACTCTAATACCTCCCTAGCCCTTGGAAACTTTCTTCTTATCTGACCAGAAAATAAACTCAATGAGGCTGGGCATAATTGAAACCTGGTAACCCACTCTGAGCCTTAGGATCTACCCGAGGCTGGTTCCCTCTGTAGTTGGTAACCACACAGCTCCTGGATGGCACAAAGTTACTGAGTGGTCAGTGGCTTGGTCCTACATACTGGCTTTAGGCTCTGAAACTGTCCGCACAGAGATTGTGAATAATTGGCTCCCTTTATCCAGGGACTCCAAACCAAGGCTTGCATGTTCTCCCTTCTTCTTTCCTTTCCTCTTGTTCTCCCTCTGTCCTTCCCTCCTTTCTCTCTTTACTTTCTTTGTGTCAGTTCTGGGCCTTGTACTGCAAGCCTAGGTGCCGTCCCTAAGCCTTTTCACTCAAGGCTAGCAGTCTATGTCTTGAGCCACACATCCTCTTCTGGTGTGTTTTTTTTTTTGGTTGTTAATTGAAGACAAGAGTCTTGCAGGCTTTCCTGCCCAGGCCAAAGCCTCAATCCTCTGATCTCAGCCTCCTAAGTAAGTAGGATGACAGGCTTGAAGCACCAGATCAATCCAAGGTTTCCTCATGGGCTGTGGAACCAGTCCTGGAACTTTTCGTTGTCTATGACCCCCAAGAGCCTGGTGCACACTGTATTGGTTAGTTGGTTAAATAAATAAGCATCTGTCTATGACAATACTACAGAAAATTCCCATCTGATTCAGGTAAGAATCCTCTGTCGAGGAGTGGGGACAAAGCCTGATGTAGCTCTCCAACAGTTCTCCCTCCTCCCTCTTACCCGCTCCTGGTGCCACAACACTTAACTGTTTTGGCTCTGAGCGTGTGAGCCACTATGTACTCGCTACATTCCAGGGCCTCTGGGATGCCTATCTTCTCAAAGATCTCTGTCCAGCAGCTGACCAGCTCTGTGGCACTCAATTCCCCATGGAGGTGTGAATGAGTTTGCTGTGAGCTGAATGCCTGGCTCAAGGGGACTCCTGTCCTCCCCCTGGGGCCAGCCGGGATCGTCCACCACATCTGGCCCCTAAATTTCATGTTGCAGAGGAAGGATTCTTGAGGCAGCCTGGGTTCTCTGAATCTCCCAGAGTCCAGTACAGGTGCTGGGAATCATCTCTGCTCAATGCTGGCATGCTGGGGATGGCGAGGTCACAATATCTGCTCCTCACAATGTCCTCGAGTGGGGTCGTCACCCTAGAGAGATGCAATAGCTGCTGAAGAAAGGCAGTCAAGGCACAACGTTCAAAGCAGGAGACAATCTGACTTGGGAACTCTGCCTGTGCCGCTTTGAACATCATTGTTTGATGGCTGAAATCATCCATCTAATTTGATCCATAATCCCAGGCATTAGTGGAAATTGCCAGTTTGAATTAAAAAAAACCTGGAAAATGTGGTATTTAATTTGTCCCAATCAAACTTAAAGGTTTCCAAAGTCAGTGGTACCCTTTTCCTTCCACACAGCCTATAGCAGGTTACAGAAACTGGCATTCAGCGAGCCCTAGCTAACTGCCACCCCCCTGATACCGAGCAGGCTCCAGCAGAGGGAATTGACTTGCCTACCACTGCCCAGCTGGAAACAGCCCAGGTGGGACACAGATTGGATTCTGCAGGACTCAAGGGAGGACTGACACTGGCACTACCCCAGGAGGGTATCCTCACCACCAGTTGGGGCCTACAGCCCTGTGCCATGATGCCCACAGAGACCGTTAATGCCCTAGATATGGTTTCCCTCTCATCCACTCTCATCATGAACCATCTGCCATGTCACACCATACGCCAGTCCCCAAAACCTCATTGCTTCACAGCCCCTGCCTTATCATTTCCCTCATCTCGTTCCCTAATTGTGTTGGGCAAACACATTCGAAACCCTTGAATTACCTCCAACTAAACACACAAGAGCAGAGTGTCTGGCTGGAAGAATGTGGCTGTGATCTCATTCGCCTCACCAAACTTCTGGCTGGGAATAGAAGGACGGTCGTCCACTCCAGTCCATGGTTCACACAGTTCTTCTAGGGGAGGCCCACTCAGGCCCAGCAGCTACTGTGGGCTACAGGAAAGGGGGAAGGGAGAGGTGGAAAGTAATGTCTACTGAAATCTTCCATAAAGGAGACATGGAACTGTGAAGGAGAAAACAAAAATTGTGGCTGGGCTTGTGCTTGGTATTGATGAAGAAAAACAACAACACATACACACACACACAGGGAGAGACGGAGAAATATAATGCTTTTGCTGTTTTTAGATATGGTGACTTAAATATATTTTCATTGTTCTCATCTCCCTGCTCTCCCAACACACACACACACACACACACACACACACACACACACACACCTCCAGAATGGTGACAGATGACTCTTCCATGCAGCACCTGCAATTTGCCACCTTATCACTCACCTGAGGACAGTCAGGCTGTAGAAGGAGAAAGATTCTCTCTCTCTCTGTCTCTCTCTCTCTCTCTCTCTCTCTCTCTCTCACACACACACACACACACACACACATACAGACTCAGAGTAGTACCTCTCCTAAGTTTGTTGGTTTCTCATCAGAGCACACGGGTTCCCATTCTCCGTTCCCTTGTCAGATCCAAGGGCTCCCAAACAAGGGGAGCACCACTCTAATGACACAGCACGACCCTGCCTCTCCCCTTCTCCAGGGCCAGACCCTTCCCCTTGCGAACAACCAGCCTTAACTCCCCATTCACCAAAACCCTAGGCCAGGATGCTGGGTGAAGGAATCCGCAGACAGGTGGCTCCTCAGAGCAGGACTGAAACAAGCAGTGGGTCATGGGTTCCCAAGGGGGGTGTCTGACCCAAGGTGGGGGTGGTGTTGAGGAAATGGATGGGGTCCTAAAGGCTACATACATGGACAGACTCCTACTTCCAGCCTAGATGCTTCTGGGCAACTGGGAAGATTCTTGGGGAGGACAAGGAGACCAGATGGACAGGGAGCACCCGCAGATGCTGGCAGAGCTGGGAAATGTGATCACCCTGTGAGTACTGTTGACACCTGGGGTGGGGGATAGGCCGGGTATATGTGTGTCTGAGAGCATGTGTTCCTCCCATATATTCACCTACTATCTGACCCCCAGTGCCCTCACCTCCCTAGTGGGCTTTTCTGGGACGCTCCTCAGATGAAAGGGTGACTGCGCACAGAGGACAAGGGCTCACACAGCAAAGGAGGCCTATCTTTTGCATCCAACATCCCCCACTCCAAGAAAAAAAGGAAAAGACCCAATAAGGCAGGTGCAGAGGTGATGTTCCCCACCTCTGACTAAAGCCACCAGGTCCGACCAGGGAGAGGAAGGGTGCAGATGTGAGACTGTGTGACTCCCACTGCTCCAGCCAGGGGCTCAGTGGTGACCCCTTCTCACCCATTCCTGCATCTCCCCATTTACAGGGATACTGGCCACTACGGATGGGGGTGAGTTCCCAGAGTAACACCCACTCCCCAACCCCCCACTCCTGGGGTGCATTTGTGGAAGAGTCAGGGGTGGCCTGCCTGGTGCTGGGGAAGCGTGGTTGGGACACGAGGGAAGGCGGGATTTGCAGGGGGGGGGGAATGGGAGTGTGTCGCGACCACCTCGACCAGCAAGGAAGACAAGACCCGGGATTCTTCTCAAAGCAGTTTATTCAGGAACCTTGTCTGCAAGCTTCTCCCCGCCCCACACCAGCGCTCCGGTTATAAGCCTCCTGGATGGCCAATCCCGAGGTGCCACGCGGCATATACTAATAGGGTCGCAAACATGGAAGCAAGCCAGTAGCCAAGCCATAGCCATATACGGAGTTGTTTTTCACAGAGAGCACTCGCCATTGGGAAGGCGGAAGGCGGAAGCCAGCGCCATCTTTGGTCGCGGCCCCTGCAGCTCTCCACAACTCCCCCTTTTTGATTTATTAAGCGACAGGTAAGAGTAGAGGTTGGGCCTCTGTCTAAAACATTAATGAGAGGACCCTGCACTGGTCTTCACCTGAGGGGCGCCTTCCCCAGTGACGACCAGGCCTGTCCGATGCCTTTTTTGCAGAGGTGGGATCTTGGGCATCAACCCACTTGCAACCCAACATGCTCTTCTTGGGCTCACGCCGGGAAGTGATTCCCAAGTGCAGTGCATTTGCCTTACACCCTGTGCTATTCCTTTAACGTTGCAAGCCACGCGTAGGGGGACTGTCCGGCCTCAATGGCAGTGAAGGCCTGGACCACCATAGCCATACTCCTGCACTGCGAGCTCCTAATCCGGCATATGCACCACAGGCACAGCAAGATCACCAATGCCAGGATACCGATAAGGGAGCCCATTCCCGCCCACTCCTTCAAATGATCCACAGCTGTCAAAATCCAGGAAGAAACATCTTGTAACAGGGCATCAGCCATCCGGGTGGAGTTTACTGCGACAATGGCCGATCGTAGCTGTAACATCAATTGGTCGAATTCCCCCGTCCAGTTGCCTAAAAGATAACTTGACAGTTGTTTAGACAAATTTGCTGCCTGGGTATAGTTATAATATTAAACAGCGGTAATACAAAGCCCTTCGTATTTTTGAACACATCCCAGCTGAGCCAACTGCCACAGGATATCAACCTGCTCCTGCACAAGGTCAATCCTTTGATTTAACAGCATCAGTCCTCCTTTTAATTGTGCATTGGTCACTTGTTGTAAATCCAGAGCTCTGGCTGTAGTAGCCGACAGGTTATTTAAAGTCTGAGCCGTCTGCACAGTATGTGAAATGGCGACAGCGGCAGCCGTCGCACCCGCGGCAGCCACAGCTATAGCAGTTACAATGGCCGCAGTGATGCCAAAATCTCTCTTATGCCTAAACAAGGTTACAGCTTGAGAAGCATCTACTGGCACAGGCACCCAATGCGGAATGCGTGCAACTATAGCTAACGGATACTGAGAACCCCAGCAGGTAGCATAATAGCAGGTTTCATTAGTGCAAGCACACACATCATCTGAACATACAGAGGTGTTGTTAATTACCAAAAACACAAAAGGGGAAACCACACACACGGGGGTAGGCTGAAAGCTAAATACCGTATAATTTTTACTAAAATGACAATTGGCACCCACAGTACGGGCAGTACTAGTCAAATTGCAAGTCATGTTTGCTATAAAAAAAGTGACCCCCTTGCAGCATAACTATAGGTTCGGCCTGCAAGCAACTTCCATTAAGACCACATAACAGCCAATTATTAAAGGGATTAATTCCAGCCCTAAATAGTAAACTAGCATTGGACAAAACGCTAGGGGAGAAAGAAAAACGCTTAGACTCATCAGCCGAAACAACTTGTCGTGATTGGCAACCTGTCCAAGGCCAAGCCTCCCCCATACGGTCAGGCAAGCAAAAAGGGGCCCATTTAGTTTGTTTTACACTCCACGGGTCGATGCTTAGCTTTAAGCTTTCATAATCTCTGCCTAAAACAGTACCAACAAATCCAGTAGCATTTGCCCAAACCTCAGTTGATCCTGGATTCCCATACCAATATCTAAAATAAGCGGCCGTGGAACGAGTCAAGGTTATGCAACTACCACTAAGGGTAGCATCACTTAAGCAAAAGCATAGCATGCCCATCAAGCTAATATTTCTAGCTTCACCAACCCCTGCCATTATTTTATCCTCTGAGTAAAAGGGAAGGTTAAGAGTCTTATTTGTGGTGAAAAATCTAGGGAAAAGAGATGCGTCATGTCTCACAGGCATGGGCCTTGGGAATGCAGACAGTATTCCCCATCTCGCTACCGTCTGCCCCTGTTGGATCATCAGGAGCTGTATGATCAGCAACGCAATCTTTTGTTTCTTCCGGGTTCCGTTCATCTTGGACTCGCTGCACAAGTCGTTCGGGCACCCACACTGGATCCGAACGATTCTGAGGAAAAACACAAACAGATCCTCGTGCCCATACCAGAATGGGGTCAGGCCCGTTCCAGAGCCCCGTGAGCACATCCTTCCACAAAGCCGATCCTAAGGCCGAAGGAGTGGAACTGTTATGCCTATCTGCCGCTGAGCGACCAGCGTTATCCAAATTCAAAAAATTTAGGGTGAAAAGTGTCATGGCTATTCTTTGTCTTGTTGTAGCCATCAGGGGTCCAGCTCCTCCTCTTTGTTTTTGTAACATTTCCTTGATAGTGTGATGAGCTCTTTCCACAATTCCTTGTCCTTGAGGGTTATAGGGCAGTCCATGCACCAGGGTAATACCCATTTGAGTGCAAAAGGAAACAAAGCGCTGCCCAGTATAGGCAGGACCATTATCAGTTTTTAGCTGTTTTGGCATTCCCCAGGCCGCCCATGCTTCCAAGCAGTGAGATATTACATCAGTAACCTTTTCCCCTGGCAGGGGGGTGGCAAGTACAACACCCGAAAAGGTGTCAACAGAAACATGTAGATATTTTAAGCGGCCAAATTCAGGTACATGAGTTACATCCATCTGCCATACTTGTAAGGGTCCTAAACCTCGTGGATTAACTCCAAACGTAGGGGGCTTATGGTAAATAATACATCTGGGACACTCCTTTATCACTTGACGTGATAAAGCGGCTTTGTAAAGTCCTGGCGTTTACATGAAATTTGGCATGAAAATCTTTTGCTAAGTCAACAGAAGAAGCATGGAGCGCCCACTCAGCACGAGTGTGTGCATCAGCTAGGGCATTACCCTTTGTCAGTGGTCCTGGGAGGCCAGTATTTGCTCAAATATGCATTGGAAAAAAGGGTTCCTTGCGTTGCCATATAAGGGACTGTAGCAGGGTAAAGGGAGCTAGAACAGAACTGGTAGCCTTTATTGTACCAACCGCTTCCAATATTTTTAAAGCATTTATTACATAGGCTGAATCTGATATTAAATTAAAGGGACAGGAGAAAGCTTTAAACACTTCAATTACAATCATCAACTCAACAATCTGTGGGTTACTGGGGACAAATTGATGCTGCACGGGGTCTTGGTTACCTGCAACGTATACCCCGCATCCCGTTTTGGAGCCATCCGTAAAAATATTTATAGCCCCTCTAATAGGCTTTCGGGCAGTTACCTTTGGAAAAATCACTGGATGTTCCTTTACAAATCTTAGTAGGGGGTCTTTGGACAAATGATTATCAATATCTCCTGGAAACATGCATCTCAAAATGGACCAATTATCAATAGTGGCACATAAAGTCTGAACTTGGTAGGCACTGTAGGGAACAATGATGGAGTGCGGATAAACTCCAAAAAATTGTAAACTGTGTTGAACTCCTTGCAGAGCTAAGTCCGCTACCACCTCAGGGTAATACTCCAGCGTCTTTCCGGGGGAAACATGAGAATGTAACCACATCAACGGCCCCTTTTGCCAAAGTACCCCAGTTGGTTGGGTCTCAGTGGGAAGAATGCATAAATCAAAGGGTTGGCCATCTTTTAGCCTGTTTAAACAGGCGGCACTTAAAGCCTCCTCCACCCTTTTGAGAGCAAATCGGGCGCTCTCAGTCAGGTCTCGTGGGGAGTTTAAATCTATATCTCCTTTTAGCATATCAAATAAGGGTTTTAATTCATAATTTGGCAATTTTAAATACCCCCTTATCCAATTAATATCCCCCAACAATTTTTGAAAATCATTTAAAGTCTTTAAGTTATCTTTTCTCAGGGTCAATTTTTGGGGCATGATCGACCTGGGATGTATCTTGGCTCCCAGATACTCCACCACTCTGCCTGTTTGTATTTTTTTCTGGCGCCGGATAAAGACTCTGTTCCCTTAAGGCAAAAACCAATTCTGCATAGGCCTTTTGTAACCCAGCCTCTTCCTTATGAGCTATCAAAATGTCATCCATATAATGGACCACCCTGAGTTTTGGATGCCTTTTTTTAACAGGAGCTATAGCCCTGCCAACAAACAGCTGACACGTAGTGGGGCTGTTGGTCATACCCTGAGACAGCACGACCCACTCATATCTTTGGTCAGGTTCCTCATGGTTACAAGAGGGCACAGTATAGGCAAAGCACTCACAATCAGTGAAATGCAAGGGGAGAGAAAAGAAACAATCTTTTATGTCTATTACTATAATAGGCCAATGGGCAGGAAGTGCGGAAAGCAAAGGTAACCCTCTTTGTACAGGGCCCATAATTTGCATCTGTGTGTTTATGGCACGCAAATCATGAAGTAATCGCCATTTACCCGACTTCTTTTTTATCACAAATATTGGAGTATTCCATGGTGAAACTGAGGGTCTCACATGGCCCAGGGCTACTTGTTCTTCTACCAGTTTATGAGCGGCTGAAAGCTTTTCGGAGGATAGAGGCCACTGAGCTACCCATACCGGTTCCTCCGTTTTCCAGGTAATGGGAACTTGATCCTCAGCGGCCCCTATGAAAAACCCAGCCCATGTCTATCAAGTTTTTGGTGGACATCAATAGGCTCTTTACGGCCTTGCAAGTTTTTTCCCAGTCCTTGCCCTGGGCAGTAGCCCATTTGTAACATCATTTCCTTTGAGGTAGGAGAATATTCATTACTAAGGCAAAACCCCATCTCTTTTAGTAAATCTCAACCCCACAGGGAGACAGGCAATTCTAAAACATAAGGCTGGATGTTTCCAGAGTGTCCTTCTCCATCCTTCCAGTTGAGGGGTCTTGCACTTAGGTCAGGAGCTTTGGCATAGCCCAACCCTCTCAGGGTTTGTTCTGAGGCCTGTAATGGCCACCCTCTCGGCCAATCCTTTTTTGCAATAATGCTACAATCGGCCTCTGTGTCTAACAGTCCTATAATCCTTTTTCCTTCAATCTCCAGTTCAAGCATGGGTCTCTGGTCTAAATCCAGGGCTAAGTACACTGACTCAATTCTGGAGGAGCCAAAACCCCCTCTCAGACTGTATGGCAGGAAATTTTTCATGTAGACTAGGCAGGAGTAACAATTGGGCAATTCTGTCTCCAGGGGAAATTGCTACAATGCCTTTTGGAGCTTCTACCATGATTTTAACTATACCTGTATAATCTGGGTCAATATCTTCTGGGTGAATTTTAAGCCCTCTAAGGGCAACGGAAGACAGGCCAATTAGTAACCCCACTGTGCCCCGTTCCAAAGGACCTTGAAAATCTGGCTCTACTAACTGAACGCCCATTTGCAGGATTAGTATGAGTCTGGTGGTGGCGCAGAGGTCCAGTCCCGCTGAGCCTGTAGTGGCTCTCCGCGGTTCTTGGGATGCCTCAGGGTAGGCCATCCTTCTTGGGAAATTTCCTCGTTTGGGCTCTCCATTGCCCCATACATTTGCGGGCCCTGGGGACGGGGGCCCCTCTGCCCATTTTTTGGCTGCGTGATGGGACCCAAGGGCTGGCTGTTAACATCTTTGACTGATCTACATTCATTGGCCCAATGCTTTCCTTTTCTACATCTGGGGCACAGCCCTGGCTGTTTGCCCGTTGTAACACCCCCAGCTCTTCCGGTTCCTTTTCTCTCTGGACAATCTCTCTTGAAATGACCAGCCTTGCCAGACTTGAAGCATGCTCCAGATGTCACTCCAGAGTTTCCCCGCCCCCCCCGCCCCCCCCCCCCCCGCCTATTTGAATACTGGAGTACTGCGGCGGCAAGGCCTGCATTAGTTCGAGGTCCTCCCAGCTCTCTGCACACTTTCATCCATGCCTCCAACCCTCTATGTTTATACCGGGTAATGGCGGCTTTACATTCTTTGGTGCATTGCTCATAGACTAATTGTTTTATAAGAGGCATGGCCATGTCAGGGTCCCAAAAAATTCTGCCTGCTGCTTCCACCATTCTGGCCACAAAATCCGAAAAAGGCTCGGTAGCCCCCTGCAGGATCTTGGTGAGATTGCCGCTAACTTCCCCCTTATTTGGTAGTGATTTCCACGCCTTAATGCAAGCATCATTTATCTGTTGATACACTTCTGGGGGATATCCTGTCTGAGCATTAGCAAAGCGGCCTTGTCCTAAGAGCATGTCTCTGTCCCAAGCCTGGTGTCTGTTCGCTTGATTGATGGCTGCCTGTTCATTACAAAATTCCAGCATAAATGCCCTCCAATCCAAGTATTGGCCTGGACTCAAACATGCCCGTGCTAGGCTCGCCCAATCAGAGGGGGTCATGCAGTATCTCTTTATAGCTTCCACTTGAGCTACGGTAAAAGAGGTTGTAATCCCAAAATGACAATGACATCATGGCATTATGACATCACATTTTCATTGTGAATTCCTAGAGACAATGCTATTGCCTATTCTGTATCACAAATATGGCATATAGGTTGATTTCAGAAACCCATTCTGACCACACCATCATTGTGACATTACAATCCCTTTTTGACCTCATATTGACATTGTGATATCATTAATGCAATGTAACATCACAAAACTGTCTTGTCCTCATAAATTTTGTAACAAGCGACTACCTTGGCCGGGCTGGATGCGGAGAGCTAAATTCAGTCTCAACCATGAACCCTCAGACCTCCAAAGAGCAGTTCAGCCACTTGTTAACTGGTCTGCAAACAACCAACCGCCAAAATAATGATCTCCAAAGCTCCACACTTCAAAAGACAAGGCTTTTTCCTTTCTCTTCATTCTCCTTCTCTACAGATCTGTCCTACCTTTCAGGTCTTTTCATTTTTTTCCTTCCACCATTCCATTATTCTTTTCAGGCTGCTCTGCTCTTGACATTACTGCCCTGACTTGTCCCGGTGGCCAGTTGCCGTCCTTCGCCTCCTGCTCTCTCTCAATTTCCTCTCCTCCCAGGTCTTTCCCCTCCAGCAGTCTCATCACTTCTTTCCATCCAGGCCTTTAACCTTTTTCTCTCCCCTTCTCTTGCTCTGAAAATGCAGCTTATATATAGGCTGTACCCTTCCCCAACAGCAATAATTTCTTGCCTTCCAGTTTTCAATTATCACTTACCAAATGTCCATGTCCAATCACTTCTTGGCAGCTGACCATGTGGGACTTGACATCCTTTCTCCTTCAGCAGCATGTCCTGCCCCCTCCAGTGTCATGCACTCCCCCATTCAATTGGTCCAGACTAGGAGGCCATGATGACTATCTGTTCCCGTGGATTATAGGGGCACTGCTGTTTATTACAGTGTCCTCATGGTCAACTAGTAGTTATTGAAATTGGACAAACAATTGTGATATTACAAACTAGTGACAGAACTAACCCATTGTGACCTCATCACCACTGTGCCATCACAAACTTATTGTGACTTCACATTGTTGTTTTTGATACCAAGATCACATTGTGACATTTCAAATCTATTATAACCTCTTATAACATTTGAAAAATACATAGCTTTTTGATATCAGAGTCTCTTTGTGTACCCAAAGCCCCACTGTGAAATATTGACAATTGAGAATCAGACATGACATTTTGACATCCAAAACAGTTTGTGAGATCATCATAATTGTGACATCACATTATCATTTTTATACCATCTACTCATTGTGAAATCACAAAACTAAAATGATATGATAGAATTATAACTTCACATTGTCATGGTGACATCATAGACACATTATGAATGCCTTTTCTGTGATTTCATTCTATTTCAAATGTGGCATGTAGGTTGATATCATAAACAAATCAGGAACTCATAATCATTGTGACATTACGATCCCTTTGTATATCATGTTGCCATTGTGATATTACTAACCCGCCATGATATCACAAACCTATCCCCTCATGATAACTTTTGTGACATGCTGCAATTCTGATACCTTAGGCCTTATTGTCCTCATAATCTGTTGTTGACCTCATTAGATTTCACATATGACATTTGATATCACAAATTCCCAGTGACATCATGACCATGGTGGCATCATACTGCCAGATGTCATATCCATTGTGTCAAATTCTGACATCACAAACCTTTTAGGATTTCAATATATGTGTGACAACACATACTTTTGGAGAAACCACAGTCCCTTTGGGAACTCATATACTCATTGTAAGTTAGGACAAATGAGAATCATCATGTCATTGTGACATGCCCAACACATCACCAATATTTTGTGACCTCACCACCAATGTGGAATCATCAACTAATTGTGACAACAAAAAAAATATTTTGACATGATGTGATGAGTTGACATTGTCATGGTGATATCACTGTCCCATTGTTCATTCACAAACCTAAAATGACCTCATAACATTTTTAAAAATTCATGTCCATTAGTACTTCAGCTCATTCTGTGAACATGTATGCACATTGTGAAATAGTAACAATTGAAAATGAAATTGTGTTTGAGATATTACAAGATCATTGTGACATCAAAAACCCATTGTGACCTCATCACAACTGTGTATCATAAAGCTATTATGACCCCTAAGTACCTTTGAAAACACACATAGCATATGTGACATCATAATCCCTTTGTGTACCCATATCCTCATTGTGAATACATGACGATTGAATTCATATATGCCATAGTAACATCATAAACACTTTGTGACCCTATCACCAGTGGGACAACACATATTCATTATTACACAATTATCTCCTTGCAACATCACCAATTTACAATGACCTCATAGCATTATGACATTTATTGTCATTGTGATGTCATAGACACATTGTAAATGCCTATTCTCTTATTTCATTCTATTTCAAATGTGGCATGTGGGTTGATGTCAGAAATATATTGTGATCTCATAAATATATGGCATCACAATCACTTTGTGACAACACAGTGCCATGGTGATATCACTAACACACTGTGATATCACAAACCTGCCCTGTCCTCATAAGTCTTGTGATGTGCAGCAGTTGTGATGTCTTAGACCCTTTACAACTCGTAATCTGTTTTCAACCTTATAATATTACAGTTTTGATATATGATACCAGAAATCCACTGTGACAACATGACCATTGTGACATCACACTGACAGACATCATTGTGTCACACTGTGACATCACAATCCTCCTAGGACTTCATAACATTTGTGAAAACATGACGTTGGAGATACCACAGTCTGTTGTGAACTCATATTCTCTGTGATTTCATGACAAATGAGATATGTTATGCCATTTGGATATCATTAATCAATTGTGACATCATAGACCCCTTAACATATGGCATCACCAATTAATTGTGACATCAAAACCTTTTGTGATGTCACAATGTGACATGATGATCATGATATCTGTCAGTGTGATGTCACAATGGTCATGATGTCACAGTTGATTTGTTATCTCAAGTCATACATGCAATATGAGATTAAAAAAATTATGAGGGC
Source organism: Dipodomys spectabilis (assembly GCF_019054845.1). NCBI lineage: Eukaryota > Metazoa > Chordata > Mammalia > Rodentia > Heteromyidae > Dipodomys > Dipodomys spectabilis. The sequence continues at coordinate 1,156,135 of NW_024870821.1, read as the reverse complement.
AAAAAGGTCTAAGATATCACAATGTCAGCAAGTCACAAAAGTTATGAGGACAGGAGAGCTTTGTGATGTCACATTGTGTTAGTGATATCACAATGGTACTGTGATGTCACAAAGTGATTATGATGTCAAAATGTTTTGTAGGCACAAAATTGTATTACTGATATCAACTCTCATGCCACATTTGAAATACAGTGAAATCACAGAATAGGCATTCACAATGTGTCTATGATGTCAAAACGAGAATTGTCATAATGCGATTCTGTCATTGAGTTTGGTGATGTCACAATGAGCTGATGCTCTCATAATGAAAATGTGATGTCACACTGTTGAGGATGTCACAAACACTTTTTGATGTTATAATAGCATGTCTGATCTCAATTGTCATTACTTAACAACAAGGATATGGATACACAAAGGGACTGTGATGTTGAAAAGGGCATGTGATTTTCAAAAGAGCTAAGAGGTCATAATAGATATGAGATGTCACAATGGAATCATGATGTAACAATGACAATGTTGTCACAATGGCTTTGTGATGTGGTGACGGTGATGATGTCAAAATGGGTTAGAGTTATCACAATCAAATTTACAATTTCAATTGCTACTAATTCACAAGGAGGATACTGTAATAATCAGCAGGGCCCGATAATCTATAGGGTCTGATAATCAGCATGGGCCCATCTCCTGGCCAGCTGGAGAGGACAAAGAATGCCACCAAAGAAGGTGAGGCATCCTGTGGGCGGGACTGGTGCATTAATCATCATGTGTTGAGCTGTTAAGAAGTGATTGGGCTGTGGGCAGTTTGGGATGTGATAGTTGAAAACACGCAGTTGAGGTAGAGAAGGGGTACAGACTTTATATAGGCTGCTTGTTTAGAGCAATAGAAGGTGAGAGAAAAAGGAAAAAGTCCTGGAAGGAAGGAAGTGGTGTGATAGCCTAAGGGGAAAGACCTGGGTGGAGAGGAAGTTGAGGGAGGGCAGAAGGTGAAGGATGGCAACTGACGAGCCTTGCAAAGCAGTTCAGGTCTGTGGAGAGTGGAGAGTCCTAAAGAGAAAAAGGAACTAGTAGATGGGAAAAAGGAAAAGACCTCGAAAGAAGTATAGGTGTGTACCGAAGGAGAGATAAAGAGAAGAGGAAAAGAGGCTTTCCCTTTAATGTTTGGAACTTTGGATATTGTAATTTTGGGGGTTGGTGGTTTGGAGAACATTTGTTATATAAAACGTGTCTCGATGGATTTTCTTGAACTATAGAGGTCCTTATTTTTGAAGACTCCATCGAGATAATCCATTTAGATTGCATCAGGCCTTGGCCCCAGGGAAAATTCCCCATAAGTGAGAGTGTCAGCCTTCAGGGTTGAGAGTCTATCTCGAGTGTTTGTCTCTGGAGGTCCAACATGGACAAAAGTCATTTATGTACCTCTAGAGGTGCCAGCTTGTTTTGAAATCCTCTGGAATCTATTTGTGGCTTCCTTGGGACACCATCTGGAACCTACTTGAGAGATAATGTAGGGCTTCCATGGGAAGGCATCTGGAACCTCATCAAGAGTAACCTGCGACTTCCTTGAGAAGCCATCTGAGACCTACGCTGGAGGTCATCTGAGGCCTTCTCCAGGGGCCATCTTGGACTTTCTCGAGAGGTCAACTGGGGCTTCCTCAGGAGGCCACCTGAGACCTCTTCAAAAGTAGTCATTGGGGCTTTCTTAAGAGGCAATCTAGAACCACCTCCTGAGGTCATCTGGAGCTTCTCTGGGAGGTCATCTCAGGCTACCATGATGAGAAATCTATGACCGTCTTTGGACATCATCTGGGACTTCCTTGAGAAGCTATATAGGACCTTCTCTGGAGGTCATCTGTTGCTTTCTCAAGAGGATTATCTGGAACTTCCTCTGGAGTTCATATGTGGCCTCCTTGAGTGGCCATCTGGGAGCTACTTGAGAGGTAATGTCAGCCTCATTGAAAAGACATCTGGAAACTCCTTTAGAGGTTATCTGACACTTCTTTGGGAATTCATTTGGAACCTCCATGAGAGGTCATCTAGGGCCTCCTAGGGAGGACATATGTGACATCCTCCAAAGGTCATCTGTGGCCTCCTCAAGAGGCAATCTGGGACGTTCTCTCTGTCATCTGGGACCTCCTGTAAAGGTCAACATTGAGAGGTATGGGACATGTGGGTTAAGTGTCTGTGGATCTTGGTCTTTGTATGTATGCTGATAGTTCTATCTGTGTCCTGTATGCACCTGTTTACTCCTTTTCTTAGGATGGTAGAACAAGGCCTTAGGTTGTCATATCCAAAAAATATTCTCCCCCAGGTTTAAAGAATCCCTCAGAGGAAGATGCATTGATGTACTCTCTCTCCTATTCTTTGTCATCAGCAACTCTAATAAGACCTCACACACCAAATGTGGTTACTTGTACCAGACTGATGTGGTACAATGTGGTATGTTACCCTTATTACCCTTGAGAGAGGAACATGGAGGAGATGGTGGGCAGGACCCATTTCTAATATATGTTCCCTTTACAAGTAGTAACCTGTATAACTGGAAACAGAAAAATCTATCATTTTCAGAAAAAAACAGGGGCTCTTACCTCATTAGAGACAGTAATTTTCACACACAAGCACATCTGGGATGACTGTCAGCAAATTTTACAGGTGCTTTTCACCTGGTAGAAAAGGGAGTGAATACTGTTGGTGACTTGATAGTGGTCTTTGGACCAGACAGTAGCCCTACAACTGAACCAGATTATTTGGAGCAAGTTTTTCCCGAGACTTACTCAAGCTGAGACTAACAGCAGTCGAGGTATGGAGGTGCTTACCAATTATTTCCAGGTTCAGCTAGCAGGGATATCGCAGTGCCTAGAAAGCCAAGTCTTCAATCTGTGAGTGAGATGGTACTGTTCCCCAGTGAGTACCCTAATGCTTTTTCTTGAACTTCTCCCAGAAGCCTATAGGACCTATAGGCTATAGATCTTTTTTTTTTTTTAATTTAATTTAATTTTATTTGAGAACATACTGTACAGAGGGGTTACAATTACATGGGCAGGATAATGCATACATTTCTTACCAAGCATTGCAGCCTCCTCCTTTGTTTACCCTTCACCTCCCTTCCCAGCCTCCCCCCTCCCCCCTGCCCAATCCTCCCCCCCCACACCGACATTGTAAAGCAGGCTATAGATCTTTAAGTCTTGGAGAATCAAAGAGCCCTAAATATGGCCTTTGTTATGCAGTCAGCCACAGATATTAGAAGAAAGCTTGAAAAGTTAGAAGGTTTTGAGGTAAAGTGGTTGCCCAGTTGGTGTTGGATAAGAGAGACACTCTGAAAAAAAAAACGAGTCTAAGAAGAGAGTTTGAGTTTTGGTAGGAGCACCAGAAAAAGGATCAAGAAACTTTTGGCAAAGACAGCACAATTCATTTGAAAATGGCAGTAGGGAACCTTTAGGACTAGATCAGTGAGCTTAATGCAAGCAAAATGGACATTAGGAAAAGGAATGTCCAAGGTGGAGAATGATAGAAAATGACAGGTTGAGTAAGCACATTAACCACCTGGAAAATATAAATGACAGGTTAAGTAATCATATTAACCACATGGAAAATGTGTTCATAGCTTTGGAGAAACATGCAAAGGACCTCTGAATTCCATTAAGAAATTATGGCTATGAAAAAGGAGCTGGGGGGCTGGGAAGGTGGCTCAGTGTTAGAGTGCTTGCCTTGCATTCATGAGGCCCTGGGTTCGAATCCTCAGTACCACATAAGCAAAAAGAAAAAACCCAGAATTGGCAATGTGGCTCAAGTGGTAGAGCTCTAGCCTTGAGCTCAAGAGCTGAGGGACAGTGTCCAGGCCAGAGTTCAGGCCCCACGACCGGACCCAAAATAAAAAGGAAAGAAAAAGAAAAAGGAGCTGCATCTGATATAAGAATATATTAGGTTGAAGTACATGTCAATTATAAGCTTTGAAAAGTGTCACCAGAAATTCAAAGCAACAGAGAAGGAAGGAGAGTAGTTAGCAGAGAAGACGGGGAAGCGCTGTGTCATAGAAGATGAGGCCAAGAAAAGAGAACAGGAAAATATCAGGCTCAAGAAAAAGATTGTTTCTCTTCAGAAAGTGTTAAAGGACCACTTGCTTTGATAGAGAATGCCATGGATAGAGAAAGAACATTAGGAATAAAAACAGAAGAGCTAAACAAACAGTTGAAAGATCTGTCACAAAAATACACAGAAGTTGAAAACTAGAAAGAGAAACTACTAGAGTAAAAGCCCCAAAAGACTGCTGAGATCTTCACCATGAATGTAATGCAGAAGCATCGTGTCCCAGTGAAACAGGTGGAGGTGGGAAAAAATACCTCTCAATAGCACCTTTGTGAACTTAAGGGAGGAGCTGAAGAGCAAGCAAGGTTGTTGTGAGAAGGAGCAGCAGTTGGCCAGTCAAGGGAACTCTCATGTGACCCTGCCAAAGCACTTGCAGGCTAAGGAGCACATTGAGAAGGAGAGTGGGATCATGAAAGCAAGCTTGAGAGAAAAGGAGAATAAAATGGAAGAAGTCTTCAAGGTTCAGAGTACTCTGCAGGATTTAAAGGAACTAGAGACCATAAGAAACAGGGAAACATCTGAGCTGATCAGGTAGCTTGGGAGACCAGTCTAAAACAAGTTGGTTATCTAGAGCTCCTAGTCATCAATGTTAAAGGAAGAAGCAAAAACAGTGGTAATAAGTGTGCAAATGTTGACACTAAACTTGTGAAAAATGCATACAGGCTCAAGCTTTCTGTCAGTTTACATGTAGATATTTGCAACCTGGTAAATTGCCCAAGGACACTGCCTAAAACTGTTCTGAAAACCGGTGGAGCCTTAGCCTGACAATACTTTGTAATGTGTATAGTTAATTTCCAACAGGTAAATGCTGAAATTCTGGAACACATGGAAAGAATTCATATGTGAGGAACCTCAGATGGTGAATTTGGGAAAGTGGACTCCACAGAGGCAAAGCCTGGAAAGTATGGCTATTGGTATCTGTTAGTAATAGTGGACATTTTTTCAGGCTGAGCTGAGGCATGTAATAATACCTTGATTTGGTTTCCTCCTAGCTGTAGGGTCCAAAGATGGCCCTGCATTCATGGACCAAATTCTCAATTATTAACTAATGCCCGAGGAATAAATTGGAAGTTACAATCCATTTATAAGCCTCAGAGTTCAAGCACTAGAAAGATTGAATATGACCTTAAAGGAAACTTTAACTAAATTAAATACAGAGACTAGCCATGGCTAGGTAAGCCTCCTCCACTTCACTCTCCTTTGAGCAAGATGTAGCCCTTATGCTAAAGGATTCAATGCCTTGAAATACTTTAGTGTAGAACACTCCCTTGGGTTCCTAAAATTAAGAAGGCTATATTAACAGAAATTTCTAACTACAATCTGCAGGCTTTACAACATATTCTTTTACGTACCTATCCTTTGTTAACTAAGGCCCAACGGCCGGATAAGAAAAACTCCACCTGAGGATAAGAAAAACTCCACCTGAAGGGGAGGGACCAAGAAGGTGATGAAACAGCAGGGAAACACCACAGCTCTCTCCAACCAAATACAGTGTTTGGATTTCAATGCTCTGTTTCTCCAAGTGACCCACAAAAAAAAAGGGCAATTACTCAGAGAGATAAAGGAAGTGCAAAAGGAAAAGGGAAAAACCTACACAGACAGTAAAGTGGGAAGACCCTTCCCCCACCCTTTGTTGGTGATGGGGCTCCACGTTGCGCAACTTAAGTGATGGGGTTTTGTGCCAAGCTGATTAAGTGCCCCGGGTCTGGACCCTCTGAGGACCACACATCCACAAGCATCCCAAGTTTCCCAGGAGACTCCCAAGAGCTGGGCCAACCCAGAATATACAAACAGAAATCTCAGAAGGCAGAGCTGGAACAAAGACTCCCCTCACCCTCCCTGGAACAGCGCCTTTGCCTGGCTGGTACAAGTAGTCCAGTCCAGTCAGGAGCAGTAGCAGCTGTCAACAGTGGCAAACGACCCTAGTCTCTCAGGGTGGCCCCTCTGGTGCAAATAGCCTAGCCTAACCTGGAACCACAGCAGCAGCAGCAGCTGGCAATGGTGGCAAACCGCCCAGAATTGGGGCACAATGCCTCTTGGCACTTGCCCAGACCAGCCTGGGGCGGCAGCGGTGGCTGAGGTGGGGACAGCTGCAGTGAACAAGTTCACACCCGTGGCAGTTTGTGCCTCTCCATACTGGCCTCCATAAGTGGCCCATCCTATCCTGAGACAGCAGCAGTGGTTAACACCTGACTTGTGGTGGGGTGCCTGGCTTGCATAAGTGGCCCAGGTGATCCTGGGGCAGTGGCAGCAGCTGTGGCAGTGGCAGCAGCTGTGGCAGCAGCAGTGGCATCAACAGCGGCAGCAAACAACTCTGGACCCGTAGTGGGGTGTGGTACCTCTCCATACTGGTTTGCATAAGCAGCCCATGGTGGCAAATGTGGTGAACAACCCTAGACTTGAGGCAGGGTGTGGTGCTGAGCAACCCCAGAAAAGACTCCTTGGGCTGGCTTTGAACCTGAATACACAGATCTGAGCCTCCTGAGTAGCTAGAATTAAAGGTATTCACACCAGTAGGTTCTTCCTCTTGCAACCCCCCTAACTTTTTCTAAAATAGATAATTTCTTAGTTCATACATGGAATTTAAGCAACTACAAGAGGATCGACATAATACTCTGTATTCTATGTGAGCATAGTGGAATCTAACTAGTTCTCAATAACAAGGTATAAAGTACAAAAAAACATGGAAATTAAACAGCACTCTGTTGAACAATACATGGATCACAGAAGAAATTAAAAAGTTCCTACAATTCAGTGAAAATGAAGATACATCACAAAGAAACCAATGGGATACAGCGAAAGCAGTCCTGAGGGACAGATTCATTGCTCTCAGTGCACACATCAAGAAAACATAGAACAAGTAAACGATCTTATGATGCAACTAAAACTGCTAGAGAAACAAGAAAAAAATTGAACCTAAAGTTGCTAGATAGAGAACCGAAATAAGAGCTGAGACAGAGATTATGAAAATTATAAATAAAATTAATTTTTAAAAGCTGCTTAAAAAAAGTCACTAAAACTGAAGGACCACTGGCAAGAGTAACTAACAAAATAATAGAGGAGACCCAAATCAATAATATCAGAGATACCACAGGAAAAATTACAACAAACATCCAAGACATCAAAACAATCATAAAGAAATAATTCCAGACTCCACACACAAAGGAAGGAAAACCTAGTAGAGAGGGATGAATTTCTACAGAAATACAAATTGCCATCCCCCCTTTCCTTTTCAGCCATTCTTCTCTACCATGTATGGTGGGGGCAGCAGTTCAGTAAATAAACTTCTTTTCATGCCTGAATAGTGTGTGTTGTTCTCTTCATGGGCTACTTAATGAAAACTACCTATTTAATATACCTTACAAATGGTGCCATGACTGGGATGAGGTTTTTGAATTGGAAATGCTAGAATTTTCTAACCACCCCTTTTCCGCAAACCAAACTGCCTTGAGACACCACGTGAGACTTTTCACCAATACCATTGCTGGCCTTCACATCCACCGTCCACACCACTTCTCTACTCTGGTGAATGAAACTACTCTCCACGACTCTCTGTTAGTCAATCTCTGCTCAGATGTGGCGCCATTCCAGAGAGCTCCTACGGCCTTTAGCAGAAAGGATGGTCAACTCTGAAGCCGAGAATGCCTGGTTTGGGGGGCTTAGCCATTTCTCTCTATAGGGGTCTGGGTCAAGCCGGAACACCACTTCTTCCTGGTCAGCTCTCCTTCACTCACCAAACTGACTGTCTAACACATTTAATGGGGTCCTGCGAGTCATGTCCGAGCCGTGAAACCCCGCTGACATGCCTCCTGTGCTCCCTGGATAGCCAGATGACCTAATATTTTTTGCTGTTCACAGATTTAAACAATTTATGCCTCTGCAATGGTACATATTCAGAAGTCTCTTTACTATCAGGCTGTCTTTGCTCTCTGCTATTCATGTCCAACTTTCTATATCTCTACAACTTTTTGGATTGTGCCCTGAAGAGTGCAACATGGGCTGGTTCCCAGGGAACCTCTCTAGGTTCCCTCAAAAAGGCCAGCCAAATTAGGCTTGATTTTTTGTTCAGGCTTTCTTTGCATTTTTTTCAGAAATTCGCCAACTTGAGTTCACCATTTTGGCCACATGGTGGGTTAAGGGTTTGGCCCCATCCAACCCGTACACTTCCACGAAGCTTGTTACTCCTCCATCTATCTATTCTAATATGCATTGCTAACAAGTTGCTCTTTTCACAGACCCTGGTAACTGAGGCCCAACCATCTGATGTGCTTTGTTAGCAAAGATGTCTAAATATTGTTGTCAAAAATTTTAAGTTTTGAGTTTTGCCTTTTTTGTTTTGTGTTATGTAGTCTAGTACTGACTATGTGATTCTAACATATTGGGCATATATGTGCTAAGATTCTCACATCTAACGAGTTTTGTCATTGTAGAATATTTGGTCAATTCTTGATAAGGACCAGGTAAGCTCTCCTCATTATAGTTGATCTCCTTGTTGCTTTAATTGGAAATAACAAAGAGCTTTTGTGGAAAAGATTGTAGTGCAAGCCAGCCTGGGCTGAAAAATCCCTCAAACTCCATCTCCCAACTAACCTGCAAAGAGCCAGGCTGGAAACATGGCTCGAGCCTCTTATGTCTAACCAGCAAACACTATACGTGGTACCATCATTCAAAGTGGTAGAGTGCTAGCCTTGAGCAGAAGTGCTCAGGGACAGTGCTCAGGCCTTGAGTTCAAGCCTCCTTGAATGCAAACTGGGACTAACCATCCCAGCAACGAGCACCTAGACTCAACCAGTCTGGGGAACAAAGGAACATGGAGAAGAATAAGAGGAGATGATATCACATCATCCACTTTGTGCCTGCCCTATCAAAATTAACCAGAGCTGGGAGGTCAATAGAAGTAAGAACACTGCCCATCTAATGTCCATACCTGTCTACCTTTCAACTGGACAGGAATTCATATTCTTGTACTTATTATTTGACTTCTTCTCTATCTAGTCTCCAGGTGTCAGAAGAAGGTAGGGACATTTCTACCAACATTTTCAGCCCCATGTCCTACCTCTTGCCATTTATTTGCTCTCTAGTATTTTTTTTCAGTCCCTCAATGCGCCATGAAACTTCTCCAGACTTCGTCCAAGAGACTCGCTTCCTCCAGACTTTATCTAAGGACTCAATGCCCAAGTGACAGCTGTTGCCTTCTGCCTTCTCCCAGATGGGACCACATATCAGCCTTATACCCTTAATGTCAATGCTGCTTGCAAACAGGAAGTAGCCAGAGAGAATCTTCACCTTTTTTCATAATTATCAAATAGCTGGAATGTAAGTTCTGAACAGGGACCCCTCACTCCCTCTTGTCTAAGTTTCCACCCAATATCTGTTACATAGGTAACTGGCAGACGGGGAAGCAATCAACTTCTGCTTCTGCTGCTAGGACACATCCTAGGCCACCTCTGGTCACAAGCCTCCCATCTGACCTTCGGAGGGTTCTAGACCCTGAGGTCACATCCAGATCCAGTGTAGCCACAATTTTCCAGCACCTGGCCACACCTCTTCCTGTCCCTGGCCTAGATAAGTCCTGGATCAGAGCTGGGTCAACAACCCTTCCTTTTCAGTCATGCTTCTCCACCATGCATGGTGGGGACAACTTTTTGGTAAATGAACTTCTTTTCCTGCCTGAAAAAAAAGAAATGCAAATTGTCCAAACAGAACCAAGAAGAAATAAATCCATTACAAATGTCAATAACCTACAATGAGATAGAAGAAGTAATAAGAAATCTTCCAACAGGAAAAGCCCAGGACCTGATGGATTCACTACAGAATTCTATAAGGCCTTTAAAGAGGAGCTAATACCCATACTCCTCAAGCTCTTCAGAGAAATAGAAACAGAGGAAATAATCCCAAACTCATTTTATGAAGCCAATATCACATTCATCCCCAAACCAGGCAAAGACCCAACAAAGAAAGAACTACACACCAATCTCTTTTATTAAGACAGATGCAAATCTCCTAAATAAAATTGCAGCCAACAGAATCCAGAAACATATAAAAAAATCATACATTATGACCAAGTAGGCTTCATCCCAGAGATGCAGGGATGATTTAACATATGTAAGTCAATAAATGTAATCCATCACATCAACAAATCCAAGGTCAAGAATCACATGATTATCTCCATTGATTTGGAAAAGGATTTTGATAAAATTCAGCACTCATTCATGTTAAAATCTCTGGAAAAAATAGGAATAAAAGGAACATTTCATAAGACAATAAAAGCGTTCCATGGCATATCAAAAGCCAATATTATGCTTTATAGGGAAAAACTACAACCAATTCCCTTAAAAACAAAGCAAGGATGCCCACTCTCTCCTCTCCTCTTCAATATAGTTCTGGAATTTTTAACCAAAGTAATAAGGCAAGAAAAATGCATTGAAGGGATCCACATAGGAGATGAAGAATATAAACTCTCTCTTTTTGCAGATGGCATTATTTTATAAATTAACGATCCCTAAAGCTCCATCCCCAAACACTTAGAGCTTATAAACCAAATTGGCAAATACCAGGATTCAAAATTAACCCACAAAAATCAGTTGGCTTTCTGTAAACCAACAAAGTACAAATAGAAATGTATATCAAAGGAACAACCTCATTCACAATAACCTCAAAAAAAAGTATTTAGGAAGTAACCTAACCAAAGATGTAAAGGGTCTATTTCATGAAAACTATAAAAGCCTAAAAAAAGGAATCTTAGAGGATACCAGGAAATGGAAAGACTTCTCATGTTCCTGGATAGGCAGAATTAATGTGGTGAAAATGGCCATACTGCCAAAATTAATAAACATATTCAATGCAATTCCCATTAAAATTCCAATGACTTGCTTTACTGAAATAGAGAAAATATTCCAAAAGTTCATATGAAACAACAAAAGACCAGGCACAGCCAAAACAATTATAGGCAAAAGAAAGGATGCAGGAGGGATCATGATACAGGACTTCAAGCTCTATTATAGAGCCATAATCACAAAGACAGCTTGGTACTGGCACAAAAAGAGACCCAAAAATCAGTGAGACAGGTTAGAAGACCCAGAAATATAGCCACATAGGTACAGTTAGTTGATATTTGACAGAGGAGCCAAAGACATACGGTGGAAGAATCATAACCTCTTCAACTACTGGTGCTGGGAAAACTGGCCACATGCAGAAAACTAAAAGTGGACCCTAGCCTATCACTTGGAAAGAAGTATGGAGGTACCTCAGACAGCTAAATATCGACCTGTCCTATGAACTGGCCATACCACTCCTAGGTATCTACTCAGAACAACAGGAACCAGTATACAAAGACACACACTCCTTTATGATTATTGCAGCACTGTTCACAATAGCCAAAATTTGGAAACAACCCAGATGAGTCACTACTGATAAGTGGATCAAAAAATTGTGGTACCTATATACAATGGAATACTGTGCATCCATTAGACAGGACAAAATGATGGCATTTGTAGGGAAATGGATGGGACTAGACCAATTTATTTGAGTGAGGTAAGCCAAGAACAAAGAGACAAATGGCACAGGATCTACCTGATATGTGGATTCTAAAGCCAAAATGCAAAAAGGTATGACAAAGTAAACAGGATCGAGAAACAAAGGACAGACACTCTTTTTGTTGTATCACCGTTAATGACTCCATGTTCTTGATTATGTAGATGGTAGCAATATGCACGCAATGGAGGGAAGCCAGGAGGAGGAACAGAAAAAGTGGGAAATGGAACAACATACAACAAAGTAGTCCATCAGCTGCACTGGACATAGAAGAAAAATATCTAAGTAACCCAAACACAATGATGGGAAGGGAGGAATGAGAGGGAAAGAGGGAATAGCTTACACTAAGCAAAAGGGAAAAAATGTAAACATCACCTGAGTTGGGAAAAATAATTTGGATTGTCAAAGCTCATAGGATTAACAAATTTTAGACCATGATAACGATAATTTGCCTTGTCAAGGTTAAAATGTGTTTGTGACTTTAAGTATCACAATTCCACAATATTGTGAAATATATGTAATCACTTATTTCAATTTTGACAAAAAAGTGTGAGAAGGGAAGGGTTATGAGGGATGGGTGACAATGTTGTCAGACACCTTGTATTCATATACTGTTTTGTGGAATGGGAACTTCTTTCTACAACTACTTAAAAATAATAATACAAGGAATTTAAAAAATAAACAGGGATGGCAACTGATAAGTTCAAATATAAAATAAGAAATTAAATCCAATTGGAAGGCAAATTTCTTTGGCGAGAGTAATGTAGTTTATTCTATAGCAAGTCTCCTTCAGCAATAATTCCAAAAGCTAGACCTCAAGTAAGTGAAGTAAACTAAGAAATGGAGATACAAAAAAAAAAAACAAAAAAACTTCACCCACTCTTTCTTGCCTGGACAGCTGGTGTGGGTAAAAATTTGTCATGCTCCTGAGTTAGGACCAAAGTGGCAAGGACCATACTTGGTCGTGCTAGGACCAATATACAGAGAAGGCTGCAAGATGAACTGTTCAGAGACACCCAGATGATCCCTTAAGGATAAGACTTACTGTTAACTACTGCTAACTAGTGTGTTTCTATAATTTACTTGTTTTCTATTAAATTTACTTTTTAAGCCTGTTCATTGGGTGGAGAGAAGGGAATTTTTAGGATCTGTTAAGAAGGAATCAAGGATTTGATTGGACATGAAAACCAGTGGGGGGTGTATAAAGCAGCGGGGCCCTAATAATCAGCAGCACTATCAATGAGGCCCCATATCCTGGCCCACTGGAGTGCATGGGACATACTACCAAAGGGCCAGAGTATCTTGTTGGAAGGGGTAGGATGTCATCTTCACATGATTAGCTGTGAAGAAGTGATTGGGGAAAGGGCAGTTTGTGAAGTGATGGTTGAATACTGTTAGGCAGGAGACCCACTGGAGTGATGGAGGGGTTCAACCTATGTATACGCTGCATGGTCAGAGAAATGGAATTGGAGAAAATCAAGAGAAGGAAGTGGTGAGATGTCGCTACCGCCTCGACCAGCAAGAAAGACGTGACACCGAACTCTTCTCTCTGCAGTTTATTCAGGACCTTTGAGTAATCTTCTGACCCCAACAACGGGGAGAATTCCCCACAGCCTTAAGTACCCTCTGGGTAGCCAACCCTGATACGCCACGTGGGAACCACCAATAGGTTCAGGTACGCGGAAGCAAGCCAGATTCTTTGCCTTAGCCATATAAGGAGTTGTTTACCACAGAGAGCACTCGCCATCGGGAAGGCGGAGGGCGGAAGCTGGCGCCATCTTCCAGGTGCGGCCTCTCGCAGCTCTCTACAGTGAGACAGTAGGAGGGGAAAGACTTGGGAGAAGAGGAATTTAAGGGAGAATAGGAGGGAAAGTATGCCAATTGGCCACCAGGCCAGAGGAGTGTAGGCCTGTGGATAGTGGAGAGGCCTAAAGAGCAAAAGGAAGTGATGCAAGGGAAAAAGGGAAATGAAGGAATGTCTATAAAGAAGGAGGGAGTAAGGCAAAAGGACAAAGCCTTACCTATTGAAGTTTGGAACTTTGGAGATGATAATTTGGGGAGTTGGTGCTTTGCAGACCAATTAACTATGAGTGACTGCCCATTGGAGGTCTGAGATTTGGTGTTTGGGTTGGCTTGTCACTGAGTGTACAGCCCAGGACAAGGTAAATGAAGGCACATTTCGAGTGTAAATAAAGTTATTTTCAATGTGCCTCATTGGATTGTCTTGTGTTTTATGCATCATACGTATACTAGTTCACGTTAGTAGTCTCAAAGGCCATGAAATTTGTAAAATTTATGAGCTCATAATCAGTTTGCAAATCCGAATGGGACAATGATGGCAATATGATGTCACAATATCAAGTCATAATAATATTTTGATGTAATAATTAGTTGGTGATTCCATAATGGTGATGAGGTCATAATAGGTTTATGATGTCACAATTGGGTTGTTGATGTCACAATGGCATGCTGGACTTCAATTTTCATTAACTCCCAATGAGAATATGAATTCAGAATGGGAATGTGAGATCTACAAAGTCATGCATTGGCCCAAATGTGATGAACTCCCAACAGGTATGTGATATCACAATGTAACACAATGCTCATGATATCTGACAGTGATGACATAATTTTCATGGTAGAGTGCATTTCTAATATCACACATCATACCTGAAATATGAAGTCAAAAACTTTATGAGATCACAAAGGCCTATGTATCACAAGGGCATCGTGTCAAAGTTATGAGGAAAGGACTGGTTAATGATGTCACACTGCTGATCCTGCATCCAAGGGTTTGTAATATAATGGTATAATTGATCTTAATTGTTAGACCACAATGATTATATGGGTAAACAACTTAACTTTGATGTCACAAAGGCCATATGCTTTTTCAAAGGTGCTAAGAGGTCATAACCGATTGAAATGTCACAATGTGATTGTGATGTCACAATGGCAATGTGATGCTGCAATAGCTTTGTGATATCAAGTTGGTAATGAGGTCACCCATGGAATAGTGATGTCACTACTAGTTTGTAATATTACAATCACATGTCTGATTTCAATTGCTACTAGTTTACAATGAGGACAAGAATTCAAGGAAGGAGCTAGAAGTCCTAAAACCCATGACTTTTCTAACATGTTGATGTCATAATAGGTTTGTGAAAACAGAATGGCACAGTGATATCACAATGTCAATGTTATGTCACAATATCATGTCATAATAATGTGTTAAGGGATTTCAGAAGAAGATTGCTGAGGAGAGGTTGGATTCAAAATAAGTGCTTGCATAGAAAGCAGTTTTAGTGTTCCTGTGAACAGTCCTAGGCTAGAGAATCACACCCAAGTGTGCCATCACCGTACAAAGAGGATGGCCAGAGAGGGAAAATCCAGGCAAGGAAAGAGATCTGAGCACTTGCCAGTAGCCACTGCTGCAAGGGCTGGGGTGGCAGTGGCGGTGGCCATAGACACCATACCTACAACAGAGAGTCCAGGACAAAGGAGCCAGACACAATAGACTAGCAGATTCTACTCAACACCAGCAAGAACTGAGAAGGAGCAGATATCTTCGTCCTGCAGTTTTCAGACCAGAGAGGGTCCAGGAACCAAGAATCTGGTGTGAGTAGAACCCTGACTTCCTCACTCCTTCTCAGGGAGCAGATGTGGGAAGGCCGCCCCTCCCCTCACCACCACCGGAGGTCTCCATCTTTAATAGTGACAAGGGCCCGGTTGAGCAGATAACTCCGACTCAGGCCTTGGAGAAAAACAAGAGAGTCATTTTGCAGGTCACAGGAACTAGAAGTGTCCTGCCAGGCTCAGCCACCAGGGGAAAGTCACTCTGCCCAGGCAGAGTGAAATTTGTCCTCGGAGAAGAGACTTTCTTCACTGGGTAGACAGAGCCAGAGGGTAGACAGAGCCAGAGGCTGCCCCACCATACAGATGCCTAGACAACAATTGAAATTAAGTAAACATAAACCCTGAGAATGGCTCCAAGCTGGGTTCTGTGAGTGTCTCAGGAGCTAGTCCCTTAGGGAAAAGCTACTGTTTGATGAAAGGCTTCAACCCTACCCAGAACCTAGCCTCATCACTGCATCTCCAAACTAGAGGAAACAGCTATTTCCCACTTTTGTGATACTCAAAGATCTCCCTCTCACTGAACTAGCCTGGGAGGAGGATCACAAAATCCTGCCTAACACAGGGCATTTTCTGCCTGACCAAACTGACTTAAGAAACCAATCAAGCCATAGGAAAACCAAACACCACAAGCAGACCAGAGACTCCACCAAGACACTGGTTATAGATACAGGGGAGATACAGGCTCTTCCCATTCCCCCTCCAAAATAAACACCCAAAACCAAAGAACTCTTTTTTAAACATTTTTTTAATTTTTATTTTTTAAGTGTTTTCTGTTGATCTTTATTTTCTCATAATTTTTATTTTTGGTGTATGTGTGTGTGTGTGTGTGTGTGTGTGTGTGTGTGTGTGTGTGTGTGTGTATGTGTGTGTGTGTTTAATCTCTTTGACCTTTTGGTCCTTTTTTATTATTTTCATTTTTTCTCTTTCTTTATTTTTTGCATGACTTAATTGCTGTTCTGCTCAACTCCAGATACATACCTGTCATCAATTGGTAGACCTTCTCCCCCATTATGTACATACTTAAGCCAGAAATTTATTACTCAGTTCACAACCTGTTAGGCTTAACTTCTATAATAGCAGTATTATCTCTTTATACCTACATAATTTTCAAGTAACTAATTTTAAAATTTTTATTTTATAGTTTTCACGTTTCCTTTCTATCCCTCCCCTCCTCTCATTCTATCCTTTTCTTCTCTCAATATCATTTCTTTAAACTTACATAATTTTTAAGTGTTTCATTTCCTAAATTTAAATTTAATTTTTCCATTTTTTTCTTTTTTTAAAAAATTTCTCTCCTATGATTCTGTCCAATCCATTTCCCTCTCAGAGATTAGGAATTGGTTACATTTAGTCTCATTTTACCTATTCACATCCCTCTAGTCCTATTTTTCCCCACATTTCTCCCTGAAGCTAACAATTTCTGGTTTGCCAAATCCTTCCTCGTTGTTCTTAACTAATTAATCCATGGTTGTTTGATTTAGAATAGATTGTATCTGTTGAACTAGATTGTATCTGCAGCCATTTTGGTTGTGCAACTGAAGGACTCTAGTTGATGCTTACCATAAAATAGTGTTCAAGCACAAAATTGCTGTTACTTTCATACCAAATGGGCAGAACAAGCCAGAAAAACACAAGAAAAATGGCAAGTCCAGGTATCTGAACTTCCACTAATGATAATCATGTGAGAGAATAGTTAATGATAATAATAATAATAGTTAATGATAGTAATAATAATTAATAGTTCCCCCAACAGCTCTACAAACACTACTGTTAAACATGGTGAATGAAATGATTGAAAATTTGCAAAGGTCTCAGTGTGAGCGTGATAGGGACCAAGAGGAGGCAATCCAAATAGTATTACAGGAATCTTGTGAGCATTAGGAAGCTACTTAAAGATTAATACAGGAATTGCATAAGCAGGCTGAGAACCGTCATAGAGAATTACAGGAATTGCTTTAATTTGAGGAAACTAATCAAAGAGTAATACAGGAATTGTGAGAGCGTGATCAGAATAGACAGAGAGAAATAGAGGCATTCAAAAAATCTATAAAGAGACAGCTGGAACAATTCAGGGAGACCCCAAAGGGAATGCAGAATAGAGCCTGCCAGAAGTAATGGGAGTCCAAGGAAACCATAACCAATCAGCTAAGTGATCTGAGAATAAACACTGAACACCAAATTAAGGAAGTAAAGCTCATACAAGATCTAAACCAAAGCTCCAACAAAGAATTTGAAGCTATCAAAGCCGACCAGATAAAAGGAAAAGAAATGAAAAACAAATAGAGATTCTTGACAGGTTAGACCAGGCAGAAGATCAAATCTCGGGGACTGAAGACAGCCTAGATATTATAGAGAAATAACATACAAATATCCAAGATAAATCCAAGAAATATGATAGATCTATTCTATATTTGGAAGACACCATCAGAAGGCCTAATCTGAGGATAATGGACATAGAGGAGCACCTAGAGACAGAAGTTAATGGTCTAGAAAATTTATTTAACAGAATCCTAGCAGAGAACTTCCCAAACATGCAAAAAGATAGGCCTATGGCCTATTCAGATAAAAGATGCTTTCAGAAGCCCAAATAGACCAGAACAGAATAGGACATGTCACCGTCATATTATAATCCACACAGGATCAATTCAGACCAAGGAAAGGATCCTTAAAGCTGTCAAGGAGAAAAGACCAATCACCTATACAGGGAAACCAATTAGAATATCCTCAGATTTCTCAGCAGATATGATGAAAGCAAGAAGAGCCTGGAATGATGTATGCCATGCCCTAAAGAAAAACCACAACAAAGAACAGTGTACCCAGCTAAACTCTCCTTCATAACTGAAGGTCAAATAAAAATTGTTCATAGCAAAGAAAAATTGAACAATATATCTCCACAAAACCAGACCTACAAAGGTACTTAAAGATAACTTACACATAGAAAACTAACAAGACAATGGCCAAGAAATGGCATCTAAGCGAATAAAATTAGAACTCAACATGAAAAGCGCCCAAAGACAGTCCTGTAACACATGGAAGCTGAACAACACACTGCTGAATCACCAGTGGGTCATGGAAGAGATTAGAAAGGAATGCAAATGTTAATGATATTCAACAAAAATGAACACACAAATTACCAGCTCCTCTGGGACACAGCAAAGGCAGTACTCCGAGGCAAGTTTATAGCTCTGAATTCTTACATCAACAAATTAGAGAGATCTGAAACCAACAATTTAATAAGACATCTGAACCTCCTTCAGAAAGATCAGCAAAATAAACTCCAATCCAGTAGACAGAAATAAATAATTAAAATTAAATTAGAATTAACTAAATTATCATCCAAAAACACCATAAAAATAATCAACAAAACAAAGAGTTGGTTCTTCGAAAAAATTAGCAAAATTGACAGACCCTTAGCAAATCTTATCAGAAAAAGAAGTGAACACACCCACATTAACAAACTCAGAGATGAGAATGGGAACATCACCATCAGAACATTATAATGGAATACTTCTCAAAACTTTATGCTAATAAGTTTGATACCTGGCAGAAATAGACATGCTGAAACTCAACCAAAATGAGTTAAATCAACTTAACATGTCCATATCAAGCATAGAAATGGAAACAGCAATAAGAGACCTCATATCTAAGAAAAGCCCAGGACCAGGTGGATTTACAGTGGAATTGTACAAGGCATTCAAAGCAGGGCTCACACCAATCCTCCTCCAACTATTCAACAAAATTGAAAGAGTAAGTTCACTACCAAATTCATTCTATGATGCCAACATAACCGTTATCCCAAACCAGGCAGGGACTCATCAAAGAAAGAGAACTCTAGACCCATTTCTTTGATTAACATTGATGCAAATCTTCTCAACAAAATTTTGGCCTTCAACAATTCATCCAAAAAATCACACACCATGATCAAACAGGATGCAAAGCTGGTTCAATATATGCAAATCAGTTAATATAATACATCACATCATCAAGAGCAATGATGAGAACCCCATGGCTATATCAATAGATACAGAAAAAGAATTTCACAAGATCCAACACCCCTTTATGATGAAGACTCTGGAAAAACTATGAACCAAGAGAACATTCCTCAATACAATAAAGGCTGTATATGACAAACCTACTTCCAGCATTATAATGGTGAAAAACGAAAGCTATTTCCTCTTAACTCAGGAACGAGACAAGGATGTCCACTCTCCCCACTTCTCTTCAATTTAGTATTAGAATGCCTACCTACAGTAATAAGACACGATACAAACATAAAAGGGAGCAAATACGGAAAGATGATGTAAAACACTCCCTCTTTGCAGAAGACATGGTCTTGTATTTAAAAAATCCCAGAGACTCCACTCCCAAATTACTCATGCTGATTCAAAACTTTGGCAAAGAAGCATAGTATAAAATTAACTCTCAAAAATCAATGGCTTTTCTGCAGGCCAACAGTGAGAAGTGTGGATGAAATCAGGAAAGCAACTCCATTCATAATAGCCCCACAAAAAATGAAATACCTAGGAATTAACTTAATCAAAGGAGTGAAGGACCTTTATGATGAAAACTTTAAAAACCTGAAAAAGGAAGTCAAAACGGAACTTAAAAAGTGGAAAAACCTCCCATGCTCCTCGATTGGAAGCATCAACATCGTGCTAATTGCAATACTTCCCAATGCTATCTACCAATTCAATGGGATACTTATCAATATTCCAAACTCCTTCTTCAAGAAAACAGAAGAGGCAATCCAAAAATTCATACAGAACAATAGAAGACCCTGAATAGAAAAAATGATCCTTAACAGAAAAAACAGTGCTGGAGGAATATCACTACCAAATTCCAAACTCTACTACAAAGCCATAGTAATCAAAACAGCTTGGTATTGGTACAAGAACAGACCTCAGGACCAATGAAATAGAATTGAAAACACAGAAATGAACCTACAGACCTATAGCCACCTAATCTTCGATAAGGTAACTAAAAAACAAACAGCATGGAAGAAAGACAGCCTGTTCAGTAAATGGTGCTGGCAAAATTGGTTAATCACTTGTAGAATACTAAAGCTAGATCCTTATATATCACCCTGCACCAGAATCAACTCCAAATGGATCAAAGACCTCGAGTCAAAGCAGACACCCTGAAAACATTACAGGATGGAATATGAGAAACCCTAGGTCTCCTTGGCACAGACCGAAATTTTCTTAATAGAGACCCAGAAACACCAAAAATCAAAGAAAGGTTGGACAAATGGGATTTCATGAAATTGCAGAGCTTCTGCCTGGCAAAGGATAAAGCTAGCAAGATCAATAGAAAGCCCACAGATTCGGAGAGGATCTTCACTAGCCATACAACAGACAAGGGTTTTATATCTAAAATATACCTGGAACTCAAAAAATTATATCCCCCAACAACAAATCCTCAAAGAAAGAACTCCCCAATAAATAAGTGGGCTAATGACTTACAGGGAAACTTCCATGAAGAGGAAATAAGGATAAGGAATAGACACACGAAGAAATGCTCAAACTTCCTAGCCATAAAAGAAATGCAGATCCAAACAGCATTGAGATACCACCTCACCCTAGTTAGAATGGCTATAATCAAGAACTCTAATAACAACAGAAGCTGGTGGGGATATTGGTGGGACTGTATACTTGTTCAACCACTTTGGAAAGCAATATGGGGCTTCCTCAAAAGACTACATAGAGCTCCCCGATGACCCAGCACTCACACTATTGGGCATTTAACCAAATGATTACAAACAATACCATACTAAAGCTACCAACAAAAATATGTTTATTGCAGCATTATTTACCATAGCTCAGATACAGTCCCTACCCAGATGCTCCTCAGTAGATGAATGGACCAAGAAAATATGGTTTATATACACAATGGAATTCTATGAGTCCATCGGAAAGAATGACATTGCCCCATTTGTTAGGAAATGGAAAGTCTTGGGAAAAATTATATTAAGTGAAGTAATCCAGGCCCAAAGAAACATAACTGCCATGGTTTCCCTTATTTGCAATAACTAGTATATGTCTGAGACAAACAGAAACTGTCAGAGAAGTTGATGTTAGGAGAAATGAACCCTAAGATAAGGACTCAAATTGTTTTCTGTTCTTGCTATTGTTTCTGCCATATTTATGACATGATTTATTTGTTGATTTTTATGTCCCTCCCCCACGGTATAACCCCTGTTTTCACTGTTTTTGATGTTGGTATAATTTGGGGATGGCAAGGGGAACACAAATTGTTATACAGGTGGACTAATTACCACAATGACATGTACAAGATATTATGTCGAAAATGAACTTTACAATTTTGGTGCGGAGGGGTTGGTGGGGTGGTAGGAGGGGAGATATGAAGGAATGGGAAGGAGAAACAAGGAGGCAAAAATGCTTGAAAAGAAATGTACTCATTACCTTGTTCATATAATTGTAAACCCCCTGTTTGTATTTTCACAATAAAAAATCATCAACTAATAAAGTAAAATTCATGTTAATCTTGTTTTGTCAGTCGTAAGACTCTAACTCTGGGCCTGGGCACTGTCCCTCCTCTCTTCGGCTGAAAGATACCACTGTATCTCTTCAGCTACAGTGCCGTTTCTAGTTTTCAAGAGATATATTGGAGATAAGAGTCTCACAGACTTTTCTGCCCAGGCTGAATTTGAACCACTATCCCCAGATCTCAGACTTTTGGGTAGCTAAGATTACAGGCATGAGCCAACAAAGTCCAGATCTAAGACAATTTTTAAAAAGTAAGCTTATTGAAACTTCTCTCTTTTTCCAGGAAACAATCTTACTTTTTCAGCATTAGTTTATAAGTATGATTTATTTTTAGATGAAACTGTGAATTTTTTAATCGAATCATACATAATTTTACTATTAGTATCTCACAAAAGTCCACAGTTATTGACTTTCCCCAACGTCAATTATTACATACTACATTACTTACTATTATTATTACACTCTATATTACATATAATATGAAGTTAAAATAGTTTGGATCATTTCAGATAAATTAGTAGCTGCTATTTTAGCATTATAAATTCACATCTGTGATTTTAAACGAAGGAAAGAAGATTTTCAAGTTAAAATGAAGTATGAATGTGTAGTGTGTCCCAATTGAAACAAAAATTCTGAATTCATACAGAGAAAATTATTTTCTTTCCACTTATGACTTTGTAGTAATACTATTGGAAATAGTGAGGCAAGAAGAGGAAGAATTCAATCATTTTTTTGTCAGTCATGAGGCTTGAATTCTGGGCTAGAGCCGTGTCTCTGTGCTTTTCAGCTCAAGGTGAGTGCTCTACCGCTTGAGCCCCAGCTCCACTTTTGGTTTTCTAGTGGTTTATTATAAGCGCCTCACAGATTTTGCTGCCTGTGCTGGCTTTGAAACGTGATCCTCAGATCTCCTTGATCTTCCTGAGTAGCTAGGATTACAGGTGTGAGCCACCAGTGCCCGGCTAGGACGAAGAATTCAAATCATGTCAAACAATGTCTCTGTATGAAGACCTGTCTATTCCCAGTTGTCACAAAATTTCAAGTGTCTATCTTAGAATTCTATTTGGAAAAGTTCTAAATCATTGATTCTTTTTGTACTTTCTGCTATACGAAACAAAATATAGACACAAAACAATTGAAATAAAATGCACACATATGTTGAAGTCACAACTGGAAAAACAACTAACAAAGTAGAACTCCCCCAGGAACAAAAGCATGTTGTGCCCAGTTTTTTTTTTTTTAAGCACAAAAACCTCAAACACATGTTAACATGGCGTAGAGCCATAAAGATAACTGTGTCTCAGAAATACGGTTGTGTTAATTTGTAATTAAATTCATCTAGATGAACTTAATATAGCAAATCCCTTGAATGGATCAAATTGTATAAAACAATTGTGACTGTATGCGGAGTGAGATCTGCACATATTTAAAAGAATAAAATAAAAAAATCATGACATACTTTAAAAATTCAGAAATGTAATGAATAACTCCAAAAGTATCCATATTGAGAACTAATTTCTACTGATTTAACAAGAAAAAATATGCAAATAGTAGAATCTGAGTATTTTACATGAGTGTACATAATTTTAAACTACTCCAAATTACACTTTGTAGAAGACTGAATGTAGCTTATCTAAAGGAAAACATCAACTCATGATATGAATGAAATTAAAAATCTCATGAAAAGAGAGAAGTAGTTTCTGGAAAATAGTAGTTTAATAAATGTTGGTCAAAATCTTTCTAGTACTGACAAAATTGCATATCTATTTATTTAGATCCAAAAATGATCCCAAATTACTCGTGCGGATTTGAAACTTTGGCAAAGTATCAGTTTACATCTGTAAAATTATTATGGGTTTTAACTCTGGCAAGGAATTCATTTCCTCTTCGATCTGACATATGAATATATGAAAGAACTTCTCCAACTAAATATCAAGACCTAACTAAACATATAACCAGAAAAATCATCATGTAAGCCATATTGCAACTGGGGTAAAAGTAAAATCAGTCATACTGATTCTGTATTTATTGTAAATGTTTATTTTTTTCATTAATTATTTCCTTTAGCTTGCATTTTTAAAACATTGTGTTACATGTTGTATATCTTAGTAACTAATTTTGGATGCCTCGTTAAATTTTGTTCTGAGTATATTGTCTCACTTCAGTTCCTATCCCATGAAATGATGTTGATTACAAAAAATTCTAATAACCACTGTATATAATACACAAAATCTCATAAGCATGACACCAGTAAGCATTGTTTAACATTTTGATATCATGGTCTCATGACTGATGAGGCCTATCTGCATGAGTATCATTGTACCTAGATTCCTCAGCTTGAATTTTGCTACTGTTAAAAAATATCTATATCTTTATTTGTCACCTATCAGAGATTAAATCTGAGTATAAAGCCTAAGGAAGATGATAAAGCAAGAATTCAGCTTTTCTGGATATAAAGTAAACAAAATTCAGCATAGAGTAACTCACTGGTTTGAAGTCAACCAATTTCTCCAAATCATTCTAAGCATTTCCTTACAATGTGTATTTTTCTCAAGAAGGGAATGGGTAATGTGAGAAGAGGACTAATCAAGCATTGTCTTCAAATATACATAATTTGGATTACCCTCTACATTTGGATATAAGCATTTCTGATAAAAACTGAATAATTGATTATCAGGTCAGGTATAATATATCCTAGTTTCATATACCAAACTACATTCAGAAAATGGTATATACCAATTAACTAAAGAATGTCTTGGCAGAGAAATGGCATTTCTATACTATGTGATGCCCAATTCTTAGGTATTACGTTATGCCTCCATTTAATGAATGTGATTGTTTAAATGATTCGTGAAGTATTAATTAAAATTGATCAGTGTCTTATAATATAATTGTGTATAATTATATCCTAGAATCATTCAAGAACGGCCCATTCAATCATGACATACATCACATTCCACTGGTATTCATACGGATACGAATGAGTTATTTAGGATCTTCTGCCATTTGGAGATGGCAGGACCAGGATTCGAACTATAGGCTCCATCTCCCACCACTTAAACCTGAGGATAGGGAACTCACCTGTCTGTCCAAGAACATCAGCAAGACCAGTGATTAGGCAGTCACCAGTGGCTCTCAGCAGTCCTCCTTGATACTTACAAGGCTGTGATAGGAGGATCATAGTCAAAGTCACCCTAGGCAGGAAAGTCCTTGAGACTCCTTTCCACCTTCAGTGCCAGCAAAGCCAGAAGTAGAGCCATATGGCTACAGTGGTAGAGGGCTAGCCTTAAGCAAAAGCAGCTCATGGATTGTGCCCAGATCCTGAATTCAGGCTCAGGACTGGCAACAAACAGACATACAAAACAATATGTGCAGCCATCCAGCTAAAACAGGTCACCCTCTTGTCCCCAATTGGATTGGACAAAGTTCCCTTGGAAAGGGGCTGGGGGAGCCGCTGTCATCTTGAATCCATCCATGCTGCCTGCATCACAGGATTCTGGCCACACCCCCATTCTTTCACGTTTCTTTCTGACCAATGGGATACAAGAATGGTGGCCACACCCACATTCCATGATGCTCATCACCAGGATTCCCTTTGGTGTTTGACAATACCACCAGCAGTTGAGGAAGGTAGAGATGGCTGAGTGGTGAGCAGGAGACTCGAGGAGACTTTGGAGGAGAATAGAAAATTGACATCCTAATCAGTGAGTGGGAGAATAGAGGATTTCCCAGAGCCTGGGAACATGGCCAGCCCATCTTTCCCATCCCAGTGGTCAGATGTCTGAAACAACAGGACTCCATGAAAGAGCTACAGGCAAGAAACTACTTCCAGAGCAGCAGCAAAGGAATCCTCCCATCAGACCTGCAACATTCGAGAAAAAAAAGAACACAGAAAAGGGAGGGATCCCCAAGACAAACACCACTGGGGAGCGTGATTCAACAGAGGGTCTGGCCAAAGGTGATGCAGACCGTGGGCCTCCCCTGCCTTTGGACACAGGCACAGCCACCAGGGGCCATAGTTTCAAGGGTCCTGATACCATCAAGGATCTGCAGATGTGCTAGTGACACGTGGTCCTCACCCTGGACTGCAGCAAAAGAAGAAACCAGGCACTCAGTGCCAAGATTCCACCACTGAAGCAGGAGAAGACAGACCTGCAGGATCGACTAGAGAAAGAAAGGGAGAAGATAGCCTAGTTACATAAAGCACCACAAACAGAGCTAGAGATCCACAAGTCACCCATACAGAGGTTGGTTTCACCAGAAAGAGATTTACAATCTGCACCCAGCCCAAGTGAAGCAGGTGGCCAATGATAGATAATGGGTGCACGAAGCTCTTACCAGCCACCTGCAGGCTGCAGAGTGGTGTGTAGCAGAGCTGCATATGGTGGCTTCTACGGACACTGCTGCACAGAAGGAGACTGAAATGTTCTTTGAACGGCTGAATGATGTGACCCTTCAGCTTGAGGAAAAGACCAGAAGTTTCGATGACCTGCAGCAAGTGAACACAGAGTTGCAGGAGAAGCTGGAAGTGCTCTGGACAGAGAACAGCACCAGAAGAACAGAATCTGCAAGTTCCAACTAGTGCTGGTGGGGCATGAGTTACTGAAGAGACTACTGGACAACCTGAGCTGGATGGTGACCTCAGCAATTCTGGTGAGAGACACGTTCAAAGAGGATCTGAGCATTGAGAGTTCCACATGGAAAGAGGCGATTCAGTGGCTGAAGGAGCAGGTGAACCAAATGATAGAGGAGGATAGAAGGACGAGGCAGGTGCTGGATAATGAGCTGGGGGAACTGAGAACGAAGCTGACAGAGCCATGGCCCCCCGCAGGACCCTCTCAGGTGGAGCTGCAGTTCCAGGCCTAGGCCTACGGCACACAGATGGAGTTGAAAAAACTGGAGCAACAACTTCACATCCAAGTCCAGGAAAACCAGAAGCTCTGTCTCCAGAACACAGAGCAGCAGGAGCAACTGCAGAGACTGGAGGATGAGGCCAAGGATCTGCAGGAGATACCCTAGACCCCACAAGGTGCATGTGTTTGTGTGTGACCCATAGACAGAGGAAGAGCTGGCCCTGCTGTGGAACACTCTCCACAAGGCGAGCGGTGAGAAGGAGGTGCTCACCAGCATCCTGGCCTCAGAGCAACAGGTGAAGAAAGAACTGTGGGAAACCTAGACCATTCAGAGGAGAAGATAGAGGAATGGAAAGAGGTGGCTGAGAAAGGGAGAGAGAGAGAGAGAGAGAGAGAGAGAGAGAGAGAGAGAGAGAGAGAGAGAGAGAGAGAGAGAGAGTTAGGGAGAGAGAGAGAGAGAGAGAGAGAGAGAGACAGGGCCAAGCATCATGGGAGCTGCAGGAGCAGTCCCTGGCCCAGCTGCAGGTGCTCAGAGACACCTGTGAGCAGCACATTGCCACCAATGAGCGGCTGAACTCTGAGAAGGAGGCCCTGAAGCAGCACCTGCAGAGGCAGACCCAGCTGCTGGAGCTGCTGAAGCAAGTGTAGGGCCCGAACAACTGGGGGGGCCAGGTGGTGCCCCCAAAGTGGCGGTACACTCTCAAGTTCCTGGAAGTGACCAGACCATAGGAGGAGCGCCTCCAAGTCCAGCTGAGCTTCCTGGCTTTCCCTGGGGAAGTGGAAAGTGTGAGTCCTGGGGAAGAAAAGGAGAGGAGGTTACTCCCCCCGACATGACCATCCCAGAGGATTGAGACATACCCCAGACCTAGAAGGACATGGATCTGCGAGCCCTCTCAGAGGCTGAGATCCACAGGGGAAATCTTCTGCTGCAGGGGCAGCGGCCTTACTGCAGGTGTCCAGCCCACCTGCAGCTCAGTGCCAGACAGAGCTGGAGCCACAGGCCCCCTGCACTGTGAGCTGCCATCACAGCTGGCGTGGGGATGGCAAGTGGGACACGTGCATCCGAGAAGAAAATCTGCTTCATCCAGGACCTGTCTGATGAGGTGGACTTCCAGAGTCCAGTGGATGAGCTCCACCATCAATGTAGCCAGCTGTCGGCACACATTCGCACCATCGAGGAGTCCTTCATGGCATGTAAAGAGCAGATGTTTGTCCTGGATGAGCTGTGTCAGGAGAAAGCCGAGTATGTGCTGGCTCTCCCTGGAGAAGTTGGAGAAGAGAGAGAGCTGCAGGAACTGCTGTGGGTCCTCGCAGGGGAAGGCACGGACAGCGGCTCCAGAAGCAAGCACAGGCTGAACCCCTGCCCCCCCCACCACTGCTTCAGATGCCTCAGGCTCTGGGGTGGGCGAAATGAAGGA
Organism: Dipodomys spectabilis; assembly: GCF_019054845.1. Lineage (NCBI taxonomy): Eukaryota > Metazoa > Chordata > Mammalia > Rodentia > Heteromyidae > Dipodomys > Dipodomys spectabilis. The sequence goes on along the minus strand of NW_024870821.1, from coordinate 1,128,112 downwards.
GGAGCAGAAAGGTTTTGAAGAATTGCAACTTCAAGTCAGCTTGGAAACTGCCAGAGGAGAGGTCGGGGTTCCAACCCCATAGATGACTCCCCCACGGAGCACATCCTGTGGCAGATGCCTCACATCCAGAGCCGCCTACAGCTTGAGGTCTCAGGCAAGGAGCACTCCTTCCCTTTCTTCTGTAGACTGATGTGGATGATAACTCTCTATGTGACATGCTGACTCTCAAAAGCCTCGGCAGCCACCAGAAGTAGGTGGCAGTTGGCCTTCTCTCAGGCCTCCATCTGCCACAAGATGGGGGTAAACTATGGGCTAGGTAGGGTAGAGGCTGCCAGGAAGCGGTCCAAATTCAAGGGACATCTAATGGCCCATTGGTGGCCAGAGAAGAGGCCCATGTTATGCTTATCACAAAGAATAAATTGTTTTCAAAGGGAAGAAAAGTCTCCAACAAAGATTTGTTCTTCCAGTCCTGGGGCTTGAGCTCAGGGCCTAGCCACTGTCCCTGATCTCTTTTGGTCAAGGCTGGCACTCTACCAGTTGAACCCCACCTCCCCTTCCAGCTTTTTCTATATGGAATTGAACTCAGGGTGTCAGTCATGCTAGGTGACCATCTAGCAGTGAGCCACATTCTCAGTTAGGATAATTCCTCCCCCCCCCCCCCTCCCAAACTCATATGGCCATTCCTCAGATAAATAGGAAGTAGTGGCTAGGATGAATATGAAGCACAGTCTGGTTCACACAGAAATACTCCCCTGCCCCCTCTTGGACACACTTAGTTGAAGTTTCTCTTTTACCATTGAGGGATGAGAGAGGGACGGGGGAGTCTCGAGAGAGGAGTACCAAGAACAGTGGCCCCCTGACACCACAGCCTACCTCACACAAGTGGTCCTCTACATTCCAAACTTAACTGACTCAATGTGGATTCTACACTTTCTCATCACCTCTTCAATGCTCAGGATGAATAAATGTAGGCCCTGGCCTCAGCCCACACACAGGGTAGAAGCTCCTAGTCCCAGACCAACTTCCATCTCTGACTGCTCTGAGTTAGGCCAGACTCACACTGACCATAATGTTGGTGGCCATGACCTCATGTATGGATTCCAAGAAGATGCTCTGTAGCAAAGAGCAGAAGCAACAGAGCGAGCAGGGCAGAAGGATGTGGTGGGGATGATTGCTCTGAGATCTTCCTCCTTGAAGCCCTCCTGTCAAGCCAGAGTCATGCTAACCAAAGCATGTCCAAGGCCAGAGTGTGAGATGAGATAGAGTAACACAGGACTAAAGGAGGTACTGCTTTGTCTTGGAGCACTTGAAAATTCCAATTATATTTGACCCATATCAATCCCAAAGCCAACATGCAATGCCTCTCCTTGTTGTTGTTGGTTGTGAGCACTGTCCCTGAGCTATTTTTCTCAAGGCTGCAACTCTGCCAATTGAGCCACAGCGACACTTCTTTTTTTCTGATAATTCATCGAGGATAAGAGTCTCACACACCTTCCTGTCCAGGCTCGCTTGACACCATAATCCTCCAGATCTCAGCTTCCTGAGTATCTAGGATGACAGGTATGAGCCACGAGTGTCCAGCATGTGATGCCTTTTGAAGGAATCTTGGCGAGTCTGTATAAGGAGCCCCAAAGGGCCTGGATAGACCACAACCCAATCAAGTAGCTGGGATGGGGAAGGCTGACCTTCTAGCCATACTGTTTCCCAAAATTAAAGATGCCAGGTGGTTTTGTATGCATCCAACACCTAGGCCAACCCCCGTGAGGCTTAGTGGGGAAAACGTGGAGAATACCCAAAGATTGCACTGCAGAAATCTCTGATTTTGCATGCATGTGGTGTGTGTGAGTGTGTGTGTGTGTGTGTGTGTGTGTGTGTGTGTGTGTGTGTGTGTGTGTGTGTGTGAACTCAGGGCCTAGGCTTTATCCCTGAGTTTTCTTGCTCAATCTAGTGTTCTGCCACTTGAGCCACAACCCCACTTTATTTTTGATGGTTAATTTTATATAAGAGTCTCAAGGATTTTCCTGTCCAGGATGGCTTCATAGCAGGACGGGGGGCCCCAGGGCAGTAAGAGTAAACATAACTCACAGGTACAATCCCTATGGTGGGTGACTCCTGCCTCTGCAGCCCCGTGTCATCCTCTTCTAGAATTCAATTGGGGGAAGTGACCAGGGCCAAGCTGACTTTTGCTCACCCTGAGTGCTGATGCCAGAGCAGGTATGTTCCACCCTAGGCCAAGAGAGCTCCAGGAGGCCCGGCTCCCAGAGGCACAAGGAAGGGAGAGGTCAGCTCCAGGCTGAGCTAAGAGCCTTTTCTCACGGATACCCCAAGTTGGCCTTCCTAATCACCGTAAGACCTGTCAAAGAATAAACAAAAAAAATTGTAGCTGTGCCTACAAGTGCTAGAGCTCTAGCATTGAACCAAAGAGCTCAGGGACAGGACCCCCAAGCTTTTAGTTCAAGACCCTCAGCTGACCCTCCCCCAGTTTAGCTAAATATGAACTAGTAGGATTTGTCAAGTGTTTCTGAAGAATGGTGATACTGAAGAAAGCATCCTAATTCTAATGAAAGCTGAACTTGTGACATACAGCTATGTGCTGAGTCCTTCACAAGGTCTGTTTGCTGGGTCCTTCCGACATGGGGGTTTTGTGTGAGTCCTCAAAAAGTCCTGTTTGCTGAGTCATCCCAAAGTGTGCTATGTGCTGAATCCCTGAGAAGAGTGGGCCCTGGTGGTTTTTTCAAAGGGTGCTGTGCGCTGTGTCCATTACACAGCTACTGTATGCTGAGTCCTTCAAAAGATGCAGTGTACTAATTCATCCCAAAGGGTACTGCTATGTGCTGAGCCCTTGAGAAGAGATGGATAAGGTGAATTTTTCAAGTGCTATGTGCCGAGTCCTTTACACAGGGTGCTCTGTACTGTCCTTCAAATGGTGCTATGTGCTGAGTCCTTCCACAGGGTAGTATGTGCTGAGTCCTTCAAAATTGTGCTATGTGCTGAGTTTTTTGAAGTGTGCTGTGTACTTGTGTACTATTTTACACAGTGTGCTACATACTCAGCCCTTCAAAGGGGGCTGTGTGTGATCTCAACACAGGATGCTATGCACTGAGTCCCTGGGAAAGAACGGTAGCGTTGAGTTTTTCAAAGCATGCCATGTACTTAGTCCATTACCTTGTGGGCTATGGACTCCCTCCTTCAAAGGATGCTGTTTGCTGAGTACTCTACACAGGGTACTTACTATATGCTAAGTCCTTCAAAGGGAGCTGTGTGCTGAGTCCTTTACACAGGGTGCTTTGTGCTGTTTTTTGAAGTGTACTGTGTGCTGACTCATCTAAAAGGGTACTATGTTCTGAGTCATTGAGAGGTAGTTATCCCCAATAATCACACACATGCAAACACACACAAACAAACATACACACACAAACATAACCACTAACAAACATACATACACAAACATACACACAAGGGTCACCGTGCACCACCTTTTTGGTGTGTGGATTGGAGGGGCATGGAAGAGAGTCTCCTCCAGCAGTGGGGCTAAGGGGAGATTTGATGCCCTGGGCAGGTACTGGGGTTGAGAGGGAGTGATGAGCTGAGGTGAGGCTATAATTTCCATGGCCTGGAAGCCTTTGGTCCCAGTCAGGGCTTGGCTTGCAGCCAGGGATGAGGGCCAGGCCCGAGGGGAAGAGGGGGAGGGGGCACGAGGAGGAGGGAGCCGGGCCCAAGGCACACTCCCATGGCAGCAGTGGCCAAGGGCATGGCTCAGGGTAGGGCAATAGGGTGGGTGAAAGACCCCAGACTCCTGGGATATTTTCTTCAATGGGAGGGCGCCCCAGAAACCAAGACTCCAAACCAGTAGATGCAACAACAAGAGGAGTTTATTCAGCATTTGCGAAAACGGTCTCTCTGCCTCGGCACAGGAGAGAGCCCGGAGAAGCGGTTACAGGCATCTGGGCTTCAAGACTCTTTACTCAATTCCTTATTTCCAGAAGGGAGGGGGGTTTGTGCTAGGGCAAGCAAGTTTACAAAAGCAAAATCAGCAGTGAGCAATTGTAAAATGTATCTCTAATTTTTAATCTTTCATTCCCTCCTTTTTCTTTGGGCTAACTTTAATCTTAAAATTTAGGGTGTCTCTATATTATCTTGTGGGGTGTCAGTTGTTCTCAATGCTTGGTATTTGGATCTCAGAACTAATAAATGGACTGCGCTGATCTTTTTCTTTTACAAAAGACACCAGTCTGTTGAGTATACAAGGTCCGATTGTAACAAAATTAACAGTACCAGGGCCCCTTACATTTTTTTTCCCACCAGTCCTGACTCCGTGTATCACAGTTAACTTAATTTTATACTAGCTTTACTTGTAAGCTCCAATTTTAAGACATACTCATACCATCTGCTACTTACTTAAACTTTCTGAGGTTTGTCTTAAAGACAATTCTTACTTTTCAAATTTCCCCAATTCCTTTTCCAAGGCTTTCTTTACTACCCTCTTTTTTTTACAATTCCTTGAGCATCTTTGTGGCTGGAGTTTAAAACTGCCCAATTTTCCTTTGGCTTGTGGAACCTTTATCTTAGAACAGCCTTAAGGCACCACTGTGATGCAGAAGATTGCTAGATTTTAAGGCTAAGGGTATTACCTCCATTGATAACACACTCAGGTTATTACCATACCAGAGCCAAACTAGGCTGTGACCATAGAGAGGATTTCTAGTCACTATGCACTGAAGTACCTAAGGCAAGCAAGCCAGCGATATCCTTGTCCCCAATATCCACTGTGGGAAGAGAGGGTTTCTGGATATCACCCAAAAGAATGTCCCACAAGATCTTAGATTTAGCAGCAGTCAACCAGGAAGCAGACTCAGGTGATGGAATCAGGCAGGAGTTCCTCCAGGTGGCTTTCAGGCTGTAGTTGAATGCAGCAGCAGTAGCAGCAGCAGCAGGGTTTCTCAGTGGCTCCAAGGGACTGTCACACCTCATGCTGGGCTGTAAATTCCTACACAGACTGGTTAAGGATACATTGCATAGGCTTGGCAGGCTTTGATCCTGCTGGTTTTTAAGATCTTTAAACAATAGCCCAGGACAATTTACCAAAATCACAACTTTTTACTAACCAGATATTTTGTAAAGAGACACAGAAGGCTCAGAAGGCTTAGTCTTGTAGCCATCTCTGACAGATGCAGTCTCCACACCTTGAACACCTACAACAGTTAACACTATTCTTTATGCCTTTTTTAAAATTATTTTATCTATTTTGCCTCATTTCTCCAAAACTGACTCTGGACCCTTGATCTTAAATTGGGGGTAGAAGGGCGAAACTTTTTCAACTGTAACTTTTTCAAGCTGACTTCAGGGACGTTGATCCTACCTAGCCAGGAACCTATAACCTTAGCCTATTTTACAAAGAGGCCATCAGGGTTAGATGTCATTAAGAACAATATTTAACTTTTGACAACTGCACAGACCTTTTCTCCGGCTACAGCAGTATAGCTTGTTTTTCACTCTGGTTTGCAAAAGCATCTTCCTAGATGGCTTAGGAATGTGATCTCTAATGATCCCAACAATGCCTGAGACAGATATCAATAGTAACACATTCTCTGTATTTTTCCTGAGCAGGTGAACTTCATGTAACTAGTGTCAGCTCAATTAGAGCTGCCAATTAGAGCTTTTGGCACATAAAGGAGTTGAGATTTAAACTATCCCCCACATTTTATAACATTAGCTTTTTACTATCACAGAGGACTGGCAAGTTCCTGTCCCTCACAAGGTAGATAGTCATGGACATTAGGCATGCTTACAAACTCTTTTTATGACCTCCCGGCTCTGACCAGTTTTGAAGGGCCATACACAAATGACTCTAGGATCTGACATTTCTGCCATCCAAGCAGTGGCTTACTGCCTCTGGATGCTCCTCCATTGCTTTTGTCCCAGGAGTGTCTTCTTCACATTGGGATAAATGCCTCATTGGCATTTCCCTTTAGCTGGTTGCTGGACTTGAACTTGGGGCCTGAGCACTGTCCCTCAGCTCTATAGCTCAAGGCTAGCACTCTGCCACTTTGAGTCCCAGACTCTGGGCTTGAATGCTGTCCCCTAACTCTTCAGTCCAGGGCTAGTACTCTGCCACTGTGAGTCTCGAGCTTGGGACTTGAGTACTGTCCCCTGACTCTTTAGTCCAGGGCTAGTACCCTGCTGGCTGAATAGAGGTGACAGTCTCACAGGGACCTTTTTGTGCCCGGGCTGGCTTTGAGCCAGTTCCAGATCAATGAGTCTTATAAAAGGCCATTTTACTCCAATTAAAAGCAACAAGGTGGTCAACATAGAAGTAGCTTTTAAGCATGCTCTTACCTGAAACTTATTAAAGTTAAAGTTACATCTGACAAACTTGTAAGAATCCTCTGTGCTTTGCTCTGGGCTTGCTGGAAACTTAAGAAACAAGCTATAAGAGCAAACTGGAATAGCAATTATTTTGGTAATCCTAATTTTTCCTCTGTGCACATTGAAGCCAATGTTAAAAACAACTTTACTTTTAAACTTTATATCCAAAAATCCATTCCCTATTTTTTTAGTCTCCTATTAATCTTTTTTTTTAATATTGTATACTTTAGTTTTTATTTTCATTTTGAAAAGATCCCTTGAAATCTTGAGGCCAAGTGTCACTCATTGCCTCTTGGCTGCTTGTTTTAAAACAGACACACAAATAACAATCATCATAACTGAATCAAAAAGCTAGACTTAGCATCTTTATGACTTTTAAAAACATCTTAATTGTAAAACATTAAAAACAAGTCACATTATACAAATAAACTTTTAACTCTCTTTTTAAGGCCTTTCTAATTTTAATGTTAACACATCCAAGGGGAAGTTTTAGCAATACTAATCAGATCATCACATCACTCATTTTAACCATCATGTTTTCAGTGTCTGTCTGCAGGGAAAAGAGAGAACAAAGATGGGCCACTCAGCCCCTTCTATGGAATGGGCACACACCCAATCCGACTCTAGGGTTAGATGAACTGCATTTGTGCCAGCTTGCCCTCTTTCACCATGTGTGGACTCCTCCTAGGGCCTGTCCCACCATGCATGACCAGCTGAACTGCACTTCGACTTATTCACCCCTTACCCCTAAAGATAGGTCTTCTGTTGGCTTCTAAGTTTTTCTCCGTCTCTTCTCTTGGTTCTTGAATGAAATACACAATTTTAAGCAAAACAGGTACTGTCTTTGACAGTGTTAAACTAACCTTTACATTTAAATTTCTAATATTTATCCCCAAATTTTAGCCAAGGGAATTAAATCCCAAACTGCCAATGCATTTTTGCTAAGCCAGATAACTTGATTACAGTATAAACAGTCTTATGCATTTTAAAATACCAGATTTTGTAATTTGCAAGTTAAAGAATCTTTAAAAAGCCATTTAAAACAATGTGAAGATTCTTTAAAATTTTTGGTAATGTCCAAACCTCATAACCTTTTGAATCTTTAAATTAAAACTCACCCAATTGTTACAGCATGCTGACAATTCTTATCTTTTTTTTTTCTTTTATTTTATTTTATTTTATTTTATTTTATTTGAGAACATACTGTACAGAGGGGTTACAATTACATGGGCAGGATAATGCATACATTTCTTACCAAGCATTGCAGCCTCCTCCTTTGTTTACCCTTCACCTCCCTTCCCAGCCTCCCCCCTCCCCCCCACCCAATCATACCCCCCCTCTCCCCCCCCCCCCCACCGACATTGTAAAGCTGGTTTTGACATGACATTTTGTACTTCTCATTGTTGCAACTGGTCCACCTGAATCCTTAAACGACTTGTTTGTCCCCATCTCCTCCACATGTTATACTGACATCAAATATAGTGAAAGCGGGGGTTACACTGTGGGGGAGGGACATACAAAGCAACAAAGAAATAATCTTATAAATGCGTTAGAAACACATGCATGAAAGAAACAAAAACATTAAAATACATATTTGAGGGTTCGTTTTCCTAACATCACATTCTCTGACTTTTTCCGCTTGACTCATACCTATACTAGATATTGCAAATAAGGGAAACCATGGGACCTATGTTTCTTTGGGCCTGGCTTACAATTCTTATCTTTGAACACGTTCACAGACACACACAAAAGACTCACACAGATCTTAAAGCACGCAAAAATCAAAATCAGTCGTACGTACACCTTCTAAAGTTTTTAAACAAAAATTTAAGATAGTATTTTTTTTAAACTAGGTACCTTTGTTGGGCTTTATTTTCCCAGAGCTTGCTTATCTAGCAAGGCAAGTCACTAATTAGTCTTTTGAATCCCTTCTGTTGGAGGAGGGCTGGGGGAGGGGGTCACCTAAAACTAAACTGGCCAGAATTTTTTTAATCCAATTTTAGACAAGAGTACTTTACAAATTGTTACATTGTCAGGACTAGCTGAAAAAGTCCAAACCAGGCACACAGCCTTTTACACCCTCCCTGCTGGCAGCCTGCACAAGGAGAAAATGCAGCCTGAGGCTTGAAGGGAACCAAACTAGCCCAGTAACCTTCCATGCCTCACAGGGAGGGTGGGCATAGCAGGTCTGTGACTGAATCCAGCTGGAACTTTTATTCCCCCAGACATGTTAAAATAAATAAATAACAAAAACACAGATAAACACAAAAACCAAGGATCCACATTTAAACTGGTACCAATTCTAAAACAGAACTAGACAAGAACTGAAGGCTGAGTTGGGGACTAATGGGCCCCAGTTTACCCCTACCGGAACTCTGTGCTGCTCCCACTCAGCAAGCTGAATCCAGAGTCTGCTGAGTGAGCCTGCCACACTCACCCAGAACTTCCCTACCCCAGAAAACATAAAACAAACACACCAAATAAACAAGACAGACAAGTGGCCACAAAGACAAAATCAGGTCTCAGTGAATGGGGCGACATCTCACCACCATTCACTTAGCAGGGGACTCAACACCCCTACTCACCTCCGAAGGATTTTTTTCTTTTCTTTCTTTCTTTCTTTTTTTTTTAGATTCCTGCAAGCATTGGCCCAGGGGCCTTCCAAGGTGGAGGAGAATTGCCAGTCATCTTGGGGCAAGGGGAAGAAGTCCCCAGCGGCCGTTCCCTCAGACTGACAGGTTCTCCCCCATGCTCAGACCCCCCAAGCCAAGGCCCGAGGCTGAGATCTAACTGGGGCCACTCGCAGGTGGTCAGTGGCAATTTCATAATTGACAAACAAGCAAGTTCCTAAAACCTGACAATCTGGGATTGGGCTGTAACTTCCTTCCAGTGACCTAAAGTCAGACTTAAGGGGATTGTTAGTTGCTGCCCCATCCCTTTAAGGACAACAAAACAGACAACAGAGACAATTAACACTAAACAGAAACAGAGGAAACCAGACAGGTGCTGCACGGCAGTCGAATGACTGCAAACAGAGAAAGCAACTTCAGATGGGAGTGGCCCACCACGGCTAAACTCCCCCGGAAGGAGAGAGATTCCACGTTCCCCCCTTCCTCCAGTTCACAGGAAGGAGAGAGATTCCACGTTCCCTCCTTCTTTACGGGAAGGAGAGAGACTCCACGTCCCCTCCTTCTACACGGGAAGGAGAGAGACTCCACGTTCCCTCTTCCCCCCCAAACCTCAAGGGCCCATAGGCCCGAGCAAACCTCAAGGGCCTGTAGGCCCAAGCAAACCTCAAGGGCATGTCTGCCCGAGCCGGGCCAGGGGTTTCAGGGCACTTCTGCCTCCCGCACTGACCTCAATACAGACCCTGTACAGGCACTTTTCTTTGGATCCCAGAGTGCAGAATACAGAACAGAGATAACAAACACAGAAGATGCGAAACGTAAAAGCTCTATCTTACCTCCTACCGGTCCTGGAATTTAGGGTCTGGGGGCGCCGGCTTCCTGGCCAATGCACCAAATGAAAGACCCCAGACTCCTGGGATATTTTCTTCAATGGGAGGGCGCCCCAGAAACCAAGACTCCAAACCAGTAGATGCAATAAGCATGAGTTTATTCAGTGTTTGCGCAAATGGTCTCTCTGCCCTGGTACAGGAGAGAGCCTGGAGAAGCGGTTACAGGCATTCTTAAAGGCAAAATCCACAAGATTAGCATATAACACCAGGTGTCACCAGGATTGGCCCGTTTAAAAGTCACTATGTACTCCAGCAATCATTTTTACTATGCGGGGAAGTTTAAAACAGTTGGCTCAGGACAAGTCTAGGGGGAGCGGTCACCCTGGGGGGAGGGGAGTTTACATAGTTACAGGCTTGTGATTGATTAACATTTGGCCTAGTTTGCTGGACTTGCCAGGTGGTCCTTATCTTGGGTCCTTATCTTGGGTCCTTATCTTGGGTCCCATTCTTAGGTCCCATTTGACCACTTGGGGAATTTACTTGTTTGTTCTTTATTTATGACCACAGACCTTGTCCGGACGCTGGCATCTGGGCTCCAAGACTCTTTACTCAATTCCTTATTTCCAGAAGGGAGGGGGTTTAGTGCTAGGGCGAGCAAGTTTACAAAAGCAAAATCAGCAGTGAGCAATTGTAAAATGTATCTCTAATTTTTAATCTTTCAGTGGGCATGCCTGGCGGGGGCAACACAGCCCAGGAGAGGAGTGGGAGCAGAGAGAGAGCAGAGAGAAGAGCGAGTATACACAAGGGCAAGTGGCTTCATCAGTTGGCGGCCTCGCTGATCATATTGCAGGTTCTGGTGGGGAGCACAGAGCACATGGAGCTGGTGCAGCAGGCATATCGCCATGGGCAGCCACGTGGAGGCACGGTGGCCATGGTGGCCCTGAGACTGAGATCCCCGCAAGGGGAGCACAGGAGCGGCTGAGGTGGGGTTGGTGTAGGCTGAAGAAGAGGGGCACAGGCCACATGCAGTCCTGCCATGCGCCCGCAGATGCTCCTGCCCCCTCCCAGCAGCATTGCATTTTAAACATGGCACTTTTGACTCCGACCAGCTGCCTCTCACAGTCGCCCAAAGGAGATGGCACACCCATGGCCAGCTTGCATCCCTGAATTGGTCGCCACCCCTGGTCCTAAGACTCTGGGCCCATGTGCACCCGGAGCAACCGCCTACAGCTTCTCCCATTAGTACACATGTGTGGTGGCTCTGAGGGCCCACAGCCTGGAAACACTCCGGCCAACCAACCACTGACCTGGACCTGCACCTCCTGCCTCCCCTTTCCTGTCTCCTCCTCGAGTCCACCCTCCCCCACCCCACAGTCTGCCATGGCCTTCTCACAAACGTGCCCCAGGGGTCAGGAGTAGGGGTGTGTGTTGACCTGGGGATCCCACCCCCATCCCTAGTGGCCAGTGTCCCAGGAAACAGGGAGATGCAGGAATGGGTGAGGAGGGGTGCCACAGAGCACCTGGCCTGGAGCAGTGGGAGCCACACAGCCACACATCTACATCCTTCCTCTCTCTGGTGGGAACCTGGTGGCTTTAATTAGAGGTGGGGAATAGCATCTCCACACATGCCTTTTTGAGTCTTTTTCTTTTTTCTGGGGGTGGTGGGTGTTGGATGCAGAAGATAGGCCCTCCTTGCTGTGTGAGCCCTTGTCTTCTGTGCTCGGTCACGCTTTCACCTGAAGAGGGTCCCAGAAGAGCCCACTAGGTATGTGAGGACACTTGGAGTCATACAGAAGATGAATATCTGGGAGGTATATACCCACTCTGACTCACATACACCTAGCCTGTCTGCCCTACCCCCCATCCCAGCTGTCAACAGTACTCACAGTGTGATCACATTTCCCAGCTCTCCCAGCATGTGCTGGTGCTCCCTTTTCATCTGGTCTCCTCGTCCCCCTCAACAATCCACTAAGTCACCCAGAAGCATCTAGGCTGGAAGTAGGGAGTCCATCCATGTATGTATCCTTTAAGACCCCATCTGTTTCCCCAACACTGTCCCAAACACAGGTCAGACAACCATTTGGGGCACCATGACCCTCTGCTTGTTTTCACCCCAGGCTCTGAGAAGCCACCTATCTCTGTATACCTTCACCAAGTGTCCTGGCCTAGGGTTTTTGTGAATGGGGAGTCAAGGCTGGTTGTTCCCAAGGGAAAGTGTCTGGCCCTGGAGAAAGGGATAGGCAGGGTTGTTCTGCATTATTAGAGTGGTGCTCCCTTTGGTTGGATCCCCTGTTCTGACCAGGCAACCCCCGTGCTCAAGCTTGTACCTTGTCCAAAAGGAGAAACCAACAAACTCAGGAGAGTCACTGCTCTGAGTCTGTGTGTGTGAGTGTGTGTGTGCATGACAGAGAGAGAAGGAGCATGAGAGAGAGAGATGGGGGAGGTAGAGAGACAGTCAGACAGACAGACAGACAGACAGACAGATCATCTTTCTCCTTATACAGCCTGACTGTGCTCAGGTAAGTGATCCGTTGGCAAATTACAGGTGCTGCATGGACTAATCTTCTGTCACAGTTCTGGATTTGTGTGTGTGTGTGTGTGTGTGTGTGTGTGTGTGTGTGTGTGTGTGTTGGGAGAACAGGGAGATGAGAACAATGAAAATATATTTAAGGCACCATGTCTACAAAGAGCAAAAGCCTTTTATTTGTGTGTATGTGTGTGTGTGTGTGTGTGTGTGTGTGTGTGTGTGTTTCTGTGTGTGTGTTGGGAGATGAGTACAATGAAAATATATTTAAGGCACCATGTCTACAAAGAGCAAAAGCCTTTTATTTGTGTGTGTGTGTGTGTGTGTGTGTGTTGTTCTTTTTTCATCAATGCCAAGTAAGAGTCTAGCGATAATTTGATTTCTCTTTCACCGTTTCATGGCTCCTTTGGGGAAGGTTTCAGTACACATTCTTTTCCACTTCTTTCTTCTCCCTTTCCTGTAGCCCACAGTAGCTGCTGGGCCTGTGTGGGTCTTCCCTAGGAGGCCTGTGTGAACTACAGACCAGAGTGGACACCTGTCCTTCTGTCTTCAGCCAGAAGGCTCATGAGGCAACTGTGACCACAGCCGTACTCTTCCAGCCAGACAGTCTGCTCTAGTGTGCATAGTTGGAGCTAATTCAAGGGTTGGAAATGTGTCTGCCAAACGTAGTTAGGGAACAGATTGGGGGGAGGGGAGAATAGGGCAGGGCTGTGAGGCTAGGAGGGTATGGGAAGTGGTGAATGTTGTGAAATGTTAGATGGTTCACCACGACTGAGACTGAGAGGGAAACTTACCCAGGGCATTGACTGTGTCCATTGGCATCTGGGCAGGGTATTCTAGGCCCCCTCTGGTGGCATGGATTCCCTCCAGGGGCAATGTACTGGTGAGCAGTCCTGCAGACTCCAGTCTGTGTCTGGCTTGGGCCAGTTCCAGCTGGGCAGTGGTAAGCAAGTGTGCTCCCCCTGCTGGAGCCTGCTTGCTAACTGCCCTGGCAGTTAGCTTGGGCTCTCTGAATGCCACTTTCTTTTTTTTTTTATTGTGAAAATACTGTACAGAGGGGTTACAATTACATTGGCAAGATAGCGAGTACATTTCTTATCAAGCATTGTAGCCTCCTCCTTTGTTTACCCTTTCCATCCCTTCCCAGCCTCCCCCCGCACCCCCACCTAATCCTCTCCCCCCACCAAAGTTGTAAAGTTCGTTTTCAACATGACCACTTGTACTTCTCATTGTTGCAACGGGTCCACCTATATCCTTATTTAAACGACTTGTTTTTCCTCTTACCCTCCACAAATTATACCGACATCAAATATAGTGAAAGCAGGGATTATACTGTGAGGGAGGGACATACAAAGCAACAAAGAAATAATCTTATAAATGCTTTAGAAACAAATGCATGAATGAAAAAAAAATTTAAATACATATCTTAGGGTTCATTTTCCTAACATCACCTTATCTGACCTTTTCTGGTTGACTCATATATATACTAGATATTGCAAATAAGGGAAACCATGGCGATGTCCACTCTCCCCACTTCTCTTCAACCTAGTATTAGAATGCCTAGCTACAGCAATAAGACAAGATGCAGACATAAAGGGGATCCAAATAGGGAAAGAAGAAATAAAACTCTCCCTGTTTGCAGATGACATGATCTTGTATTTGATGAATGCCACTTTCTATAACCTGCTGTAGGCTGTCTAGAAGAAAAAGCAGACCACTGAATTTAGAACCCTTCAAGTTTGATTGGGACAACTGAAATGCAATGTTTTCCAGGTTTTTTTCTTGAAGCTGGCAATTTCCACTAACGCCTGGGATGATGGGTCAAATTAGACAGACGATTTCAGCCTCCAAAAAATGACGTTCAAAGCAGCACAGGAAGAGTTCCCAAGCCAGATGGTCTCCTATAATGAACGTCATGCCTTGACAGACGTTCTTCGGCAGTTGTTGATTCTCCTCCAGCTCTCTCTAGGGTGACCACCACAGCCAAAAATGTCGTGGGGAGCAGAGATTGTGACCTCACCATCCTTAGCCTGCCAGCTGTGAGCAGAGATGATTCCCAGCACCTGCACTGGACTCTGGGAGATTCAGAAACCAGGGATACCTAGAGGAGATTTTCCCTGCAATATGAAACTTGGGGGCCGGATGTGGTAATCCTGACTGGCCCCAGGGGGAGGAGAGGAGGTCCCTTTGGTCAGGCATTCAGCTAACAGCAAACTCATTCACACCTACATGGGAAATTGAGTGCCACAGAGCTGGTCAGCTGCTGGACAGAGATCTTTGAGAAGATAGGCATCCCAGAGGCCCTGGAATGTAGTGAGTACATACATGGTGGCTCACATCTTCAGAGCCAAAACAGTTAAGTGTGGTGGAACCAGGAGGGGGTAAGAGGGAGGAGGGAGAACTGTTGGAGAGCTACATCAGGCTTTGTCCCCACTCCCCCACAGAGGATTCTTACCTGGATCAGATGGGACTGTTCTGTGGTATTGTTATAGACAGATGCTCATTTATTTATCCAACAAGCCATTACAGTGTGCACCAGGCTCTGGGGGATCACAGACAATGAAAAGTTCCAGGACTGGTTCCACAGACCATGAAGAAACCTTGGATTGATCTGGATGCCAGCGCTTCAAGCCTGTCATCCTATTTAGGAGGCTGAGATGAGAGGATTGAAGCTTTTGGCCCGGGCAGGAAAGCCTGTAAGACTCTTGTCTTCAATTAATGACCAAAAACAAAACGTCAGAAGTGGATGTGTGGCTCAAGCCGTACACTGCTAGCCTTGAATAAAAAGGCTTAGGGACAGCACATATGCTCCCAGTACAAGGCCCAGGACTAACACAAAGAAAGTAGAGAGAGACAGGAGGGAAGGACAAGGAGAAAAAGAGGAAAGAAAGGAAGAAGGGAGAACATGCAAGCCTTGGTTTGGAGTCGCTGGGTCAAGGGAGCCAACTATTCACAATCTCTGTGGGGACAGTTTCAGAACCTAAAGCCAGTATGTAGGACCAAGCCACTGACCCCTCAGCACCTTCATGCCATCCAGGATCTGTGTGGTCACCGACTACAGAGGGAACCAGCCTCGGGTAGAACTTAGGGCTCAGAGTGGGTCACCAGGTTTCAATTATGCCCAGCCTCATCGAGTTTATTTTCTGGTCAGATAAGAAGAAAGTTTCCAAGGGCTAGGGTGGTGAGAGTTTCAACGGGGGCGGGGGGGGGCAAGGGATAAGCAGGAATTTCAAGAGGGAGGATGGACCCAGGTCAGGTGTGTCAGGAAATTGGAGCCATGACCTCACCTGACAACATATACTACCAGCATTTGATCCAGACACGCTTCTATTAAATGTCCTGGCACCTTGGTCTCATCATTGACAACCTGGCTGTCGTTCACTGCAGGATGCCTCTGCAATACATCTTTGGGGACTAGGACTGTCCAGGTCTCAAACTGATGATACCACCCCCGGTGTTCATTCCTCCACCAAAGACTGAGGTAAGCATGCCACTGCCACAGGACAGCCTGGGAATGAGGGCAGGAAATGGATCTCTTGACTGGCTCAGTCTTTAGTCTAGATGGCAGATCTGGGATTCAGAGAGGGCAGGCTGAAGGTGGGGCAGAGCTGGGTAGAGGCTGGTGGGAAAACCAGAGGCACTGGGCACTGAGCAGGGCAGTTTCTTTGATCATACTCACAACATAGGAACATTTCTGGGATAGAGCAGCCCTTTTCACTTCCCCAAGAGAGACCTAGATCTCCCCAGTCTCCATCCCTTGACCAGGAATCCATTTAGTTCCCATATCATGTGGTTGGATAACTAGACCTTACCTCACTGCCAAGTGTTCAGGCAGGACAGTGAGAGATCCTGAGTCTTTGATAAGGTCAGGGGATCTTCAGTATGAGATTGTACTTGAATGTCCCAACTTGGTGCATGGTCAGTCCCATCTAAGTTTGCCATGATGAAGGACATAGAATCTAGAGAATCAGAGCTGGATGGGGTCTGTTCTGGGAGTCCTGAGTATTATGTGTTAACTTTGAGCTCCCATATGACCACCTGCTTCCCTTTCTTGGCTGGGTCTATGCTAGAAAAAACTTGAAACTAGGGCATGGATCTTATCTTTTATGCTCCAAGATAGCACTCTACCATTTGAATCACAGCTCCACTTCCAGCGTTTTGGGGTGTTTAATTGGAGATAAAGAGTTCTCACGGGTTTTGCTGCTAAGTGGCATCCAACTGCAGTCCTCAGATTTCAGTCTCCTGAGGGGAGAGGATGACTGGAATGGAAAAGTTTGTTTGGCTGGGAGCCAGTAGCTCATGGCTTTTATCCTAGGTACTCAGGAGGTGAGATCTGAGGATCATGGGTCAAAGCCAGCCTGGTTAGGAAAGACCTTGAGACTCTTATCTCCGAGGAATTGCCAGAAAACAAGAAGCAATTCTGTGGCTCAAGCAATTGAGTGCTTGATTAAGCTGAAGAGCTCAGGGCAAGCACCAAAGCCCAGAGTTCAAGCCCCTTAACCAACAACAACAACAAAAAAGAGGTGATTAAGTTTTCCGCATAGCAGTGTGTATGGTAGGAAATGCCATACTGGTCTATGAGGCATTCCAGATATGTGAGAGGCTCAATGTTTTGTCTACCGTGGGTTTGATGTCGGTACTGCCACCTTCTCAGGGGTGGGATGTGATCCTAATTGAGGGAGTTCATGTTTCTGTTCTCAGGGACTGCTGAATCCTTGGGCTATCCATGTGTGTGTGTGTGTGTGTGTGTGTGTGTGTGTGTGTGTGTGCGTGTGTGTGCCTGTGTCTTTATCTGTGTGTTTGGAGGTAGAAGAACTGGGCCTTGAACTCAAGGCCTAAATGCTGTCCCTGAGATATCTTGTTCAAAGCTAGAGCTCTGACACTTGAGCCACAGCTCCACCTGTGGCTATTTGGTGGTTCAGTGTAGATAGGAGCCTCACAAACTTTCCTGAGTGGCTGGCTTTGAACAGTGATCCTCAGATTTCAACCTCCTGAATGACTAGGATGACAGACAGGAGCCACGCGTGATGACTCTGTGTGTGTGTGTGTGTGTGGTGTGTGTGTGTGTGTGTGTGTGTGTGTGTGTGTGTGAGAGAGAGAGAGAGAGAGAGAGAGAGAGAGAGAGAGAATCTTTCTCCTTGTACAGTCTGACTGTCCTCAGGTGAGTGATGAGTTGGCAAATTGTAGGTGCTACATGGAAGAGTCATCTGTCACCGTTCTGGAGGTGTGTGTGTGTGTGTGTGTGTGTGTGTGTGTGTGTGTGTTGGGAGAGCAGGGAGATGAGAACAATGAAAATATATATAAGTCACCATGTCTAAAAACAGCAAAACATTTTATTTCTCTCTGTGTGTGTGTGTGCATTTGTTGTTGTTTTTCTTCATCAATACCAAGTACAAGCCCAGCCACAATTTTTGTTTTCTCCTTCACAGTTCCATGGCTCCTTTATGGAAGATTTCAGTAGACATTACTTTCCTCCCGGTTCCACCTCTCTCTTCGCCCTTTCCTGTAGCCCACAGTAGCTGCTGAGCCTGAGTGGGCCTCCCCTAGAAGAACTGTGTGAACCCTGGACTTGAGTGGAAGCCTGTCCTTCTATCCCCTGCCAGAAGTTTGGTGAGGCGAATGAGATCACAGCCACATTCTTCCAGCCAGACACTCTGCTCTTGTGTGTTTAGTTGGAGGTAATTCAAGGGTTGCGAATGTGTTTGCCCAACATAATTAGGGAACGAGATGAGGGAAATGATAAGGCAGGGCTGTGAGGAAATGAGGTTTTGGGGACTGGCGTATGGTGTGACATGGCAGATGGTTCACCATGACAGTGGATGAGGGGAACCATATCTAGGGCATTAATGGTCTCTGTGGGCATCCTGGCACAGGGATGCAGGCCCTCACCGGTGGTGAGGATACCCTCCTGGGGTAGTGCCAGTGTCAGTTCTCCCTGGAGTCCTGCAGAATCCAATCTGTGTTCCCGCCTGGGCTGTTTCCAGCTGGGCAGTGGTAGGCAAGTCCATTCCCTCTGCTGGAGCCCGCTCGGTATCAAGAGGTGGCAGTTACCTAGGGCTCGCTGAATGCCAGTTTCTGTAAACTGCTATAGGTTGTGTGGAAGGAAAAGGGGACCACTGACTTTGGAAACCTTTAAGTTTGATTGGGACAAATTAAATACCACATTTTCCAGGTTTTTTTTTTTTTTTAATTTAAGCTGGCAATTTCCACTAATGCCTGGGATTATGGATCAAAGTAGATGGATGATTTCAGCCATGAAACAATGATGTTCAAAGCGGCACAGGCAGAGTTCCCAAGCCAGATTGTCTCCTATTTTGGACGTTGTGCCTTGACTGCCTTTCCCTGGCAGCTGTTGCATCTCTCTAGGGTGACGACCCCACTCGAGGACATTGTGGGGAGCAGAGATTGTGACCTTGCCATCCCCAGCATGCCAGCAAAGACCAGAGATGATTCCCAGGACCTGTACTGGACTCTGGGAGATTCAGAGAACCCAGGCTGCCTCAAGAATCCTTCCTCTGCAACATGAAATTTAGGGGCCAGATGTGGTGGATGATCCTGGCTGGACCCAGGGGGAGGACAGGAGTCTCCTTGAACCAGGCATTCAGCTCACAGCAAACTCATTCACACCTCCATGGGGAATTGAGTGCCACAGAGCTGGTCAGCTGCTGGACAGAGATCTTTGAGAAGATAGGCATCCCAGAGGCCCTGGAATGTAGCGAGTACATAGTGGCTCACACCCTCAGAGCCAAAACAGTTAAGTGTTGTGGCACCAGGAGTGGGTAAGAGGGAGGAGGGAGAACTGTTGGAGAGATACATCAGGCTTTGTCCCCATTCCCCTACAGAGGATTCTTACCTGGATCAGATGGGAATTTTCTGTAGTATTGTCATAGACAGATGGTCATTTATTTAACCAACAAACCAATACAGTGTGCACCAGGCTCTTGGGGGTCATAGACAACGAAAAGTTCCAGGACTGGTTCCACAGCCCATGAAGAAACCTTGGATTGATCTGGATGCCAGTGCTTCAAGTTACTTAGGAGGCTGAGATGAGAGGATTGAGGCTTTTGGCCCGGGCAGGAAAGCCTGTAAGACTCTTGCCTTCAATTAACGACCAAAAAAAAAAAAAAAAAAAAAACCACCTGATGTGGATGTGTGGCTCAAGACATAGACTGCTAGCCTTGAATGAAAAGGCTTAGGGACAGCACCTAGGCGCCTAGTACAAGGCCCAGAACTGACACAAAGAAAGTAAAGTGAGAGAGGAGAGAAGGACAGAGGGAGAAAAAGAGGAAGGAAGTAAAAAGGGAGAACATGCAAGCCTTGGTTTGGAGTCCCTGGATAAAGGGAGCCAATTATTCACAATCTCTGTGAAGACAATTTCAGAGCCTAAAGCCAGTATGTAGGACCAAGCCACTGACCCCTCAGAAACTTCATGCCATCCAGGAGCTGTGTGGTCACCGACTACAGAGGGAACCAGCCTCGGGTAGAACCTAGGGCTCAGAGTGGGTCACCAGGTTTCAATTATGCCCAGCCTCATCGAGTTATTTTCTGATCAGATAAGAAGAAAGTTTCCAAGGTCTAGGGAGGTATTGGAGTGAGAGAGTTTCATGGGGGGGGGGGTCAAAGTATAAGTAGGAATTTGAAGAGGGAGAATGATCCTAGGTCACGTGTGTCAAGATATTGGAGCCATGACCTCGCCTGACAACATAGACTAACAGCCTTTGATCCAGCCACACTGCAAATATAAGTCCTGGTGCCTTGGATTCATAATTGACAACCTGGCTGAGGTTCACTGCAGGAATCCTGTGCAGTACATCCTTGGGGTCTAGGATTTTCCAGGGCTCAGTCTGACAATACCACTCCTGGTGTTCATTCCTTCTCCAAAGACTGAGGTAAGCATGTCACTGCCAAAGGACAGCCTGGGAATGAGGGCAGGAAGTGTGTCTCTTGGCTGGCTCACTCTTTAGTATACGTGGCAGATCTGGGATTCAGAGAGGGCAGGATGAAGTTGAGGCAGAGCTGGGTAGAGGCTGGTGGGAAAATCAGGGGCACTGTGGTCTGAGAATGGTTGCTTCTTTGATAATATTCACAACATAGGAAAATTTCTGGAATAGAGTAGCCCTTTTCACCTCCCCAAGAGGGACCTAGATCCCCCCAGTCTCAGTCCCTTGACCAGGAATCCCTTTGGTTCCCATATCATGTGGTTGGATAACTAGACCTTACCTCAATGCCCAGTGTTCAGGCAGGACAGTGAGAGATCCTGAGTCTTTGATAAGGTCAGGGGATCTTCAGTATGAGATTGTACTTGAATGTCCCAACTTGGTGCATGTTCAGTCCCATCTAAGTCTGCCATGATGTAGGACATAGAATCTAGAGAATCAGAGCTGGATGGGGTCTGTTCTGGGAGTCCTGAATATTATGTGTTAGCTTTGAGCTCCCGTGTGCCCACTTGCTTCCGTTTTGTGGGTGGGTCTATGCTAGAAAAACCTTGAAAATAGGGCGTGGATCTTGTCTTTTATGCTCCAAGATACCATACTACCATTTGAATCACAGCTCCACTTCCAGCGTTTTGGGGTGTTTAATTGGAGATAAAGACTTCTCACGGACTTTGCTGCTAAGTGGCATCCAACTGCAGTCCTCAGATTTCAGTCTCCTGAGGGGAGAGGATGACAGAAATTGAAAAGTTTGTTTGGCTGGGAGCCAGTAGCTCATGGCATTTATCCTAGGTACTCAGGAGGTGAGATCTGAGGATCACGGGTCAAAGCTAGCCTGGTCAGGAAAAACCCTGTGTCTCTTACCTAAAAGGAATTGCCAGAAAACCAGAAGCTGTGCTGTGGCTCAAGCAATTGAGTGCTTGCCTTAAGCTGAAAAGCTCAGCGACAGCACCCAGGCCCAGAGTTCAAGCCCCACAATATAAAAAAGAAAGAAAGTAAGACATCTTTGCCTGCAAATGATGGTGGAGGTGTGGGGGTGAGGGGAGTGTGCTGTGTTTGGGAGACCAAGTGCTGGCCTCACTGTACAGGTATTTGTAAGAACTCCCCAAATTTGCTCCAGTTTGAAGCCACAGCTTCAAGAGGACGTGTCCTGTGACAAGCAGGGAGTGGGTGAAGGGGTGCAGGTGTGAGATTGTTGTGTCTTTATTTTCTCCATTGAAGGATAGATTTGGATGCTGGGTATCAAAATCTGAAGTGAAGGTTTGCAAAAAGTTTGTGGCCTGATGACATGGGTTTCCTCTGTGTATATGAAGGTGGCTGAAGCAGGAAGCCACACGTGGCTCACAACTCTCATCCTAGGTACTCAGAAGGCTGAGATGTAAGAACCTTGGTTACAAGTCAGCTTGGGCAGAATAGTGTGTGAGACATGATGATAGACCACTAGAGAACAGGAAGTGTTGCTTTGGCTAAAGTGGGAGAGTGATCAACTTCACCTGAATTGCTGAGGGACAGCACATTGGCCCAGAGTTCAAACCCCATGACCAACAACAAAAAAAGAGGTGACTAAGTTTTCCACATAGCAGTGTGTATGATAGGAAATGCCATGATGGTCTATGAGACATTCCAGATATGTGTGAGGCTCAATGGTTTGTCTACCGTGGGTCTGATGTCGGTACCGCCACCTTCCAGGGCATGGAATCTGATCCTAATTGAGGGAGTACATGTTTCTGTTCTCAGGGACTGCTGAATCCTTGGGCTATCCTTGTGTGTGTGTGTGTGTGTGTGTGTGTGTGTGTGTGTGTGTGTGTGTGTGTGTGTGTGTGTGTGTGACTGTCAGACTGTCTGTGTCTGTGTCTGTGTGTGTTTGGAGGTAGAAGAACTGGGCCTTGAATTCAAGGCCTAGGTGCTGTCCCTGAGATATCTTGCTCAAAGCTAGAGCTCTCACACTTGAGCCATAGCTCCACCTGTGGCTATTTGGTGGTTCAGTGTAGATAGCAGCCTCACAAACTTTCCTGAGTGGCTGGCTTTGAACAGTGATCCTCAGACCTCAGCCTCCTGAATAACTAGGATGACAGACAGGAGCCACCCATGATGGCTCTGTGTGTGTGTGTGTGTGTGTGTGTGTGTGTGTGTGTGTAGAAGTTGGTTGTTACAAGGAGTGCTGGACCCTTTGGTAACTTCTACCCGCTGTCTTGGGGGGTGCATGGACTTTGTGGCTGAGGTCTGGGGGCTTGGAAGGGTGAGACGTTTGAAGGGGACTCAGCACCTTTAAATTATAAGAGCAAGGGATCTTTGTATACCCGGAACTGTCTACTAACTTGGGCCTGGTTAGTGGCAGAGGGAGCACGGGAGGACCTGGGGGTGGGGCCCATAGTGGTTGGCTCCCCAGGGGACAGAGAGTGTGGTCAGCACTTATTAAGGTTGTGAGCCCTGTTAGTATGGACCTTATTGGCATGGGTCAGACTCTGGGTCATCTCATCATGACGTCTGATGGGCAAGGCCAACCCTACTTTAAATCTTGACCAGTGATCTTCAGATCTCAGCCTCCTGAGTAGGTAGGGTTATAGGCATGAGCCTCTGGCATCGGGCCTCAGATTCTTTTTGGTATATGAAGAGCTTAGGCTTTCCAATCAGGTCTTCTTCCATGGTAGCCAAGCCTTTCTGTCTTGGGCATCTCTGAGATAGAGACTCCATATATGCTCAGGCTTGGCTGGATCATGGTCCTCCTGTGACAGGCAGGTGTCACCATGCCTGGTCCTCTGTAGTTGGGATGGTAGATATGTAGCGCCATGCTCAGTCATCGGTTTAGATTACTGTCCAAAACTCTTAGTCCACAGCAGCCGATTTTTGACCACAGTTGAAGCTCGGGGTTCGGCCTGGAACCATTGGTCCTCAGTCTCCTCACAGGACAGTTGTGAGGAAACAAGGGATCAATACAAGGGGAATTCTGGGGCAGAGCCAGGCATATAGGCAACGGTCATCAGATAAGTTTCTTGGCAATTCTGTGAGCATATAACAAGAAGATACCTGGAAACGACTCAGAAGGGGCCAGTTATTTATAATGCAACAGGTATGGGATTATGAAACAAAACATGGCTCTCCTCATCCTTACCCTATCCCCATGAGGAAGGGGATCCTTCACTGTTCAGCTTTGCAGCTGGGGAAAACGAGGCACGGAAAAGCTGGGTGACCTACTCATGATCCCCAGGTGACAGGAAGCTTGGCCTGACTTCTTGGCCATGCTCCCGAGGACAATGGGTGCTATTCAGTCCATTTCTTGTGGTGGGAAGTCCACTTATTGTCAGTCATGGGGCTTGAACTCTGTTTACAAGCTGCTCAGATCAAGTTTAGGGCTCAACCAGTTGAGCCATAACACCACTTCTGGTTTTCTGGTGGTTCTTTGGAGATAATGGTCTTACAGACATTCCTGCCTGGGCCAGCTCTGAACCATGATCCTCATATCTCAATGTGTAGTTACCATTGTAGGCCTGTGCCACTGGCAGCCTGCTTAAGTGTAAGTCTCTCTCTCTCTCTCTCTCTCTCTCTCTCTCTCTCTCTCTCTCTCTCTCTCTCTCTCTGTCTCTATCTCAGTAACTTGTTGAATTTGTCGTGGAGGAGTTGGCTCACTGTCCCCATGTGGCTGGGACCCAATGTGCCCTCTCATTCTGGAGGTAGGCTGTGTGTCAGGGTCATTCTCGCTTGAACTGTGGAACTAGCTCCCTTTGGTAAGCCCCCCTCTGTGCCTGGGGTAGACCGTGATGGTTACTCATTGTCAGTCTGTCCAGTGAGTCCTTCCCCACTACCCTCTGCTAAGACAGGTAAAGGAAAGTGGATGAACAGGCCTCTCATTGTCCAACTGCACAGCACTATCCCAAGCCTCTGATCCTCACTGCCACCTATCTGGCCAGACCCTGATTAGAAGAAACTGAATTCACTCTATGTCTACTTCACGTTGCTGCAGTGTGTCGTTTTGGGGAATAGAGTCAGTGTGCAGAGGAAAGACCCCAGGTCCAGCACCTCTTGGGGGACATTTGTTCTGTGACAGCGCAAAGTCATTGCTGTGGAAAAGGAGGAAGCCAGCATCAGACTGAGCCAGAACAATGCTCAAAGGTAGGTAGTCTGTTGAAGTATCAAACACATCCAGGTTTGCTTCCCACTCACAACAAGGAGGGTGCAATGCAGGTAGCCCAGCATTGGCCCTAGAGAGCTATCAATGGATGGTGGTGGTCAGGGGCCAGTGGCTCTCACCTGTCATCCTGGCTATTCGGGAGGCTGAGTTCTGATGGTCGTAACTCAGAGCCAGCCCAAGTGGGAGAGTCTGTGAGATTTTTTTTTTTTTTTGGTCCAGTCATGGGTCCTGAACTCTGGGCCTAGGCACTGTCCCTCAGCTCTTCAGCTCAAGGCTAGCACTCTGCCACTTGAGCCACAGCGCCACTTCTGGCTTTTTTTTCTTTTTCCTTATGTGGTGCTGAGGAATCGAACCCAGGGCCTCAGGCATGCAAGGCAAGCACTCTGCCACTGAGCTAACTTCCCAGCAGCAAGTCTGAGATTCATATCTGCCATAAACAAACTCCCTCCCCCCCTGAAAAATGCCAGTTTTGGTGCTGTGGCTCAAGTGATATAGCCTCAACCTTGAGTAAAAGAAGCCCAGGGATGACACCGAGTCCCTGAATCCAAGACCTGGGACTCACAAAAAATAAAATAAATGAATAGTGGGCACTTGTTATCTTACTACCAAAAAGGATGGATGCATTCTTCTTTCTGGTACTTGTAGCCAAAGGTAAGGGGCTTCCCTTGATGTTTCTCTCAAGCTCTCCTTCTCTCTATTATCTCCCTGTCTTCAGTTGCAGGATAGAATTCAGATCATTCCACTTGATGTAACCTTAAGTACCCTCCCCTCCCCATTTTTCTTGGGGTGGGGATCCTGGATGTACTCACCACTGGGTGAAAGAAGCACCAGAGAGTTGGAGGTAGGTATCCCTGTAACTCATACTCTTTTTCTCTCTCTCTCGATCTCTCTCTCACACACACACACTCACCTAGGCCAACTCTGACTGGCGTTTTCCAAAGATACTTTATCTCCTTGGATTAACTGACCTAGGAGAGGAACTTGATCCCCTATAAATGACTATTTTAAAAAGGGCTTGCTAGTTGACACGAGATAAACAGAAGCTCAAAGGAAAGGTTCTGGAGCCTGTCTGGCTCAGGCTCACACTTGACATCCTGGCTCCTTGGTAGGCAAAGATCTGAGGATCAAAGATCGAAGCCAGCCATAAACTGGAAGGCTGATAAGACTCTTCTGTGCATGGAACCACCAAAAATCCAGACGTGGAGCTGTGGCTCAAATGGTAGAGTAGCAGCCTTGATTGAGCATGAAAACTCAGAAAGACAGCTCCCAGATCCTCAGTTCAAGCCCACACAAGAAATGGCAACATTTGTTGCCCCCAGACTGCCTGGGCCTCAAGTGCCCTCTCACAGAGTGTGATACGGCACTGGTTCCTAGGTAGTGTATCACAGCCTTCAGAAATTGGGTGGTGAAAGCCAGGCCTTCGCCTTTGTTCACTCTCAACCCACACCAGCTGGAAGGCAGAGCATGACAAGGCCAACATCCTGCAGATTGGAGAAGATCCCTCTCTGCCAGGGTGATTGGAGCGGGCTAATTAGAGGCAGCAGTTGAAAGGAGTTCTTGCTTAACAAGGAGGATATGACAGGAAGCATAAAGAGAAAAGATGCCATAGATAAAGGACAACATATCGGAGCATGTTCTTTTCCGGCCAGGGCTGCTGGTTAGAAACTCAGTAAAGCTGGGCAAGACTGTCTGAGACAGGCCCCAGGGGTCACAGAAGAACAGCTATCTAATGTTGGGATTTTGTCTTAGCAGTAGTGGGCTCACCTAGCACACAGGAAACCCTGGATTCGAGTCCTAGGTCCCACATACACAGAAAAGGCCAGAAGTGTTACTGTGGCTTGGGTGGAAGAGTGCTCACATCAAGCAAAAGAAGGTCAGGGATAGCACCTGGACACCAAGTTCAAGCCCCAGCATTGTCAACGTAAAAATGCACTCCAAGGGACCTGGGTGACAGGTGGATGGCTGTGCCCTGTAGCTCTTAGTAGATCCATCCACGCTTTGTGTCTCCTTCTTTGACAAAGAGGATCTGGACATTCCTTTTGCCCTAGGCAACCCTGGACCCAGTTATCAGCAACCTTCCAACGTCTTCCACTGGGACATGGAGCAGCTTGCCCCAGAAATTCTCAGGTACCAGTTGGATGTGGCAGGGGATACAGGGCAGGCCTAAGAAGTCCTAGTGGGTCTGATATGCCCCCGACAACCAGGCCATCCAGAGGAAGCGGATGGGAGCTTAGAAAGGGGTAGTGATGTGAAGGGGGCCCTTTAATGCCCATGGCCCTCCCCAGATTCTGAGCCTCCCTTTGCTGTCCCTGAGGGAGGTAGAGGAGGGTCTAGGTGGTAGTGTCT
Source organism: Dipodomys spectabilis (assembly GCF_019054845.1). Lineage (NCBI taxonomy): Eukaryota > Metazoa > Chordata > Mammalia > Rodentia > Heteromyidae > Dipodomys > Dipodomys spectabilis. The sequence goes on along the minus strand of NW_024870821.1, from coordinate 1,101,359 downwards.
AGAGGAAGACTAGTTGGGAATTGTAAAGAATGAGACACCATAGGCCATGCGCTGATGGCTCACGCCTGTCATCCTGGCTACTCGGGAGGCTGAGATCCAGAGGGTCTTGTTTCCCAGCACAAGGAGGAAATTCCTTTGAGATTCTCATCTCCAATCTCCAACCGGAAGTGGTGCCATGGCTCAAGTGGTAGAGCACTGCCTTGAGCAAATTCATCATCAGAGACAGTACCCAAGCCCTGAGTTCAAGCCCCTCATCCAAAAAAACAAGAAAGAAAGACACCTCTTGATTGCCAGAAATTGTGAAGGAGTGGGGTTTCTATGGTTCGGACACCAGTTTCTGGCCTCAGTGTACAGCCATTTCTAAGAACTCCCCAAATTTGCCCGAGTGTAAAGTTACCTCAGGCTGGGCGTTGTCTTACCAAGAACTCCAGAGGTTGTTGCCTATCTTAGGCAGGGAGTGAGCGAATGGGAGTAGGGTTGGAGGGTACTGTCAATTATATTCTCTCCAACCAAGGAAGAATGGCTTTGGATACTGGTGTCAAAGTCTGAACGTGAAGGGTTGCATGTGCTTTATGGCCTGACAATTTGGATTTCCCCTGGTTGTAAGAAGGTGGCTGAAACTGGGCAATGCCTGTGTCTCCCCACTGTCATCCTAGCTATTCAGGAGGCTGAGATCTGAAGATCGCTGTTCAAAGCCAGCTTGGGTAGGATAGTCTGTGAGACGTTAACTCAAGGGAAGCACCAGAAAACTGGAAGTGGTGCTGTGGCTCTAGTGGTAGAGCGCATAACTTCAGCTGAAGAGCTGAGGGATAGCAGGCAGGCCCAAAGTTCAAACCCCATGACTGACAACCAAAATGCTGTGGCTGAGTTTTCTTCATAGTGCTGTGTACAGTAGGAAATGCCATGCTGTTTTATGAGCCATTCCAGATGTGTGAGAGGCGCTGAGTTTTGTCAACATTTGGTCTGAGGATGGTAGTGTCATATTCTTGGAGTTTGGGATGTTCAGTTACTCAGGGACTGCTGAGACCTTGGGCTACCCGTGTGTGTGTATGTGTGTGTGTGTGTGTGTGTGTGTGTGTGTGTGTGTGTGTGTGTGTGTGTTTCTGTGTGTGTGTCTTTTTCCCTCATCATTCTCTGCCCACTTCCTGGTTGCTTGTCTGCCTCTTCCTGACTTTGGATGGTGCCCTTCCTCAATAGCAACCATGTCTTTAGTCCCCTATCATGGTCTACAATGAGTCCCAAATTGCCAGAGACCTGCATATTCCAGCTTTTCCTTGGGACCCAAGTCTGGCTGTCCATATCTTTGTCCTCATCCAGGGGATTCTGGGTCCTCAGGGCAGGCTGGCATATGTTCTTTCCTGCCTCTGGGGGCCAGGGTGACTCATGCTCTGTCCTGTTTTTTCTCAGCTGGGCCCCTGGCTTCATTTCCCACTCCCAGCATGCTGGTAGTGGTGTGGGGGAAGTGTGGTTGCAAGTGGCTCTGGCCAACTCGACCTTGATAGCTGACTAAACGCTTCCCAAACAAGGATAACCTGGGGCTACATGAGAGGTGAGGCCAAGGTGGCTTGGATGTATTGTTCGATGTCTAGGAAATGTCAACATACCTTATCGTAGGCAAATCTATCTTCTGGGAACAGCTGGGCCTCTCAGGTCCTTCTAGACAATTCTGGATTCGCAGAATACAGAGGCATATACTTTAGATTCCAGGCCCAGGGAACTGGGGGATGAGAGACTGGTATAGTACCTCAATGTTCTGGGGCATTAGTTTTGACTTGGATGAGCTGAGCTACAACTGGGGGGCAGTCCTGAGTCATAGTCACAGTAAACTCTCAAGCCAGATCAAGTGGTTTCTCCCTAAGTCCTTCTTGGACTGAGGGGTTTGGGCCATGTCATTAAGTTCCATGGAACCTGCCCTTCGATCTCAACATGGGGCTACAGGATCAAGGGAAGGACACTAGGGTTCCTCCTTGGTTGTCGGCCCATGATTGCAGACCTTCAACTGCCCCCCTTCCCCAAGCACTGGTGAGGAAAGCAGGGCACCGAGCCCTCGAACTCCTGGGATAGTGACTGCTACAAGCAGCAGCCAGTTGGCTGTGGATTCCTGAGCCTACAAAATTTTCATGAGCCCAACTCAACACCTGCCCAAGGTCTGACTGAAAAATTTGCACTCTTGTGATACTCATGTGACTGGGCATTATCTGGTATGACATCTTACAGCTCCTGCCCCTCCTGGCCCAGAACTGTGGTCTGAGACAGTGACTTACTGCTCTGATCCACATTGCACCCATCTGTATGCCATTCTGATGAACTTCCTGCCCCACAGCTTGATACTTTTCTGATACTGTGGCCTGCTCTGTAGGCAATGGCCTCCAAACAGGCTTCTATCAAGACTTGTAGGACACCTAGACATTAGGGGACCCTCAGGGGCCCACTGCAAAGAACGCTGCCTAGAGCTACAGAGTAAGGTCTAAGCAGGCCAGGTGTTGGTCATGGGGCTTGAACTCTGGGCCTGGGCTCTGTCCCCCAGCTCTTCACCTTACCACTTGAGCCACAGAGCAACTTCCGGTTTTCTGTAGGTTCCTTGGAGATCTGAGTCTCCCAGACTTTCCTGCCTTGGCTGGCTTTGAATAGTAATCCTCACATCTCAGCCTCCTGAGGAGCTATGAGGACAGGCTGAGCCACCTGTGCCTCGATGATCTGGCCTTACACCACAGTGGACTAGGAGCTCCTGAAATCTTTTCTTTAATTTTCCTGTGCTAGTATTGGGGCTTGAACTCAGGGTCTTGGCTCTGGTCTCTAAACTTTTTCCTTCAAGGTTACCACTTTACCACTTGAGCCACAGCTCCATTTCTGGATTTTGGTAGTTAATTGGCAAGAAAAGTCTCATTAACTTTCCTCTCCTGAGCTGGCTTGACCCTCGATCTATATCTGAGTCTCCTGAGTAGCTAGGATTTACAGGGGTTGAGCCACTGGTGGCATTGGGCTAGAAGCTTTTCTAAAGCAAGAGTTTTTCTCTGCGTTTGCCCTGACTCCTCCATGCAAAGGAGGCCTGAGGGTCAGGAGTTGTGAAAACAGGTTTCAAGCCACAGGAAATGGCTTTGGGTCCCTGGCGAAAAGAAAAGCTAATCTTCCCCCTGGGGGCTATTCTGGGACCCCACCCTCTGCCCTGTGACTCAAGTCAACGCTGACCCAGCCTTGAATATCCTGCCAGACTTTTCTGAAGCCATAAAACCTTCATACCATTCACACCACCTGCACTACAGCACACCTCAGGACCTTTGCCCATGCTATACTTTCTTCCAGAGGCTCTCTGTCTTGTACCCACATATGCGAACTACTGTGGAATTTTGGCACTTGGTATAAAACTTCCTGGAGAAAGTCTTTCCTTCCCTTCTCCATCTTTATTTTTTTTTAATATTGAGTTGCTAGAAATGGAATTTGTGTAGGCTGACTGGCAAATGCTCTATATTGGTGTGTGTGTGTGTGTGTGTGTGTATGTGTGTGTGTGTGTGGGTGTGTGTGTGTGTGCCAGTCCTGGGGTTTGAGTTCAGGGCCTGGATGTTATCCTATCCCTGAGGTTTTGTGCTCCAGGAAAGCGCTCTACTACTTGATCCACAGCTCAACTTCTGTCTTTTGGGGTGTTTACTTGGAGAAAAGTGTCTCATATTGACTTTCCTGCTTGCAATTGGGATCTTCATATCTTATCCTCCTGAGTAGATTACAGGGGTGAGCCTCCAGCACCTGCCCTCTATCCTACCTCTTACCTATAACCTTGGCCCTCCTCTGAGTTCAAGAATAATATATCTCACCTGGCTCAATTATTTTTTTGCCAGACTTGGGCTTGAACTGAAAGCTCATACTTAGGAGAGACTCTAAACATGTGAAGACTGAGACAAATGCTTCCATTTAATTATGTATCATGTTTCAACACTTAATAAAATGTTAATTAAAATGAGTCAATGCCCTAAATTATTGTGTATAATTTTATAATAGATGTGCAAAATATAATATTATGTGTATAATAATACTAAATACCATAAATAAATGAATCAAAGAAAAATAATATACAAAATCAATTATAAAATTCATAATATGAAATTAACATCCATATAAATGTATATATCATGTATTGCACATGTATAGAAATATTTCTTCCATTGCAGGGCCATCATTCAGGCCCTGGGAACACTATCCTGGATTTATTTTCCTCAAGGACAATGAGCTTCGCATTCACCCATGGTGCAAAGAGTTACCTCGACGGTGAGCTCAAAACCTAGCAATGGCAGAAATACTTGCCCCAGGTCTAAGAGAGTGACTTATTTTTTTTTAAATGTTACATAATCCTCCTTTAATAAATAAGGTGAAGATTCAGTGTCATGGAGGCAAGAAAGACGGCCTTTGTTTTCAGCATTACTGATTCCAAAAGAAGAGGACTTGTCACAATTAGAACACAAGGCCAGCTATAGTATGGTCACGTCTATCAGAGCTCAATCACAAAGAAACAAATAGCATCAATAAATAGCTCTTTTTTTCTATTCTTATTGTAAAGATGATGTACAGAAGGGTTATGGTTGCGTATGTCAGGAAAGGAGTACTTTTTTTTTTTATTATTGTGAAAATACCGTACAGAGGAGTAACAATTACATAGGCAAGATAATGAGTACATTTCTTATCAAGCATTGTAGCCTCCTCCTTTGTTTCCCTAATTTTTTTGATAGAAGCAGTCATGTTTATTCAGTTCCATACTGAATATTAAAAAAAGCAATATAGAGTTTTGTACAGCTATTCAAACATCCTTCCCTTCCCTTCAAAGTGCTTCTCTGAGAACTACATTGTTTCTCTTTTTTTGTATATTTTTTATTGTAAAAATGTTCTACAGAGGGGATACAGTTCCAGGAGCAAGGTAATGAGTAAATTTCCTATTGAGCATTGTTCACTCCTCCTGTGTTTTTCCCCTCCCATCCCTTCCCTCCCATCTCCACAACTACTCCCCCTGCCGAGTTCAGTGACTTTTTTTTTAATTTTTGGCTTGGCACGGGGTTTGAACTCAAGTAGTGGTAACTCTGAACCTTCCCTCACATTGCTACAGATTTACCAAGACTCTGAGTTCAAATCCCAGGCTAGAAAAGAAAACTGGCAGAAATTCCAAACCAGGGAGCTTTATTTTTTAAATTTATTTAAATAATTAATTTATATATATACATATATATAGTTTTTTTGGCCAAGCATGGGGCTTGAACACAGGTCGTGGAAATTCTACTTCAGCTTGGATCTCCCTTTGCTGGGGTGCAGTCTCTGGTCTCATAGCCGATCCTGTGATGCTGGGCCCAGAGGGCTTTCAGGAAGAAAAACAATTTGGAAAGCACGAAAAGTGGTGAGCTGCAGAGAGTTGGGGGATTACGATTTTTTTCTTAGGACAGTGACCATCCTGGGTTTGAATGACAAACCTGCAATGTGGACCTGACCTGCCATTGCTGATGGCTGGTGGGCTATTATTGAAGCCATAGTCCAACCTGTCAACATAGGCCCTGGGTTCAAATCGCAGTCCTGACATCAATTGCAGGAGATCACAAGAGACTCATTCCTATGCATAGGAATACTGATTGAAAGAGTAATTTATATGTTGGTCTACGCTAAAATTGGATGCAATAATCCTAGAATGCTGATTGAGCTTAATTAATAGTTTATTAAGTATGAAAAGAATAATATTCCTTCAATTGCGGTATAATAAATACCTAAGAGTTGGAAGGAACATAGTAGGTGTCATTCTATCATAGATAGACGGGTATGGAACTCTTTACCAATATATATTTTTATTTGTATACCTCTGTCTGCCTATCCATGTATCACTGTTTTGGCCAGAGCCTGGGAACCACCTGACATCTTCATTGACTGGAGGCTGCCATGATCAAACTCACCCAATCATGAATTGGGCCTGCTAGGCACTAAGTTCAGATCCTGGCACTGCCAGGCATGATGGAGAACATATCTAACATCTGGATGTTTTGTGACAGGATGTAAACAATGTAATAAATGGTATAGGTGTCATCAGAGTCAATAAAATAAATTCTAAATAAATGAATGAAACAAGAAATTAAATAAATAACCACACCAAACACAATATGGACTGAACATCTGTACGGATGTATAAATCCTATCTTTAAAATATACATAAGGAGGGCTGGGAAGGTGGCTCAATGGTAAAGCGCTTGCCTTGCATGCATGAGGCCCTGGGCTCGATTCCTCAGCACCACATAAGCAGAAAAAAAAGCCGGCAGTGGTGCCGTGGCTCAAGTGGTAGAGCGCTAGCCTTGAGGTGAAGAGCTGAGGGACAGCGCCCAGGCCCAGAGTTCAGTCGCACGAGTGTATCAAAAAAAAAAAAAAGTATATAAGGGATATCTTTTCCAGGCCTGAGGCTTGAATTCAGCCCCCCTATGCAGAGGAAATGGCGGGATATCCTGAGATACTCATTTCTGGACCTGGGATGAGTCATGGAATGTAATCGATCTCAACCTTGAATGAGAAGTTTGTGCATAATGCAAGTAGGAAATGATAGGCAAGACTCATGGGGTATCGATTATTTGTAAAGAACAGTTGATGAAGCATGACAATAATCATCACAGTATGAAATGGAGGCATCAGGAAAGATCCAAGAATCGGTAGTCACACAGATTGGATTCCACCACAGGTTACCATCTCTCCTACTCTATACAAATGTGTACTTATTTGCATACTACCTTCACCTTATGAATGGATGACTGTTGTGCACCCCGCTGTCCCCTCGGGGGCGGGGCTCAATTGCAGTTCCTTGGAACAGCCTAGCTCCTTCGTGGCTCAAAGGCTGGTGTGCTCATATGACCCCATTCCCCACTTGGTCCTGCTAGGTCCCAAGTTCAGATTCCCCGCCCTGCCAAAAGATTCATCTTGATGTCAGAAGTCAATCGTTGCACCTGTTTTCTTTCCTGTGCAAGTCCTGGATCTCAACTAGATCAGAGAATGCATGGGCCACCCTGTGGCCATGGGAATAAGTTGTTATCCATGTCAGCCCAGTTATACCTGTCATCATATACTCAAGAAAATACACAATACACCCATGAATAGCATACAAAGTAAAGAGAATACACTTAATGCACGATGCAGTCCACACACGGATGTGAACATACATCCCATGTTTCAATGATCATTGAGGACTATTTTGGCCTCCCTGGGGCTTGATCTCAGTTCCTGGGAATGGCCCAGCTCCTTAGTGGCTCACAGTCTGGTGTGATCACGTGGACCCATTGGGCAGTTGGGCCTCCTAGGCCCAAAGTTCGAATCCCATCACTGCCAAAAATTCACCCTGATGTGAGAAGCCAGTCGTTGCACCTGTTTTCCTGTACTGGGAAAGTTCTGGGGCTCAGCTAGGAAGAGAATGTATACGCTACTCTATACTCAAGGGAATAGGTTGTCATCCAGTTCACCACAGGTATATTTGTTATCCTATACTCAAGGAAATACACAATACCTCAAAGAATAAGACACAAAACAAAGAGAATGACTACACCAAACGCAAGATGCCGCCCACCCATGTTTGGAAATATAGATCCTCTATTTAATTATGAATTTATGACTATATTGGCCCCCATGAGGGTTCCATCTCAGGTGCCTGGAATGGCCTAGTTCCTTAGTGGATCTTAGCCTGGTGTGCTCACCATTACCCATTTCCCAATAGGGCCTGCTAGGCTTTGAGTTCAAATTCCTGCACTACCAAAGATTCATTCTGATGTGAGAAGCCTATGGTGGCACAGGTTTTCCTGTCCTGTGAATGTCCTGGGTCTCATTGAGGATGGAGAATGCTACATAGGCAACTCTTAGCCATGTGAATAGGTTGTCATTCATGTCAGCAGTTATGTCTGTCACCTCATACACAATAATATACACAATACATCCTTGAAAAAGACACAAAATAGAAAGAATAACTACACTGAATGCAAGATGCATACCTCACCTGCAGGTAAAGAGAAATCCTATGTTTAAAAAAGGTGGGCTTGCTATTTTGTCCAGTGCTGGGGCTTCAAATCAGGTCCTGCACCAGGCCTGACATTCTACTCTTTAAAGATGGTGAGCTTCCCCTTCTCCCACAGTGCAACAGAGTTACCCAGACCTGAGCTAAAATCCCAGCACTGACAACTGATTCATCCTGATGTCAGAAGCCAGTTGTTGTACCTTTTATCCTCTCCTGGGTCTCAAATACGATGGAGAATGCACAGGCAACTCTGTAAATATGGGAACAGGTTGTCATCCGTGTCAGTACAGTTATACCTGTCACCATGCTTATTAAAGTACACAATACCTGCATGAATTAGAGACAAAATAAGGAGAATAATTGCACTGAACACAAGATGCTGACCACACATGTATGTCAATATAGATCCTATGTTTTAATTATGAATTTCTGACTATAGTCGACCACCCTGGGGATCAATGTCAGATTCTGGGATTGGCCACACTCCTTAGTTGCTCACAGGTTCATATGATCACCTTGACTGATTGACCAATTGGTTTTTCTCTGCCCTGAGTTCAAATCTCAGCACTACCAACAAGTGAATCATGGAGTAAGGAGCGTGTGAAACTTTTTTTTTCCTTTTCTCTGAGTATCCTGGGGGCCAGGCATCATGGAAAACATTTTTTCAAATCTAGATGTTCTCTGATAGGTTGTCATCAATATAATAAACACAATGGGTTTCATCATAGTAAAATCAATGATAAATAAATGAATAAAACAAAAGATACCAAGAACAACCACACCAAACATATATGGACTGAACATCTATAGGTAAGTATAAATCCTATCTTTACAATATATATAAATAGCATGTTTTCCAGGGCTGGGTCTTGAATTCAGGACTAGTGAACAGGACTGACTTTTTTATCTTCATGTAAGATGATCTTCTCCTTTATCCACATTGCTGCAGATTTACCCAGATCCTGAGCTCAAATCCAAAGCCTGTAAGAATAAACTGTGTGAATTGCAATCCAGGGAGCTAATTTTTTCTCAGCATGGGGCTTGATCTCAGGTCGTGGCAAGTCCACCTCAGCTTCGATCACCCTAGGTTGGGGTGAAGCCATTGGACACACAGGTGCTCCAGTGATCCAAGAACCCCAGGTCTTTCAGGGAAATCAATGCACAGAAAAAATGTGGCCTTTTATGTTTTCTTCCTTTGCAGTGACCCTTCTGGTTCTGAATGACACTGTTGCAAAGGGTACTTCACCTTGCATTGCTGAAGGCTGACAGACTATCAGGGAAGCTATAGGCCCACGTGGCATCATAGGCCCTCGTTTCGAATCCCCTTTCTTGACACCAGCCAATGGCAGGAGATACTAAGAAACTGGTTCCCATCCAAAGGAATAACACTGGAATTTTCTCAATGTCACAGCTGAATGAGTTCATGGTGCATGGTGATCCCATAAAATTAAACAGCATCATTTCAGAAGGCTGGTTGATTTTATTTAATTTTGATGAAGCATTAAAAGAATATTATTACTTAGAGGAACCCAATAATTTCAGGACATTGTGCTTTCATTAATATTTTAAGGATTTAAACAATAACATTACTTACATGGATGCATAATGAATACTAAGGAATTGGTAGGAATATAGTCTAAATAACTGAATTATGTATAGATATCTCTGGCACTCTATAAATATATATATTTATTAGCATACTGCCATCTGCATGTCAATCTGTTTTTATTTTGTTAACCCCTGGGGCTCATTCTCAAGTCCTGGGAACATCCTAGCAGCTCAAATTGCCCCAGGATGGCCTGTTGACAGTCACCCATTCTGCTTGCTTCACAGGATTCTGGTCACACCCCGATTCTTTCATGTTTCTTTCTGACCAATGGGATACAAGAATGCTGGCCACGCCCACATTCCATGCTGCCAGGTAGCACTGGGATTCCCTCTGTTAGTTTACACCACTACCAGTAGTTGAGGAAGGTAGAGGTGACTGAGTGGTGAGGAAGAGACTCGAGGTGACTTTGGAGTATAGTAGGAAATTGATGCTCCCACCCCCACCCGGCCCCTTCCCTCCCTTCATGCGGTGACAGGTTTCAAACCTCAGGCAATGGCGTGCTGCCAGCAGGCCTAAATCCCCGACCTGGTCTCTGCCCCTAGTCATCTGCTCTGGGCTCATGTGTCCACAATGCTGCTGCCATAGCTGCTGCCCCATTTGGAGCAGCTGCCAATAGATTCTCTCAGCAGCACAGGTGAGTGGCCACTCCAACACCAATGCAACCCGGGTCAAACATACCCCCTGGGGGCACCATGACCCTCATGCTTGCTTCCTCTCCCCGGCTCTGATGAGCCACATTTCTGTCTTGAGCATTTCTGAGATAGAAACTAAATATATGCTAAGGCTGGGCTGGATCGCGGTCCTGCTGTGAAAGATATGCTCCACTAGGCCTGGTCCTCTCTAGTTGGGATGGTAGACATGTGGCATCATGCTCAGTCGTTGGTTTAGATGGATTATCCCAAACTCAGTCCACAGAAGAGGATTCTTGACCACACGTGAAGCTCTTGGTAGGGCCTCAACCATTGGACCTCAGTCTCCTCATAGGACAGTTGTGAGGAAACAAGGTATTTATATAGAGAGATCTCTGAAGAATGGCTAGGCAGAGAGGGAGCAGCCTTCAGATAAGTTTTTGGCAATTCTGTGAGCATATGACCGGAAGATACCAGTAAGGGCTCAGGTGGGGCCTGTTATTAATCGTGCCACAGGTGTGGAATTATGAACTGAAACATGGCTCTCTTTCATTATTACCCTATCCCAATGTGGAAGGAGATCCTTCACTTTGTTCAGTTTTGCAGCTGGGGAAACTGAGGCACAGAGAAGCCAGGTGACCTACTTATGACCTCAAGTTCACAGGAAGCTCGGCCTGACTTCTCTACCATGCTCCCTAGGACAATGGGTGTTATTCAGTCCACTTCTTGTGGTGGGAAGTCCACTTCTTTTCAGTCGTGGGTCTTGAACTCTAGGATTGGGCACTGTTCTCGAGCTCCTCAGCTCAAGGCTAGCACTCTATCACTTGAGCCCACAGTGCCTCTTCCACTTTCCTGGTGGTTCTTTGGAGATAAGATTCTCACAGAAGTTCCTGCCTGGGCTGTCTATGAACCATGATCCTCATATCTCAGCCTCCTGTTTAGTTAGGATTAGAGTTCTAAGCCACTGGCACCGGATTTAACTGTAATTCTGGTTCTCTCTCTCTCTCTCTCCCTCTCCCTCTCTTTCTCTCTCTCTCTCTCTGGGACTGGAACTGCTAGAATGGGTGCTGTAGGAGGTGGCCCAACGTCCCCAGGTGGCTGGAACACAAGATGGCCTACTCATTCTGGTTCTGGAGGAGGGCTGGAGGTCAGGAGTGGTCTCACTCATCGTGTTGATACATCTCCATGAGGTAAGCCCTCTGTGCCCTTGCTACACTGTGAGGGTTATTCATTGTCCATCTAGCCTTACTGGATTTATTTTATTGTATTCTATTCTACATCATTTTCTAGCACCAGGCCAATATTATGGTACATAGTTATGGAATAAAAATATAATATCAACTTAAGAAAGTCATTTAGGGCTCTAGGAATGTGGCTTCGTGATACGGTGATTGCCTAGCATGCATGAAACCCTGAGTTCAATTCCTCAGTACCACTTAAACAGAAAAACACTGGAAGTGGTGCTGTGCCTCAAGTGGTAGAGTGACTGAATTGAGCAAAAATATAAATAAATTCAGGAATTATTCCCTAGCGCTGAGTTTAAGCCCCTTGACTAGGAAAAAAAAATAGTTAATAAATACAAAATAAGGAACCCATACTTGGAATATATAATTGCTCCTGCCATACTGACACCTGAAAATAGTATTCCCTAATTCATGTAAGTTACTTATATTAATATATTGTGTTGAAAAACATAGGTCCCATGGTTTCCCTTATTTGCAATATCTAGTATAGGTATGAGTCAAGCGGAAAAAGTCAGATAATGTGATGTTAGGAAAACGAAACCTCAAATATGTATTTTAATGTTTTTGTTTCTTTCATGCATGTGTTTCTAACGCATTTATAAGATTATTTCTTTGTTGCTTTGTATGTCCCTCCCCCACAGTGTAACCCCCACTTTCACTATATTTGATGTCAGTATAACATGTGGAGGAGATGGGGACAAACAAGTCATTTAAGGATTCAGGTGGACCTATTGCAACAATGAGAAGTACAAAATGTCATGTCAAAACCAGCTTTACAATGTCGGTGGGGGGTGGGGGTGGGGGGGTATGATTGGGTGGGAGGGAGGGGGGAGGCTGGGAAGGGAGGTGAAGGGTAAACAAAGGAGGAGGCTGCAATGCTTGGTAAGAAATGTATGCATTATCCTGCCCATGTAATTGTAACCCCTCTGTACAGAATGTTCTCAAATAAAATTAAATTAAATTAAAAAAAAAAAGTTTTGTTCATTAGGTCACAGCAATTAATGGCTTGAACTTGCTTAGATGTCAGGTGAAGATTAATTCTGGAAATTCAAAGATTCCAGGTTTGTGAATGGTCACTGCTAATCACAATGAGAAGGGTAGTCTAAATGAGATTTGGAAATATTTTTGGTCATTTATGGCACCAAAACAGCAGAGGCAAATTAACAGTTGTGAAAGAAGAGAAGGTATAATTCCAGAGTTAATGAATAAATGACAGTAACTAAGATATACCAGAATTTGTTTTAGAGAACCATTTTTGGTTATTGAACAAATAGTTATCAACTAGTCTTATTTCTCATTACCATTAGCATTCTAAATCTCTTAGGCTACTTCTTAATTTCTGTGTAAAAGATGTATCTCCTTCTGTGCTGTTCTTTCATACCTTATCTTCTTTGCTTTCTAAAAATTGTCTTTCTATATTTCTCTATAAACATTTCCTGATACTAAATACACCTACACAGATGGCAGAGGATGCTAATGTAAGGGTCCCATAGCTCATGAGTCATTAATGATTAATGAAACAACATGGAAAGGAGGACATATTTATTGTTACCTCAAATTTCCTGAAAAGCTGCAATGCCATCATTCGATTCAAATTTCCATTATTTGTGTCAATTATATATTGTCCAATATATATTGTGTCCATATATATATTGTGTTCCATTATATAGTGTCATTCAGTGCACATAAACGCAAATATGTGTTGGGTGCTGGTGGATCACGCCTGGAATCCTAGCTATTCAAGAGACCAGAGGATTGTGGTTGAAAGCCAGCCTGGTCAGGAACGTCCATGAGACCCTTATCTTCAATTAACTGCCAGAAACCCAGAAGTGGTGCTATAGCTTAAGCGGTAGAGCTCTCGACTTGAGCTGAAGAGCTGAGGGAGTGCGCCCAGGATCAGAGTTCAAGTCCCACAACCAACAAAAAGTGCAAATATTACCTTGTTTCCCCAAAAGGAAGGACAAGATCAATAATCTTCCCAAGTAGAAAAAATAATTTCAAAATGATTCAGTTCACCTACTTTTGCTGAGTTATTTAAGTTATGGCTTCTTTGCTAGACATATTCTCTTCCTTTATAAATTGTCAAATACTAGCTTTACAATAAACTTCATCTAATATTTTTTGTTTCAAAAGAGAAGTCCACACAGTTGATGTCACTTAGCTTTCTTACTATCTTAATTCAAACCAAACCAGGCAGGAGAGTGTGTCAAAATCTTATCACAAATTGAACACCAAAAAACCAGAAGTGGAGTTTTGGCTCAAGCAGTAGAGTACTAGCTTTGGGGGCAGGTGGGCAGGAAAGACAACTGTTCAGGGACAGGATCCAGCCTCTGGGTTCAAGACCCAGAACCAGCACAAACTAAATAAACAAGCAAACAAAAAGCCCAGATATTTCTTTGGGACCCTCCTTAAAGTTGTACTGATCAGAGAAGAGGCTTCTTTTGCTGATCATATTGACTGGATCCTGCTTTTTTGGAATCCTTAATGCTCTGAAGAACTCAGGACCAGACCAAAGGAATTGATAACTGACTCCTGCATCAAGAGAACCATCTCAGGGGTGAAATATCCATCCATAAGACACTTTAAAACCTTCATGTCTTTGTTCCTTTGCAGGAGAACACTTTTAAAACAACGTTATTTCATTTTGTTCTATGCTGGCCTTCAAATGGTACATTATTTCCTTTTGTAATACTCTCAAAACTAGAAGTTTACAGAAAAATTTTATATGAGTAAAGAACACACTCGGAAAAGCCAGGGATAGAGTTTCCTTCAAGGCTTGGGATACTTTTCTTGTACAGTAAAAAGGAAAGCACAAGGTAATTTGAACTTTGTTATTCCTCTATGTTCCATTGCTCTCCTGGGGTCAGTTTCCTCATCCAGTAACAGTTAATTCCAGTAACAATCGATGGTGCTGCTTGAGGTATAATGAATGTTTCCTGGCTTCACTGAAATAACACTAGGACACCTTTGGACCTGAGGTAACACGTGTTTCAGAGACAACTTATTAAAGAGAAAATATGAAATTTATATTGCTTATAAATACATTATACATGAGTACATTGAGTTCAAACTTTGTAAGTTCTATGTAAATTAAGGCAAATTTTAAATGGGAAGAAGGTTCTCAGAACATTCGTTTTGTGAGTGTACGTGCTGTTCATTATTTCCCAAGTTTACATGTGCTAACAGTAAGGGAAACAATAGCAATAATAGAAGAAAGAAGTTCTGAGTTTAAGTATAAGGGTTCAATACAACATAGAAGACTACAAATAAGACAACATTGAAACAATAAAGCCAAGTCCAGTATGTAGATTTATGGGAGTGATATACAGAAAGCAAGACTCCTACGTGGAACATGAAGTATGAGGCCACTCCCATTCTAAATCATGCTTGCTAATCATGCAACTTTGTAGAAAGTAGAATAGAAGAATAATCCTGTTTCCAAAGCAAGTCAGATATAAGAGCATGGATCGTGTGATGGCCTACAGCCTGGCTTTCACTCCTGTGCATATAGGCTGTTTGACCATCGACATTGGGGGTGGCATGATCCGTTTATGGAATATACTGCCCATAAAAACCAACTATGATGTAAACAATGTTTGACAAGGTGTTAAGTCCAAAGTTACAGTGGTAAGGATGATTACTATTTAGCTTTTTTTTTTGGGGGGGTGTCCAATAGTAAGGCCTGAAGTCTGGGCCTCGGCGCTGTCCCTCAGTCCTTCAGCTCAAGGCTAGCCCTCTGCCGCTTGAGCCACAGTGCCACTTCTGGCTTTTTTCTTTTTGCTTATGTGGTGCTGAGGAATTGAACCCAGGGCCTCAGGCATGCAAGGCAAGCGCTCTTTCCAGTCCTAGCTATTTTCTTTAAATAGTTAATTGCTTTTTAAAGTTTATCTGCTTATTTAATCTAGGAAATCAAAAGTTAATATTTGTGTTTTTTGGTGAAATTTGAAACTAGGCAAATAAAAGCACTCATTTTCCTCAAATTCAACATTTAAAATTATTAAAACATTGTTCATATGTTCTAGTTGTCAGAAATTTGAGCCACACATGGTAGCTCATAGTTGTAATGCTGGCTATTAGGTCTTGACTGATACAGAGAGGATTATGATTTGAGGCTAGCCCAGGGAAACATTCACAATATTGGATCTCAATCAATATCTGAACACAATGCATTGTGTTTATATTTCATCTACTCAGAAAAGGTAGAAAGAAGGATTGTGGACCATGCTGGCCTGGTCATAAACACGGATAAACCCTGCCATAAAAACAGATAAAGCAGGGTTGGGAAGGTGGCTCAGTGGTAGAGCGCTTGCCTTGCATGCATGAGGCCCTGTGTTCCATTCCTCAGCACCACATAAGCAGAATAAAAAAAGCCGGAAGTGGAACTGTGGCTCAAGTGGTAGAGTGCAAGCCTTGAGCTGAAGAGCTGAGGGACAGTGGCCAGGCCCAGAGTTCAGCCCCCCCCCCCAAAAAAATAAGTATAAAGCAGAGCTGGGTGCCGGGGGCTCATGCCTGTAATCTTAGCTGCTCAGGAAGTGAGATCTGAAGATCACAGTTCAAAGCCAGTCTAGGCAGGAAAATCTGTGAGACTATTATTTCCATTAAACCACCAGAAAATCAGAAGTGGCACTGTGGCTCAAACAGTAGAGCACTTGCCTTGAGCTGAAGAGTGCAAGGACAGTCTCCAGGCCCAGAGTTCAAGCCACATGACCAAAAAAAAAAAAAAGTGACTAAAGCAAAAAGAGCAGGCATGTGGCTCACCTTTTAGAGGACCTACCTTAAGTGCATGAAGCCCTTAATTTAACTGCTAGTATAGAAAGGAGGAAAGGATGTGAAGAAAAGAAGTAAGGGAGGAATTATGATATAATCAAATACTAGAATGCTAAGTATTAAATAAAGGGATTACAGGTATTTTATATGAAAAGATACTGATTATTTACTAAAAGGAAAATTATAAAATGTGGAATTCAGGCTGAAATACATGTACAACTTTTGTTTTTTTTTGTAAAATGATACTTATGTGCCCCTTTAGTTTAAAAGTAGTAAATGAGTTTAAAACAATATGAGTGGTTAGAAATGAATCATTATTTCTTATCACTTTTTCTGCTATATTCACCACTTACAAAATCGAAACAATGTTGGTCACTTTAATTATTAATTCATTAATTTAATCTTTCATCTTTAGTGTATAGTCTATTGTGCACATCATTTAAATGTTTGAATTATTTTTGTTTGTTTGCTTTTTATCCATCATGGATCTTAAACTCTGGCCTGGACACTGTCCCGTAGCTCCTCACCTCAAGGCTTGCACTCTACCACTTGAGCAACAGTGCCACTTCTGGCTTTTTCTGCTTATGTGGTACTGAGGAAATGAACCCAAAGGTTCCACATACAAGGCAAACACTCTAGCACTGAGCCTACTTCCCAGACCTGATTTCTATTTGTCCTTCAGACATGGGACTTGAACACAGGGCATGGGTATTGTCCCAGAACTCCTTTGCTCAATGCTAGTACTCTATCATACCAGTTTAAACCACTTAGTGGTTAATTGGAAATAGCAGTCTCATGGGAACTTTTCTGCCCAAGTTGTCTTTAAACCACCATATTCATTTCTCAGCCTCCTGAAAAGGTAGGATTACAGGCATGAGCCACCTGAACCCAGCTGCTCATTTTTTTAAAAAAAATGTTATATGTTTAGTTCCCCCTCAAATACATACGAAGTGAGATGAAAATTAACTTTAAATACACCACCAATTGAAGATGTTGAGATTACAAGTGATTGCAATTTTTTTTACATATTTTTATATGTGGGGCTTGAACTCAGGGCCTGGGGGAAGTCCTTGTTTTTTTGTGCTCAAGGCTATCACTCTACCAGTTTGAGCCAGTGCCCCTTCTGGTTTCTTGCTAACCAGTTTATGAGATAATAGTCTCACAGACTTTCTTACCCAGGTTCTCTTTAAAACTCAATTATCAGATCTCAGCTTCCTGTGGTGCTACGGTTACAGGCATGAGCCACTGGAACCATCTTTTTAAAAAAGGGACGACAATTCATAAGCCAGAAGCCTTGACTCATGCCTATAATACTACCTACTCCAGCGGCTGAGACCTGAAGATGATGATTTGAATCTAGTGGTGCAAAAACGTCTCTGTGAATCTTTTATCTCCCATAAACTGTTCAAGAAAATCCAGAAGTGAAGCTTTGTCTCAAGTGGTAGAGTGTACTCTTGAGCAAAAAAGAAGCTCAGGGATAGCACCTAGATCCTGTTATCACACTCCATTTCTTACACACACACACACACACACACACACACACACACACACACACACACACGAAAAAGTAAATAGAAAATATGAAGAAATCAATGAAAAATTTGAATATTGTAAGGACTTTTTGGTTTAGAGGTATGACTCAGTTCGTAGGACAATAGCTATTGATTGAAACTATCAGGTACCAAGGACATAAAAAAGAATTATCTGCTCTGTATTTTCTTATTCTCATATGTTCTCATTTGGGAACACTCTTCTTCTTCAAAAAAAAAATGTTTTAGCGTCTATATAGAGCAGGGTTACCTTTCTGTATGTCAGGTAACTAGTACATTTCCTTCCTTTTACATAATCTCATCTGTTCCCACATTCTCTTCCATACCCTCCCTCCCATCTTGACCCTCTACTTGCATGGTTCACTTTCATCAATGTCCAGTAGAGCCAGAGGGCTCTGCTGCTGCATTTTTTCACCCACTTCTCGCTAATTCTGTGCCCTTCCCCCATCTTCCCTGTATATTAGGTGAAGAATACAGACTCATTAGAAAATGAAAAGACAAATTAAGAAAAGTTCCTTTGTTTCCTTATCATTGCAATTCAATATATATATATATATATATATATATATATATATATATATATATATATATATATATAGTATTATGTAGAAAAGGTGCTTGGGTATTATAACTTTGTGATTTTCGCCAAATGCTTCCTCTTCTGTTCTTACTGTAAATGATGTCTAGAATCCTGTACAGTATATCATATCCCATGGTGTTTTAAACCTTTCTTCCATATATCAGGGGAACAGGTACCATTTGTCAATTTGATGTTGGCTAAACTTTCTTAACATGATTTATTCTAGTGTCATCCATTTCCCTGCAAATGACATTATTTTATCCTTTCTAATGGCTCTGTAAAATTTCATTGTATATAGATGGCATAATTATTGGTTCCATTCATTTATTGTGGGGCATCTGGGTTGTGTACATTTCTTGTCACTGTGAATTGAGCAGCAAGGAACATGGTTGTGCAAATGTCCTTGCCATTTTCTAATTTCTCCACCTCCCCACCAACATTTGTTGTCTAATTCAAGATATTTGGATAAGATGGTATCTCAGAATTACTTTGATTTATATTTTCTTTATGGCCAGGGATGATGAACCTTTCCTGATATGTTTCTTTGCCATTCTTACCTCTTCTTATGAGAAGTCTCTCCTTAGCTCTTCTGCCCATTTGGTGATTCGTTTATTAGTTTTGGGAGGGGTAGTTTCTTGAGATCCATGTATACATTGAAAATTAGCCCTTTGTCTGATGTATTGCAGGTAAATATCTTTTCCCAATTTGTTGGCTGTCTTTTTAGTTTAGTGGCTATGTCTCTAGCCTGTGTAGGTTTTTTCCTTTGATGTAGTCCCATTTGTTGGGTCTCTTTCCTATCTGTTATGCCCCTGGGATTCTATTCAGGAAGTTCATGCCAGTACCTATAAGTATTTTTTTAATTATTATTTTGATGGTAAAACTTTATTTACTTTTATAAATACATCGCAAGACAAAATTTTTCAAAAATAATTTCCCCCCCAAAAAAATTTAAAAAATAAAGGAAAGCTCGTAATAGGTAGGCAGACTGTCTTGAGACCCCTTTTTGTTCTTAAGGAGAGCTCTCTGCTGTGTAGGGCAGGACAATCGCCACACACCCAACACTGCCATGGGTTTGGCCATGGGGAGAGAAAAGCCCAGCCTGGACTGAGTGTCCTCTCCTGATCACAGCCATAGTGACACCTTCTAGTAATTAACACTATCTAGGATTATCTAGTATGAATCCTATTATAGTTGGGCTATGCTGTATACAATGTTAACCATTGAGAACATCTCTCTCTCTCTCTCTGCATATATGTGTGAATTATAAAGTATGAGTTGGACTCCAAGTTCAACAAACACAAGGTATTCTCTACATGTTCCCAGTGCCCTATGAGGCTCTCTCAACAAGCTGTTCATCTTTCCTGTTTAGATAACATTAAACACCATTGTTTTGTTAGGTCAAGAATAAAGATGAGGGGTGAAAATAAACTTTTGCCTTTAAACAGTTTATTATCCTCAACCCCAAACTAGGAGTTAAATTAGAAAACATTTTGTTGTTGTTGTTGTTGTCTCCAGAGTGATTACTCCATTACAGGTGAGGCCTGTGAGGTGTGGGGTACACCCCCAGCCTCCCCCATGCCCTGCTGGACCACAGCCAAGGCCACCCTGGGCCTTCCACTGGGCTCCATCCTTGAAAAGCTGCCTAATGGAGGGAGGTCAGAAAGATCTGCATTTACAAGTTTCCCAGAATGTGCTAGAACTTTTTTGGGTCAGTTTTATAGAACTTTCTTGGTCAGTTATATTCCACCTCAATCTCTCCAGTATTTTCCAAGCAGATCAAGTCACTTGCAAATAATGAAGAAGCTTTGCGGCCCAGGGGTCCATGGCTTGGAATCAAAGATAGTATCAGGAGGCCCAGGGGTCTCGTGTATGGTAGAGATGTCCAGGTGATTTGAGTTTCTGACCTTCCTGTTCTCCATGAGGCCTGAGCAGTGCAGAGGGCAATGAGGAGGTGTCTTCTACAATAGCCACTGAAGTGAGGGAGGCAGAAGGTCAGCTGTTCCAATGGGCAGATGTGGAGAGGTTTCTAGAAGGGGATCAAGTCCGCTGCTTTGGGCAGGAGTATCAGTTATTTTTACAGAAAGCAACAGAGAAATTAATTTTCTTTTCTGACTACTGAAAAGTGGAAAGATGCTCAAGTTTACCATTTAAAGGAACAATAGACATTTCTAAAATCTCTGTCTAAACTTTGGTTTTCTTTAAAAAGCACACAAAAAACCAGGTCATCACAAAAAGTAATGTAAGTGGAGGCTGTAGGCAGGTACTGTTCTGTCCGTGGCAGTCTTTTGTGTAAAGTAAGGCGTATTGGAGCTCCAATTTAACTGATGCAGTGGGGTTTAGTGGCTATGCATGCCGAGGCAGTGCAAGTCGTCCGTGCCCTTGCTGTTGAAGCCTGGGAGGGGCTGACCATACTTGTCCAAGCACCAACAGAAGTCCCGCTTTCTGCCTTTGGAGGGGCGACACTGCTTCTTCTTATAAAATCCTTTCTTGTCGTAGTTGGGGATGTGCACACCCCTGGGACTCAGCACATTGGGGAACTTCAGGTGATTCAGGGTGTCTTGCATCTCTCTAAGGAAGGGACCATATTCTATCTCCAGTTTGGACTCCGAGGAGAAGGTCTGAGTGTCCGTGCTCTGGGACTCATAGTCGACTTTGTAGTGCTGGCTGTCCTTTGTGTGACCTTTCTTGATGGTGTCCAGCTTCGCGTGAATGGAATGGAACTTGGAGTCAGGCACCCTATGTGTGCTGGGAGGGGCATGGCTCTCCAAGCTCCCGGTGCCTAGGTCCTCCTCTGACTCACTAGCATTTCCTGAGGCAGAGGGCGCCAGCAGCAGGTAGGCGCTCAGCCAGCCAGGACGCTGGCATTGGCGCAGAACCCGCGGCCATCCAGCAGCGCCTGCAGTGGGCGTGGCTCGGTTGGTGGCAGCTGGCAGCTGAGCCCCTAGCTGCAGAGTTCTGTGTAGACACCTCACGGCTGGCCCTCCCGCAGAGCACATGTCAGGCAGCTGCCACAGCCTGGCTCGCGCACCAGCTCGGCACACGCAGGCACTGCAGGCAGAGGCTCGCACTGGGCCAGCGCGATCCCATCACAGTGCTCGCATTGCAAGATGGGACCCTCGTAACCGGTGGCCTGAGAAGCAGGGCCAGGGCGGTGAGTAGAGCTGCCCTGAGCGCCGGGCGCCGCAGGAAGCATGGCGCCCATTGCAGGGGCCAACTGGAGTAAGCAGTTACTGGGTCGAGGCACGCAGTGTGAGATTGCAGGATCTGGAGCGCAACTACCGGTGCTCAGCGTGCAGCTGCCCAGCTTCCACCTCAGTACCTATAAGTTCTAATGTCACCCTTTTTCTGTCTTATAGTAGTTTGGCTGATTTTAATGTAGTTAATCCATTTTGAGTTGATGTTAGTGCAAGCAGAGATCCACTTCCAGTTTTCTGCCTATTGATGTCCAGTTTTCCCAACACCAATAGTTGAAGAGCCTATGATGTCTGTGAATGTGTGTGGGGTGTGTGTGTGTGTGTGTGTGTGTGTGTGTCTGTGTGTGTCTGTGTGTGTCTGTGTGTCTGTGTCTGTGTCTGTGTGTGTCTGTCGTGGGGCTTGAACTCTCGGCCTCGGAGCTACCCCTCAGCATTTCATCTCCAGGCTAGTACTTGAACCACAGTTCCACTTCCCATTTTCTTGTGGTTTATTGGAGCTAAGAGTCTCATCGACTTCCCTGGCCCTGCTGGCTTTCAACAACCATTCTCAGATCTCAGCCTTCTGATTAGCTAGATTAAAGGCATGAGCCACAGTTACCCGGCAAGGCTATGTTTTTTCCACATTACATCTTTCACTCTTTTGTCGAATATCAGATGATTGTAAGTATGTAGTTTTATTTCTGGGTCTTTTCATCTTTTTTAATACGTTTTTTTTTTTGTAAAAATAATGTACAAAGGGATTGCAGTTACATAAGGTAGGTAATGAGTTCATTTCCTCTCAAGCATTGATACTTCCTCCTTTGTTTTTCCCCTACCATCCCTACCCTTCCACCTCCACAACTACTCCTTTCCATCCCTCCTTCCCACTCCCTGCCTAAATTGTAAAGTTCGTTTTTGAACATAGTGTCTTGATCTCATTGTTAAAATGGGTCAAACTGTATCCCTAGTTAAGCATTTGGTTTTTTCCCTTCACCTCCCAAAGCTAGAGAAATGTACATACAAGATACAGGGCACCAACATCAAAGAAACAAAAAAAAACCACATAAATTAGGTTACAAGATTGGGTGGAAGAATGATGACTGTTGACTTAATTTAATAAGTATTCTATAGTTTTTAATGGTAAGGTTTATTAACTCAAAGGGGGAGAAAAAACATTCAGAATAGTGGAATGTGGCTACTACTCATTTGATGTGTGTGGATAGATTATGATTAATAAAAATATATCTATTAATTTCCAGTGGTAGACTGCTATGCTAACTGGGAGGAGACTTTGGTAATGCCAGGGGTTTGAATACTGGTAATGAAGCAGAATATGAGGGGAGAGCATTTGCTAAAGATGTAACTTCCTAGGCTCATACTAAATACATTGAAGTAGAATGCTAAGTGATGATCGACTGAGCACCAAATTTTATTTGTTGACTTTTTGTTTTGTGAAGTCCAGGGATTTGAACCTAGAGCCTGGGTGCTGTCCTTTAATTTTTTCTCAAGGCTAGTGCTCTACCAGTTGAACCACAGCTTCAAGTCCATAATTTTGTTGGTTAATTGGAGATGAGTCTTTCCAAATTTCCTCTTTGGGCTTGCTTCAAACGTGATCCTCAGGTATCAGCCTCCTGAGTAGCTCGCATTCCAGTTGTGAGCCACCAGAACCTGGCTAGAATCACATTTTAAAAGTATTCTCTAGGTGAATCAGATGTGTCTAGGTACTATGTGAGCATTTTGGTTCCAGTGGGTTATGTCAGATTTAGAATAACATCAGAATTTTTCTTCTTGTAACTCGCAGCATCAATATCTATATAATTTATTCAGATCTTCATGTCTGATCTTTTTTTCTTCATTGTACCTTTTTATTCTTACTTCACAAGCAAGCACGTCAGTGATGTTTTCCTTTTCTGAAGCAAGTTACATCCTTTCCCATCAATGAGGGATGTACTTGCTGCTCTTACTGCCTGGAGTACCTGCTTCTAGTTAATTGCATGGATGATGGCTCTCAGGTTAACTATCTCCTCCTCAGGAATATCTCCTCACATAACCGCTGTGAAGTTGTTGCCACAAAACTACCAATGTCATGTCTCTGATTTATAAAAATTATCATTATGATTTCTGGTTTTCTTTTCAGCATGAAATTGATGAGGAGAGAGCCACATTCACTTGTTTCTCCAACACCTATAATAGTGCCTGGTCCTTAGTGCTCAGGAGCCTTGCATAGGGATCAGCCTTCTCCAGCTCAATTTATCTTAGCTTCTGGTCAAGACAGCTCTTGAAGCTGATGTCTGGTGGCTAGCAGTCATTCCCTCTCATTCTTTGTGCCTTTCTGTGTTGCTGAGTCCACCTCAGAGCAAGATCAGTGCCTGACACCTATTTGCTGCTATGGAAAGATGGCTATGACATCATACAAGTTATGGGCATTGTTTTGTGAAACTGTGTGCGGAGATGCATCTCCACACAAGTTCTCCAAGGCAAGTGTCTCCCATGCCCAGGAGTCCATTCCACAACTCAGCATCCTAACTATCACCTACTCCCTAATGCACTCAGTGTATATTCCCATTTCCATTAAAAAAAGAAAATTCAAGATATGCCTTTGATGATTTGTCATTGAATTACTGAAACAAAGTATATAATTTTGGGGCTGGGAAGGTGGCTTAGTGGTAGAGTGCTTGCCTTGCATGCATGAGGCTCTGAGTTCGATTCCTCAGAACCACATAAGCAAAAAGAAAATAAGCTGGAGGTGGCCCTGTGGCTCAAGTGGTAGAGCGCTAGCCTTGAGCTGAAGAGCTGATGGATAGCACCCAGGCCCAGAGTTCAAGCTGACAACCGGACCCAAAAAAAGTATATAATTTTATGTATTTGTAAGTCTTTGTCCATCTCTCTTGAGCCCTTGGCATATTTCTATGTGTTTGCAGCTTGGGAAGGGAAATAAGGTTTAATTCAGGATAGTCAAAAACATTTTGGGAGGGATTGCCAACTTTACATCTGATGTTCTACAGATGGCCATCTTGTCACAGGAACTGAGTAGACTGCCATAGCATAAGAGGCTTGTCCTGATTTCTACTGACTTTCCTCTGGGGTCACAGAGTGTGATCCTACTGCATATGTGTCGCTTGGCTACACTCGAGGGACCAGGTCTTCTCTGAAAATCTAATGGCATGGGGGTAAGAGAAACTAAAACTCAGAACCCAGCTTCCCACATCACTAGAATTACAGGCCTGAGTCTCATATACTAACTCATAACTGCCTTTTTATACATCGTGTAGCCTGTTTCATTATATTCACCTCATAGACAGATATACAAATATATGTTTATATTTATCCATCTATTTATAATCAGTGTTATATCTAGAAACACAAAAATATATATTCATATAATTATAATCAAAGTTATATTACCACTTTCCCCAATAATATTTTACACTAATATTATGTGAAAAAATACTTAAGATTGAAAAAGTTAAAAGCACTTGTAGTATGAAAAATCATATTTGATCTTATATATCATATAATATACTATATAAAATGTAATGAATATAACATGCATTTCCATATAACTGATTTAATTGCTTCCTGATTTTGTGTTTGTCGATCTATATAAGCCTTCTTTCTTCTATTGATGATGGCTTATACTTTCCAGTTTCGATATTTCTTATGTATTTTGTCAAATATATTCAGCCCTAAGTAGAATTTTTATGTTAATGGAGCCAAATTTTTCTTCAATATTTCCCAAAGCACAATGAATATGTATACAGACTTGAACTCACTGTTGGAAGAAAGTCCAACATACCACTATAAGTATTGTAGCATTTGTCCCAATTGACAGAACAGCTTTCTAGGTCATCTGATCTGGTATGTCCTATATCTTTTGTAGCCACCTTATCACCCCATGCAGGCATGGCCTGGCTTCCTTGCAACTCCCTGTGCATTTAACCATTCCCTTTATATCCAGTAGGCTCTCTTGTTCATCCCACTGTCACTCTGTTTTCCCACACACAGAACACATGTGCATGGTGCTTTACATTGTAGGTTGAAAAAAAAACACATTTAAGGCTCATGAATTATATAATATAACATAAACACTGACATTTTAATAACGTTAGAAAAATAACTAGAATGATCATTTTACAACAATAAGGACCAAAAAGAAATATAACGATTTTCTAAAGAAGGGGGGAAGCAATCTCTAAATCTGGATTGTCTTCTAAGTTGGCTTTAGACACAAATTCTGCCTCAGAGTCCTCAAAAGGATCTACTTTCTCATTAAAGGCAGTATTTTCTTCCCGAGTCTAGGGAGGGACAGATCTTATTTCTCAATTGGAAATTGGATCCCCAGCAGAAGGACAGATTGGTGTGGATATTCTGTGAGGACAGATTCCCTTTCCTCAACTGAATCTAGACTTTGGACCTAACTTATTGGTTTTCTTGAACATAGACTGGGGTCATTTTCCATTAGCACATATTTACCCTGCACGCCAGGACCAAAACATTTTTTACTGGTTTGGATGTGATCTAGGTGAATTGTGAACATCAATGGAAGACATTCTGGATCATCTTCTTCCTTGGTGGTATGTGCAGGTACACCTACATCACATGTGGAGTTCAGAACCAGTGGGATGTCCACAGGACTCAAAACCTAGTTGGGCCTTTCTACACATTGAAAAAAGCCTCTATGTTCACATGCTTTCTGGAGTCCAGTTTTGGCTTCCAACCTCCATCAGTCACCATAGGCGACATCACTGATGGGTTCTTTATCTGGAGTTCAGCAGGAAGTTCTCTACAGTGACACAAACATAAGAATGTAAATAGGTACAGGAGTCTTAGAGTAGACTCTAGAAGTTAAAGTGTGACTAAACTTCTATGAGGATTTAGTAGGAGAAGCTGTAGAACTTGAGTTTGGGCTGAACACTGATGAGAAGGTAGGGTGTTTCTAATGAGTGGTTATGTCCAAGTTCTTTTAAAAAGGGAACAGACATTACCCGGCATAGAACATCCATAAAAGGACATTTTGCCAAGCTGGGTAATACAAAGGGCTCTTGGCAAAGCAGGCCCATCCCTTGAGACCTAGGTTCCATCCCTACTCAAAAGCTCTAAGGCATCTAAACAAGGACTATTTACTCTTTTCCTTGGTCTCACGGGTCATGCATTGCTCCAGCTGGTCCAGAAGAATATGTAAGCAGAACAGCAAGTCTGAAGAGGGCATGTTGAGCTTGTCATACTGTGTAAGTTTTTTCAGGATGTCAAGTTTCTTGTGCTCATAAAAATCATCAGGGTAGAAGTCCATCCAAATAGTTAAGATGGAACAATTGATGCTGTGGGCAGATTGGTGACAAGGAAAATGAGAGTCTGCCCTCTCCATCCTGAACCTTCTACCATAGACCCTTTGTGGCAGGACTAGAATGCTGGGAAGTGGGAAGAGACTCCTGGAAACAGAATTCTCCTCACAACCCACTTCTAGAAATTTCTAATGCAACCCTCCAAAATTCTCCCTGTGATGGGCAGAGAAAGTTGTTTCCCCACTGTGTCTGACTTGCTACACACAACCCTCCCTGTCATCGAGGGATTGTGATCCATGCTGGCCTGGTCATAAACAGAAAACCCTGTCATAAAAATGGCTACAGCAGCGCTGAGCACAGGTGGCTCATGCCTGTAATCTTAGCTACTCAGGAGGCTGAGATCTGAAGATCCCAGTTCAAAGCAAATCTAGGCAGGAAAGTGTGTGAGACTCCTATCTCAATAATCCACTAGAAAACTAGAAGTAGCACTGTGGCTGAAACAGTAGAGCACTCGCCTTGAGCTGAAGAGTGCAGGGACAGTGTACAGGTGCAGAGTTCAAACCACATGACCAACAAAAACAAAAGTGACTAAAGCGAAAAGAGCAGGTGTGTGGCTCACTTTGTAGAGCACCTACCTAAAATTCATGAAGCCCTGAGTTTAATTGCTAAGATTGAAAGGAGGAAAGAATATGAAGGAATGAAAGGAAGAAAAGAAGGAAGGGAGGAATTTTGATATAACCAAATACTGGAAAGATGTGAAGTATTAAATAAAGGTATCACAGGTATTTTATATGAAAAGATAGATTGTTCACTAAAAGGCAAATTATAAAATGTGGAATTCAGGCTAAAATACATGTACAGTTTTGTTTTTCTGTAAAGTGATACTTACGTGCCTCTTTAGTTTAAAAGTAGTAAATGAGTTTGAAAAATGGAAGAGTTGTTAGAAATGAATCATTATATCTTATCACTTTTTCTGCTACATTCACCACCTACAAAATTGGAACAATGTTCATCATTTTAATTATTAATGTATTAATTTAATCTTTCATCTTTAGTGTGTAGTCTATTGTGCACATCATTTGTTTGAACTCTTTTTTTTGTTTGTTTTTCGTCCATGATGGGTCCTGAACTCTGGGCCTGGGCACTGTCCCTCAGCTCTTCACCTCAAGGATATCACTTTACCACTTGAACCACAGTGCCACTTCTGGCTTTTCTGCTTATGTGGTACTGAGAAATCGAACCCAAAGGCTCATACATGCAAGGCAAGCACTCTACCATTTAGCCACCTTCCCAGCCCTGAAATCTTTATTTTTTCCTTCAGACATAGGCTTGAATACAGGGCATGGGTGCTGTCCCAGAGCTTCTTTGCTCAAGTTTAGCACTCTGCCATACAAGATTAAACCATAGTGCCATTTCTTGTTTTTTTAGTGGTTAATTGGAAATAGCAGTCTCATGGGAACTTTTCTGCCCAAGACTGGCTTTGAACCAACATCCTCATTTCTCAGCCTCCTGAGAAGGTAGGATTATAGGCGTGAGCCACCTGTACCCTTGTGCTCATTTATTTTCTTTTAAATGTTATATAAGTTTAGTTCCCCCACCCAAATACGTGCAAACTGAGATGCAAATTGGCTTTAAATAAACCACTAGTTGAGGATGCTGAAATTACAAATGATGGCAAATTGTTTTTAACATTTTTTAATATGAGAAGCTTGAACTGAGGGCCTGATTGAAATCCCTATTCTCTTGTGCTCAAGGCTATCACTCTACTAGTTTGGCCCACAGGGCCCTTTTAGTTTCTTGGTAACCAGTTAATGAGATAATAGTCTCACAGACCTTCTTACCCAGGCTGTTATTAATCCTCGATTATCAGATCTCAGCCACCTGAGTTGTTATGATTACAGGCATGAGAAACTGTCACCAGTTTTTTAAAAAGCAACAACAGATTACTTTAGGGGAGGATGGAGGAGGAGAAGCTAGAGGCTAAACAAGCTCTCACATAGAAAATAGTTGTAGTGTTCCACTGAAGAGTCCTAGGTCAGAGAATGACCAAGTGTGCCATCACAGTACAGTTTGGCCAGAGAGGGAAAATCCAGACAAGGAGACAGATCTGAGCACTTGCCATTAGCTGCAGCTGTGGTGGTGGCGGCAACGGCAGCAACCTAGCCGCCAAAAGAACAACACAGAGTCTGGGACAATGGTGCCAGACACAGCAGGTGACCGGATTCTACTTAAAACCAGAAAGAACTGATAAGTAGCAGATATCTTCATCCTGCATATCACAGACCAGAGACAACCCAGGAACCAAGACTCCAGCGTGAGTAGAATCCTGACATGCTCACTACTTCTTAGGGAACAGAGGAGGGAAGGCCACCCTTACCATCCTCACCCCCGGAGACCTCCATATTTGATATTGAAAAGGCCCAGCTGAGCAGCAAGCTCCAACTCAGGCCTTGGAAAAAAAACAAAAGAGTCATTTAGGAGGTCTCAGGCACCTGACCTGACCTGCCAGGCTCAGCTCCTCCCTGGGAAAAGTCATGCAGCCCAGGCAGATAAAGCTCTGCCCCGAGGGGAGTGACTTTCTTCACTGGGTAAACAGAGCCAGAGGCTGCCCCTCCCTACAGCAGCCTAGACAATCAAGTGAAATTCAGTAAACATAAACCCTGATAATGACTCTAGGCTGGGCTCTGTGAGTGTCTCAGAAGTTACCCCTCAGGGAAAAGCTGCAATTTGCTGAAAGGCCTCAATTCTACCCAGAACATAGCCTCATCACAGCATCTTCAAATTAGAGGAAACAGCCATCTCCCTCTTTTGTGAAACTCAAAGCAGATCTCCCTCTCATTGAACTATACTGGGAGGAGGATCACAAAATCCTGATCATTTTTCTGCATGTTCCAACAAATTGAGTTAAGAAACCAATCAAGCCACAGGCAAACCAAACACCACAAGCAGACTAAAGACTCCACCAAGAGACTGGTTACAGACACAGGGCGATACAGGTTCTTCCCATCTACTTCCCTCACCCCCCGCAAAAAAATGAACTCTTTTTGGTACCTTTTTTAATTTTTAGATTTTTAAAAAAATTGTTTTCTACTCATTTTTTTCTCCCCTCCTAATTTTTATTTTAGGTGTATGTGTGTGTGAGTGTGCTTTGTTTAAATCTCTACTGACCTTTTGGTCCTTTTATCCTTTTTTTTTCTTTTTCATTCTTTTCATTTTTCTTCTGTTTCCTTGTTTTTGTGTGTGACTTACTTGCTGTTCTGCTCATCTTCAGATATATGCCCATTGTCAAATATTAGACCTTACCCCCATTGTATACACATTAATCAAGAATTTTATTACTCAAAGCAAAACTTCTTAGCCTTAAATTCTGTAATAGCAGTATTATCTCTTTAGGCCTATATAATTTTTGAGAATTTTTATTTTTTAGTTTTTCATGTCTCCTTTCTATCCCTCCCCTCCTCTCATCATATCTTTTTCTTCTCTCAATATCACCTTAAATTAGATAATTTTTAAGATTCATTTATTAAACTTAAATATTTGTTTTTCCCATTTTTTCTTGTCTTTTTTTCTCTCTCCTACTATTCTGTCCAATCCATTTCCCTCTTTGAGATTAGAACTTGGTTAAATTCACTCTCCTTTTACCTCTGTACATTCTTCTAATCCTATTTTTCCTCACATTTGTCCCTAAATATAATAATTTCTGGTTTGCCAAATTCGTCCTTGCTGTTGTTAGCCCATTAATTCATAGTTGTTTGATGTTGAATAGATTGTATCTGTTGAACTAGATTATATCTGTGTCCTTTTGCCTGTGCAACTGCAGGACTTTGGTTGATGCGTGCCTTCAAAAAGTATTCTAGCAGAAAACTTTCATATCAAATGGACAGAACAAGCCAGAAAAACACAAGAAAAATGAAAGTCCTGGTATCTCAACTCCCACTCATGATAACCAGTATTCCAGAGGAGAGTTCCCCAAAAGCTCAATAAATATTACTTGGAAACATGGTGAATGAACAGATAGAAAACTTGCAAAGGACTCAGTGTGAACATGATAGGGAGAGAGAGGAAGCAAACCAAAGATCAATACAGTAATCTCATGAGCATGAGGAAGCTACTCAAAGATTGATACAGAAATGCATGAATAGGTTGAGAACTCTCAAAGAGAAATAAAGG
The DNA here is from genome assembly GCF_019054845.1 of Dipodomys spectabilis. Lineage (NCBI taxonomy): Eukaryota > Metazoa > Chordata > Mammalia > Rodentia > Heteromyidae > Dipodomys > Dipodomys spectabilis. Next base: position 1,070,350 of record NW_024870821.1, on the reverse strand, counting down.
AATTGTGTGAGCAGGCTGAGAACCATCATAGAATTATAGGAATTGCATGAGCAGGCTGAAAACAGACAAAGAGAATGTCAGGAATTGCGTGAACAAGCTGAGAACAGTCAAAGAGAACTACAGGAATTGCATGAAAATGAGGAAGCTAATCAAAGAGTAACACTGGAATTGCAAGGGAGGGACGAGAATAAACAAAGTTCAATAGAGGCATTCATGGAATCCATAAACAGACAGTTGAAAGCATTCAGGGAGACCACAAAGGGAATGCAGAATGGAACCCGACAAAAAGAATGGGAGTATAAGGAAACCATAACCAAACAACTAAGTGATTTGAGAATAAGAACTGAACACCAAATTAAGGAAGTAAAGAAGTCCATTCAAGATCTAAAACAAAGCTCCAACAAAGAATTTGAAGTAATCAAAACCAAAAAATTAGAAGGAAAATGAATAAAAAACAAAGATGAAAGTCTTGACAGTAGGTTAGACCATGCAGAAGATCGAATCTCGGTAAATGAAGACAGCCTAGATATTATACAGAAACAATGTACAACTATCCATGACAAATCCAGAAATATGATAGATATATTCAGCAATTGGAAGACATCATCAGAAGGCCTAATCTGAGAATAATGGGTGTAGAGGAGCACCTAGAAACAGAAGATAATGGTCTAGGAAATTTGTTTAACAGGATCCTAGCAGAGAAATTCCCAAACATGCAAAAGGATAGGCCTATTCAGATACAAGAAACGTTTAGAGCCCCAAATAGACCAGACGAGAGCAGGACATCCCACCGTCACATTATAATATGCACAAGATCAATTCAGACCAAGGAAAAGATCCTTAAAGCTGTCAATGAGAAAAGATCAATCATCTATGAAGGGAAAACAATTAGAATAACTTCATTTTTTTCATCAGAGTAAATTAAAGCAAGAAGAGCCTGGAATGATGCATGCCATGACCTAAAGACAAAGTATGAACCAAGAATACTGTAAACAGCTAAATTCTCCTTCATAACTGAAGGTGAAATAAAAATCTTCCATAGAAAAGAAAAACTGAAAAAAAATGTATCTCCACCAAACCGGTCCTACAAAAGATACTTAAAGATGTCCTACACAGACAGAACGGACAAGATCACAATAAAGACAAAGAAATGGCACCCAAACTGAGAATCCAAAAACCATAGGAAGAACCAAGTTGAGGCAGCCCCCAAGAAGGCGGATAAAATGGCAGAAACTACCAAACACTTCTCAGTCCTTTTTGTCAATATTAACGGATTTAACTCTCCAATTAAGCGACATACACTGTCTAGTTGGATTAAAAAGCAACATCCTTCTATCTGCTGCCTTCAGGAATCACACCTTGCTCATAAAAACAAATACACTTTGAACATGAAAGTCTGGAACAAAATCTACCAAGCAAATGGCCCGCATAAACAGACAGGAATTGCAATCATAACATCAGATAAAATAGACTTCAAATTAAAATTAGTGAGAAGAGATAAAGAAGTTCACTACATACGAATTAAGAGATCTTTCTTTCAGGAAGATATTGCAATAATAAATACTATTCGCCAAACAATGGATCACCGAAATTTATCCAACAGATACTACTTTCCCCAAAATCTCAAATAGATCCAAAGATAAGAATTGTTGGGGACTTTAAAAGACCACTATCCACAATACATAGATCAACTCGAAAAAACTCAACAGAGAAACTGCAGATCAAAAGAACTGCCTAGATCAGCTAGATTTAACAGAAAACTACTGAATATTTCACCCAGCAGCATCAGAATACATTTTTTCTCACCATTACATGGAACATTTTCCAAATTAGACCACTTTTTTATTGTGAAAATACTGTACAGAGTGGTTACAATTACATGGGCAAGACAATGAGTACATTTTTGATAAAGCATTGTAGCCTCCTCCTTTGTTTCCCCTTCCCCTCCCATTCTCCCCCCGTCCCACCACCCAACCCTCATCCCCCCCCCACCAAAGTTGTAAAGTTCGTTTTTGACATAATGACTTGTATGTCTCGTTGCAATGGGTCCACCTATTTAAACGATTTGTTTTTTCCCTTCCCCTCCACAAATGATAACATCAAATACAGTGAAAGCAGGGGTTATACAGTGGTGGAGGCACATGTAAAGCAACAAAGAAATCATCTTATAAATGTGTTAGAAACAATTGCATGAAAGAAAAAAATCATTTGAATAAATATCATAGGGTTCATTTCCCTAACATCAACTTATCTGACCTTTTCTGCTTGACTCAGACTTATACAAGTTATTACAAATAGGGGAAGCCATGGGACCTAAGTGTCTTTGGGCCTGGCTTACTTCACTTAATATAATTTTTCTCAAGTCTTTCCATTTCCTAACAAATGGGGCAATGTCATTCTTTCTGATGGAGGCATAGAATTCCATTGTGTATATATAACACATTTTCTTGATCCATTCATCTACTGAGGGGCATCTGGGTTGGTTCCATATCTTAGCTATGGTAAATAAGGCTGCAATAAACATAGCTGTGTTGGTAACTTTCTTGTAGTTTTGTTTGTGAACATTTGGTTAAATGCCCCATAGTGGGATTGCTGGGTTATAGGGGAGCTCTATGTGGAGTCTTTTGAGGAACCTCCATACTACTTCCCAAAGTGGTTGTACAAGTTTATACTCCCACCAAAAATGCATTAAGGTTCCCTTCTGTCCACATGCCATCCAGCATCTGTTGTTATTAGAGTTCTTGATTCTAGCTATTCTAACTGCGGTGAGGTGGTATCTCAATGCTGTTTTAATTTGCATTTCTTTTATTGCTAGGGAGGTTGAGCATTTCTTCATGTGTCTATTGGCCATCTTTCGTTCCTATTCAGAGCAGTTTCTCTTTATGTCTTTAGCCCAATTATTTATTGGGCAGTTTTTTCTTTGAAGGTTTGTTGTTGGGGGGTTTAATTTTTTGAGTTGCAGGTATATTTTAGATATGAGACCCTTGTCTGTTATATGGCTAGTGAAGACCTTCTCCCAATCCGTGGGCTTTCTACTGATCTTGCTAGTTATGTCCTTTGCCATGCAGAACCTATGCAATTTCATGCAATCCCATTTGTTCAACCCTTCTTAGATTTGTTGTGCTTCTGGGTCACTATTAAGAAAATTTCGGCCTGTGTCTTTAGATCTATGTGGGATTTGAGGGAAAGTAGTGTTTCTTGGATAAATTTGGGTGCTCTGTTGTTTGGCGAATAGATATTTAGAATTGTAACATCCTCCTGAAGGAGAGATCCCTTAATGAGTATGTGGCGACCTTCTTTATGTTTTCTCACTAATTTTAATTTGAAGTCTATTTTATCTGGTATTAGGATTGCAACTCCCGCCTGGTTATGGGGGCCATTTGCTTGGTAGATTTTGTTTCAACCTTTCACATTGAAAATGTGTTTGTGTTTACGGGCAAGATGTGACTCCTAAAAGAAGCAAATAGAAGGATGTTGCTTTTTAATCCAAGAAGAGAGTCTATGTCGTTTAATTGGAGAGTTAAGTCCGTTAATGTTGAGAGATAGGACTGAGGTATTTGGGAGTTGCTGCCATTTTATCCACCTTCTTGGGGGCTGTGGAAACTTGGTTCTTCCTATGGTTCTTGGATTCTCAGTTTGGGTATGGTTGCTTAGCCTTAATTGTGATCTAGTTGGTTTTGAAAGAGAGTTTATCTGGGTACAGTATTCTTGGTTGATAGTTGTTTGTCTTTAGGACATGGCATACATCATTCTAGGCTCTTCTGGCATTAATTGTTTCTGCTGAGGAATCTGAGCTGATTCTAATTGGTTTCCCTTTATCGGTGATTGAGCTTTTCTCCTTGACAGCTTTAAGGAACTTTTCTTTGGTCTGAATTGATCGTGTGTATATTATAATGTGACGGTGGCATGTCCTATCCTGGTCCTGTCTATTTGGTGTTCTAAAAGCTTCTTGTATCTGAATAGACCTATCTTTGTGCATGTTTGGAAAGTTCTCTGCTAGGATCCTGTTAAACAGATTTCCTAGACCATTAACTTCTGTCTCTACACCCATTAGCCTCAGATTAGGCCTTCTGATGTTGTCTTCCAAGTGTTGAATAGCTCTGTCATATTTCTTGGATTTGTCTTGGATGGTTGTATGTTCTTTCTTTATAACAACTAGGCTGACTTCAATCCCTGAAATTCGATCTTCAGCATGGTCTAACCTACTATCAAGTCTTTCTACTTTGTTTTTTATTTTTCCTTCTAGTTGGTCGGCTTTGATGGCTTCAGATTCTTTGTTGGAGCTTTGTTTTAGATCTTGTATGGACTTCTTTACTTCCTTAATTTGGTGTCAGCATTTATTCTCAAGTCACTTAGTTGATTAGTTATGGTTTCCTTGGACTCCTATTCCTTCTGTTAGGTTCCATTCAGCATTCCCTTTTGTGGCCTCCCTGACTTGTCTGTGCTCTCTATTTATGGATTCCTTGAATGCCTTTAGTGATCTTTCTGTATTCTCATCCCCCTCTCTCAATTCCTCTATTACTCTTTGATTAGCTTCTTCATATTCACACAGTTCCTGTAGTTCTCTTTGAGTGTTTTCAGCCTGCTCATGACATTCATGACTTTCTCTTTGACTGATCCCAGCCTGCTCACTCAATTCCTTTATTTCTCTTTAAGTGTTCTCAAGCTACTCTCGCAATTCCTGTATCAATCATTGAGTACCTTCCTCATACTCATGATATCCTTTGTTTTGCCTCCTCTCTCTCCCTATCACGCTTATAGAGAGTCCTTTACAGATTTTCAATCTTTTAATCTACCATGTTTACCAGTAGTATTTGTAGAGCTTTTGGGGAACTCTTCAATGGATTATTCATTATCTTTTTTGTAACCTGATTATTATTAGTGGGAGTCGAGATACCTGGACTTGCCATTTTTCTTGTGTTTTTCCAGATTGCTCTGCCCATTTGGGATGAAAATAAACCAGTTTTGTGCTAGCACACTACTTTAAGGCAAGCATCAACCAAAGTCTGTAGTTCCACAGTCAAAAGTCTGCAGATACAATATAATTCAATAGATATATCTATTCAACATCAAACAACTAAGTATTAATGGGCTACGAACAGCAAAGAAGAAGTTGGCAAACAGAAATTAATAAGTTTAGGGAGAGATGTGTGTAAAAATAGGCATAGAGGGATGTGGAAAGGCAGTGGGAGAGTTAATTCAAACAAATCCTAATATCAAAGCGGGAAATAGCTTGGATAGAATGATAGTAGAGAGAGAAAAAAAGAAGAAAGAGAAAGAAAAAAGACAAGAAAAAACTGAAAAATAAACATTAAAAATTTAGAAGTGCAACACTTAAAAATTATGCAAATTTTAAGACATAATATTCAGAGAAGAAAGCAGATAGAATAAGAGAACAGGAGGGATATAATGGAGATATGGAAAACTTAAATATAAAAATGCTAAAAATATTATATAGGTATTAAGAGGTAGTACTGCTATTACGGAAGTTAAGACTAAGCAGTTTTAAACTGAGTAATAAATTTCTGGATTAAGTGTGTACACAATGGGGCTAAAGTCAAATAATCAACTACAGGTATATATGAGGATGAGAACAGCAATTTATCATGCAAAGAATGAAAGAGAATAAAACGTGAAAAGAAAGAGTAGGAAAGAAAAAAAGGATCAAATGGTCACTAGAACTAAACAAAAAAATTTATTTTAAAAGATAAAAAGAGAGAGTTCCGGGAAGATGGCAGAGGAGATTCTGGAGGCACAACAAGCTCTCGCATAGAAAGCAGTTTTACAGTTCCAGTGAACAGTCCTAAGCCAGAGAATCACACCAAGTGTGCCAGAGAGGGAAAATCCAGACAGGGAGACAGATCTGAGCTCTTGCAGCAGCCGCAGCCACTGCGACAGCAGCGGTGGCGCTGGTGACTGAACCCACCATACCTGAATCACAGAGAGTCTGGTACAAAGGAGCCAGATGCAGTGGGCGAGCGGATTCTTCTCAACACCAGCAAGAACCAACAATGAGCGGACATCTTCACCATGCAGTTCACAGACCAGAGACAACCCAGGAACCATAACTTGGCGTGAGTAGAAGCCTGACATCCTCACTCCTTCTCAGGGAGCAGAGGAGGGAAGGCCACCCCTCCCCTCCCCAGTACTGGAGATCTCCATCTTGGATACCAACAAAGCTCAGCGGAGCTGCTAGCTCCAACTCAGGCCTTGGAAGAAAACTAGAGTTATTTAGCAGGTCACAAGAACCTAAACAGACCTGCCAGACTCAGCTCCTACCAGGGAAAATTCACCAAGCTCCTGCGCCAGCGCTAGGAGTGGCTTTCTTCACTGGGTAATCAGAGCCAGAGGCTGTTCCTCCCTTTAGCAGCCTTGATAATCAATTGAAATTCAGTAAACATAAATCCTGAGAATGGCTCCAGGCAGGGCTCTGTGAGTTTCTCACTAACTAGCCCCCGGGAAAAGCTACTATTTGCTGAAAAGCCTCAAATCTACCCAGAAACTAGCCTCATCACAGCATCTCCAAATTTGAGGAAAAAGCCACCTCCCTCTTTTGTGATACTAAAAGCAGATCTCCCTCCCATTGGAATAAACTGGGAGGAAGATTGCAAAATCCTGGGCAAAGTAGAGCATTTTTCTGCCTGTTCAAACAAACTGACTTAAGAAACCAGCCAAGCCACAGGACCACAAGCAGACAGAGTCTCCAACAAGAGACTGGTTACGGAAACATGGGAGATACAGGATTTTTCCCAACCCTTTCAAAAAATTCAAAGAATTTTTTTCTTCTCTTCTTTTTTTTATACCTTTTATAAAATTTTTTTTCTTTTCTAAAACTTTTTTTTTTAATTTTTAATTTTTACGTTTTTTGAAAAAAATTGTTTTCTAGTAACTTTTTTTTCCTCATAATTTTTATTTTAGGAGTACATGTATGTGTGCCGTTTACTTTTTTTCTTTCTTTTTATAAAAAAAATTCTTTTTGTTTTTGTTTAGTTCAACTGAACTTTTTATCTTTTTTCTTTCTCTCTTATGCTTTTCACATTTTCTTCTCTTTTGTTCTTTATGAGACTTAATTGTTGTACTGCACATCCTCAGATAAACCCATAGTTGACTATTAGACCCTATCCCCCATTCTGTACACACTTAATCCACAAATTTATTACTCAATTCAAAACCTCTGAGACTTAAATTCCATAATAGCAGTACTACCAATTTATACCTATATAATATTTTAAGTATTTTTATTATTAAGATTTTCACATCTCCTTTATATCCCTCCCCTTCTCTCATTATATTCATGTTCTTCTCTGAATAGTTTGTTTTCGATTCTGCATAATAATTTTTACTTTCTCTTTTTTCTGGTCTCTATTTTTTCCCTTTCTTTTTCTTCTTTTTTTCTCTGTCTCTACTTTCATAATATCCAACCTATTTCCTGCTTTGAGATTAGGACTTAGTTTACTCTCCCTGTCCCTTCCCACATCACTCTATTCCTGTTTTTTACCCACATCTCTCCCTAACCCTAATAATTTCTGGTTTTCCAAATTCTTCTTTGTGGTTCATAGCCCATTAATACATAGTTGTTTGATGTTGAATAGATGTATCTGTTGAACTAGATTGTATCTGCAGACTATGGACTGTGCAAATTCAGACTTTGGTTGATGTTTGTCTTAAGTTAGTGCTCTAGCACAAAACTGGTGTTATTTTCATCCCAAATGGGCAGAGTAAGCCTGAAAAAACACAAGAAAAATGGCAAGTCCAGGTATCTCAACTCCCACTCATGATAATCAGGGGACAGAACAGATAATGAATAATACAGAGGAGAATTCCCAAAAAGCTCTACAAACACTGCTGGCAAACATGATAAATGAAAAGATTGAAAACCTACAAAGGACTCTGTATGAGCGTGATAGGGAGAGAGAGGAGGCAATCCAAAGGTTTACACAGGAATATCATGAGCGTGAGGAAGCTACTCAAAAACTGATACAGGATTTGCTTGAGCAGCTTGAGAATACTCCAAGAGAAAGGCAGGAATGGCGTGCACATGCTGAGAACACTCAAAGAGAACTACAGGAATGGCATGAAAGGAAGGAAGCTAAGCAAAGAGTAATACAGGAATTGAGAGAGCAGGATGAGAACACACAAAGATCGCTAAAGGCATTCATGGGATCCATTAACAAAGAGCTGATGGAAGTCAAGGAGACCACAAAGGGAATTCTGAATGGAACCCAACAACAGGAATGGAAGTCCAAAGAAACCATAACAAATCAGCTAAGTGATTTGAGAACAAACACTTAACACCAACTTAAGGAAGTAAAGAAGTTCGTACAAGATTTAAAACAAAGCTTCAACAAAGACTTTGAAGCCATCAAAGCTGACCAATTAGAAGGAAAAGAAATAAAAACCAAAGTAGAAATTCTTGACAGCAGGTTAGACCATGTAGAAGGTCGAATCTTGGGGATTGAAAACAGCCTAGATATTATAGAGCAAGAACATACAACCATCCAAGACAAGTCCAAGAAATATGAAATATCCAACACTTGGAAGACACCATCAGAAGGCCTAATCTAAGGATAATGGGTGTAGAGGAGCACCTAGAAACAGAAGTTAATGGTCTAGGAAATTTGTTTAACAGGACCCTGTCAGAGAATTTCCCAAAAAGATAGGCCAATTCAGATACAAGAAGCTTTTAGAACTCCAAATAGACCAGACCAGAATAGGACATCCCACCGTCACATTATAATCCACACAGGATCAACTTAGACCAAGGAACAGATCCTTAAAGCTGTCAAGGAGAAAAGATAAATCACCTGTAAATGGAAACCAATTAGAATCACCTCAGATTTCTAAGCAGATTCAATCAAAGCAAGAAGAACCTGGAATGATGCATGCCATGCCTTAGAAACAAACAACTATCAAGCAAGAATACTGTACCCAGCTAAACTCTCCTTCATAACTGAAGGCCAAATAAATACCTTCCATAGCAAAGAAAAATGGAAACAATACATCTCTATCAAACCAGTCCTACAAAAGATTCTTAAAGATGTCCTACACGTAGAAAACCAACAAGACAATAGAGGTCAAGAAACTGCACCCAAACCGAGAATCCAAGAACCATAGGAAGAACCCAGTTGCCCCAGCCCCCAAGAAGGAGATAAAATGCCAGGAACTCCTAAATACCACTCAGTCCTATCTCTTAACATTAACGGACTTAACTCTCCAATTAAGCAACATAGACTGTCTAGCTTGATTAAAAAGCACGATCCTTCTTTCTGCTACCTTCAGGAATTTTGCCCATAAAAACAAACACATTTTCAATGTGAAAGGTTAGAACAAAATCTCCCAAGCAAATGGCCTCCATATACAAGCTGGAGTTGCAATCCTAATATCAGACAAAATAGACTTCAAATTAAAATTAGTTAGAAGAGATAAAGAAGGTCGCTACATACTTATTAATGGATCTCTCCTTCAGGAGGATATTACAATTTTAAATATTTATTTGCCAAACAACGGAGCACCCAAATTTATCCAAGAAACACTACTTTCCCTTAAATCCCACATAGATCCAAAGACATTAATTGTAGGAGATTTTAACACAACATTCTCCCCACTAGATTGATCAACTCGGCAAAAACTCAACAGAGAAACCGCAGATCTAAACAGCTGCATACATCAACTAGATTAAAAAGACATCTATCGAATATTTCACGCAGCACCATCAGAATACACGTTTTTCTCAGGAGCACATGGAACGTTTTCTAAAATAGACCACATTTTAGGCCACAAAGCAAACTTGTCCAAATTCAGAAACATTGAAGTTATACCTTGCATTCTCTCTGACCACAAGGAATAAAATTAGAACTCAACAGCAAAAGCCACCAAAGAAAGTCTGGTACTATATGGAGGTTGAACAACACTCTGCTGAATTATGAGTGGGTCATGGAAGAGATTAGAAAGGAAATTCAAATATTCATGCTATTCAACAAAAATGACCAGCTCCTCTGGGACACAGCAAAGACAGTATTCAGAGGCAAGTTTATAGCTCTGAGTTCCTACATCAACATATTGGAGATATGTGAAACCAACAATTTAACGACACATCTGAACCTCCTTGAAAAAGACCAGCAAATAAACCCCAATCCAGTAGACAGAAAGAAATAATTAATATTAAATCAGAATTAAAAGAATTAGAATCCAAAAAAAAATACTATAGATAGAATCAAAAAAACAAAGAGCTAGTTCTTCGAAAAAATTAACAAAATTTCCAGACCTTTAGCAAATCTTATCAGAAAAAGAAGAGAACACACCCAAATAAATAAACTCATAGATGAGAATGGAAACATCACCACGGAAACAACCAAGATTCAGAACATTTTAAGGGAATACTTCTCAACACTTTATGCTAATAAGTTTGAGAACTTGACAGAAATGGACCTTTTCCTAGCAAATATTGACATGCCAAAACTAAACCAAGATGAGTTAAACTATTTTAACAGGCCCATATCAAGCATTGAAATAGAAACAGCAATAAGAGACTTTCTAGCTAAGAAAATTCCAGGACCAGATGGTTTTACAGCGGAATTCTACAAGGCCTTCAAAGCAGAGCTCACAGCAATACTCCTCCAAATCTTCAATGAAATCCGAAGAGAAAGTTCACTACTGAACACATTCTATGAAGCTATCATAACCCTCATCCCAAAACCGGGCAGGGACTCATCAAAGAAATAGAACTATAAACACATTTTCTTTGATGAACACTGATGCAAAACTTCTCAACAAAATTTTGGCCAATCGACTTCAACAATTCATCCAAAAAATCATACACCACGATCAAACAGGATTCATTTCAGGGATGCAAAGCTGGTTCAATATACGAAAATCAATTAATATTATCCATCACATCAACAGGAGCAAGAATAAGAACCACATGATTATCTCAATAGATGCAGAAAAAGCATTTGACAAGATTCAACACGCCTTTATGATGAAGGTTTTGGAAAAATTAGGAATCCATGGGACATTCCTCAATACAGTAAAGGCTGTATATGACAAACCTACAGCCAGCATTATACTTAATGGTGAAAAATTAAAGCCATTCCCTCTTAACTCAGGAGCAAGACAAGGATGTCCACTCTCTCCACTTCTCTTCAATCTAGTATTAGAATGCGTAGCTACAGCAATTAGACAAGATGCAAACATAAAGGGGATCCAAATAGGGAAAGAAGAAATGAAACTCTCCATTTTTGCAGATGACTTGATCTTGTATTTAAAGAATCCCATAGACTCTACTCCCAAATTACTCAAGCTGATTCAAAACTTTGGCAAAGTAGCAGGGTATGAAATACCAAATAAGTGAAGGATCTCTATGATGAAAACTTTAAAAACTTGAAAAAGGAAATCCAAACAGAACTTAGAAAATGGCAAAACTCCCATGCTTCTGGATTGGAAAGATTAACATCGTGAAAATGGCAATAGTTCCCAAGGCTATCTACAAATTCAATGCGATACCTATCAAAATTCAAACCTCATTCTTCAAGGAAATAGAAGAGGCAATCCAAAAATTCATATGGAACAATGAAAGACCCCGAATAGCAAAAACGCTCCTCAACAGAAAGAACGCTGCTGGAGAAATATCAGTACCAAATTTCAAACTCTACCCTAAAGCCATAGTAATCAAAACAGCTTGGCACTGGCAAAAGAACAGACCTCAGGACCAATGGAATAGAATTGAAAACCCAGAAATGAACCTACAGACTTATAGCCATCTAGTCTTCGATAAGGGATCTCAAAAAATAGAATGGAAGAAAGACAGCCTCTTCAGTAAATGCTGCAGGCAAAATTGGTTAATTACTTGTAGAAAACCAAAGCTAGATCCTTATCTATCACCTTCCACCAGAATCAACTCCAAATGGATCAAAGACCTCAGAGTCAAAGCCGACACTCTGAAAACATTACAGGATGGAATAGGGGAAACCCTAGGTCTCCTTGGAGCAGGCCAAAATTTTCTTAATAGAGACCCGGAAATAAAACAAAGCAAATAAAGTTTGGACAAATGGGATTGCATGAAGTTGCAGAGCTTCCGCATGGCAAAGGACATAGCTAGCAAGATCAATAGAAAGCCCACGGATTGGGAAGATCTTCGCTATCCATACAACCGACAAGTGTCTCTTATGTAAACCATACTTGCAATTCAAAAAATTAAATCCCCCAATAACAAATCCTCAAAGAAACAACTGCCCAATAAATAAGTGAGCTAAAGACTTAAAGAGAAACTTCTCTGAAGAAGAAAGAAGCATGGCCAATAAACACATGTAGAATGCTCAACCTCCCTCGCCATAAAAGAAATGCAAATCAAAACAACATTGAGATACCACCTCACCCCAGTTAGAATGGCAAAAATTAAGAACTCTAATAACAAAAGATGGTGGAAGGGATGTGGACAGTAGGGAACCTTACTTCATTGATGGTGGGAGTGTAAACTTGTTCAACCACTTTGGAAAGTAGTATGGAGGTTCCCCAAAAGACTCCAAATAGAGCTCCCCTAGGATCCAGCAATCCCACTTTTGGGCATTTACCCAAAAGTTTACAAACAAGACCACTCTAAAGCTACCAGCACAACTATGTTTATTACAGCATTATTTACCATAGCTAAGATATGGAACCAACCCATATGCCCCTCAGTAGATGAATGGATCAAGAAAATGAGGCATGCACAATGGAATTTTATGCCTCCATCGGAAAGAATGACATTGCCCCGTTTGTTAGGAAATGGAAAGACTTGGAAAAAATTATATTCAGTGAAGTATGCCAAGCCCATACATGGGTCCCATGGTTTCCCTTATTTGCAATATCAAGTACATGTATGAGTCAAGCAGAAAAGGTCATATAAGGTGAAGTTAGGAAAATGAACCCTAAAATATGTATTTAAATGTTTTTTTTCTTTCATGCATTTGTTTGTATTGCATTTATAATATTATTTCTTTGTTGCTTTGTATGTCCCTCCCCCACAGTATAACCCCTGCTTTCACTGTATTTGATGTCGGTATAATTTGTGGAAGGGAAGGGGAAAAATAAGTCGTTTAAATAAGGACACATGTGGAACCATTGCATCAATGAGAAGTACAAGTTGTCATGTCGAAAACGAACTTTACAACTTTGTTGCGGGTGATGGGGGGAGGATTGGGTGGGAGGGCGGTGGGAGGCTGGGAAGGGATGTGAAGGGTAAACGAAGGAGTAGGCTACAAAGCTTGATAGGAGTTGTACTCATTATCTTGCCCATGTAATTGTAACCCCTCTGTACAGTATGTTCATAATAAAAAAAAGAAAAAAGAACAAAATAAAATAATTTAAAAAAGAAAACAACACACACACATATAACCCCAAAATAAAAATTATAAGAGGAAGAAAAAAAAGTTAATAGAAAACAAAAATTTTGAAAGTTTAAAATTTAAAAAAAAGTTTCAGAAAAATTTTTTTTATAAAAGTACAAAAAAAGAGAATTCGATATTTTGGGGGAATGGGACAATCCTGTATCTCCCTTGTGTTCATAACCAGTCTCTTGTTGGATTATCTGGTCGGCTTGTGGTGTTTGATTTTCCTGTGGTTTTTATGGTTTCATTAGTCAATTTGTTTGAACAAGCAGAAAAATGCTCTGCTTTACCAAGGATTTTGTGATCCTCCTCCCAGGCTAGTTCAATGGGACAGAGATCTACTTTGAGTTTCACAAAAGAGGGAGATGGCTGTTTCCTCTAATTTGGAGGTGCTGTGATAAGGCTAGGTTCTGGGTAAAGTTGAGGCCTTTCAGCAAACAGCAGCTTTTCCCTGAGGAGTTAGCTTCTGAGAAACTCACAGAGCCCAGCCTGGAGCCATTCTCAGGGTTTATGTTTACTGAATTTCAATTGATTGTCAAGGCTGCTGTAGGGAGGGGCTGCCTCTGGCTCTGTTTACCCAATGAATAAAGCCACTCCTGGGGCTGGCTGCTCAAGCTGGGTGACTTTTCCCAGGGAGGAGCTAAGCCTGGCAGGTCAGCTTAGGTTCCTGTGACCTTCTAAATGACTCTTGTTTTCTTCCAAGGCCTGAGTTGGAGCTAGCTACACAGCCACGCTTTGTCAGTATCCAAGATGGAGATCTCCGGTAATGGGTGGGAAGGGTTGGCCTTCCTTCCTCTGCTCCCTGAGAAGGAGTGAGGATGCCAGGCTTCTACTCATGCCAGAGTCTTGGTTCCAGGCTCATCTCTGGTCTGCGAACTTCAGGATGAAGATGTGTGCTTCTTGTCAGTTCTTGCTGGTGTTGAGTAGAAACCACTCACTTGCTCCTTCTGGCGCTTAAGTCCCGGACTCTCTGTGTTGCGGGTATGGTGGCTATGGCTGCTGCTGCTGCCGCCACATCCGTGGCCACTGGAAAGTGCTCATATCTGTCTCCTTGCCTGGATTTTCCCTCTCTGGCCTAACTCTCTGTCCTTTGATGGCACACTTGGTGTGATTCTCTGGCTTAGGACTGTTTATTGGAACACTAAAATTGCTTTCTATGAGAGAGCTTGTTTAGCCCCCAGCTTCTCCTCAGCCATCTTCATTAGAAAATAACATTTAAATTCAAGCCCATGCAGGAAAGTACATGGGACATTTTTTCTGTGTGTGCCAGTCATGGGGGTTGAATTTGTTCTACTTTATTCAAGGCTGGTGTTCTATTACTCTCAGCTAATCGGTGGGATGACTACCAGCTAATTGGAAGTAAAGAGTCTCATGGAATTCTCTGTGCAGGCTGACTTCAAACTGGTAATCAGATTTCAGCTTCCTGAGACATTCTGTGCTTTGCATGAGACACATCTCCAATGAACCACCAAAAAGAAGAAAAAAAAACACCTGGGGTTGAGATGTGGCTCCAATAGCAGAAATGAGACAATGATTTCTGGGACAGTACCCACACCTTGAGATCAAGCTCCAGGACCAGCACGAACAAGAATAAAATAAATAAATGAAAAGAAAGGTGGAAGAAGAAAAGGGAGAGCTGATTTCAGAGGTTAAAATGAGCAAAATTGAGTTAGTTTACACTTGTTACTGTACTTACTCAAGGGTCTCACATCTGAGGATCACTACTCAAGGCCAGCCAAGGCAGGGGAGTCTATGAACTCTACTCTAATTAGCCAACTACAGTTTTTTCTTAAAGCTCTGAATTGTGCTGTGGCTCACATATTAGAGGGCTAGTATTAAAAATTCTCTGGGAGGGGACTGGGAAGGTGACTCAGTGGGAGAGTGCTTGCCTTGCATGCATGAGACCCTGGGCTCAATGCCTCACCAACACGTAAGCAGGAAAAACTAGAAGTGGAGCAGTAGCACAAGTGGTACGGTTCTAGCCTCAAGCTGAAGAGCTGAGGGACAGCGCCCAGGCCCAGAGTTCAGGCTCCATGACAGGCAAAAAAAAGGAACTGGGACAATACCTAGGCTCTGATTTATAGCTCCAAGCAGCATACATATGGAAATAAAAAGTAGAAATTAAAAAATGTATAAGAAAATCCAATTAAATTTTCAAAATGAGTCATGAGTTTTTGGTTTTTGTGTGTAATCCTCTTTTTTTGGTCGGTTGTAAGGCTTGAACTCTGGGCCTGAGCGCTGGTCCCTCAGCTCTTCAGTTCAAGGCTAGTGGTCTACCACTTGTGCTACAGTGCCACTTCTTTTTGTGTGTAATCCTACATACTAAGATAGATTAAATCTGAGGGCTCTGGTCTCTCATCTTCAAATCACCAGCAAAACAAAAAAACAAGAAAACAGTAGTGAATCTGCAATGGAGTTGTAAAGAACCAGGCTTGAGTGAGAAAGCTATGAAACAGTGCCCTTGCTCAGAGATCCAGCCTCAGGATCACAAAAATGTCAATAAGAAGAGAATCTGGGGCTGGTGATTCATGTCTGTAATTCTCCAGGAGGCAGAAATATGTGTATCCAGTGTAAAGGCCAATTCTAGCAGGAAAATCCAGAAGACAGTTGTTTGTGGGCCATCCTGGGGCTAGAACTGTAGTACTCCCAGATTTTTAGCAGTTAATTGGAGGTAAGGATCTGAGACTTTCCTGGTCAGCCTGGCTTTGAACCATGATGGTAAGATTTCAGCCTCCTGAAACAGGCCAGGCCTTGCATGAGTTCTGGCTCCAGCACTAGCACACTCACAAAAAATGAAATGAATACATGCAAAGAAGACTAGAAGAGAAAGAAGAACCAATAACTGAGGCTGCAATGAGCCAATCAGCCCATCACTGGTGGTTCATAACTGTAATTCTGTTTACTCAAGAGGCTAAAATGTGTGGATAATATTTATTTATTTATTTATTTTTATTTTTAGGTCCGGTTGTGGGGCCTGAACTCTGGGCCTGGACGCTGTCCCTCAGCTCTTCAGCTCAAGGCTAGCACTCTACCGCTTGAGCCACAGCGCTACTTCTGGCTATTTTCTTTCTGCTTATATGGTGCTGAGGAATCAAACCCAGGGCCTCAGGCATGCAAGGCAAGCACTCTACCACTGAGCCACCTTCCCATCCCATTTGGATAATATTTAAAGGCCAAACCGAGTAGGAAAGTAGCTAAGACTTGTGTGTGTGTAAGTATGTCTGTGTGTGAGTCCTGTTGCTTGAACTTTTACTGTTTTGCTCAAAGCTCTACTAATCTCAGCTTTTTAGTGGTTATAATTGGAGATATCATGTACTTTCCTGCCCAGGCTCACACCAACTTTGATCTCATATTTCAGCCTCATAAATCTGCTCTGGCTCTACATTATATTCATTTCTAATTAAATACCAAACAGAAAAAAAATCCTGGAGTTTAGCTGTGGTTCAATTGTCAGAACTGGGAAAATTTCTGGGACAGCGCCCAGACCCTGAGTTCAAGCTGGAGAACAAAGAGAAGAAATAAAAAGAGGATAAAATTACAAAAGGAAGAGTCAGTGACAGAGGTTGAAATGAATCAAACATTGGTTTCTCACACATGTTGTACAAGGTACTCAGGAGAATTAAATCTAAGATTCATGGTTCATGGTCAGCCCAGGCAGGAGAGTCCATGAGACACATGTATCTAATTTGCCACCAAAAATAAGCTACAATTTGTACTTAGGCTCATTCGGTTGAGTGCTAGTCTCAAATAGAAACTTTGGGACAAAACCTGGGCCCTGAGTTGAAGTCCTAGACATACATTTCAAAACAAACAAACAAACAAATACCCCCATGACTTAAAAAATGATGGGAAAAAGAAAACTAAGGTTTAAGTTGGTTCATGTGTGTATTCCTATCCATTCTAGGTTCAAAGCTAGACTGGGCAGGAAAGTACATGAACCTGTTAACCCCAACTACCCAGCCAAAAGCTGGAAGTGCAGATATGACTGTAGATGTAAAGCACTGTATTTGGTGTAAAAGGTAATTAAAAAAAACTGCTGACCCAGAGTTCAATTCTTAGTGCAAAAAATTGTAGGAGAAGTGAAGAAAAAGGCCAATTGTAAATTTAAATATAAGCCTGGTGTTTGTTGATCATGGCTGTAGTTGATCCCTGGCTACAAAAATCTTGGGATCAAGTTTCAAAGCCAACCAAAAAGCAAAGTCCAAGAGACTTTGTGTATGTGTGTGTATGTGTGAATGGTTGTGTGTGTGTGTGTGTGTGTGTGTGTGTGTGTGTGTGTGTGTGTGTCTATGTGTGATGTGTGTGTTTCTGTAGTATCCTTTACCTAGTGCCCTAGCATTCCCAGCTTTTGGGTGGTGAATTGGAGATAAGAGTGTCATGGACTTTCCTGTCCAGGCTGGTTTGAAACATGGTCCTCAGATTTCAGCTACCTTATTTAGCTGGAAGTTGAGCTGTGGCTTAAGTGGCAAACTGGGCAAATATTTTCTGGAACTCCACGCGGACCCTGAGTTCAAGCCCCAGGACATGCACAGAAGAAAGAAAGAAGAGTAGAAGTAACCAAGGAAGAGCGAGTGACAAAGGCTAAAATCAATCAAGCATCAGTGGCTCATACATGTTTTACTAGCTATTCAAGAGCCTGAAATCTGAGGATGATGGTTCATGGCCAGCCTTGGCAGGAGAGTCCATGACTCTTGTCTCTAATTAATCAACCCCCCCCAAAAATGCCAAAAAGTTATGATGTTTCTCATGTAATAGAGGATATCATTGAATAAAAACTTTTAGGACAGAATATGAGCTCCAATTTGTAGACCCAGGAACAGCACACACATACAAAAAATAAAAAGTAAACAAAAGAAGGAAGTGGCAAGCACATATTAAAGTTTTAAAATGACACAAGGGTTGTTGGTCCTGTGGATAATCCTAACTACACAAGAGCCTGACATCTGAGGATTGTGGTATCAAGTCATCCTGGGTAGGAACGTGCTTGAGATACTTATCCAAGCTTCCAAGCACAAAGCCCTGAGCTGGAGCTGAGGTGGTAAACAACAGCCTTCAGTTAAAAAGCTAAGAAACAGTCCCCAGAGCCAGAGGTCAAGCTGAAGGGCCACTAAAAATTACAAATAACTAACAATCAATACAAAGCGGAAGAAGAGAGACTGAAATCTGAGGATCCACAATTCAAAATTAATTCATGCAAGAAAATCCATGAGACATTCTGGTATGTGTGCATCTGGGTGCCATCTTGCAGCTTGTGCGTGCCTCCTTGAACTTGTGCTGATTTGTTCAAGGACAGAGCTCTACCACTCCAAGATTTTCAGTGGTTAATTAGAGGTCATGGTCTCATGGATTTTCCTTCTCATCCTGGCTTGATTCATGGTAGGCTTTTCTCAGACTCTTATCTCCAATTGATTGTCAAAAAGAAAAAAAATGCCTGGGAATTGAGTTATTGCTCAAGTGGCATAATTGGGCAATCAGTTTCTGGGACAGCAACCAGGACCTGAGTTCAAGCCCCATGACAATCACAGAAGGATTAAAGAAAGAAAGGCTAGTGGGCTGGGAAGATGGCTCAGTGGTAGAGCGCTTGCCTTGCATGCATGAGGCCCTGGGTTCGATTCCTCAGCACCACATATGCAAAAAGAAAAAAAAAGCCGGGAGTGGCACTGTTGCTCAAGTGGTAGAGCGCTAGCCTTTAGCTGAAGATCTGAGGGACAGCGCCCAGGCCCACACTTCAGGCCCCACAACCGGACCACAACAAAAAAAAAGAAAGAAAGAGAGGCTAGAAGTACAGAAGGAAGATATAATGACAAAGGTTTAAATAAATCAAGCATTGGTAGCTCACCGATGTTCTATCAGCAACTCAGGAGGATGAAATCTGAGGATCACCATTGAAGGCCAGCCCAGGTACGAGAATTCATGAGACCCGTATGTCTCATTTGTCACCAAAAAATATGACATTAGCTGTGCTCTGGTTCCTGTGGTATACAAAAACAAAGAAAAAGAGCACAAAATATTAAGGATGAGAGAAAGAGAAAATTATCATTTCAAAATGAGCCATGGGTTGTTGGTTTATTTGTGTATCCTCAGCTACTGAAGAAGTTGAAATAAGAGGATCACACTCAAAGCCAGCCTGGGTAGGAAAGTCATTGAAATTCTTATCTTCAACTACCCAGCAAAAGCTGGAAATTAAGGTGAGATAGTAGTTGTAAAGTACTGAAATCTGGCGAAAATCTGGGAAACGGATTCCTGGTCTATAATTCAGCCCAAAGTCGACCAAAAACAAAAATGAAAGAAGAGAAGAAATGACAAGTTGAGATTTAAAAATAAGCCTGGTGCTGGTGGTTCATGCTTATAATTTTAGCTTTCAGGAGGCTGAAGTTTGAAGATAGTATTGAAAGGCCAATCCAAACAGGAAAGGACATGGGGCTTTTTTCTTTGTGCCAACCTAGGGTTTGAATTTGTGTAGGAGCTCTACCACTCCCAGCATCTTAGTAGTTGATGAAAAGAATCACATGGACTTTCCTGTTCAGGCTGGCTTCAAACTGGGATACTCAGATTTCAGCCTCCTGAGTCTTGCTGGGCTTTATATGAGACTCATTTCCAAAAGGAAGAAAAATAAAAACTGGCTATTGAGCTGTGGCTCCAATGGCAGAAATGAGAAAATAATTTCTGAAACAGCACCCAGATCTTGATATTAGCTTCAGGGCCAACACACATACAAAGAATAAAATAACTGTGGAGGAGGGTGGGAGAAGAAAGAGCCAATTTCAGGGTTTAAAATGAGCCAAGCATAGGTGGCAAACACCTGTGATGGTAGCTACTCAGGAGGCTCAAATTTGAGGCTCACAGTTGAAAGCCAGCCCAGATAGGAGAATTCATATACTCAACTCTAAGTAGCTACTTAAAACCAAACAACATCAAAAAATAGCCACAAGTTGTGCGGTGGCTCATGTCTTAATTTGCTAGTCTTGAGTAAACCCCTTGGGGATAGCACCTGGGCTGATTTGTAGACCCCGGACCAGCATACACAAAGAAATAAAAATACAAATAAAAAGGTGTAAGAATGGCAGGAATTATGGCTTAGTGATAGAGTGCTTGCCTAGCATGTTTGAATTCCTGGGTCTGTTTCCTCAGTACCTCATGAACAGAAAAGGCTGGAAGTGGCACTGTGGCTCAAGTAATAGAGTCCTTACCTTCAGTAAAAGAAGCTCAGGAACAGTGCCCAAGCCCTGATTTCAAGCCTCAAGGCTAGGGAAAAAAATGTGTGAGAACATCCAATTAAAGTTTCAAAATTATCCATGAATTTTTGGTTGGTGTGTTTAATCCTAGTGATTCAGAAGGCTGAAATCTAAAGGTTGTTGTTCATAGCCAAACTGGGCAGGAAAGTGCCTAAGTCTCCAACTAATCAGCAACAAAAGCCAGAAATGAGGATGTGCTTGTAGTTGGAAAGCACCAGCCCTGAGGAAAAACCTATGAAACAGTGCCCTGGCTCAGAGATCCAGCCTCAGGATCACAATAAGAGAATTAAATGATTGAAGTAGAGAACCTTGGACTGTTGGCTCATGTCTGTAATTCTAGAAAAGCAGAAGGTTGAAATATAAAATCCAGTGTAAAGGCAAACCCAGTCAAGAAATTCCAGGAAACCATGGGACCTATGTTTCTTTGGGCCTGGCTTACTTCACTGAATATAATTTTTTCCAAGTCTTTCCATTTCCTAACAAATGGGGCAATGACATTCTTTCTGATGGAGGCATAGAATTCCATTGTGTACTGAGTCAAGCAGAAAAGGTCAGATAAGGTGATGTTAGGGAAATGAACCCTTAAATATGTATTCAAATGTTTTTTTTTTCTTTCATGCGATTGTTTCTAACACATTTATAAGATTATTTCTTTGTTGCTTTATATGTCCCTCCCCCACAGTATAACCCCTGCTTTCACTGTATTTGATGTTGGTATAATTTGTGAAGGGGAAGGGGAAAAACAAATAGTTTAAACAGGGATACACTTGGACCCATTGCAACAATGAGATGTACAAGTCGTTATGTTGAAAACGAACTTTACAACTTTGGTGCGGGGGGGGGGGGGGAGGGAGGGGGAGAGGGGATGATTGGGTGGGGGGGTAGGGGGAGGATGGGAAGTGATGGGAAGAGGAAACAAAGGAGGAGGCTACAATTCTTGATAAGAAATATACTCATTACCTTGCCCATGTAATTGTAACCCCTCTGTACAGTATTTTCACAATAAAAGGGAAAAAAAAAAAAAAGAAATTCCAGGAGACTGTTTTGTGTGTGGTAGCCACACTGGAGATAGGATTTTTTTTTGATTGAATGGAAATAAGAGTTTCATGGACTTTCTTGCTCAGGCTGCTTTCAAACTATGATGGGCAAATTTCAGCCTCGTGTATCAGGCCAGGCCTTGCATGAGTTCAAGCTCCAGGACCAACAAACACAAAAATAAATAAATGAAAAGAAGGGTAGAAGAAGAGAAGAAAGAGGCAATACCAGAGGTTTCAATGAACCAATCATTGGTGGCTTATATCTGTGATTCTAGATACTCAGGCTGAAATTTGAGGATACTGTTTAAAGCTCAGCTCAGTTATATGAGTTCATAAGATCTTTCTCTCTCTCTCTGTATCTCTTTGTCTCTCTATCTCTCTCTGTCTCTCTCTCTGTGCCAATCCTTGTGTTTGAACTTGCACTGTTTCCTTCAATGACCTACTTACTTTCAGATTTTTAGTGATTAATTGGAGAAAAGAGTGTTAAGGACTTTCCTCAATTTTCAGCTTCCCGAATCTGACCTACCTCTATATGAGTCTCTTTTCTCCAGTTAACTTCCTCCCAAAAGCCAAATGTTATGGTTAGTCCCATATATGTACTGAGACAGCATCTGAGCTTCAATTTCTACTCCTAGGACAAGCAAAAATGAAGAAAATAAGAAAAGGTGGAAGCAAGCACATATTAAACTTTTTAAATGACCCAAATGTTGCTGGGTATGTGTAATCCTTACTATACAAGAGCCTGACTTCTGAGGAGTGCAATGTCAAATCAGCCTGGGCAGGAATGTGCTTGAGACTCATCTTCATCTACACAGCACAAAACCTTGAGCTGTGGCTGAGGTTGTAAAAGCATCAGCCTTGAGTGTAAAAGGTAAGATATAGGTCCTAGGGTTAGAGATCAAACCACAGGACCAATAAAATTTTCAAAGAAGAAAAGATGAAGAGAGGCTGAAATCTGAGGATCATAGTTCAAAGTTAGCCCACGCAAGAAAGTCCATGGGGCTTTCTCTGTGTGTGCATCAGTGTGCTGTCCTATGGCTTGAACTTGTGCTGTTTTGTTCAAGGATAGAGCTCCACCACTCCCAAATTTTCATTGATTAATGGGAGCTAAGATTCTCATGGACTTTCCTGCCTTGGTTGGTTTTGAGCCATGATCCTCAGATTTCAGAAAACTGATCAATGCTGGGCTTTGCATAAGACTCTTATCTCCTATTAGCTACCAAGAATTAAAAAAAAAACTGGAGTTGAGCTGTGACTCAAGTGGCAAACTGGGCAATCACTTTCTAGGACAGCACTCAGGGCCTTATTTCAAGCACCAAGACAAAACAAGTGTAGCCACAAGTTATATTTTGGCTCATGTGGTAAGCCACTAGTCTTGAAGAAAAAGCTCTGGTATTGTATCCAGGTCCTGATTTGTAGCCCCAGGACTAGCACATAAACAAAAATAACAAGCAAGGAAAATTTTAAAAACAAAAATTGGAAAAAATGACATATTAACGTTTTTAAATGAACAATCCCTTTGTGTATAATCATGTGTATAATCAGAGCACTTCAGGAAGCTGAAATCTGAGGATCATGGTTTGAAGCCAGACTATCCAGAAAAGTACATTAAAATCTTATGTTTAATCAGCCAGCAAAAAGCTAGGAGTGGAGCTATGTTTGAGTTGTGAAACATAATCCTTGAGTCAAAAAACTAATAAACATAAGGGCGCTGAGACTCTAGCCTGTAATCCTAGATATTCAGGGGTTTGATATATGAAAATCATGGTTCAAAACCAACCTGCGAAGGAAAGGTAATGAGTACTTATCTCCAATTAACCACCAGAAAACCTGAAGTGGCTCTGTGGCTCAAATGGTAGAGCATTCACCTTAAGCTGAAGAGCTCAAAGACAGCATTCAGGCCGAGGGTTCAACTCCACCCTCTTTAAAAATAGGTAAGAAACAGCAATGAGGCCTAGAGATCAGGTCTACTGACCGCAATTAAAAAGCACTGGGGTTGAAGTCAAAAAAGAGCTGAGTAAATATATTAAAATGTCAGAGGCTGGTTGCTCATGCCTGTAGATTCTATCTACCCTGGGCACAGTTCAAAGCTAGCACTACCAAGAAAGTCCATGAGATTTGTGTATGTAATTACCAGTACTAGGGGTTGAACTTGCCCTGTTTTACTCAAGTCTAGAGTACTACAACTCCCAGCTTTTTGGTGATTAATTGGAGATAAGAATCTCAGACTTCATCTGGGAAGTTGGCTCAGTGGTAGGGTGCTAGCCTTGCATACATGAGGACCTAGGTTTGATTCCTCAGAACCACATAAGCAGGAAAAGCCGAAAATGTTGCTGCAGCTCAGTTGATAGAGCACTAACCTTAAGCTGGAATGCTGATGGACAGCGCCAAAGCCTAGTTTTCAGGCCCATAACCAATGGCAAAATAATAATAATAACCCTCAGGCTTTGCTGCTCAGACTGGCTTCCAACCAAGATCCTCAGATTTCAGCCTCCTTAGTAGTACTGGGGTTCTCATGAGACTCTTCAAAAAGAAAGAAGCTGGAAGTTGAGCTGTGGCTCAAATGGCAGAACTGAGCAAAATCTGAGACAGTGGTGAGTCCCTAAATGGAGAAAAAAACATAAAAAATGTCAAAAATAAATAATAAATTGTAATACAGAAAAAATCATATTTAATATGATACAAAGGAAAACTGTTTTGTTTTTTTTTTAAGTGCAGCAAACAAAAATGTACTACAAAGTTTCAAAATGACATACTGAGAGTAAGGGGAAAAGGAAAAATTTTAAAATTCATGTAAATATTAAATCCAAACTGACATGACCAACACCTAATATGATCAGAAACTTATCTCTCACTTGTAATTACTTACAAACAATTGTCCCTCCAGTTTCAGCACTAGCATGGGGATTTAGGAAGGACCTCTCTATGCAGCCTTGACTGAATAGGCATCTTCCTGCTTTAGCCTCTTGAGTTAGAAATACAGGCTTTGCCCTTATTTTAATACACAAATTACACTTTAAAAGTCAACATCAATATTCAAATAATGGATTATGTGTGTAAAAGCGTGAATAAACATCCACCAGAGAAGCTCTGAGCAATACAATCATAACAGTAGAAGAGCACCTACTACTTAAGGAAGGTAACAGAGGGAAGATTTAGCATTTTTTTGGAAGTGCAGGGGTTTGAACACAGGGTCTCATGCTTGCTGGGTATAAAATTCATTGACATTAATTATACCCACACTACTATTTTTGTTGTTGTTGTTGTTTTTGGGTGCGGTTGTGGGGCCTGAACTCTGGGCCTGAGCGCTGTCCCTCAGCTCTTCAGCTCAAGGCTAGCGCTCTACCACATGAGCCACAGCGCCACTTCCGGCTTTTTTTCTTTTTGCTTATGTGGTGCTGAGGAATCGAACCCAGGGCCTCAGGCATGCAAGGCAAGTGCTCTACCACTGAGCCATCTTCCCAGCCCATATCCACACTACTTTTTAGCCATTACCTCTGCTTGTGAACTTTCTTTTCAATACTGATGGAATCCACACAATGACCTGTACCAGCAACTTTTGTTTTGTTTTGTTTTTGGTCGGCATTGGGGCTTGACCTCTGGGTTGGGCACTGTCTGTGCTCTTCAGCTCAAGGCAAGTTCTCTACCGCTTGAGCTACAGCGCCACTTCCAGTTTTCTAGTGTTTTATTATTTTCTAGTGTTTATAATAGTCTCACATACTTTCCAGCCCGGGCTTTCAACTGTGATCCTCAGATCTCAGCCTCCTGAGTAGTTAGGATTACAGGTGTGAACCACCGTCCCACAGCCCCAGAAACCTTTAATCTTCCCTTTTTCCCTTATGAAATTTTTTAGTCAATATATTTCACATAAATAATTTTGTGTCCATCCATGACAGGCATATATTAATTGCAGCCTTTTGTGGATGAGTCATAATTTATGCACACCTCACATTTTATAAACCAATTCATCTGGGCCCACATTCAGCAGCTTGTTCTGAGAAGAATGGTAGCTATTTTGCTAGCCACCTCTATCCTCTGCCGTTTCCTACACAAATTAGTCTTTGGTATAAGTTCAAGTCTGCTCAGAGGGTAGAGCCATACGGGCTGGCTTTGAACCCTGATCCTCAGATCTCGGTCTCCTGAATAGCTAGAATTACAGGTGTGAGACACCTGCACCAGGCCATCATTTCTTCCAAGAACATTTCAGAGGGATGGAATAGCACTGTACCATATACATTCATTAGCAACTGCCCCAGGGTGAGCCAGATGCTCAGACCAAATTCACTGACCTTGATACTGTCTTTGGTGTCCAAAAGGATATTGTTGGACTTAAAGTCTTCGTGTATGATTTTGTTTGGTGTAAGTAGTGAACAGCACTTACAACATGTGTGACAAGCCTCCTGGCTTCATCCTCATATAGGCGGCAGAATTTTCAGATCCACCCCAGGAGGTATCCCCTAGTGACCAGTTCCATTATGAGATACACATACTCTTCCTTCTCCATTACCTGGTACAACCTGATGATGTGTTTGTGCCATATATTCTTAAAAATGTCCATCTCATTCTTTATCCAATGATGAGGACTCTCACTTCCAGAGTATTTTAAATGCCACAACCTTGTCTGTGAGGAGGAAATGGGCCAGCTTCACTTTTCCGTAGGTACCTGTGTCGAAGAGCTCTTTCTTCTGGTATTGTTTGATGATCTCCTCCTTCAAGGAGCTTGAAATTGATTCTTTCTGTACTTCCATCCTTCTGCTACAATGGCAGGTAGCAAGTCTATCTAAATAAATTAAATTAAATAAAGGAAGACCCAGAAAGAGTAAAAAGAAATACCAAAATGCAAATAACAGCCCGTCCCCACTACCAAAAAAATCATTTAACTTTGATTCAGTCCAGCGGGTCATCAAGCAAGAGCTCCAAGTTCTGTTAACTGACATAGGTTGGAGCACAGTGGTTTCCTATATATCCTTCATGACCTCACACAATGGAGCAATCACAACCAGGCATAGTGATGTCATAGAAGAAATGGACCAATCATAGTCTGGGCCAGTGAGGTCAGAGAAATATCGGACCAATCACAGCCTGCCAGCATTGACTCTTTAGCTCTTAGACCTCAAAGACTGTTGCTAAGGAATCCATGTGGATTGAGGTTGCTCTGGTCATTCTCGTGGGATTTCTGAAACCACTAGGACAGTGGTCAAAATCCTCTGATTTTCTAGAGGACTACTGAATCTTATAAATTGCTTCTCTGGAGACACTAGCTAATAGCCTCCATTCTTGATGGCCACCTTATCCAATGTCTTTTTCCAGCAGTAGCACTGAACAGAGGCCTCTGTCCTTCTTAAGGACAGCTGTGTCCTACAACTTCCTCCTGAGGGGACAAGTTCCAGGGTGGCTTTGAGCCACCACCCTCACAATTCACCTTCCTGAGTAGTTAGGATTATAGGCCTGAGCCATCGGTAGGTACTTAGCTCATCTCTTACATTTGGAGCAAGTATATTTGTTAGAAAGGTGGGTTTTAGATATGTCCTTTTAACACTTTAAATTTGTTGCCCTTGCTGTCTAATACTGAATCTAGTTTCTGATGAGAAATTTGTCTTAATATCATTGAAGATTACTTGTGTGTGATGAGTTGTGTCTTTGTGCTTTGGGGGGTTTGCTGTTTTTGTTTAATTAGAATGTGTCTTAATGTGGACCTGTGTAATTATGTTAATTGACTTTTTTGAGCTGATAGATTACTGCATGGAAGGGTTCATGCTTTCAATCACAATTGGGAAGGTATTGGTTTTTATTCCTTCAAATAGTATGTATTTCTATTTTTCCCTCTGTATACATATATATATATATATATATAGTACATTATATATTCACATTGTATATGTGAATATACATATATATGCCTACATGTTTATATTATATATACATTTATATACATATATAGTTTTACATAGCTTCCATTTTGTGATTGTTTATGGTAGGAAGTTTAGATTGATCCTAGCTACTCCATCAGTTAGAGTTTGAAGTTTTCCTCTTTATTTCTTGATAAAAATATGCATTACTCGCCAAGGATATTGAAATAGGTATTAAGCACAGATAGCCTCTCTCTCTCTCTCTCTCTCTCTCTCTCATTTCCTGCGTTGGTTAGGTGTCTGATCACAGGGCCATTGCTTGTCTGGTTCTTCTAGTGTGCTGTGAAATTTTGCAGTGTCATATTCTGCTTTAAAGGCCACCAGGCAGGCCTGCACTTGGAAGAGGAGCCTGTATGGGTGCACCTGCCTGCCTCTGTCTTGATGTCAAGCTCCACAGCTACTTGGGGTGGCCTTAGCAGATGCCCCTTTGCCTGGACTGCTGACTGGTGACTGTGTCATCACAAGCACAGCCTCTTTTTATTACAAATAAGAGGTCTTCGGTGGAACCTGGGGGTGTTCCCTTGTTGGTGGCTATGCTTGGAGCAAGGGTGGGGGCTGCAGAAGCCTCACTGTGGCCAGACTTCTGGGGCACAACAAATGCCCTCTCTGGGCTCTTTACAGAATATATGGGCAGGTTCAGGAGCAGAAGCTGAGCTCAGGGGGCTCCTAAGCACAGGGTGGGCTTTAGAGCTGGGCATCACAGATTGATCTTTTTGAAGGGCTGCGGACACCATCTGGAAGCTTTTGGACCTTTAGGAGGTCTGAGTACATCATGACATTAGGTGTGGGCCTCTGAGCTTCATCCATTGTTTGCAATAGGGCTGAGCCCTCCCTCCTGTATTGTCCTGGTGCCCTCTGAGTGTGTGCTGGTTTCGGGCAGTGAGAAAAGTTTAATGTGCCTTTTATTCCCTGAGCCTCACTAGGAAGTTTCTATTGTTGGCAGGGATGATTCTGTCATTGGGAGGTCTGTGTGTTCTCTGAGTAAGGGAATCTACAGACCTCAGAGCACATCTTGGCTTTCTCTCTGAAAGGCCTAAGTGTTTAAGGATTCAGATGCTTTATAGGTTTCCGGACATATCCAGGGATTGTTCTTTTTGATCTTTCAATGACAGCTTTAATTTCCTCCCTTAGTCATGGTCTATTGACCCCTTTGACTCTGGCATAAATGAGGGAACACAGGCAGGGCTGTTGTGTTGCTAAGGAAAGCAGACAGGGCTGCCTTGTTGCTGAGAAAAAGCAGGCAGGCCTGTCTTGTTACATAGTTTCATTTTATTCCCCAATGTTGGTAAATAAAACCTCCAGGTTGGACTTCAGGAGCTTCCCATGATCATTGTTCCATTCCTTTTCCCTGCTCTTATCATACTGCCTTTCTATTTAAATTCATTTTTACTTTTAATTTTTGTCAGAAACAAAGAAGCAATTAAAAAATCTATATGTAATGTTAATTTTTATTCTTGAATTACTAAAATACATGAAGAACATGTCAATTAAAGCAGCATAAAATGGCAGATGGCGTGAGCTTGATCACTGTCCCTCTACTCTGTCTCTCTTGCTCTACCCTGAGGTGACCACTACGACTAGTTAGTTATGTATCCCTACATCTAAACCAAATGTATACAAAGAACAGCCTATTAAAAAGAGACTTGCCCACAGCTATCCAAGTCCCTTAAACTGCTATCTTAGTAGGAGGCCAAATTTCCATTCACACTATGAAGATTCAAACGTCTACACACAGGTTCACAGACCTGAGCCAAGTCTGTGCTGGAACCAGGAATGAAGTTGGTGACTTATTGTTCACTAAGGGAGAAGTCTGCAATACCTAGTATCAGGTATGAGGACCAAGGAGTTACACAGGCGTTTTAGAGGTTACTAGACTTTGGGTTTTAACTTTTGTAATTCCAAGTTTCTCTTCAGATCAAATATTATGCCTTCACAACAACAGCCCATGATGAAGTGATGTCCAGAACTTGTGTAAGTGTCTCAGACTCTTTGAATTTGTTTTTACGGAATTGTCTTTTTTTCTACAATCCACACCAATGGCCAAATAGGTGTAGAAAAATAAGGCCACTTCTACCAAACCAGATTGTTGGTGTTCAAGACCTAACTTGAGTCCACTCCATTTGATGCAATACTGTTCAAAGGAACATTCATTCAGTGAGGAGTAAAACATTGTACATCTGTCAGAGAGAGATGTTAACAGATATCCTTGACTTTTAACGTTATAGGTGGTATTTGATCCAGATGCTGGTGGCATATACCTGTAATCCTGGCTACTCAGCATTCTAGTTTGAAGCCACCCAGGTCCAGAATGTCTGTGAGAATTTTATCTCCAATAACCCCTAATAAGCCTGAAGTAGAGTTGTGGTTCAAGTGGTAGAGCAATAGTCTTAGACACAAAAGCTCAGGAACAGCACCCAGGCCTTCAGTTCAAGTGCCAGGGCTAGCAAACACATACCAAAAATGTATTTGCAACCAAAGAATAAATTTTAATTTGATCTCTTTTTAGCCAATTTAATATCTGAGCTCTTGATCTGCAAGCCTCTTGGCCACTCTACACCTGGGGAATAACAATTATTCAAGTGGAAAAGAAGGATCTAGAATGATTCACCATTAGAGATGCTGATGTTTGAAAGACTATGTGAAAAAAATACTTCAGTCTCTAAAAGAATATAGCACTCACAGTGGAAACTCTGAGTTTGTTAATTGATGGTCAGTATCTAGGCTTGAACTCAGAACCTGGGCTTTGTCCCTCAAGGCTAGCACTCTACCACTTGAGACACATCTCCACCTCTAGTCTTTTTGGCTGTCAATTGGAGTAAGAGTCCCATGGATTTTCCTATCCGAGCTGGCATTGAATAACGATCCTCAGATCTCAGCCTCCTGAGTAGCTAGTATTACAAGCTTGAACCTGTGATGGCTAATTGAAATTTAATGGTACCAACTACCAGAGATGGTAGTTAAGACATTTACATCCACCACAAAAGTCCAAGTTAATTTCAGGTTTGGTTTCTCCAACACACTTAAGAGAAAGATCAGTAGAGATCTATCATTAAAACTTAATAGTAGAATTCAAATACTCTTGGCTTATTTTTTAATTGTGAGAATACTACACAAAGGAGTTACAACTACATGGGCAAGATCTTGGCTTATTTTGAGTCCTGCTGAATCCTAGATTTCAGGGACAAATCCCAAAATACAAGTGTTAGGAGGTCAGAGACAGGAGAGTTCCCTGAAATTTCATTAAAATTAATATTAACAATAATATCATTTGTTTAACTACCAATCTAACAAATACACTTAATATATTTTTTCCAAGCCTTTTCATTTCCTAACAAATGGAGCAATGTCATTATTTTTCATAGAGGCATAGAATTCCATTGTGTATATATACCACATTTTCTTGATCCATTCATCTACTGAGAGGCATCAGGGTTGGTTCCATATGTTCCTTATGGTAAATAATGCTGCAATAATTAACATAGTCCTGCTGGTAGCTTTAGTGTGGTCTTGTTTGTGATCATTTGGGTAAATGCCCAAAAGTGGGATTGCTGGGAAATAGGGGAACCTCCATATTGCTTTCCAAAGTGGTTGAACAAGTTTATACTCCCACCAACAATGTAGTAATGTTCACTTCTCTCTGCACCCCTCAAGCATCTGTTGTTATTAGAGTTCTTGATTATTGCCATTCTAACTGATGTGAGGTTCTATCTCTATGGTTTGATTTGCATTTCTTTTATGGCTAGAGAGGTTGAGCATTTCTTCATGTGTCTATTGGCAATCCTTCTTTCCTCTTCAGAGAAGTTTCTCTGTAAGTTTTTAGCCCACTTATTTATTGGTCAGCTGTTTCTTTGGAGATTTGTTATGTGGGGATTTAATTTTTTGAGTTCCAGGTATATTTTAGATATGAAACCTTTGTCAGTTGTATGGCTAGTGAAGATCTTCTCCCAATCTGTGGGCTTTCAATTGATCTTGCTAGCTATGTGCTTGGCCATGCAGAAGCTCTGCAATTTTGTGCAATCCCATTTGTTAAACCTTTCTTTGATTTGTTGTGTTTCTAGGTCTCTATTAAGAAAATTTCGGCCTGTGCCAACGAGACCTAGGGTTTCTCCTATACCAACTTGTAAAGTTTTCAGATTGTCTGCTTTGACTCTGAGGTCTTTGATCCATTTGGAGTTGATTCTGGTGCAGAATGATATATAAGAATCTAGCTTTCATTTTCTACAAGTAGTTAACCAATTTAGCCAGCACCATTTACTGAAGAAGGTGTCTTTCTTCCATTCTATTTCTTGAGCTCCGTTATCGAAGATTAGTTGGCTATAGGTCTGTGTGTTCATTTCTGGGTTTTCAATTCTGTTCCATTGGTCCTGAGGTCTGTTCTTTTGCAGGTACAATGCCATTTTGATTACTATGGCTTTGTAGTAGAGTTTGAAATTTGGTATTGATATTCTTCCAGCCCTGTTCTTTATGTTGAGGATTGTTTTTGCTATTCAGGGTCTTTTAATATACCATATGTATTTTTGGATTGCCTCTTCTAAATCCTTGAAGAATGAGGTTGGAATATTGATTGGTATTGCATTGAATTTGGAGATAGCCTTCGGAAGTATGGCCATTTTCCTGATCTTGATCTTTCAAATCCAGAAGCATGGGAGTTTTTTCCACTTTCTAAGTTCTGTTTTGATTTCCTTTTTCACGTTTTCAAAGTTTTCTTCATAGATGTCCTTCACTTCTTTGGTTAAGTTAATTCTTCGGTATTTTATTTTTTGTGGGGCTATTACGAATGGAGTTGCTTTCTTAATTTCAGCCTCACTATTTCTTTGTTGGCATACAGAAAAGCCATTGATTTTTGAGGGTTAATTTTATACCCTGCTACTTTGCCAAAGTTTTGAAACAGCTTGAGTAATTTGGGAGTGGGATCTGTGGGATTCTTTAAACACAAGATCATGTCATCTGCAAAGAAGGAGAGTTTTACTTCTTCTTTCCCTATTTGTATCCCCTTTATGTTTGCATCTAGTCTTATTTGTAGCTAGGCATTCTAATACTAGATTGAAGGGAAGTGGAGAGAGTGGACATCCTTGTCTAGTTCCTGAGGTAATAGGAAATAGCTTTAGTTTTTCACCATTAACTCTAATGCTGGCTGTAGGTTTGTCATATACAGCCTTTATAGTATTGAGGAATGTTCCATGGATTCCTAATTTTTCCAGAACCTTCATCATAAAGGGGTGTTGGATCTTGTCAAATGCTTTTTCTGCATCTATTGATATAACCATGTGGTTCTTATCCCTGCTCCTATTGATGTGATGAATTATACTAATTGATTTGCGTATATTGAACCAGCT
This sequence comes from Dipodomys spectabilis, assembly GCF_019054845.1. Classification (NCBI taxonomy): domain Eukaryota; kingdom Metazoa; phylum Chordata; class Mammalia; order Rodentia; family Heteromyidae; genus Dipodomys; species Dipodomys spectabilis. Next base: position 1,037,469 of record NW_024870821.1, on the reverse strand, counting down.
TTGCCTCCCTGAAATGAATCCTGTTTGATCGTGGTGTATGATTTTTTGAATGAATTGTTGAAGTCGATTGGCCAAAATTTTGTTGAGAAGTTTTTCATGAATGTTCATCCTAGAAATGGGTCTATGGTTCTCTTTCTTTGATAAGACCCAGCCTGGTTTTTGATGAGGGCTATGATGGCTTCATAGAATGAGTTCCGTAGTGAACTTCCTCTTTCAATTTCATTGAAGATTTGGAGGGGTATTAATGTGAGCTCTGCTTTGAAGACCTTGTAGAATTCCGCTGTGAAACCATCTGGACCTGGCCTTTTCTTAGATGAGAGATCTCTTATTACTGTTTATATTTCAGTGCTTGTTATGGGCCTGTTCAGGTGATTTAACTCATCTTGGCTTAGTTTTGGCATGTCAGTATTTGCTAGGAAATGGTCCATTTCTGCCAAGTTATCAAACTTATTAGCATAAAGTTTTGAGAAGTATTTCCTTATAATGTTCTGAATCTTGGTGGTTTCTCTGGTGATGTTTCCATTCTCATCTCTGAGTTCATTTATTTGGGTATGTTCTTTTCTTTTTCTCATAAGATTTGCTAAGGGTCTGTCAATTTTGTTATTTTTTTCGAAGAACCAACTCTTTGTTTCATTGATTCTTTATATGGCTCTTTTTGATTCTAATTCATTCAATTCTGATTTAATTTCTCTGTCCATTGGGCTGGGGTTTATTCTGCTGCTCTTTCTGAAGGAGGTTCAGATGTCTCATTAAATTGTTGGTTTCAGATCTCTCCAATATGTTGATGTAGGAACTCAGAGCTATAAACTTGCCTCTGAGTACTGCCTTTGCTGTATCCCAGAGGGGTTGGTAATTTGTGTGCTCATTTTTGTTGAATATCATGAATATTTGAATTTCATTTCTAATATCTTCCATGACCCACTCATGATTCAGCAGAGTGTTGTTCAGCCTCCATGTGTTACAGGACTTTCTTTAGTGGCTTTTGGTGTGGAGTCCTACTTTTAATCCCTTGTGGTCTGAGAGAATGCAAAGTATAACTTCAGTGTTTCTGAATTTGGACAAGTTTGCTTTGTGGCCTAAAATGTGGTCTATTTTGGAAAATGTTCCATATGCTGCTGAGAAAAACGTGTATTCTAATGCTGCTGGGACAAATCTTCGGAAGATGTCTGTTAAATCTAGTTGATCTATGCAGTTGTTTAGATATGCACGTTCTTTGTTGAGTTTTTGCCAAGTTGATCTATCTAGCGTGTTAAAGTACCCAACAATTAATGTCTTTGGATCTATGTGGGATTTGAGAGAAAGTTGGGTTTCTTGGATAAATTTGGGTGCTCCGTTTGGTGAATAGATATTTAGAATTGTAATATCCTCCTGAAGGAGAGATACATTAGTATGTAGCAACCTTCTTTAACTCTTCTCACTTATTTTAAATTGAAGTCTATTTTATCTGATATTAGGATTGCAACTCATGCCTGTTTATGGGGGCCGTTTGCTTGGTAGAATTTGGTCCAGCCTTTAACATTGAAAATATATTTGTTTTTATGGGCAAGATGTGACTCCTGAAGGCAGCAGATAGAAGGTTCTTGCTTTTTAATCCAACTAGTCAGTCTGTCTCTTAATTGGAGAGTTAAGTACGTTAATGTTGAGAGATAGAACTGAGAAATATTTGGGAGTTTCTGCCATTTTATCCACCTTCTTTGGGGCTGTGGCAACTGGGTTCTTTCAATGAATGCCTTGGGTCTGAAGTAAGATATATAATACATATGCATACTGTATATTTCTCATAAGATGTAATCAATTTAATACATGTTATAAGTCTTTCTAAGGTTCTTGGATTCTCAGTTTGGCTGGTGTTTCTTGGCGTTTTTGTGGTCTTGTTGGTTTTCTATATGTAGGACATCTTTAAGAATCTTTTGTAGGGCTGGTTTTGTCAGATATATTGTTTCATTTTTTCTTTGCTATGGAAGGTTTTTATTTGACCTTCGTTTATGAAGGAGAGTTTAGCTTAGTACAGTTTTCTTGGTTGATTGTTGTTTGTCTTTACGGTATAGCATACATCATTCCAGGCTCTTCTTGTTTTGATTGTCACTGCTGAGAAATCTGAGGTGATCCTAACTGGTATCCCTTTATAGGTGATTGATCTTTTCTCATTGACAGCTTTATGGTTCTTTTCCTTGGTCTGATTTGATCCTGTGAAGATGATAATGTGATGCTGTGTTGTCCTGTTCTGGTCCTGTCTATTTGGAGTTCTAAAAGCTTCTTGTATCTGAATAGGCTTATCTTTTTGTATGTTTGGGAAGTTCTCTGCTAGGATCCTGTTAAACAAATTTCCTAGACCATTAACTTCTGTTTCTAGGTGCTCCTCTACACCCATTTTCCTCAGTTCAGGTACCAGCATTGCCAAAAATTTCATCTTGGAGTAAGATTCCAAGTGAGACACCTGTTTTCCATTTCTGTGCAAGTGCTGGGTGTCAGGTATGATGTACATAATATGTGTGCAAAGCTACATGCTACGGAATAGATTGGAATAAATGTAATAAATGATATAGGTTCACTCACAGTCCATAAAATAAATGTTAATTTAATCACTCAATAATAATATATAATGAGTCACTCCAACAAACACAATACAGACTGAATATATAAATGTAAATATAAATCACATATTTAAAATGTCTATAAATGTTACATTTTTCGGGCTGGTGCTTGAATTCAGGCTTAGGGAAGAGTTGAGAAGTTCATACATGATTCACATAATAAATGATAAGCAAGACCTCTGGCACAACAATTATTTTTAATTAAGACGTCATGAAATGTGACCATAATAATTACATTCAGGAAATCGAGGCATTGGGAAAGATCCAAGAATTGGTAGTCACATGGTAGATAGGTTTCCAGCTTGCCACATATTCTCTATACAAATAGGTATTTATTAGCATACTAGCTTCAGCTTATGAATGGATGAATACGGTGCACAAACCCCACCCCGGAGCTCAATCTCAAGTCCTGGGTAGGGCCTAGATCCTTAGTAACTCAAAAGCTGTTGTGCTCATATGGACCCAATAGAAAGTTGGGCCTCCTAGGCCCAGAGTTCAACTCCCAGCAATGCCAAAAGTTTCATCCTGATGTGAGAAACCAATCCTTACAGCTGTTTTCCAGTCTTGTGAAAGTCCTGGGCTTCATCGAGGATGGAGAATGCTATATAGGCAACTCTATAGCCATGGGAATAGGTTGTCATCCATGGCAACACAGATATACCTGCCACCATACTCAATAAAATACACAATACATCCATGAATAAGACTCAAAATTTAAAAATAACTACATTGAAAGCAAGATGCATAACACACCTGTATGTAAATAGAGATCCTATGTTAAAAAAAGGTAAGCTTGTTATTTTGTCCACTGCTGGGACTTCAAATCAGGCCCTGGACCAGGCCTAACAGTCTAGTCTTCAGGGATGATGAGCTTCCCCTTTCCCCACAGTGCAACAGGGTTACCCAGATCTGAGTTCAAATCCCATGCCTGACAAAAGATTCATCCTGATGTTAGAAGCCAGTCTTTACACCTGTTTTCCTCTCCTATGGAAGTCCTGGGTCTCAGCTAAGATGGAGAATAAATGCATAGGCAACCTTATAACAATGGGAACAGGTCATCATCCATGTCAGTACAGTTATACCTGTCACCATACTCAGTAAAATACACAATACCTCCATGTATTAGACACAAAATAAGGAGGAATGCACCGAATGCAAGATGCTATACACACACATATGTCAATACATATCCTGTTTCTATTATGAATTTATGCCTATCCTGGCCTTCACTGGGGCATAACATCAGGTCCTGAGAATGACTTCGCTCCTTAGTTGCTCACAGGCTGGTGTCCTCACCTTGACTCTTTTGCCAATTGGGCCTGATAGGCACTCAGTTCAAATCCCAACACTGCCAAAACATGAATCCTGATGTGAGAAGCCCATTGATCCACCTGGTTTCCTGTCCTGAGAATGTCCTGAGTCTCATCTAGGATGGAGAAGGAGTAGGAAGCTCTATAGAAATGGGCATAGGTTGTCATCCAAGTCAGCACAGTTAGATCTGTCATCATATGCAATAAAATATAAAATGCATCCTTGACTAAGACACAAAATAAAAAGAACAACTACACTGAAAACATGATGCATTCCACACATGTATGTAAATAGAGATCCTATGTGTAACATAGGTGGGCATATGATTTTTGCCTGAGCTGGGGCTTCAATTCAGCCCTGGGACCAGGCCTGACCTTGTAGTCTTCAACGATAGTGAGCTTCTCCTTCCCCCACAGTGCAAAAGAGTTACCTAGACCTGATTTCACATCCCAGCTCTGGCAGTAAAATGGCGCGAATTCTGAGCTAGGGTGCTTCATTCATAATTTTTCAATTTTTTAATATTTTTTGCCAGACCTGGGGCTTGAACTCAAGTTGTGGCAACTCTGCCTCAGGTCCGATCATCCTAGGCTGCAGCCTCTGGAACCACAGCCCATCCTCGGATCCTAGGACCCCAGGGTTTGTAGGAAAAAAATAAGAAGCCAGAGGAGAAAAAGTGGCAGGAAGTTCCCACTGGTGCTTTTAGGTTTATTTTCATTTGAATGTTGACCATGGTGAGACCAAACCCGGTGGACTGCAGATTGAAGGTGACATGGTGTGGCTGAAGGACTGCTGGCTGTCGGGGGAGCCACAGGATGACCAGGCAACGGAGGCCCCGAGGTCAAATCCTGGTCAGCCATCCTACATTGAGGGAATGGCAGGAGTTCCTGAGATACTCAATTCTGGACCTAAGAAGAGCCATGAAATACGATCTATCTCTTCCTTGAATGAGTAGTTCCTGAGGATTCGAGTAGGAAATGATAGTCAAGACTCATGAGGTATCGATTATTTTTAGTGAAGAGTTGATGAAGCGTGACCATAATCATCACACTCATTAATTGGAGGCATTAGGGAAGATCCAAGAATCGGTAGTCACAGGGTAGATTGGATTCCGTCACAGGTCTCCATCTCTCCTACTCTATACAGATATGTACTTATTTGCTTACTACCTTCAGCTTATGAATAGATGACTATTGTGCTCCCCCTGCCTTACCCTTGGGACTCGATCTCAGGTCCTGGGAATGGCCGAGCTCCTTAGTGGCTCACAGGCTGGTGTGCTTATGTGAACCCATTCGCCTATTGGGCCTGCTAGGTGCTGAGTTCAGTTCCCAGCAGTGCCAAAATATTCATCCTGTCAGAAGCCAGACGTTTCACCTGTTTTCCTGTGTGAGTCCTGGATTTCAGCTAGGATGGAGAATGCATGGGCCACCCTGTGGCCATGGGGAAAGGTTGTCATCCATGTCAGCCCAGTTACACCTGGCATATATACTCAAGATCATGCACAATACATCCATGAATAGCATACAAAATAGAGAAGATAACTACACTCAATGCATGAGGCAGTCCACACACTGAAGTGAATATACATCCCATGTTTCAATGATGGATTGAGGACTCTTGTGGCCTCCCTGGGGCTTGATCTCAGCTCCTGGGAACAGCCCAGCTCCTTAGTGGCTCACAGGCTGGTTTGCTCATGTGGACCCATTGGACAGATGGGCCTCCTAGGCCCCTACTTCGAATCACAGCACTTCCAAAAATTCACCCTGATGTGAGAAACCATTCGTTGCACCTGTTCTTCTGTGCTGTGCAAGTTCTGGGTCGCAATTAGGATGGAAAATGCATAGGCAACTCTATACTCATGGGAATAGCTTGTCATCCAGGTCACCACAGTTCTATCTGTCATCCTATGCTCAAGAAAATACACAATATATCAATGAGTAAGACACCAGATAAAGACAATAACTACATGGAACCCAAGATGCCGCCCACCCATGTATGGAAATAGAGATCCTTTGTTTAAATTCTGAATTTATGACTACTATAGCGTCCACCGGGGCTTGATCTCAGGTTCCAGGAAAGACCTAGATGCTTAGTGGCTCACGTGCTGGTGTGCTCACCATGACTCATCCACCACTTGAGCCTGCTAGGCCTTGAGTTCAAATCCCAGCACTACCAAAAGATTCATCCTGATATGAGAAGCCAATGGTTGCACCAGTTTTCCTATGCTGTGAAAGTCCTGGGTCTCAGCTAGAATGGAATATGCTATATAGGCAACTCTATACTCATGGGAATTGGTTGCCAGCAGTGTCAGCATAGTTATAACTGTTATCACACTCAGTAAAATACATATTGCATCCATGAATAAGACACGAAATCAAGAGAATGAGTGCACTGAACGCAAGATGCCACCGACCCATGTATGGAAATATAACTCCTTTCTTTAAATTATGATTTCATGAGTATATTGACCCCCGTGGGGCATGAGCTCAGGTCCTGTGAACGGCCTAGCACCTTAGTGGCTCACAGACTGGTGTCCTCACCTTGACCCATTCCCCAATTCTGCCTGCTAAGCTCTGAGTTCAAACCCCAGCACAGCCAAAAGATTCATCCTGATGTGAGAAACCAATGGATCCACATGATTTCCTCTCCTGTGAAGGGCCTGGGCCTCTTTGAGGATGGAGAATGCTATATAGGCTAATCTATAGCCATGGGAATAGGTTGTCATCCATGGCAGCACAGATATACCTGTCACCATACTCAATAAAATACACAATACATCCATGAATAAGACTCAAAATTTAAAAAATAACTACATTGAAAGCAAGATGCATACCACACCTGTATGTAAATAGAGATCCTATGTTAAAAAAAGGTAAGCTTGTTATTTTGTCCACTGCTGGGGCTTCGAATCAGGCCCTGGACCAGGCCTGACATTCTAGTCTTCAGGGATGATAATCTTCCCCTTCCCCCACAGTGCAACGGGGTTACCCAGACCTGAGTTCAAATCCCATGCCTGACAAAAGATTCATCCTGATGTCAGAAGCCAGTCATTGTGCCTGATTTCCTCCAATGTGGAAGTCCTGGGTCTCAGCTAGGATGGAGAATGAATGCATAGGCTACCTTATAACCATGGGAACAGGTCATCATCCATGTCAGTACAGTTATATCTGTCACCATACTCAGTAAAGTTCACAATACCATCATGAATTAGACATAAATTAAGGAGAAGAAATGCACCGAACACAAGATGCTGCCCACACATATATGTCAATACAGATACTGTGTTTCAAGTATGAATTTATTCCTATCCTGGCCCTCCCTGGGGCTGATTGTCAGGTCCTGGGAATGGCCTAGCTCCTCAGTTGTTCACATGCTGGTGTCTTCACCTTGACTCTTTCACCAATTGGGCCTGCTAGGATCTCAGTTCAAATCCCAACATTGCCAAAAGCAGAATCCTGATGTGAGAACCCATAGGTCGACCTGTTTGCCTGTCCTGTGAATGTCCTTGGTCTCAGCTAGAATGGAGAAGACATAGGCAACTCCATGGACATGGGAATAGGTTGTCATCCATGTCAGCACAGTTATATCTGTCATCATACTCAATAAAATACAAAATGCATCCCTGGCTAAGACACAGTAAAAAGAATAACTAGACTGAAAGAATGATGCATTCCACATATGCATGTAAATAGAGAACCTATGTGTAAAATAGTTGGGCATATGATTTTTGGCAGTGCTGGGGCTTCAATTCAGGCCCTGGGACCAGTCCTGACCTTGTAGTCTTCAAAGATGGTTAGCTTACCCTTCCCCAACAGTGCAACAGAGTTACCCAGACCTGAGTTCAAATCTCAGCTCTGGCAGGATAATGGCGCGATTTCTGCGCTAGGGTGCTTCCTTCCTTCATATATATACATACACACACACACACACACACACATATATATATACATATATATATATATATATACATATATATATATATGTATATATATATATATATTTTTTTACCAGACCCAGTGCTCGAACTCAAGTAGTGGCAACTCTGCCTCAGCTGTGATCATCCTATGCTGTGGCCTCTGGGCCTAGAGCCCATCCTCGAATCCTAGGACCCCAGGGCTTGCAGGAAAAAGAGAAAGCTGAAAGGGAAAAAAAGCTGTGGGAAGTTCCACCTGGTGCTTTTACGTTCATTTTCCTTTGTACCATGACCATGGTGGGTCTGAACCCAATGACCTACAGAGTGAAGGTTACCTGGAATGGCTGAAGGCCTGCAGCTGTTGGGGAAGCCCCAGGCCATCCAGGCAAAGAGGCCCAGAGGTCGAATCCCAGTCAGCCCCCCTACATTGAAGGACTGGTGTGAGATCCTGAGATACTTGTTTCCGGACCTAGGAAGAGTCGTGGAATGTTATCAATCTCATCCTTGAATGAGTAGTTCCTGCAGGATGTGAGTATTAAATGATAGGCAAGATTCCTGGGGTATCGATTATTTTTAATGAAGAATTGATGAAGCATGACCATAATCATCACAGTCATGAAATGGAGGCATCGGGAAAGATCCAAGAATCAGTAGTCACAAGGTAGATTGGATTCCATCACAGGTCGCCATCTCTCCTACTCTAAACAAATATGCATACTATCTTCAGCTTATGAATGGAGGACTATTGTCCTCTCCACCTGCCCTATCCTCAGGGTTCAATCTCAGGTCCTGGGAACAGCCTAGTTCCTTAGATACTCACATCATGGTGTCCTCACCTTGACCCTTTCTCCAATTGGGCCTGCTAGGCTCTGAGTTCAAATCCCAACACTGCCAAAAGAGGAATGCAGGTGTGAGAATCCACCTGTTTCCTGTCCTGTGAAAATTCTGGGTCTCAGCAAGGATGGAGAAGACTTAAGCAACTCTATAGACATGGGAATAGATTGTCATCCATGATAGCACAGTTATATCTGTCATCATGCTCAATAAACAAAATGCATCCATGACTAAGACACACAATAAAAAGAATAATTGTACTGAATGTATGTGAATAGAGATCCTATGTTTAAAATAGATGGGCATATGATTTTTGCCAGTGCTGGGGGTTCAATTTAGGCCCTGGGAGCAGACCTGGACTTGTAGTGTTCAAGGATGGTAAGCTTCCCCTTCCCCCATAGTGCTATAGTGTTACCTAGACCTGAGTTGGAATCTGAGTTGTGGCAGAAAAATGGTGCAAATTCTGAACTAGAGTGCTTTATTAGTTTTTAGGGTTTTTTTATTTTTTTTTATTTTTATTTTTGCTAACCAAAGGATTTGAACTCACTTCATGGCAACCCTGCCTCAGCTTCGATCACTTTAGGCAGGTGGGCTGCCATAGGCCCATAGTAGACCCTGTGATCCTAGGCCCTGAAGCCTTGCAGGAGTAAAAAAAAAAAAAAAAAAACCCACACAGAAAAATAGCCACAGGATGGATTTTTTACATTTTCTTCCTTTTCATGGTGACCAACCTGGGTCCAAATTACACGGCTACAAAGGGTACCTCACTTTGCATTGGTCGTGGCTAGCAGACTATCGGGTAACCCAGACCTTGGATACCAATTCTTGGCTTGGCAGAAAAAATGGCTCGAATTGCGAACCAGGGAGCTAAATATTTTTTTTTAATTGTGGGCTTTTGAGGAATCCATAGTCCCGCATGGCAACATAGGCCTACAGTGCGAATCCTACTCATGCCACTTCTGGATGGTGGAGATCCTAAGAGGCTCATTCCCATTCGCATGAATAACGATGGAATGTTATCAATGTCATGGTTGAATAGGTTGTTCATGAATGATACTTGAATAAAATTAGACTTCATGATTTCAGTCAGCTGATTGATTATATTTAATTGTCTTATGAAGCATTAAAAGAATACTATTTCTCACAGGGATGCAACAATTTCAGGACACTGATTTACTTAATAGTTTATTAAGGATGAAAACAATAACATTAATTACATAGAGGCATAATAAATGCACAAGAATTGGTAGAAATGTAGTCTACATAACTGAATAATGTGTAGACATGTCTAGCACTCTATTAAGATATATATTTATTAGCATACTACCTCTGGGTGTCACTCTGTTCTTATTTTGTAAAACCCTGGGGCTCGATCTAAGGTCCTTGGAACTGCCTGTCAGCATGAATTGGGCCTTGTAGGCCGAAGTTCAGATGCCAGCACTTCCAAAAAATGAATCGTGGAGTAAGAAGCTGATGGTGACAAACGTTTTCCTTTTTTGTGAAAGTCCTAGGAGTCAGGTATGAAGTGAAACATATATGCAGATCTATATCCTATGGAATTAATATTCTATGTGCCATAATAGTCAATAAAATAAATGGCCAATACATGAATAAAACAAAAAATAAAAATGAATACACTGAAAGCTATATGGAGTCAACCTATGTATATAAATATAAATCAAATATTTAAAATGTACATGAATAGGATGTTTTCTAGTGCTGGGGATTGATTTCAGGTCTAAGGAACAGACTTGAATTTCATGACTTCAAGGAGGTGAGCTTCCCCTTTCCACACAGTGCAAAAGAGTTACCCACACCATGAGTTCCAATCCCAGTCCTGACAGAAAAAATGACAACTGTATTCTATGTGATGTCCAATTCTTAGCTATTTCATTCTGCCTCCATTTAATGAATGTGATTGTTTAAATGCTTCATAAAGTATTAATTAAATTGATCAGTGTCCTATAATATAATTGTGTGTAATTTTATCCTAGAATCATTCAAGAGCTGCCCATTCAATCACATATATCACATGCCATTGGTATTTATATGGATAGGATTGAGTTTTTTAGGATCACCTGCCATTTGAAGGTGGCAGGACCAGGATGTGGGCTCCAGCTCTTAAACCTGAGGATAAGGAAATCACTGGTCTGTCCAAGAACATCAGCAACATCAATGATTAGGCAGGCACCAATGGCTCTCAGCAGTCCTCCTTGATACTTACAATGCTGTGATAGGAGGATCATGGTCAAAGTCACCCTAGGCAGGAAAGTCCTTGAGACCCCTGTCCAACTTCAGTGCCAACAAAGCCAGAAGTAGAGCCATGTGGCTTCACTAGTTGAGGGCTAGCCTTGAGCAACAGCAGCTCAAGGGCTCTGCCAAGATCCTGAGTTCAAGGTCAGGGACTGGCAACAAACAGACATACACAACAATCTGTGCAGCCATCCAGCTAAAGCAGGTCACCCTCTTGTCCTCAACTGGACTGGACAGAGTTTCACGTGAAAGGGGTGCTGTCATCTTGACTCTGCCCATTCTGCCTGCATCACAGGATTCTGTCCACACCCCCATTCTTTCATGTTTCTTTCTGACCAATGGGAAACAAGAATGGTGGACACGCCCACATTCCATGCTGGCCAGTAGCACCTGGATTCCCTCAGTTGGTTGACACCACTACTAGCAGTTGAGGAAGGTAGAGGTGGCTGATTGGTGAGCAAGATACTCTAGGCCACATTGGAGTAGAGTAGGAAATTGAAGTCCTAGACAGTGAGTGGGTGAATAGAGGATTTCCCAGGCCTTGGGAAAGTGGCCAGCCCATCTTTCCCAGTGCTCAGATGTCTGAAACAACAGGATTCCATGAGAGAGCTGCGGGCAAGAAATTGCCACAAGAACACTGGCAGAAGAATCCTCCCAACAGATCTGCAACATTCAAGAAAAATAAGAACTTGAAAAAGCAAAGGATCCCCAAGACAAACACCACTGGGGAGTGTGATTCAAAGGATATTCCAGCCAAATGTGATGCTGACCATGGGCCTCCCCTGCCTTTGGACACAGCCACAGCCACCAGGGTCCAGAGTGTCAATGGTCCCCATAACACCAAGGATCTGCAGAGGTGTACTGACATGTGGTGCCCACCCTGGATCCCAGCAAAAGAAGAAAAGAGGTGCTCCGTGCCAAGATCCAACCACTGAAGCAGGAAAAGACAGACTTGCAGGATGAACGGGAGTAAGAGAGGAGAAGATAGCCCAACTGCACACAGCAATGAAAAGGGAGCTAGAGATCCACAAGGCACCCATACAGAGGTTGGTTTGGGAAGAAAGTAATTTACAATGTTCACCAGCCCGCGTGCAGCAGGCGACCAATGACAGAGAAAGGGACAATGAAGCTCTCACCAGGTGCCTGCAGACCGCAGAGTAGCACATGGCAGAGCTGGAGATGGCGGCTTCTGAGGTCACTGCTCACAGAATGAGACCGAAATGTTCTTTGAACAGCTGAATGATGTGACCCTTCAGCTCAAGGAAAAGATCAGAAGCTTCAATGACTTGGAGCAAGTGAACACTGAGTTGCAGGAGAAGCTGGAAGCACTCTGGACACAGTGGAGCAACATGAAGAGCAGAATCTGCAAGTTCCAACAAGTGCTGGCGGGGCGTGAGGTACTAAAGAGACTACTGGACAACCTGAGTTGGATGGTGACTGCAGTGAATCTAGAGAGAGACACCTTCACAGAAGACCTGAGCATTGAGAGGTCTGTGCATAAAGAGGAGGCCCGGCGGCTGACCCAGTGGATGAACCAACTGACAGAGGAGAAGAATCGAGGGGCAAGGCAGGTGTTTGACCTAGAGAAGGAGCTGGGGGAACTGAGAAGGAAGCTGGCAGAGACATGGCCCCCTTCGGGACCATCTCCGGTCAAGCAGCAGATGAAAGCCCAGGCCTATTGCATGCAGATGGAGTTGAAAAACCCAGAGGAACAACTGCACATCCAGGTCCAGGAAAACCAAAGGCTCCATTTCCAGAACACGGAGCAGGAGAAGCAACTGTGGAGACTGGAGAAGGCCAAGGATCAGCAGGAGATCTGCAAGATCCCACGTTGAGCATGTGTGCAATGGACAGATGGAAGAACAGCTGGCCCTGCTGAGGGCCAATCTCCACATGATGAGCAGTAAGAAGGAGAAGCTGGCCAGCATCTTGGACTCAGAGCAGCAGGTGAAGAAACATCTGTGAGAACAGCTGGACAACACAGTGAAGAAGATAGAGGAATGGAAAGACGTGGCTGAGAGAGAGAGAGCCAAGCAGCTTGGGAGTGGCAGGAGCGGCAGGAGCAGTCCCTGGCCCAGATGCAGGAGCTCAGAGCCACCTGTGAGCTGCACATCACCTCCAATGAGCAGCTGAGCTCTGAGAAGGAGGCCCTGCAGCAGCACCTAGAGAGGCAGACCAGCTGCTGGAGCAGCTGAAGCAAGTGCAGGCCCCACCAACTGTCAGGACCAGGTGGTGCCCCCAAAGTGGCAGGACACCCTCAAGTGCCTGAAAGTGACCAGACCACAGGAGGAGAGCCTGCAAGCACAGCTGAGCTTCCTGGCTTTCCATGGGGAAGGGAAAGTTGAGAGCCCTGGAGAAGCAAAAGGTGAGGAGGCAACTCCCCCAGACATGACCATCGCAGAGGATGGAGACATCCCCCAAACCGAGAGGGACGTGGATCTGGGGGCACTCTCCATGGCTGAAATCCACAGGGAGAAACTCCTGCACCAAGAGTGGCAGGCCCACTGCAGGTGCCCAGTCCACTTGGCAGCTCAGTGCCAGAGAAAGCTGGAGCCACTGGCCCCCCACCCTGTGAGCTGGCACCACAGCATATGTGAGGATGGGAAGCAGGATACGTGGGCATCCGAGAAGAAAATCTGCTTTGTCCACGACCTGCCTGTTGATGTGGACTTCTGGAATCCAGTGGATGAACACCACCATTGATGCACCCAGCTGTTGGCACACATCCACACCATCGAGGACTCCCTCGTGGTGTGTAAAGAGCAGATGTTCATCCTGTGAGCTGTGCCAGGAGAAAGCTGAGCACATGTGCTGGCTGTCCCAGGAGAAGATGAAAAGGAGAGAGCTGTGGGAGCCCCTGTGAAGGGGAAGGCATGGACAGCAGGCACAAGATGCCAGCACAGGCTGAGTCCCCCGCCACCACCACCGCTTCAGACACCTCAGACTCCGCGGTGGTCAAAATGAGGGAGGAGCAGAAAGGTTTGGAAGAATTGCCACTTCAAAGCAGTGTGGAAACTGCCAAAGGACAGGTCAGGGTACCCTACCCCATAGAGGACTCCCCGATGGAGCACATCCTGCTGCAGAAGCCACACATGCAGATCACCCACAGCTCACAGGCTCAGGCAAGGAGTATTCCCTCCCTTTATTCTGTAGACTGATGCAGATGATGACTCTCTATGTGACATACTGACTCTTAAAAGCCTCCGCAGCCACCACAAGTAGGTGGCCAGGTGGCCTTCTCTCAGGCCTCCATCTCCAGGTGATGGGAAGGGAAACTGAGGGTCAGGTAGGGCAGAGGCTTCTGGGAGGTGGCCCATATTCAAGTGACATCTAATGGACCATTCGTGGCCAGGGAAGAGGCCCATGTTATGCTTATCACAAAGAATGAATAGATTTCAAAGGGAAAACAAGCCTCCAACAAACATTTGTTCTTCCCGTCCTGGGGCTTGAACTCAGTGCCTGGCCACTGTCCTTGAGCTCTTTTTCTCATGGCTAGCACTCCACCACTTGAGCCACAGTGCCACTTCTTGTTTTCTGATGGTTCATCGATGATAAGAGTCTCACATACTTTCCTGCCCAAGATGGCTTTGAACCGAGGTCCTCTAGATCTCAACTTCCAGAGTAGCTAGGATGACAGGCATGTGCCACCAGTGCCCAGCATGTGATTCCTTTTGAAGGCATCTTGGCTATTCTGTAAAAGGAGCCCCAAAGGGTTTGGATAGACCTTGACCCAGTCAAGGAGCTGGGATAGGGGAAGGCTGATGTTCTAGCAATTCTGTTCCCCAAAATAAAAGATGCCAGCTGGTGTTTGATGCATCAAATACCTAGGTCAACAGCCACCAGGCTTAGTGGGGAAAAGGTAGAGAATACCCAAAGATTGCAGTGTAGAAATCTCTGATTTTGCATGCATGTGGTGTGTGTGTGTGTGTGTGTGTGTGTGTGTGTGTGTGTGTGTGTGTGTGTGTGTGAACTCAGGGCCTAGGCTCTATTCCTGAGTTTTCTTGCTCAAGGCTAGTGCTCTTCTACTTGAGCCACAGCCCCACTTGCTTTTTGATGGTTAATTGTAGGTAAGACTCTCAAATACATTCCTGTCCAGGGTGTCTTCGAAGTATGATAGGGGCCCAGGGAAGCAAGAGTAAACACAACTCCCAGGTACAATCCCTATGGTGGGTGACTCCTGCCCCCTTGTAGCCAGATGTGGGACATGTGGCCCCGTGCCATCGTGGGGGACTATGGTCATGTAGAGTTCAATTGGGGGAAGTGACCAGGGCCAAGCTGACTTTTGCCCACCCTGAATGCTGATTCAAGAGCAGATCTGTTCCATCCTATGCCAAGAGAGCTCCAGGAGGCCCGGCTTCCAGGGACACAAAGAAGGGACAGGTCAGCTCCAGGCCAAGCTAAGAGCCTTTGGCCATGGACACCACAACTTGGCCTTCTTGATCACTGTAAGGCCTGTCAAAGAACAACCCCCACCCCCCCAAAAAACAAAATTGGAGCCATGTCTCAGAGTGGTTGAGCTCGAACATTGAACCAAAGAGCTCAGAGACAGGGCCCCACGCTGTGAGTTCAAGACCCCCAGCTGACCCTCCCCCATAAAACAGGTTAACTAAAGGTGAACTAGTAGGATTTGTGAAGTGTTTCTGAAGAATGGTGATACAGAAGAAAGCACCCTAATTCTAATGACAGCTGAACTTGTGACATACACTATGTGCTGAGTCCTTCACAGAGTGCTATTTTCTGGGTCCTTCACACATGGGGGTTTTGTGCTGAGTCCTCCAAAAGCATTTGTGTGCTGAGTCATCCCAAAGGGTGCTATATTATGAGTCCTTGAGAAGAGAGGGCCTTGCTGGGTTTTTCAAAGGGTGCTGTGTGCTGAGTCCATTAAAGAATGTACTTTATGCTGAGTCCTTCAAAAGGTGCAGTGGGCTAATTCATCCCAAAGGGTGCTATGTGCTGAGCCCTTGAGAAGGGAGGGACAGGTGAATTGTTCAATGGGTGCTGTGGGCTGAGTCCTTTACACAGAGTACTTTTGCTGAGTCCTTCAAAGGGGGCTGTATGCTGAGTCATCCCAATGGGTGCAATGTGCTGCATCCTTGAGAAGAGTTGGATGAGGTGAGTTTTTCAAGTGCTATGTGCCGAGTCCTTTATATGGGGTGCTCTGTACTGTCCTTCAAATGGTGCTGTGTGTTGAGCCCTTCCACAGGGTGGTATATGCTGAGTCCTTCAAAACTCTGCTATGTGCTGAGTTTTGTAAAGGGTGCTGTGCACTGAATGCTTTACACAGGGTGCTACATACTCAGCCCTTCAAAGAGTGGTGTGTGTGGAGCCTTAACACAGGGTGCTATGTGATGAGTCCTGGAAAAGAGTTCTACGTGCTGAGTTTTTCAAAGCGTGCCATGAACTGAGTCCTATACACTGCATGCTATGGACTTCCTCCTTCAAAGGGAGCTGTATGTTGAGTTATCCCAAAGGTTACTATATGCTAAGTGCTTCAAAGGGCACACTGTGCTGAGTCCTTTACACAGGGTGCTTTGTGCTGTTTTTTGAAGTGTTCTGTGTGCTGAGTCATCCCAAAGGGTGCTTTGTTCTGAGGTAGTTATCCTCAACAATCTCTCTCTCTCTCTCTCTCGCTCGCTCTCTCTCTCTCTCTCTCTCTCTCTCACACACACACACACACAAAGACACCTACATTCACACACACAGGGGTCACCGTGTACCTGCTTGATGTGTGGAGTGGAGAGGAATGGAGGAGAATCCCCTCCAGTGGTGGGGCTGAGGGGAGATTTGATTCCTTGGGCAAGTGTTAGGGTTTGCGGGGAGTGCTGAGCTGAGGTGAGGCTGCAATTCCCATGGCCTGGAAGCCTTAGGGCCCAGGTGGGGCTGCTCTTGTAGGCAAGGGTGGGGGGCGGGGCTGAGGGGAGTAGGGGGGGTTGAGGAGAGGAGGGGGTGGGGGAGAGGGGAGGAGGAGGCAGGGCCCAGAGGGCTCACTGTGGTGGTAGCAGTGGCCAGGGGCTCTCAGTGGCAGGCAGGCCTGCGTGGAGGGGTTGAAGTGGCCCACAAGAGGAGTGGAAGCAGAGAGAGAGAGAGAGAGCAGAGAGGAGTAAGTACATGCACGAGAGGAAGTGGCTTCAGTGGCTGGCTGAGGCCTCAATTGAAGTGAAGGTCCTGACTGGGAGCCCAGAGCATGAGGAACTAGCACAGCAGACACATCACCTCAAGCAGCCCCATGGTGGCGTGGTGGCGATGGGCTGTCCCAAGTCCAAGGTGCCAATTATCATGGTGGTGGCAGTGGCCACAGAGGAGGAGGCCACTGAGGAGGAGGTAGCTAAAGATGCAGCCTTGGAGGCAGCAGTGGCAGGGGTGATGGGGCATCGGCGGGAACAAGTCTGGCTGTGGATGAGGCAGGAGCTGAGTTGTCTGCAGCTGAGGGGGAGGAGAGGCTACGCTTGCCGTACCATGAGCCCTCAGATCCCGCCCCTCCCTCCCCGGCCCTCCCAAGGTGCCGTGTTTCAAAAATGGCACTGCTAGCCTAGACGCGGCTTACCTCTCTCAGTTTCTCAGCCCCTGGCTGGCTTGTTTCAGTGACCCGGTCCAGGTCCCTGGTCCTTGGATTCTGGGCCTGCCACACCTGGAGCCACTGCCTACAGCTTCTCCCAGCAGCACACGTGAGTGGCCACCCTGTGGGCCCACACCCTGGGACCCCATTGTCCAGTGAACCCCTCAATCCCCCCTCACAGTCTCCCCCATTCTGCGAACCCGGACCCGACCCGTGCCTCCCGCCTCCCCTCTCCTGTCCCACCTGTGCCTCCCCTGCATCCCATAGTACACCCTGGCTCTGCCGCAAATGCACCCCAGGTGTGGGGGGTGGGGGTGGGTGGCAACCCAAGGATCCCTCTCATGTCCCTAGTGGCCAGCATCCCAGGAAACGGGAAGATGCAGGGTTGGGTGAGGAGGGGGCGACAGAGAGATCCTGGCCTGGAGTAATGGAGCCACACAGTCACCCATCTGCTCCCTTCCTCACCTTGGTGGGAACCTGGTGGCTTCAGTCAGAGGTGGGAAGCAGCATCTCCAAACCTGCCTTCTCAGGTCTTTTCCTTTATTTCTGCGGGTGGGGGTGTTGGATGCAGAAGATAGACCCCCTTGCTGTGTGAGCCCTTGTCCTCTATGCTTGGTCACCCTTTCACCTGAGGAGGGTCCCAGAAGAGCCCACTAGGGAGGTGAGGACACTGGGGGGTCAGATAGAAGATGAATATCTGGGAGAAACACACCCCCTCTCACCCACCCCCAACCTATTCTGCCCACCCCAGCTGTCATCAGTTCTCACAGGGTGATCACATTTCCCAGCTCTGCCAGAATCTGCTGGTGCTCCCGGTCCATCTGGTCTCCACATCCTCGCCAAAATGCACCAAGTCGCCCAGAAGCATCTAGGCTGGAAGTAGGAAGTCCATCCATGTATGTAACATTTAGGAGCCCATCCATTTCCCCAAAACCGCCCCCATCCCAGGTCAGACACCCCTCTGGGGAAACCATTAACCCCCTGGCTCTGAGGAGCCACCTGTCTCAGCACTCCTTTATCCAGCATCTTGGCCGAGGGTTTTGGTTTATGTGGAGTTAAGGTTTGTTGTTCTCAAGAGGAAGATTCTGACCCTGGAGAAAGGGAGAGGCAGGGTGGTTCTTTTTTATTAGAGTGGTTCTCCCCTTTGGTGGGATCCCCTGGTTCTGACAAGGGAACCCCATGCCCCAGCTTGTACATTGTCCCAGATGAGGAACGGACAAACTCAGGAGAGGCACTGTTCTGAGTTTGTGTGTGTGTGTGTGTGTGTGTGTGTGTGTGTGTGTGTGTGTGTGTGTATGAGAGAGAGAAAAAAAGAGAGAGAGAGAGAAAAGGAGGGAGGGAGGGAGAGAGATCATCTTTCAACTTGTACAGCATGACTGTGCTCAGATGAGCGATCAGTTGGCAAATTTCAGGTGCTGCATGGACCAGTCTTCTGTCACAGGTCTGGATTTTGTGTGTGTGTGTGTGTGTGTGTGTGTGTGTGTGTGTGTGTGTGTGTGTGTGCGTGCGTGCATGTTGGGAGAGCAGGGATATGAGGACAATGGAAACATATTTAAGTCACTATGTCTAAAAAGAGCAAAAGCATTTTATTTTTGTGCATGTGTATTGTTCTTTTGTCATCAATGCCAAGTATAATCCCAGCCACGATTTTTATTTTCTCCTTCACTGTTACATGAATAGTTTGGGGAAGGTTTCAGTAGATGTTCCTTTCCACCTCTTTCCACCTCTCTCTTTCCCTTTCCTGAAGCTCACAGTAGCTTCTGGGTCTGTGTGGGTCTCCATTTGGAGGTCTGTGTGAATCACAAACCAGAGTGGACACCTGTCCTTCTGTCTTCAGGCTGGTGAGGCAAGTGTGACCACAGCCAAACTCATACAGCCAGACAACCTGCTCTGGTGTGTAGAGTTGGAGCTAATTCAAGGGTTGGGAATGTGTCTGCCAAACATAATTAGGGAATGAGATGGGGGGAGTAGGGCAGAAGATGTGAAGCTAGGAGGGTCTGGTGGGTGGCGAATGGTGTGACATAGCAGATGGTTCACCACAAACAAGGATGAGAGGGGAACCTTACCCAGGGCTTTGTCGGTGTCCATGGGAATCTGGGCAGGGGGCTTCAGGCCCCCACTGGTGGCCTGGATTCCCTCCTAGGGCAGTGCACCGGTGGGCAGTCCTCCCTGGAGTCCTGTAGACTCCAATCTGTGTCCTGCCTCAGCTGTTTCCAGCTGGGCAGTGGTAGGCAAGTGCATTCCCCCTGCTGAAGCCTGCATGGTATCAGGCCATGGCAATTAGCTAGGGCTGGCTGAATGCCAGTTTCTGTAACCTGCTGTAGGCTGTCTGGAAGGAAAAGGGGACCACTGACTTTGGAAGCCTTTAAGTTTGATTGGGACAACTGAAATGCCAGCTTTTCCAGGATTTTTTCTTTAAGCTGGCAATTACTACTAATGATTGGGATTATGGGTCAAATTAGATGGACCATTTCAGCTGCCAAACAATGATGTTCAAGGCGGCATAGGCAGAGTTCCCAAGCCAGATCGTCTCCTGTCAGGAACATCCTGCTTTGACTCCCTTCCTCCAGAAGCTACTGATTCTCCTCTGGTTCTCTCTAGGGTGACCACCACAGTCAAGGACATCATGGGGAGCAGAGATGGTGACCTCGCAATTCCCAGGTTGCCAGCTGTGAGCAGAGACGATTCCCAGCACTGCACTAGAATCTTGGTGATTCAGAGAACTGGGAACCCTCAAGGATTCTTTCTCTGCAACATGAAACTTGGGGGCTGGATGTGGTAGACCATCCTGTCTGGCCCCAGGGGGAGGAGAGGAGGCTCCTTGAGCCAGGCTTTCACCTCATGTGCCTCATTCACACCTGAGGGCAGAATTGAGTGCCAAACTGTGAGTTAGCCGCTGGACAAAGATTTTTGAGAAGAGAGGCATCGAAGAGCCCCAGAATCCAGCAAGTACATCGTGGCTCACATCCTCAGAGCCAAAAGAGTTAAGTGCGGTGGCTCCAGGAGGGCAGGAAGTGGGGCGAGGGAGAACTGTGGAAGAGCTACTTCAGGCTTCAACAAATCCCCCACTAACCCCTCCACCCCCAGGATGCTTATCTGAGTTGGATGGGAGTTTTCTGTAGTATTGTCATAGAGAGATGCTCATTTATTTATCCAACAAACCGTTAAAGTGTGTGCCAGGTCCAGGAATCATGGACGATGTAATGTTCTAGTGCTGGTTCCACAGCACATGAAGAAATCTTGGTTTGAGCTAGATGCCGGTGCTTCACACCTGTCATCCTAGCTACTTAGGAGGCTGAGATGGGAGGACTGAGGCTTAAGTCCCAGGAAGAAAAGCCTGTAAAACTCTTATCTCCAACAAACTACCAAAAAGAAAATGCCAGAAGTGGATGAGTGGCTCAAGCTGTAGACTGTTGGCCTTGAGTAAAAAGGCTTAGGGACAGCACCCAGGCTCTGAGTTCAAGGCCCAGGAGTGACACAAAGAAAGGAAAGAGAAAGAGGAGGGAAGGATGGAGGGAGAAAAGGAGGAAAGGAAAGAAGAATGGAATATGTAAGCCTTGGTTTGGAGTCCCTGGATCAAGGGAGCCAACCACTCACAATCTCTGTGGGGACAGTTTCAGAGCCTAAAGCCAGTATGTAGGATGAAGCCACGGACCCCTCAGGAACTTCATGACATCCAGGAGCTGTGTGGTCGCCGACTGCAGAGGGAAACAGCCTTGGGTAGACCCTAGGGCTCAGGGTGTGTCACCAAATTTCAGTCTCCCCTGGCCCACCGAGTTTATTTTCTAGTCAGATAAGAAGAAATTGTCCAAAGTATAGGGAGGTATAGGCTGAGGGAGTGTCAAGAGGAGAGTGGCAAGTGCTAAGCAAGAAGATGAAGAGGGAGGATGATCCCAGGTCAGGTGTGTCAGGCCATTGGAGCCATAACCTCATCTAACAACTTAGACCATCAGTGATAGAGACTTTGATCCAGCCACATGGCTGTTAAAAGTCTTGGCACTTTGGGTTTACCATTGACCAGCTGGCTGTCATCCACTGCTGGATGCCTGTGTGGTACATCCTTGGGGACTGGGACTTTTGCTGGCTCAATCTGAAGATGACACCCCCAGTGTTCATTCCTCAACCAGAGACAGAGGTAAGCCTGCCACTGGAACAGGACATCCAGAGAATGAGGGGGGAAGTCAGACCCTTGTTGCCCCAAGACTTCCTCTAGGGGACTGTAGAGCCCCGTGACTGCCATTCTCAGAGATAGAGGTGGGTCCCTTTGCTGGCTCAAACTTTAGTCCAGATTGCAGATCTGGGATTCAGAGAGGGCCGACTGAAGGTGGGGCAGGGCTGGGTAGGGGGTGGTGGGAAAACCAGAGGCACTGAGCTCTGAGCAGGGTTGTTTCATTGAGGATAGTCACAACCCAGGAACATTCCTGGGATGGATAGGCCTTTTCTCCTTCCCGAGAGAGAGGGACTTACAGCCCTTCAGTCTGCATCCCTTGACCAAGAAATCCTCTCAATCCCATATCTTGTGGCTGGATAACTAGACCTCAACTGAATGCCTGCCCAGTGTCGAGGGATCTTGAGGCCTTGATGAGGTCACGGGATCCTCAGTATGAGATTGTACTTGAACGTCCTGACTTGGTGCATGGTCTGTCCCATCTAAGACTGACATAATCTAGGACATAGAATGTAGAGAATCAGAGCAGGATGGAGTCTATTCTGTGAGTCTTGAGTATTACGTGTGAGCTTTGAGCTCCCGTGTGCCTACCTGCTTCCCTTTCTTGGGTAGGTCTATGCTAGAAAAAGTTTATAACTAGGGCCTGGGTCCCATCCCTTGTGTTTTGCTCAAAGCTAGCACACTGCCATTTGAGCCACAGCTCCACTTCCAATTTTTTGGGGTGTTTAATTAGAGATAAGAGTTCTCATGGACTTTGTTGAGAAGGGTGCATCCAACTGCAGTCCTCAGATCTCAGTCTCCTGAAGGGATAGGATGACAGGCTTGGAAAAGTATCTTTGGCCAGGTGCCGGTGTCTCATGGCTATCATCCTAAATACTCAAGAGCAGAAATCTGAGGATCATGGTTCAACTCAAAGCCAGCTTGGGGGGGTGGGTTGCAGAGGAAAGACCCCAGACCTGACACCTCCCTGGGGACATTTGTTCTTGTGACAGAGCCAAGTCATTGCTGTGGATAAGGAGGAAGCTGCCATCAGACTGACCTGGAACAATGCTCAAAGATAGGTAGGCTGTTGAAGTATCAAATCCACTCATGTCTGCTTCCCACTCCCAACAAGGAGGTGCAGTGTGGGTGGCCCAGCCCTGGGCCTAATGGATTATAAATGGATGGTGGTGGTCAGGAGCTTGTGGCTCCCACCCATCATCCTGGCTATTGAGGAGTCTGAGGGCTGATGGTCGTGACTCAAACCAGCCCGGGCAGAAAAGTCCGTGAGATTCTTATCTCCCATAAACCACCTATCTCCCCCAATCCCACACACACAAAAAAGCCAGATGTGGTGGTGTAGCTCAAGTGGTAGAGCCTCAGCCTTCAACAAAAGAAGCTCAGGGATAACACCCAGGCCCTGAATCCAAGCCCTAGGGCTCACACAATCATAATAAAATAAATGAACAGTGTCCACCTTTTATCTGACTACCAAGAAAGATGGATTCAGTCTTCGAGCTGGCTGATACTTCTAGCCAAAGGTAAGGGGCTTCCCTTAATGTTCCCATTAACCTCTCCTTCTCTCCATTATCTGTCCAGGCTTCCATTGCAGGACAGAATTCGGATCATCCCCCTGGATATGATTTTAAGTACCCTTGCCCATCCACCTTCCTTGGGGTCAGGAACCTTTATGCACTCCCTGCTGGGAGGATGAGGCACCACAGAGATAAGGGTAGATATCCCTGACACTTACACACACACACACACACACACACACACACACACACACACACACACACACACACAAAAATAACCCTAGCCAACTCAGACTAGCCTTTTCCAAAGACACTTTATCTCTTTGGATTAACTGACATAGGAGAGGGTTTTGATCCCCAGTAACTGATTATTTTAACTTGGGCTTGCTAGTTGACTGGAGATAAACAAGAGCAAAAAACAAAAAAAAGCATTTGGTGCCTCTCACCTGGGGCTCAGGCTCATCCCTGTCATACTGGCTACTCAGGAGGCTGAGATCTGAGGATCACTATTTGAACCCAGCCATAAGCTGAAAAGCCCGTGAGATTCTACTCTCCATGGAATCACCAAAAAGCCAGAAGTGGAGCTGTGGCTCAAAAGGTAGAGCACCAGCCTTGAGCAATAAAACTCAGAGGGTCTGCTCCCAGATCTTCAGTTCAAGCCCACACAAAGAAATGGCCCTGTCTTATGACCACGGACTACCTGGGCTTTGAGTGCCCTCTCATGGAGTGTGATAAAACACCTGTCCCTGTGTGGTGTATCAGGGCATTCAGAAATCCAGCAGTGGAACCCAGGCCTGGCCCCTTTGTGCACTCTCAACCCACACTGGCCAGAAGGCAGAGTGTGACAAAGCCGGCAGCCTACAGAGCGGAGAGGCTCCATCTCTGCCAAGGTGATCGAAATGGGCTTCTTGGAGGCAGCACTTGAAAAGGGGGTCCTGCTTAAGAAGGAGGACCTGACAGGAAACACAGAGAGCAAAGGTGCTGCAGATGATGGACAGCATAGCAGAGCATGTTCATTTCCAGCTAGGGCTGCAGGTGAGAGACTCGGTACAGTTGTGTGAGTCTTGGTATAGATGTGCGAGATTGTCCCCATACAGTTCTCCAAGGGATCTTAGTGACATGTGGATGTCTATGCCCTGAAGCTCTTAGTAAATCCATCTATGCTTTGTGTCTCCTTCTTTGACAGAGGAGAGCTGGACAATCTTCTGCCCTGAGCACCCCTGGACCCAGTTATCAGCAACCCTCCCAACGTCTTCCACCAGGACATGGAGCAGCTGGCCCCAGAAATCCGCAGGTCCTGTTGGGTGGTGTGGGGGGATACATGTCAGGCCCCAGAACTCCTAGTGGGTCTGATCTTCCCTGGATGACCAGTCCATCCAGAGGAGGCAGATGGGAACTTAGAGAGGGCTAGTGATGTGGAGGGGGCCCTTTAAAGCCTATGGCCCTACCCAAATTCTCAGCCTCCCTTTGCTGTCCCTGAGGGAGGTAGAGGAATGTCTAGGTGGTAGCATCTAGAGAAGAACTAATGGAAATTCTGAAGGACGAGACACCATAAGCTGTGTGCCAGTGGCTCATACCTGTCATCCCATGCCTATCATCCTGGCTACTCGGGAGGCTGAGATCCAGAGGATCTCATTTCCCAGTCCAGGCAGGAAAGTACCACAAGAGCCTCATCTCCAATCCAAATGGAAATGGAGCTGTGGCTCAAGTGTTAGAGCACTAGCCTTGAGGAATAATAGACATCAGAGACAGTAGCCAAGCATTGAGTTCAAGCCCCTCAACAAGAAAGAAAGAAAGAAAGAAAGAAAGAAAGAAAGAAAGAAAGAAAGAAAGAAAGAAAGAAAGAAAGAAAGAAAGAAAGAAGAAAGAAAGAAAGAAAGAAAGAAAGAAAGAAAGAAAGAAAGAAAGAAAGAAAGAAAGAAAGAAAGAAAGGAAAGAAAGAAAGAAAGAAAGAAAGAAAGAAGGAAGGAAGGAAAGAAGGAAGGAAGGAAGGAAAGAAAGAAAGAAGGAAAGAAAGAAGGAAAGAAAGCCACCCCTTCTTTGCTTATAAGAGATGGTGAAGTAGTAGGGGTGCTGTGGTTGGGAGAACAGGTGCAGGCCTCACTGTACAGACATTTCTAAGAACTCCCCAGGTTTGCCCCAGTGTGAAGCCACAGCACAGTGGGCAGTGCCTTACCAAGAACTCCAGAGGTCATGGCCTGTGGCAGGCAGGGACTGGATGAATTGTAGCAGGTGTGGGATGGTAGAGGCTGAGATCTGAGGATCGCGGTTCAAAGCCAGCTTGGGCAGGAAAATCTCTGAGACTTTATCTCCATTGAACCACCAGAAAGCCAGAAGTGGCACTGTGGCTCCAGTGGTAGAGCACTCACCTTTAGTTGAGGAGCTCAGGGACTGCGCACAGGCCCAGAGTTCAAACCCCATGACCGACAACCAAAAATAAGGTAGCTGAGATTTCTGCATAATGGTGTGTACATTTAGGAAATACCAAGCTATGTTATGAGCCATTCCAGACTTGTGAGAGGCCCTGCGTTTTGTCTACAGTTGGTCTGAGGATAGTAGTGCCATCTTCTTGAGGGTGGGATTGTAAGGGTGCTCAGGGACTGCTGAGGCCTTGGGCTACCTGTGTGCATGTTTGTGTGTGTGTGTGTGTGTGTGTGTGTGTGTGTGTGTGTGTGTGTGTGTGTGTGTATTTCCCTCATCTTCCTCTGCCCCCTTCCTGAGCTGCCTCTTTCTGACCTCGGATGGTGCCCCTCCTCCACACTGACCTTGCCCTTTAGCCCCCTATCAGAGTCAACAGTGAGTCCTAAATTGCCAGAGGCCTGGATTCCAGCTTTTCTTTGGGGCTCAAATCCAGCCTGTCCAAATATTTGGGTGCCTCCAGGGGATTCTGGGTCAGCAGGGCCGGCTGGCATAAGTTCTCCCCTGCCTCTGTGGGGGGCCTTAGTCATGTGATGTCCTGTCCTTTTCCTCAGCTGGGTCTCTGGCTCACATCCATCCCTGCATGCTGGCAGTGGAGTGGGGGAAGGAGGGTTTGTGGTGGCTCTGGCCAACTCAAGCTTGATAGCTGACTGAAGGCTGCCCAAGCAAGGAGGATCCGGTGTTACATGGGATTTGAGGTCAAGGTGGCTTGGAAGTATCCATCGGTGTCTAGGAAATGTCAACGTACCTTGTTGCAGCAAAGTCTATCTTCCCACCCCAGCTTGGCCTCTTATGTCCTTCTAGAAAATTCTGGATGCCCAGAATACAGATGCACACACTTTAAATTCTAGGTCCAGGAAACTGGGAGGATTAGAGACTAGTATGGCCAATGCCTCAATGTTCTGGGACATTAGCCTTGACCTGGCTATGCCCCCCTTGTTGTACGTTCACTTCTTAATCCAGTGCTGGCCACACACTGGCCACTTGTGGCAGTGCTGTGAAAGCGGCAGGAATGGAAGTGAGATCCAGGGTGACCAAAATCTGGATTTATGGCCTGATTCGGGGTGGAGTGGGGGCAAAGGGTGTCTTAAAAAATCTTAGAGCTGGAACTCAGGGCCTATGTGCAGTCTCTGAGCTTCTTTTGCTCAAAGCTGACACACTACCACTTGAACCACAGCCCAACTTTCATCTTTTTAAGTAATTAATGGAGAGAAGAGTCACAGATTTCACTGCCTGGGATGGCTTCAAGCTGCTATCCTAAGAGCTCAGTTTCTTAAGTAGCTAGAATTTCTGGTATGAGCCATTGGGCCCTGCTAAGGATATTTGTGTGTGTGTGTGTTTTGTGTGTGTGTGTGTGTTTGCGTGTGTGCGTGTGTTTGTGTGTGTGCATGTGTTTGTTTGAGGTTGCCGGCTTGAACTCGGAGCCTAGGTGGTATCCTTTAGCTGGTTTGCACAACGTTGGCACTCAACCACTTGAACTACAGTACACATCAGCTCCCTGCAGCCCCTGACTGTGTGGAGAACAAAAAGCTCAAACCTGATTGTATTTCTTTGTCCTCAGGGGAGGGTATGATTCCTGTGAAGCCTGGAGGATTAGGGGTGGGGTAGGAGGGGTAACTGTACATGGGTGCTAGGCTGGGAGAGAGGCACTTCGTCTTTACCAAGAAGGACAGTGTGGCCAGGTGCTAATAGCTCATGCTCTCATATTCCTAGCTACTCAGAAGGCTGAGATCTGAGGATTGCCATTCAGAGGCAGCCCAGCTAGAAAAGTGTGTGAGATTTTTCTCTCCCAATAACTACCCAAAAGCTGAAAGGAAAGCTGTGGCTCAAGTGGTAGAGTGCTAGCCTTGAATGAAAAAAACTGAGGGACAGAGCCCGGGCCCTGAGTTCAAGCCCTAATACCAAGAAGCGTGCACAGACAGAAAGGTGGTAATGATGAGCTGAGCCAGAATTGGGGGAGTCCTGAGGCAAAGTAGTAGTAAACTCTTAAGCCAGTTCACGTGGTTTCTCCCTAAGTCCTTCTTGGGCTGAAATGTCTGCGCCATGGCAGTAAGTTCAATGGAACCTGCCCCTCCATCCATGAATGGGGCCACAGGACCAAGGGAAAGGACACTAGGGATTCTCCTTTGTAGTAGGCCAACGATTGCAGACCTTCATCTGCCCCCGAGCAGTGGTGAGGAAAGCAGGGCTCTGAGCCCTGGGACTCCTGGGATAGCAACTGCTACAAGCAGCAGCCCACTGGCTGTGGATTTGTGAGTCCTCAAGTCTTTCATGAGCCCAACTCAACACCCTCTCGGGGTGTGCCTGACAGATTTGCACTCTTGTGATACCACATGAGCAGGCGTTACCTGCCATGCAGCTTATGGCCCTCCTTGCCCCAAACCATGGTCTGAGAAGTTGATTTACTGCTCAGATCCACACTGGACCCAGGACAGATGTCATTCTGATGACCCAGACGATGACCTCCATTCCCCAAGGCTGGACACTTCTCTGATAATGTGGCCCACACTGTAAGCAAAGGCCTCCAAATGGGCTGCTCTCAAGACTTGTAGGACACCTAGACATTGGGAGAAACTCAGGTGCCCACTGGAAAGTACTCTGGCTAGAGCCAAAAAGTGAGTTCCAAGTAGGCCAGGGGAGTTGGTCATGGGACTGGAACTCTGGGCCTGGGCGCTGTCCCCTCAGCTCTTCAGCTTATTGCTTAAGCTAGAGCGTCACTTCCAGTTTTCTGGTGCTTCCTTGGAGATCAGAGTCTCCCGGACTTTCCTGTATAGGCTGGCTTTAATCCATGCTCCTCAGATCTCAGCCTCCTGAGGAGCTAGGGGGACAGGTGTGAGCTACCGACGCCCAGCTCATCTGACCATTCACCACAGTAGACAAGGAGCTCCTGAAAGCGTTTTCTTAATGCAATTACTGGCCTTGAACTCAGGGTCTGGTCTCCAGTCACTTAACTTTTCTCTCAAGGCTGGCACTCTACCACTTGAGCCACAGCATCATTTCTGGCTTTTGGAAGTTCACTGGCAAGAAGATTTTCACTAACTTTCCTTCCCTGAGCTGGTTTTGGTCCGCAGTCTCTGATCCCAGTCTCCTGAGTAGCTAGGATTTAAAGGGGTTGAGCCACTGATGGCATTGGGTTAGAAGCTTTTCTTTTCTTTCTTTTCTTTTTTTGGGGGGTGGGTCCGGTCATGGGCCTGAACTCTGGGCCAGGTCAATGTCCCGCATATCTTCAGCTCAAGACTAGCACTCTAAAACTTGAGCCACAATGCCACTTCCGTTTTTATTCTTTTTGCTTATGTGGTGCTGAGGAATCAAACCCAGAGCCTCATGCATGCAAGGCAAGTGCTCTACCACTGAGCTACCTTCCCAGCCCAGAAGCTTTTCTTAAGCAAGTGTTCGTCCCTGCATTTGCCCTGACTCCTCAATGCAAAGGAGACCTAAGGGTCAGGAGCTGTGAAAAATAGGCTTCCAGCCACAGGAAATGGCTGGGGTCCATGGTGGAAAGAAAAGCTAATCTTCCCCCTGGGCCCCATTCTGGGACTCCACCCTCTTTCATACCTGTGACGCAAGTACAAACCTTGACCCAGCCTTGAATGTCCTGCCAGACTTGTCTGAAGCCACAGAACCTTCATTCCACACACACCACCTGTTCTACACCACACCTCAGGACCTTTTCCCATTCTGTACCTTCTGCCTGAGGCTCTCTGTCCTGTTCCAAGCCTTAGAACTCCTGTTGAATTTTGGCACTGGTTATATCACCTCCTGGAGCAAATCTTTCCTTCCTTTCTCTCTCTAGAGGTGGAACTTGTGCAGGCTTACTGGTAAATGCACTATCTTGGTGTGTGTGTGTGTGTGTGTGTGTGTGTGTGTGTGTGTGTGTGTGTGTGTGTGTCAGTTCTGGGGTTTGAATTCATGGCCTGGACACTATCCGTTAGCTTTTCTGCTCAAGGTTAGCAGTTTACTACTTGAACCACAGCTCTACTTCTGACTTTTTGGGTGTTTAATTGGAGAAAAGTGTCTCATAAAGACTTTCTTGCTTGTAATTGTGATCCTCAGATCTCAGCCTCCTGAATAGCTGAGAGTACATGGGTGAGCCACCAGCAGCTGCCCTCTACCTCTTACCTCTCACCTCGGCCCTCCTGAGTCCCTGAAGAATATGTATCACCAGGCTCACTTTTTTTTTGCCAGTCATCGGGCTTTAACTCAGGGTCTGGGCATGTTCCTTAGCTTCTTTTGATCAAGGCTAGCCACAGTGCCACTTTTGACTTTTTCTGTTTCTGTATTACTTAGGAATCAAACCCAGGGCTTCGTGCATGCTAGGTAACCACTATACCGCTAATCCACATTCGTAGCCCAAGGCTGACTTGTAACAGGAGTTATGATGGTGGGATTTATTGGCTTACCCCAATATTTCATATCTTTGCCGAGATTTTGGACCAGTTTGTGACTCTGCAACGAGGAATGAGGAATGAGTGAGAGCCACCAGGCCCTAGAGGTCTAGGCTCACATACTACATAGGGATAGATAATATGGATCTAGAACCTTCAACCACTCCTACAGCCTAGGAATTCTGAGGGCTTGTCCTAGCTTGCCCAAGTTGAGTGGGCTGAGCATGGGCAACCTGCTGAATGCCCATCATCCATACATCATCCATCCATACACAGAGACATGGAGTGATTGCCTCCTTTTGGGGAGGGGAGCAGTTCCGTGTTTGTACTATGAGCCTAGGCCCTGTCCCTGAGCTCCTTTTGCTCAAGGGTAGCACTCTGCAACTTGAGCCACAATCCCACTCATGGTTTTTTTTTTTTTTTTTTTCTGGCGATCTGTTAGAAATAAGAGTGTCACCGACTTTCCTGCCCTGGCTGAATTCAAAATGGCATTCTCTACATTCTCAGCCTACTGAGGAGCTAGGATTACAGGTAGGAGCCATTGACACCTGGATTCTTTTCTTTTTGTTGTTCTTTTTTTAATTGTGATAATCTGAAATCTACACAGTGTCATTCCAATGGTTTGCATTCGAAGTAAACTACCCAGGCTTGGAGTTCGAATGCTAGGACTGCCACCCATAAATGGAGGGAGATCCTGACAAACTCATTCCTATTCATGTGCATGCTAATGGAATGCTATAAAAGTAATCATTAAATTTGCAGTTAATTCATGATTTTATTTTAGAATACCACACAAATATTATTGGATTTATATCTTCCATTTTAGCACCATGGTATGATTCCCCTAATGGATGGATATTAACTAATTTTTAATGAATGCTTTTATAAGTATTCAACCATGATACTTCATTAAATGGTGGCATAATGTAATATATATATGCATATATATATATATATATAGACACATACACATATACATATCTATCAATGTATATATTGGGCACTACTGTAGCTTGATCAAAAGTCCTCAGTTTCCTGGAGGCTGGTATGTTAAGATTGTGACCCCATTTATGGATTGGGCATTGTAGGCAGTGAGTTGAAATCCCAACATGGCCAAAAATTTATTCGTGGAGTAAGAAGACAATTTTGACACATTTTTTTCCTTCTCTGTGAAAGTCCTGGGTCTCAGTACAATGTATAATCCATATGCAAATATAATCTAGGTGATATGATGTAATAAATGAAGTGTTATACGTGTAATAATAATACATAAATAAGGGTAATAAACATCATATGCAGTAAACCCATTTATGTAAACATCTCATATATGAATATTATTTTTTCCAGTGCTGAGGCTTGAAATCAGGCCCTGGGAACTGGTCTGAATTTCTTGTCTTCAAAGACTGTGAGCTTCCCCTTCAACCACAATGTCACAGAGTTAACCAGGTCCCAAGTTCAAATCCCAGGCCTGCTAGAAAAATGGTGCAAATTCCAAGCCAGGGCCTTATTATTATTATTATTATTATTTTGGCCAAGCACGGGGCTTGAACTTAGGTCTTGGCACCTCTGCCACAATCAACCCTGGGATTCTAGGACCCAAGTTCAAATATCAGGGTGACAAAAACAAAAACAAAAACAAAGAGAAGGATAAAACTGAGAAGTTCAAGAAGGTGATATTACTTTTTTTTTCTTTGTATTGTGACCATCTTGGGTCTAAATGACAAGGCCCAGAAAGTGCACATGACCTTGCATTGCTGATGTTTGTCGGGCTATATAGCCAAAACCAGCCTGGAGTTCTAATCCCGGGACTTCCACTAATGAATGGTGGGAGGCTCTGAGAAACCCATTCTGATGATACATCCATAGAAATGGAATGTTATAAAAGTAACAATTAAATTAGTAGTGTATTGTTTTCATATCATAAAATTTTACACAATTATACTACATTGAATAATTTTCAATTAATACTTTATTATGTATTCAATCATGATAATTAAAAAAGGAAAGAATAATTTAGTTGCCAATAATTAGTAGTAATATGGTATATGCAATTTCATAATATAGACATCTCTCTTAGTTTACACATATACATCTATCTATCTATCTACCAATCTACACATTTATCTGTTTATACACTTGTCACTCCTGGGGCTCAGTGGTAGACTCCTCCCCTAATACATACAAAGCCCTGGGTTCAATTCCTCACTACCACATGCACAGAAAATCCGGAAGTTTTGCTATCGCACAAGCAGTGAGCACTAGCTTTGAGCATAAAAGCTTAGGGACTGTGTCTAGACCCTTACTCAAGACCCAAGACTGGCACCAACAATAAAAAAATAAAGGAATGTTCTGACCTCAACGATATAAGGATAGGACTACAAATATCTCATCACAGAGCAAACTGAGAATCTGGTGCTGACAGCTGCTATCTAACCTGACTTAGCCAGGCAACCCAGCTCCATGGAATCAGATGCTGCTGGCTCACTCACCCCTATCATCCAAGATAGCCCAGGGATGAGATCTGACACTGGTGGGTTTAATACCCAGCCCTGGCAGGAATCTGCAAAACTCTGAGATGTGGTTCAAAGAGTTAGAGCTCTAGCCTTGAGCTAAAGGTCTTAGGACAGTAGTCCCAAACTTTGAGTGCAATCCCCGTGGCTAACTCCCCCCTAAAACAACCCCACCCCTTTAAACCATTAGATGTGAACTTTGTGCAGTTTGTGAAGTGTTTCTGAAATAGTGGTGATACTGATGAAAACACCCTAATTCTAATGACAGCTTGTGGGATACAGCTATGTGATGAGTCCTTCATGAGGTGTTGTGTGCTGAGTCCTTCACGGGGTACATTCTTTCATCTGGTCCTTATAAAAGCTCCACAAGTAAGATGATTGTGCACATGAGAAAGTTGAGGCTCAGATATATCCCCATGTCAGGGCCAAAATTATGTATGTACTGAACTCTAATGAGTTGTCTTCTGCAGACAATTGTTTTGGTTTATTTTTCTTGGTTGTAAATATTGAACTCAGGGCATTGAACTTTCCCTGTTGGGTTCATGGCTAGTGTGTATCATGTGGAGTCAAGGACCCTAGGCATCTGTAGCTGAGGTCTGTCATCCTGCCTACTCAGGAAGCTGAGATCTGACAATCTGGGTTCAAACTATCCCGGACACAAAAGGTCCCATGAGACTATTATCCCCTACTCACCATTTAGCAATTTGAAATGGAAGCCAGGTGCCACAGACTCACACGTGTATTCCTAGCTGCTCAGGAGGCAGAGAGCGAGGACCAGGGTCCAAACCAGCCTGGGCAGGAAATTCCTTGAGATGGTTATCTCCAATGAACCACCAAAAAGCCTGAAGGGGTGCTGTAGCTCAAGTGGTAGAGTGCTAGACTTGAGCTGAAGTGCTCAGAGACAGAACTCAGGCCCAGACTTCAACTGCTCCAACTTACAAGAAAAGAAAGCAAGAAACCTGAAGTGGAGTGTTGAGAATGTGTCTTACGGGTAGAGTGCTTTGCATATATGAAACCCTGGGTTTGAATCCTCAGTACCACATCTCTAGAAAAAAAGCCTGAAATGTCTCTGTGGCTCAAGTGGGAGAGTGCTATCTTCGTACAGGAGAAACTCAGGTATAGTGCACAGGTCCTGAGTTCAATCTCCAGGACTGGAGTATGCATACACACACACACACACACACACACACACACACACATGAAGATACCAGAAGTGAAACTGTGACACCAAATGGTAAAGCAAAGTTCTTCTGCTCTGAGCTCATGATCAGCACCCTGGTCCTGTGTTCAACCGCAAAACCTAGCCACCCAGGGCCCAACTAGGAGAGGTCAAAGGTTGCAAAACCTGATGAGCTTCACCAGCCCTAGATGACCAGAAACATTGTGATATTACACATGTACTTAGATTTAGCAAGCTTCTGGAAACCTAGGGATGCACCGTTGCCAATAATGAATCATTTCATTAGGTTCAGCTCCCTAGTTGTCTGCCATAAGGACTCTTGAATTAATTGTAGCAATTTGTTTCAACACTGGGACATAGTCTAACAAAGACAGGATAAATGCAGGGAACTTGGCCTGCCATGGGAGGTGGCACAAATGAATGCTTCCTATCAAAACAGAGCACTGGGAGAGAAAGAGCTTGGGTTACAAAGAGGCCTTTTTCTCCTGGACTTCAGAGCTCACACACATTCATCTTCACTAAATGCCCCCGGATGAATTGTTTGTTTCATACCTTTACAGGAGTGAGTCTTTTTGTCTGCCTGTTCCAACAATGAGGCAGACTTCCTCCAGCAGCCTGGGGTATGGAGAAACCCTCGGCTTCACTGGGAACAGTGAGGAAAGCCTCTGAACATACACTGTCTTGAAAGCACTCTCTGTGATATGAAATCATTCTATTCAAAGCAAATTTCCTAGCTGGGTGCCTTTCTTCATAGAGACTCGGGATGTTCACCAATAGAAATACATTCATACATACACATGGGGTTACTGGCTCTATTTTTGTGTGGCAGATCCTGAGGCTTGAACTGTTAGGCTAGACATTGTCCTTGAACTGATTTTGCTCAAGGAAGCATTTTATTGTGTGTTAAACCATGATTACCCTAGAATAGGGTGCAGCTTTTACACCCACAGATGATCCAGGGATCCTAGGGCCTGAGTTCAACTCCTAGCACTGGCAAAAAAACATCAAACCAACACAAATGGAGAAGGAAAAAAACCAGGAAGTTTTACACAACCGCTTTACCTTTGTTCCTTTGCACTTGACCATCCTGGATCTCAGTGACTCAGCTTAAAAATCGAAAATTGAACGTGACCTTGCATGGCTGAAGGCTGGTGGGCTGTCAGTGAAGCCTGAGCTCAACCCAGACACCTAGGCCCTGAGTTGGACCCTGGGACTGGCACCTATACACTGCTGAAGATCCTAGGATACTCATTCCTATGTATAGGAACAGTAATAGAATGTTTGAAATGTACTAATTGAATTACTAATTAGCTAGTCAATCTAGTATAAGATAGTACACAATAAATATAGGTCATTGATTAATTGAATTAATACTTTATTAAGTCTTCTACCATGATTAATTAATGGAGGCATAATTTTAGACCAAATAATTGGTAATAATAGGACATATAAAAATAAGATATAGACATCACTCTTTATATAGAGTTATACACTAGAATCTATATAAATACTTATCTGTCTCTGTATACATTTATAGATGCATATACATATGTAAATACACACACACACACTTCATTCTACACATCTATGTGTTTATATATTGGCCACTCCTAGGGCTTGATCTCAGGTCCTCAAATTAGCTCAACAACTTCACTTGCATCAGACTGGTGGGCTAACATTGACCATTCATGAAGTGGGCCTCCTAGGCCCTGAGTTCAAATCATAGAACTGCCAAAAAATCCTGGTGGAAGAAGCCAATTGTCTCACTTATTTTCCTTATTGGTGAAAATCCTGGGCCTCAGAAATGATGTATAATACATAGGCAAATCTATATCCTATGTAATAGGATGTAAAAAATATTATTATATGTGTAATCATACTAAAATCCATAATAAATAAATAAAACACAAAATAAAATGAATAACTATACTAACTGCAATATGCAGTAAACATGTGTATGTAAATATAAACCATGGATTTAAAATGTATATGAATGCTAGGACTTGAATTCAGGCCCTGGGAATAGGCCTGACTTTCTTGTCTTCCAGCATGGTGAGCTTCTCCTTCCCCCACTATGCTGCAGATTTACCCAGACCCTGAGTTCAAATCCCAGTTCTGACAGAAAAAAATGGCATGAATTCCAAGCCAAGAGCCTCAAAAATTTTTAAATATTTTCAACGTATGTATGTATGTATGTATGTATGTATGTATGTATGTATGTATGTATATTTTTTTATTTTGTCAAGGACAGGGCTTGAACTCAGGTGGTGGCAACTCTGCCTCAGCTTCGATCACTCTAGGCTAGGGTGCAGCCACTGGGCCCACAGCCGAACCTGGATCCTGGGCCTCAAAGGCTGACAGGAAAAAAAAAAATAAAACGACACAGGAAAAAAAAAAACCCAGCAACTTGCAGATAGCTGCAGGTTTTACATTTGTTTTCTTTGTAAGGTGACCTTCCTCGGTTTGAATGACATGGCTGAAAAGTGTTGGTAACCTGGCATTGCTGAAGGCTGGTGGGCTCCCAGGGAAGCCACAAGCCAACATGGCAACATACGCCCTGGGTTTGAAGCCGGGTCCTGATCTCTACCAATGGAGGGAGTTCCTAAGGGTCTCATTCCTATTCATAGGAATACCATTGGAAGGTTGTGAATGTCAAGGTTGAATTAGTCATTACTGAATGATACTACTATAAAATTAGAGTGATTTTAGGATACCGATGGATTTTAATGAATATTTTTGACATATTAAAAGTATACTATTAATTATATGGACACAATAATTCCAGGACAGTGATTGATTTAATTAATAATTCATTAAGGATGAAAACAATATTAATTACATGGAGGCATACTAAATACCTATGATTTGGTAGGAATGTAGCATATATCACTGAATAGTGTATAGAAATCTCTGGCATTCTATAAAGATCTATATTTATTTGTGTACTACCATCTGCATGTCAATCTGTTCTTATTTTGTCAACTCCTGGGGCTCCATCTCAGGTGCTGTGAACTACTTGTCAGCTCAATGTGCACCAGGCTGGCATTCTGACAATCACCCATTCATGCATTGAGCCTTGTAGACTGTGAGTTCAGAAGCCAGCAGTCACAAAAATTGAATCGTGGAGTAAGAAGCCCATGGTGACACATTTTCCTTTCTTGTGAAAGTCCTGGGTGTCAGGTGTGAAGTTTCATACATAGGCAAATCTATATCCTCTGTAATAAATGTAATAAATATTCCATGTGTAATAACAGTCAATAAAATCAATGGTAAATAGATGAATAAAACAAAAAATTAAATGAATAACTACACTAAGCACAATATGGAGTCAGCATATGGGGCTCAATCTCAGGGCCTGGGAACTGCCTAAGAGCTAAATTGGCTAGAGGCTGCTGCACTGAAAATCACCCATTTATGAAATTCTAGGCCCTGAGTTTAGATCCCAGCACTGTCAAAAATGTAATCTTGGAGTTAGAAGCCGAGCATGACACATTTTCTTTCTCTTTGAAAGTGCTCGGTGTCAGGTAGGATGTATAATAAAGGTGCAAATCTATATGCTATGTAATAGGATGTCAAAAGTGGAATAATTTTCACTACAATAAATGATGAAGGTTTGTATTAGTATATCATTGTAAATAAATTAGATGCAATAATTATAGGATGCTTATTAAGTTTTATTAATATTTTATTAAGAATTAACAGAATAAAAATTGCATGGAGTCATAATTAAATACCTATTATTTGATTGTGACACATGATGCATAATTTAATTATATATAGACATCTGTCTCATTCTATAAAATATGTAAATATATGTATGTATATATGTACACATATGATAATAACAGGATATTGAGTAATTTTAATTAATGCTTTATTAATTGTTCAACTAGGACACATCATTAAGTGAAGACATAATTTAATATCTAGTAATTGGCAGTAATATCTATAAGTTAATAATATATGGATATCTCTCTTTTTGTGTACATATTTATATACAGCAATCTCCAGCTGTTTATACCTTGTTCACTCCTGGCGCTCGGTGGTTGAGTGCTTCCCTAGTAAGCAGGAAGCCCTGGGTTCAATTCCTCAGTGACACATAAACAGAAAATCCAGAAGTTCTGCTGTCATTCAAACAATTGAGTGCTAGCCTGGAGCACAAATGCTTAGGGATAGTGTCTAAGCCCTTACTCAAGGCCCAGGACTGCTGCCAAAAAAAGGTAGAATGTTCTAACTGCAAGTATAGAAGGCCAGGACTTCAAATACATCACCACAGAGCAAGCTAGGAGTCTGGCGCTGACAGCTGCCGCCTAGACTGACTTAGCCAGATGTAAACCGCTGCAACACAGCTCCAAGAAATCAGACGCTGCTGGTTTACCGCCGTCACCCTGGCTGCTAGGGGGCTTTAAAACCCAGCCCTGACAGGAAGTCTGTGAGACTCCTGGAAATGTGGCTCAAAGTGGTAAATCCCTAACTTTGAACAAATGGTATTAGAACAGTATGCCCATGCATTGAGTTCAAACACCATTGGTAATCCCCACAAAAAACTACCCCACTAAACCATTAGATTTGAACTTGTATGGTTTATGAAATGTTCCTCAAAGAATGGAGATACTGATGAAAG
Organism: Dipodomys spectabilis; assembly: GCF_019054845.1. Lineage (NCBI taxonomy): Eukaryota > Metazoa > Chordata > Mammalia > Rodentia > Heteromyidae > Dipodomys > Dipodomys spectabilis. The sequence goes on along the minus strand of NW_024870821.1, from coordinate 999,212 downwards.
CACCCTAATTCTAATGACAGGTTGGTTAATAGAGCTATGTGCAGAGTTCTTCATAGGGTGCAGTGTGCTGAGTCTATCACATGATGCTGTGTGCTGAGTCCTTCAAAAAGTGCCATGTGCTGTGTCCTTCACAGGGTGCATTCTTTCATCTGGTCCTTGTAAGAGCTCTACAATTGAGATGATTATGCAGACAAGAATATTGAGACTCAGATATGTCCCCATAGCAGGGACAAAATTTTGTATTACTAAAGAGTGGGTGAGTTCTCTCCTGCAGACAATTGTTTTGTTTTGTTTTTTCTCAGACATGAACCTTGAAATTGCAGCCTCAGCACTGACCCTTACCTCTTGGGCTCATAGATAGCATTCCACCATGTGGAGCCAAGGACCCCCTTACAGCAGAGTGCCACGGCCTAGGGGTGGATAGCTGAGGTCTGTCATCCTGCCTTCCCAGGAAGCTGAGATCTGAGGATCAGGTTTCCAAATTATTCAAAACACAAAAGGTCCCATGAGATTTTATCTCCAATTCACCACTATGAAAACTGAAGTTGAAGCTGGGTGTTTGTGGCTTATGCCTGTTATCCTAGCTACTCAGGAGGATGAGATCTGAAGATCATGGTTCAAAGCTAGCCTGGGCAAGAAAGTCCTTGAGACATTTAGCTCCAATGAACCACCAGAAAACCTGAAGTGGCCTCTGGCTCAAATGGTAAGGCACCAGACATTAGCTGAAGAACTCAGGGACAGCCCCTAGGCCCAGACTTCAATTCCCACAACCAACAACAACAACAACAAAAAGACAAACACAAACTAACAAACCTGAAGTACAGGGCTGGGAATGTGCACTAGGGGTAGAGTGCTTTGCATATATGAAACTCTGGGCTATCAGTACCACATTACCAGGAAAAAGCCTGAACTGGCTCTGTGGCTCAAGTGGGAAAGGGCTATCCTTATACAAGAGAAACTAGGTACAGTGCTCAAGTCCTGAGTTCAAGTTCAAGGACTAGTGTATTCACACACACACACACACACACACACACACACAGAAAGCACAAAATGGTAAAGCACTAGTCTTTGCTCTGATCTCATTGTCAGGCCCCAGGCCCTGTGTTCACAACTAAACCTAGGCATCCACGGTCCAACTAGGAGATGTCAAAGGTTTCAAAAACAGATGAGTTTGCCAGCCCCATATGACAGGAAGTATTGTGATATATGACATGTGCTTGTATTTCCCAAGCTTCCGGAAACTTAGGAGAGGGATCATAGGCTCATCATCATCTGCAATGAAACATTTCCTTAGGTTCAGTGCCCTAGTTGTGTTCCTGAAGGACTCCTGAATTACATTTAGCACTCTATATGAACACCAGAACATAGCCTCACAAAGGCAGAATAAGTGCAGGGAACTTGGCCTGCCACGGGAGGTGGCACAGATGAAGGCTTCCTGTCAAATCAGCACACTGGGGAAAGAGAGAGCTTGGGGTACAAAGAGGCCTTTTTCTCCTTACCTTCAGAGCCCACCTACACTCATCCTCACTAATTGGCCCAGATGGAATTGTTCGTTACATAGCTGTACAGGAGTGATGCCTTTAGCCTGCCTTTCAGACAATGTGAGAGACTTCTTCCAGCAGGCCTGTGGTGCAGAGAAACACTCAAGCTACACTGGGCCCAGTGAGGGGAGCCCCAGAACATACATTGTCATGAAAGCCATCTCTGTGCTATGAAATCATTGTATTGAAAACAAATTTCCTAGCTTGGTGCCATTCACAAAAGCTACTCTGGAGATTCCCCTATAGGAATGCATCCATACATACACAAAGACATGGAGGTACACGCTCTTTTGGTGGGGCAGGTCCTAGGGTTGAACTATGAGCCTAGGGGTTGTCCCTGAGCTCCTTTTGCTCCAGGGTCGCTCATTACCCTTGAATCACAGTCCCACATCTAGGTTTTTCTGTGATTTTTTAGAAATAAGCATGTTAAGGACTTTCCTGCCTGGGCTGGATTCAAACTGATAATCTCTACATCTCCTCCGTCTGAGGAGCTGGGATTATAGTCAGCAGACACTGGCACCTGCCTTTCTTTTCTTCATCATTTTTTAATCTGGACAATCTGACTTCTTCACAGGGTCATTCCAATGGTTTGATTTTATAAGTAAACTACCCAATGTTCTTTATAGCTGCTTTCTCTGAGAAGGATTGGCTATCCTTATCTTCCCCTCTGGTAACAGATTAGAAGCCAAAAGTGAGAAATGAATGCCATAGGATTTGGGAGCTAAAGTCCACAGCTCATGCCGGCTCTGTCACTTAGCTTTGAGCTGCAGTGAATTTACTGTCTCCGGATAATAGGACCAAAAGCTGAAGTGATTCTCACACTGTCTTCATTGGTCCTTTTGCCTATAAAATGATGTAATAGTTATGAGTGTTATGTGTCTCCAACCTTAAATATCTAGAACACACTAGAAACATCTTCATGTTTCTGTTTTTCTCTAGTACCTCCTGAGATTTAGACTAAGGTTTTGTGTGGAGCGGCTCCTTGGCGAATCCCTGAGGAAAGCTGCTTGAAGCCTCCTCAGGAGATCGCCATCCAAAGCCAGCCCAAGCAGAAAAGTCTGTGAGATTCTTATCACCAATAAACCACGAGAAAACCAGAAGTGGAGCAGTGGCCCAGACAGAAGAGCTCCAGCTTTGAGAGAGCTGAGCAGGAAATACAGGCCCAACCAGGCAAGCCTGGGTGGTCCTTAAATCCAATTAATTTCCAGATGGCTGGAAGTGGAGCTGTGGTGGTGGTATAGCCTCCGCCTTGAGCAAAACATCTGAGGAATACATTAGGCTTGACAGTGCCCTGGGATGGTCATAAAAATTCAAAAAGAGAAGGTCATGTTATGTATCAGTGCTCTACCTACTTATGTGTGTATATTATCTCCCTGAGGGCAAACAGATCATATGCAGTGCTTCTGCTTTTATTTACTGATTAATTTTTCAGATATGCTTCTTGCACATACCACATCATTCTCTTCATTTCATGCCCATCGATTTTCTCTTCTAGGGATCCAGGCTTGGGTCCTTATATGATGCACTTAAATTCTCAACAGCCTTTATTTATATTTCGTTATGAGGCCAAGGCTGGTACAGTCACAAATCAGGTAGGGGAAGAGAAGTTTAGATTTCATAGAAAAAACCGGTATTCAGAAAATTGAACTTGGAGATGTAAGATGGTGGCATACTTATGTAAAAACTTCACCTAAGAAAAAGATGAGGGGGCTGGGAATGTGGATTAGTGAGAGAGTGCTTGCCTAGCATGCAAGAAGCCCTGGGTTTGATTCCTCAGTAGCACACACACAAAAAACATGAGAATTCATGCTGTGACTCAAGTAGCAGATTGCTAGAGACAGTGCCCAGGCCTTGAGTTCAACCCAAGAACTGGCAAAGCGACAGCTAGTTAGGTTGGTAGGTATGTAGGTAGAGACATGGATAGATAAGATAGATAGATAGATAGATAGATAGATAGATAGATAGATAGATAGATAGATAGATAGATAGATAGATAGATAGATAGATAGATAGATAGATAGATAGATAGATAGATAGATAGATAGATAGATAGATAGATAGATAGATGAATATGGTCTTGGACTTCAGGAGGAAAGAAGGAACAAGTCCCAGTCATGAGGTCTTCTGCAGTGTGCCAGGACTCCAGCAACGCCTTCACACAAACACAGAGCAGGAAGACGTCTCTGACCCACTTCTCAGGCAGCAGAAGACACCAAAGCCAGGAGGGCAGAACCAGGTTCTAACTCAGGTGCTTGGAGTCAGTAGAGAAAGGGCCCTGCCTCTCCATGGACTGGGCATTTGCATTCATTATGTGGAGAAGGAAGAAAGGAGAATGGACTGGCAAAGTAGAAGAAGTGACTTCAAATCTGACAGATAGAGAATCAAAAACCCACTTGCTAAGATCAGAGAGCAGGGTTTTTTGTTTGTTGTTTTTTTAATTTAATTTAATGTTTTTTGTGAACATACTGTACAGAGGGGTTACAATTACATGGGCAAGATGAGTACATTTCTTATCAAGCATTGCAGCCTCTTCCTTTGTTTACCCTTCACATCCCTTCCCAGCTTCCCCCCTGCCCCCCCCAACCAATCCTCCCAACCCCCCCGAACCAAAGTTGCAAAGTTCGTTTTCGACATGACAACTTGTACTTCTCATTGTTGCAACAGGTCCACCTGTATCCTTAAACGACTTGTTTTTCCCTATCTCTTCCACAAATTATACCGACATCAAATAGAGTGAAAGCAGGGGTTATACTGTGGGGGAGGGACATACAAAGCAAGAAAGAAATAATCTTATAAATGCGTTAGAAACAAATGCATGAGAGAAAAAAACATTAAAATACATACCTAAGGGTTCATTTTCCTCACATCACATTATCTGACCTTTTCTGCTTGACTCATACATATGCTAGATATTGCAAAGAAGAGAAACGATGGGACCTATGTTTCTTTGTGCTTGGCTTACTTCACTTAATATAATTTTTTCCAAGTCTTTCCAGTTCCTAACAATTGGGGCAATGTCATTCTTTCTGATGGAGGCATAGAATTCCTGTGTGTATATATACCACATTTTCTTGATGGATTCATCTACTGAGGGGCATCTGGCTTGGTTCCATATCTTAGCTATGGTAAATAATGCTGCAATAAACACAGTTTTGCTGGTAGCTTTAGTGTGGTCTTGTTTGTAAACATTTGGGTAAATGCCCAAAAGTGGGATTGCTGGGTCATAGAGGAGCTCTATGTAAAGACTTTTGAGGAATCTCCATACTGCTTTCCAAAGTGGTTGAACAAGTTTACATTCCCACCAACAATGAAGTAAGGTTCCCTTCTGTCCACATCCCCTCGAGCATCTGTTGTTGCTAGAGTTCTTGATTATAGCCATTCTAACTGGAGTGAGGTGGTATCTCAATGTTGTTTTTATTTGCATTTCTTTTATGGTTAGGGAGGTTTAGCATTTCTTCATGTGTCTATTGACCATCCTTCTTTCTTTTTCAGAGAAGTTTCTCTTTAAGACTTTAGCCTACTTATTTATTGGGCAGTTGTTTCTTTGAGGATTTGTTGTTGGAGGATTTAATTTTTTGTGTTCCAAGTATATTTTACATATGAGACTCTTGTCCCTTGTATGGCTAGTGAAGATCTTCTCCCAATCTGTAGGCTTTCTATTGATCTTGCTAGCTATGTCCTTTGCCATGCAGAAGCTCTGCAACTTCATGCAATCCCATTTGTCCATTTGTCCAACCTTTCTTTGAATTGTTGCGGTTCCAGGTCTCTATTAAGAAAATTTCGGCCTGTGCCAAGGAGACCTAGGGTTTCTCCTATTCCATCCTGTAATGTTTTCAGAATGTCTGCTTTGACTCTGAGGTCTTTGATCGATTTGGAGTTGATTCTGGTGGAAGGTTATAGATAAGGATCTAGCTTTAGTTTACTATATGTAGTTAAAAAATTTTGACAGCACCCTTTACTGAAGAGGCTGTCTTTCTTCCATTCTATTTTTTTAGCTCCCTTATCGAAGATTAGATGGCTATAGGTCTGTAGGTTCATTTCTGGGTTTTCAATTCTATTCCATTGGTCTTGAGGTCTGTTCTAATGCCAGTACCAAGCTGTTTTGATTACTATGTCTTTATAGTAGAGTTTGAAATTTGGTATTGATATTCCTCCAGCAGTGTTCTTTCCATTGAGGAGCATTTTTGCTATTCGGGGTCTTTTATTGTTCCATATAAATTTTTGGATTGCCTCTACTATTTCCTTGAAGAATGAGGTTGGAATTTTGATAGGTATCGCATTGAATTTGTAGATAGCCTTGGGAAGTATTGCCATTTTCATGATGTTAATCTTTCCAATCCAGGATCATGGGAGGTTTTGCCATTTTTTAAGTTTTGTTTTGATTTCCTTTTTCAAGTTTTTAAAGTTTTCATCATAGATGTCGTTCACTTCTTTGGTGAAGTTAATTCCTAGGTATTTTATTTTTTGTGGGGCTATTACAAATGGAGTTGCTTTCCTAATTTTAGCCACACTTTTCTCATTGTTGGCATTCAGAAAAGCCATTGATTTGGGGGGGGGGTGTTAATTTTATATGCTCCTACTTTGCCAAAGTTTTGAGTCAGCTTGAGTAATTTGGGAGTGTAGTCTATGGGATTCTTTAAATACAAGATCATGTCATCTGCAAAGAGGGAGAGTTTTATTTCTTCTTTCCCTATTTGGATCCCCTTTATGTCTGCATCTTGTCTTATTGCTGTAGCTAGGCATTCTAATAGTAGATTGAAGAGAAGTGGAGAGAGTGGACATCCTTGTATTGTTCCTGAGTTAAGAGGAAATGACTTTAGTTTTTCACCATTAAGTATAATGCTGGCTGTAGGTTTGTCATATACAGCCTTTATTGTATTGAGGAATGTCCCATGGATTCCTAATTTTTCCAAAACCTTCATCATAAAGGGGTGTTGGATCTTGTCGAATGCTTTTTCTGTATCTATTGAGATAACCATGTGGCTCTTATTCTTGCTCCTGTTGATGTGATGAATAATATTAATTGATTTTCGTATATTGAACCAGCTTTGCATCCCTGAAATGAATCCTGTTTGATCGTAGTGTATGATTTTTTGGATGAATTGTTGAAGTCGATTGGCCATAATTTTGTGGAGAAGTTTGCATCAATGTTCATCAAATAAATGGGTCTATAGTTTTCTTTCTTTGATGAGTCCCTGCCTGGTTTTGCGATGAGGGTTATGATGGCTTCATAGAATGTGTTCGGTAGTGAACTTTCTCTTTCGATTTCATTGAAGAGTTGGAGGAGTATTGGTGTGAGCTCTGCTTTGAAGGCCTTGTAGAATTCCGTGTAAAACCATCTGGTCCTGGACTTTTCTTAGCGTGGAGGTCTCTTATTGCTGTTTCTATTTCAATGCTTGATATGGGCCTGTTAAGATGGTTTAACTCATCTTGGTTTAGTTTTGGCATGTCAATATTTGCTAGGAAAAGGTCCATTTCTGTCAAGTTCTCAAACTCATTAGCATAAAGTTTTGAGAAGTATTCCCTTATAATGTTCTGAATCTTGGTTTTTTCCCTGGTGATGTTTCCATTCTCATTTCTGAGTTTATTTATGTGGATGTGTTCAGAGGGCAGGGTTTTGTATTCTTTTCCTCCCCTCTCCCCCAATGAATTGGTTCTCTATTGTTAACCTAAAGATAGCCTGAAGCTCCCTTCACCTGAGGGAGGAATGTTAATTAGTCATTGTTTGAAGAGGCTGAGAAAAGCCTAACCCTGGTGTAACTCTAACAAATGTTTCAGGTTTCCCCTCATTGCTAGCGTGCCTGGAATGAATGAAGTGCTTTTGCAACTCATTTTCCTGTTGAGTGTGTACAATCTGCCTCCTAATCCTGAGGCCTGGGTCTCTTCACCCAGCCTGGATTTCGAAACTGTTTCCTGTCCTTCAAATACAGTGTTACACTGGAATTCTTCCTGCTAACAGGTCTAAGGCTTGGATCCTGAGAATTTCATTTGACCCCAGGATGGGTAAATAATGATTTTTTTTTGTTTTTTTTTATTTTTTATTGTGAAAATAGTGTAGAGAGTGGTTACAAGTATATGAGCAAGTTAGTGAGTACATTTCTTATCAAGCATTGTAGCCTCCTCCTTTGATTACCCTTCCCATCCCTTCTTCCGGGAAGATGGCGGAGGAGAAGCTGGAGGCTAACCAAGCTCTCACAAGGAAAGCAGTTTTAGAGTTCCAGTGAACAGTCCTAAGCCAGAGAATAATGTTTCTTTCATGCTTCTATAGCTCAAGAATTCTAAGAACATTTAGAGTACAAGTAACATCTCCAAGGAAAACCCAGGATGCTCTTGAACCTCTGACTTTTCAGCAGTTGAATTCATAGTGTCATAGACTTTCCCTCCCTGGTTGACTTCACCTTGTGATTCTCAGACCTCAGCTTCCTGATCTAGGGTGACACTCATGAGCTATTGGTTCTCTGCCAGGTTCAGAAATGTAATTATATTGACAATACAAGTCAAAATGCTTATCACAAAGGGCTTCTGGAGCATATTAAGCCTTTCAACATTGGACCTTTCAGAACCTTGTAGGACACAAGGATATAATGCTAGAGCCTGAAAGTCTGGTCACATGGATGAGCTACACTTGAACCTTGAGCTTTGAATCAAATTCTGGTGTACATCAGGATTCATTTTCCAGAGAATGTTCTCCTAATTATCAGATAGGAAAAGTACTTTGATTAACCCTCACTTTTTCCAGTTGTGTGTCTTGAACTCAAGCCTGCGCACTGTTGCTGAGCCCTTTAGCTCAAGTCGAACACTAGACTTGAGCCACAGCACCACATGAGGTCTTTTGGTGGTTCATTGAAGGTAAGAGGCTAACAGGCTTTCCTTGCCTAGGTTGTGTTTGAACTGTGGTCTCAGATCTCAGCCTGCTAAGAAGCTAGTGTTCCAGTTGTGAGCCACTGGCATCTGGCTGATAGTTTTTGACAGTTCTGGGACTTTATCTTAGGGCCTTGGTACTGTCTCTGAGCATCTTTTTCTCAAGGGCAGCACTCTACCACTTGAGCCAATCCACAGCTTCTGGCTTTTTCTTTGTATGTGGCACTGAGGATTCAAACCCTGGCATTCATGCATGCTGAGCAAGTTCTCTTCACTAAGCCACATTTCTAGCCCCACCCTTACAATTTTATGCCTCAACTTGCTTCTGAGTATAAATCATTTAAAGAAATCTCTATAGGAAGGTGTCCAAAGACACAGAAGACAAAGCTCATAATTGGGAGAGACTCTAAACATGTGAAGACCATGACAATGCTTCCATTTAATTATGTATCATGTTTCAACAAAAAAAAGTATTAATGGAAAATGAGTCAATGTCCTATATTATTAAATTTTTGCTGTACAATATTTTTTATTGTGAAAATACTGTGCAGAGGGGTTACAATTGCATGGGCAAAATAATGAGTACATTTCTTATCAAGCATTGTAGCCTCCTCCTTTGTTTCCCCTTCCCATCCTTTCCCATCCTCCCCCCGACCCTCAACCAAATCCTCCTCCCCCAAAGTTGTAAAGTTTGTTTTCAGCATAACAACTTGTACATCTCATTGTTGCAGTGGGTCCACCTATATGCTTATTTAAACGATTTGTTTTTTCCTTTCCCCTCCACAAATTACACTGACATCAAATACAGTGAAAGCAGGGGTTATACCATGGGGAGGGACATACAAAGCAACAAAGAAATAATCTTACAAATGTGTTAGAAACAATAGCATGAAAGAAAAAAAAACTTTTGAATACATATCTTAGGGTTCATTTCCCTAATATCAATTTATCTGACCTTTTCTGCTTGACTCAGATATATACTAATCATTGCAAATAAGGGAAACCATGGGACCTATGCTTCTTTGGGCCTGGATTACTTCACTTAATATAATTTTTCCAAGTCTTTCTATTTCCTCACAAATGGGGCAATGTCATTCTTTCTGATGGAGGCATAGAATTACATTGTGCATATGTACCACATTTTATTGATCTATTCATCTACTGAGAGGCATCTGGATTGATTCTGTATCACAGCTATGGTAAATAATGCAGCAATAAACATAGTTGTGCTTGTAGCTTTAGTGTGTTCTTGTTTTGAACATTTGGGCAAATGTCCAAAAGTGGGATTTCTGGGTCATAGGTGAGTTCTATGTGTCTTTTGAGGAAACTCCATACTGCTTTCCAAAGTGGTTGAACAAGTTCACAATCCTACCAACAACGCAGTAAGATTCCCTTCTGTCCACATCCCCTCCAGCATCTGTTGTTATTAGAGTTCTTGATTATTGCCATTTTAACTGGGGTAAGGTGGTATCTCAATGTTATTTTGATTTGTATTTCTTTTATGGCTAGGGAGGTTGAGCATTTCTTCATGTGTCTATTGGCCATCCTTCTTTCCTTTTCAGAGAAGTTTCTCTTTATGTATTTAGCCCACTTATTTATTGGGCAGCTGTTTTTTTCAAGATTTGTTATTGGGGGATTTAATTTTTTGAGTTCCAGGTACATTTTAGATATGAGACCCTTGTCTGTTCCATGGCAAGTGAAGATCTTCTCCCAATCCGTGGGATTCCTATTAATCTTGCTTGCTATGTCCTTTGCCATGCAGAAGCTCTGCAATTTCATGCGACCCTATTTGTCCAAACTTTCTTTGATTTGTTGTGTTTCTGGGTCTTTATTAAGAAAATTTAGCCCTGTGCCAAGGAGACCTAGGGTTTCTCCTATTTCATCCTGTAATGTTTTCAGAATGTCTGCTTTGACTCCGAGGTCTTTGATTTATTCGGAGTTGATTCTGGTGCAGGGTGATATATAAGGATCTAGCTATACTTTTCTACAAGTAGTTAACCAATTTTGCCAGCACCATTTACTGTAGAGGATGTCTTTCTTCCATTCTATTTTTTTAGCTTCCTTATCAAAGATTAGATGGCTATAAGTCTGTGCATTCATTTCTGGATTTTCAATTCTATTCCATTGGTCTTGAGGTCTGTTCTTGTGCCGTACCATGCTGTTTTGATTACTATGTTTTTTTTAGTAGAGTTTGAAATTTGGTATTGATATGCCTCCAGCAGTGTTCTTTCTGTTGAGAATTGTTTTTGCCATTCTGGGTCTTCAATTAATCCATATTAATTTTTGGATTGCATCTTCTATTCCCTTGAAGAATTAGGTTGGAATATTGATAGGTATTGCATTGAATTTGTAGATAGCCTTGGGAAGTATTGCCATTTTCACGATGTTTATCTTCCCAATCCAGGAGAATGGGAGTTTTTGCCACTTTGTAAATTCTGTTTTTATTTTCTTTTTCAGGTTTTTAAAATTTTCATCATCGAGGTCCTTCATTTCTTTGGTTAAGTTAATTCCTATTTTATTTTTTGAGTGGCTATTATAAATGGAGTTGCTTTCCTAATTTCAGCCACACTTTTCTCATTGTTGGCATACAGAAAAGCCAATGATTTGTGAGGGTTAGTTTTGAATCAGCTTGAGTAATTTAGGAGTGGAGTCTGTGGGATTCTTTAAATACAAAATCATGTCATCTGCTACTAGGTAGAGTTTTACTTCTTCTTTCCCTATTTGGATCCCCTTTATGTTTGCATCTTGTCTTATTGCTGTAGCTAGGCATTCTAATACTACATTGAAGAGAACTGGAGAGAGTGGACATCCTTGTCTTGTTCCTGATTTAAGAGGAAATGGCTTTATTTTTTCACCATTAAGTATAATGCTGGCTGTAGGTTTGTAATAAACTGCCTTTATTGTATTGAGCAATATTCCATGAATTACTAATTTTTCCAGAACTAATCATAAAGGGGTGATGAATCTTGTCAAATGCTTTTTCTGCATCTATTGAGATAACCATGTGGTTCTTATCCCTGCTCCTGTTGATGTGATGAATCATCCTTATTGATTTCCATATATTGAACCAGCTTTGCATCCCTGAAATGAATCCTGTTTGATTGTGGTGTATGATTTTTTTTGGATAAATTGTTGAAGATGATTGGTGAAAATTTTGTTAAGAAGTTTTTCATAAATGTTCATCCAAGAAATGGGTCTATACTTCTCTTTCTTTGATGAGCCCCTGCCTGATTTTGGATGAGGGTTATGATAGCTTCATTGAATCAGTTCCGTAGTGAACTTTCTCTTTCAATTTCATTGAAGAGTTGGAGGAGTATGGGTGTGACTTCTGCTTTGAAGGCCTTGTAGAATTCTGCTGTTAATCCATCTGTGCCTGGGCTTTTCTTAGGAGGGAGGTCTCTTATTTCTGTTTCTATTGCAATGCTTGATATGGGCCTGTTAAAATGGCTTAACTCATCTTGGTTTAGTTTCAGCATGTCAGTATTTGCTAGGAAAAGGTCCATTTCTGCCAAGTTATCAAACTTATTAGCATAAAGTTTTGAGAAGTATTTGAGAAGTTTTGAGAAGTATTATAATGTTTTGAATATTGGTTGTCCTGTGATGATGTTTCCATTCTCATCTCTGAGTTTATTTATTTGGGTGTGTTCTCTTCTTTTTCTGATAAGATTTGCTAAGGGTCTGTCAATTTTGTTAATTTTTTCCAAGAACCAACTCGGTTTTTTTGATTCCTTCTATGGTTTATTTGGATTCTAATTCATTGAGTTCTGATTTAATTTTAATTATTTCTTTCCATCAACTGGATTGTAGTTTTTCTTGCCGCTCTTTTTCAAGAAGGCTCAGATATCTCATTAAGTTGTTGGTTTCAGGCCTCTCCAATTTGTTGATGTAGGAACTCAGAGCTATAAACTTGCCTCTGGGTACTGCCTTTGCTGTGTCCCAGAGGAGCTGGTAATTTGTTTGTTCATTTTTTTGAATATCATGAAATTTTGCATTTCCTTTCTAAACTCTTCCATGACCCACTCGTGACTCAGCAGTGTGTTTTCAACCTCCATGTGTTACAGGACTTTCTTTGGTGGCTTTTGCTGTTGAGTTCTAATTTTATTCCCTTGTGGTCAGAAAGAATGCAAGGTATAAATTCAATGTTTCTGAATTTGGACAAGTTTGCTTTGTGGCCTAAAATGTGGTCTATTTTGGAAAATGTTACATATGCTGCTGAGAAAAACGTGTATTCTGATGCTGCTGGGTGAAATATTCGGTAGATGTCTATTAAATCTACTTGATCTATACAGGTGTTTAGATCTGCGGTTTCTCTGTTGAGTTTTTGCCAAGTTGATCTATCTAGTGTAGATAGTGGTGTGTTAAATTCCCCAAAAATTAATGTCTTTGGATCTATGTGGGATTTGAGGAAAAGTAGTGTTTCTTGGATAAATTTTTATGCTCAGTTATTTGGCAAATAGATATTTAGAATTGTAATATCCTCCTGAAGGAGAGATCCCTTAATAAGTATGTAGCGACCTTCTTTATCTCTCCTCACTAATTTTACTTTGAAGTCTATTTTATCTGATATTAGGATTGCAAGTCCCACCTTTTTATGGGGGCCGTTTGCTTGGTAGATTTTGTTCCAGCCTTTCACATTGAAAATGTGTTTGTTTTTTGGGGCAAATTGTGACTCCTGAAGGAAGGAGATAGAAGGATCTTTTCATCGAACTAGACAGTCTATGTCTCTTAATTGGAGAGTTAAATCCATTAATGTTGAGAGATAGAACTGAGAAGTATTTGGGATTTCCTGCTATTTTATCCATCTTCTTGGGAACTGTGGCAACTGGGTTCTTTCTATGGTTCTTGGATTCTCAGTTTGGCTGCGGTATCTTTGCCTTTTTGTGGTCTTGTTGGTTTTCTATGTGTAGGACATCTTTGAGAATCATTTGTAGGGCTGGTTTGGTGGAGATAAATTGTTTCAATTTTTCCTTGATATGGAAAGTTTTTATTTGACCTTCGGTTATGAAGGAGAGTTTATCTGGGTACAATATACATGGTTGATACTTGTTTGTCTTTATGGCATGGCATACATGATTCCAGGCTCTTCCTGCTTTAATCGTCTCTGCTGAGAAATCTGAGGTGATTCTAATTGGTTTCCCTTTATAAGTGATTGATCCTTTCTCCTTGACATCTTTAAGGGTGTTTTCCTTGGTCTGAATTGATCCTGTGAGGATTACAATGTGATGCTGGGTTGTCCTGTTATGGTCTGGTCTATTTGGAGTCCTAAAAGCTTCTTGTATCTGACTAGGCTTATCTTTTTGCATGTTTGGGAAGTTCTCTGCTAGGATCCTATTAAATTTCCCAGACCGTTAACTCGTGTCTCTAGGTGCTCCTCTATACCCATTATCCTCAGATTAGGCCTTCTGATGATGTCTTCCAAGTGTTGAATAGATCTATCCTATTTCTTGGATTTGTCTTAGATGGTTGTATGTTCTTTCTCTATAATATCTAGGCTGTCTTCAATCTCTGAAATTCGTTCTTCTGCATGGTCTAACCTACTATCAAGACTTTCTACTTTGTTTTTTATTTCTTTTCCTTCCAGTGGGTTGGTTTTGATTGCTTCAAATTCTTTGTTGAAGCTTTGTTTTAGATCTTGTATGAACTTCTTTACTTCCTTAATTTGGTGTTCAGTGTTTATTCTCAAATCACTTAGTTGATTGCTTATGTTTTCCTTGGACTCCCATTCCTTCTGTTGGTTTCCATTCAGCATTCCCTTTGTGGTCTCCCTGACTTCTTTCAACTTTATGTTTATGGATTCCATGAATGCCTTTAGTGATCTTTGTGTATTCTCTTCCAGCTCTCTCAATTCCTGTATTACTCTTTGATTAGCTTCTTCACGTCCACGCAATTCCTGTAATTCTCTTTGAGTGTTCTCAGCCTTGCCCATTTGTGATGAAATTAATACCAGTTTTGTGCTAGAACACTATCTTAAGGGAAGCATCAACCAAACTCTGTAGTTGCACAGTCAAAAGTCTGCATATACAATCTAGTTCAACAGATATATCTATTCAACATCCAACAACTATGTATTAATGGGTTATGAACTACAAAGAAGAATTTGGCAAACCAGAAATTATTAGGTTTAGGGAGAGATGTGGGTAAAAATAGGAATAGAGGGATGTGGACAGGCTGAAAAGGTTCACTTAACTAAGTCCTAATCTCAAAGCAGGAAATAAGTTGGATAGAATGTTAGTAGAGAGAAAAAAAAGAAAGAGAAAGAGAAAAAAGAGACAAGAAAATAGAAAAAATTTAAAAGTTAAAAAGTGAAACACTTATAAAAAATTATGCAAATTTAAAAACATAATATTTAGAGAAGAACATGGATAGGATAAGAGAAGGGTAGGGATAGAAAGGAGACGTGAAAAACTTAAAAATAAAAATGCTTAAAATATATAAGTATAAAGATATGGTACTGCTATTAAGGAATTTAAGTCTAAGAAGTTTTGAATTGAGTAATAAATTTCTGGATTAAATGTGTACACAATGAGGGAGAAGGTCTAATAATCGACTACGGGTATATCTCAGGATGAGCAGAACATTAATTAAGTCACGGAAAGAAGAATGAAAGAGAAGAAAAGGTGAAAAGAATGAGAAGGAAAGAACAAAAAAGGATCAAAAGGTCAATAAAGCTAAACAAAAAAATTTTAAAAAAAAGAAAAAAAAGCACACACACATATACCCCTAAAATAAAATTTATAAGAGGAAGAAAAAAGTTAATAGAAAACAAAATTTTTAAGTTAATAATTAAAAATTAAAAACAGTTTTAGAAAAAAATTCTTTATAAACGGTACAAAAAAAAAGAGTTCTTTGAGTTTTTTGGGTGGAATGGGAAGATCCTGTATCTCCCTTGTGTCTGTAACCAGTCTCTAGTTGGAGTCTCTTGTCTGTTTGTGGTGTTTGATTTTCCTGTGGCTTGGTTGGTTTCTTAAGTCAGTTTGTTCGAGCAAGCAGAAAAATGCTCTGCTTTACCCAGGATTTTGTGATCCTCCTCCCAGGCTAGTTCAATGGGAGGGAAATCTGCTTTGAGTATCACAGAAGAGGAAGATGGCTGTTTTCTCTAGTTTGGAGATGCTGTGATTAGGCAAGGTTCTGGGTAAAGTTGATGCCTTCCAGCAAACATTTGCTTTTCCCTGAGGGGCTAGCTTCTGAGATATTCACAGAGCCCTGCCTGGAGCCATTCTCAGGGTTTATGTTTAATGAATTTCAACTGATTGTCAAGGCTGCTGTAGAGAGGGGAAGCCTCTGTCTCTGTTTACCCAGTGAAGAAAGACACTCCTGGGCTGGTGGCCCAGGCTTGGTGACTTTTCCCTAGGTTGAGCTGAGCCTAGCAGGTCAGGTTAGGTTCCAGTGACCTGCTTAATGACTCTTTTGTTTTCTTCCAAGGACTGAGTTGGAGCTAGCTGCTCAGCCTGGAGATCTCCCATATTGGGGGGGAGGGGTGGCCTTCCCTCCTCTGCTCCCTGAGAGGATGTCAGGCTTCTACTCGAGCCAGAGTCTTGGTTCCTGGGTCGTCTCTGGTCTGTGAACTGCAGGATGATGATGTGTGCTCCTTGTCGGTTCTTGCTGGTGCTGAGTAGAATGCACTCACTTTACGCATCTGGTGCCTTTGTCCTGGACTCTCTGTGTTGCAGGTATGGGGTCTATGGCCACCGCCAACCCTGCTGCCACTGCCACTGCCGCTGCCACCACAGCCATGGCTGTTGGCAAGTGCTCAGATCTGTCTCTTTGCCTGGATTTTCCCTCTCTAGCCTAACACTCTTTACTGTGATGGCAAACTTTGTGGTTCTCTGGCTTAGGACTGTTCATTGGAGCACTAAAACTGCTTTCTATGGGAGAGTTGTTTAGCCCCCAGCTTCTCCTCCACCATCTTCCCAGAACTCAGCCCTATATTATTGTGTATAATTTTATAATAGTTGTACAACATATATTAAATATTATGTGTGTAATAATACTAAATAGGGACTGGGAAGGTGGCTCACTGGTAGAGAGTTTGCCTTGCATGCATGAGGTCCTGGGTTCAATTCCTCAGCACCACATAAGCAGAAAAAAAAGCCAGAAGCGGCGCTGTGGGCTCAAGTGGTATAGCGCTAGCCTTGAGCTGAAGATCTGAGGGACAGCGCCCAGGCACAGAGTTTAGGCCCACGACTGGACTCCCCCACCAAAAATACTAAATACAATAGACAATAAGTAAATGAATCAAGTAAAAACTAAAATAAATGAATCAAGTAAAAAGTAAAATAAATACAAAATCAATAATAAAAATCATAATATGTTATAAACATACATAAGAAAATATATATAATATATTACACACATATAGAAATATTTTTCCATTGCAGGTCCTTCATTCAGACCCTGGTAACTCTAACCTGGATTTCTTGTACTCAGGGACAATAAGCTTCGCTTTCACCCAAGGTGCAAAAGAGTTATCTGGATGGTGAGATCAAATCCAAGCACTGAAGGAAATACTGGCACCATTTCCAAGACAGTGACTTAATTCTTTTTAATGGAAGCAGCTATGTTTATTCAGTTCCATACTGAACATTAAAATAAAATCAGTGTGGAATTTTGTAAATCTATTCAAACCTCTTTCCCTTACCCCAAAACTGCTTCTCTGAGCACTACTTTTTTTCATTTTTTATTGTAAAAATTTTGTACAGAGAGGTAACAGTTAAATGAGCAAGGTAATGATTATATTTCCTATTGAGGATTGTAGCCTCCTCCTTTGTGTTCCACCTACCATCCCCCCGCTCCCATCTCCACATCTACTCCCCCTGCCGAGCTCAGTGACTTAATTTTTATTTTTGGCTTTGCACCAAGCTTGAATTCAAGAAGTGGCAACTCTTCACTTTCGTGCACACTGCTACAGAGTTACTGAGACGTGAGTTCAAATCCTAGGCTAGGAAACAAAACTGGCAGAAATTCAAAATCAGGGAGCTTTCTTTCTTTTTTAATTTAGTTAAATAATTAATTTTTAATTTATTCTTTATTTTGCCAACAGGGGGCATGAACTCACGTCGTGGCAACTCTGCCTCAGCTTCGATCGCCCAAGGCTGGAGTGTAGCCTCTGGACCCATAGCCGATCCTGGGATCCTAGGCTCACAGGGCTTGCAGGACGAAAAAAAAAGTAGCATAGAAAAAAAGTGGTGAGCTGCAGAGGGCTGGGGATTTTACATTTTTTTTCTTTGCACAGTGACTATCCTGGGTCTGAAGGAACGGTTGCAAAGTGGACCTGACCTGCCATTGCTGAAGGCTAGTGGGATATTAGGGAAGACATAGGTCCCGGGTTCAAATCCCGGTCCTGACACCTACCAATGGCAGGAGATCACAAGAGACTCGTTCCTATGCATAGGAATACCAATTGAAAGAGTAGTTCATGCTTCGGTCTAGTCTAAAATTGGATGCAATATTCCTAGGAAGCTAATTGATACTAATTAATAGTTTATTAAGCATGAAAAGAATAATATTCCTTCAATGGTGGTATAATACATGCCTAAGAGTTGGTAGGAATGTAGTAGGTGTCATTCAATCATAGATAGACGGCTCTGGTGCTCTTTACCAATATGTAGTTATTTGTATAGCACCATCTGCCTATCCATGTATCACTGTTTTGGCCAAACCTGGGGCTGGATCTCAGCACCTGGGAACCACTTGCCACCTTCATTGGCTAGAGACTGCCATGCTCACACTCATCCATTCATGAATTGGGCCTGCTAGGCCCTGAGTTCAGATCTCAGCACTGCCAAATACTTAATTTTGGAGTAAGAAGCCGAGTGTAACACATGATTTCCTTTTCTGGGAAAGTCCTGGGTGTCAGATATGATAGAGAACATATCTACAAATCTAGATGCTATGTGATAGGATGTAAACAATGTAATAAATGGTAGAGGTGTCATCCGAGTCAATAAAATAATTGGTAAATAAATGAATAAAACAAGACATAAAATGAATAACCACACCAAACACAATATGGACTGAATATCTGTATGAAAATATAAATTCTATCTTTAAAATGGTTATAAGGAGTATGTTTTCCAGGCCTGAGGCTTGAATTCAGGCCTAGGGAACAGGACTGACTTTCTTGTCTTCAAGCATGGTCAGATTCCCATCCCTCACAGTGCTGCATATTTACCCAGACCTTGAGTACAAATCCTTGGCCTGGCAGAAAAAATGGAACGAATTGCGAACCAGGGAGCTAAATATTTTTTTTTAAATTGTGGGCTTTTGAGGAAGCCATAGTTCCCGTATAGCAACATAGGCCTACAGTGCGAATCCCAGTCATGCCACTTCTGGATGGTGGGAGATCCTGAGAGACGCATTCCCATTCACAGGAATAATGCTTGAATGTTATCAATGTCATGGATGAATAGGTTGCTCATGAATGATACTTGAATAAAATTAGACTTCATGATTTCAGTCAGCTGATTGATTTTATTTAATTATCTTATGAAGCATTAAAAGAATACTATTTCTCACAGGGATGCAATAATTTCAGGACACTGATTTACTTAATAGTTTATTAAGGATGAAAATAATAACATTAATTACATGGAGGCATACTAAATATCCAAGAATTGATAGGAATGTAGTCTTTATATCTGAATTATGGATAGACATCTCTGACACTCTATAAAGACATATATTTATTAGCATACTACCATCTGGGTGTCACTCTGTTCTTATTTTTTCAAAACCTGTGGCTTGTGTTAAGGTCCTAGGAAATACCTGTCAATACAATTTGCCACAGGATGGTGTGTTGACACTCACCCATTTATGAATTGGGCCTTGTAGGCCGTGAGTTCAGATGCCAGCCCTCCCACAAAATGAATCGTGGAGTAAGAAGCTGATGGTGACACATGTTTTCCTTTCCTGTGAATGTCCTGGGTGTCAGGTATAAGTGTAATACGTATGCAGACCTATATCCTATGTAATAAATGTAATCAATGTTCTATGTGCCATAATAATCAATAAAATAAACAGTCACTACATAAATGAAACAAAACATAAAATGAATAACTGCACTGAAAGCAATATGGAGTCAACATATGTATGTAAATATAAATCACATATTTAAAATGTACATGAATAGGATGTTTTCTAGTGCTGGGGATCGATTTCAGACCTGAGGTGTACACATGAATTTCTTGACTTCAAGGAGGCCAGCTTCCCCATTCTACACTGTGCAACAGAGTTACCCAGACTAAGAGTTCCAATCTCAGTCCTGGCAGAAAAAAATGACACCTTTATACTATGTGAGGCCCAGTTCTTAGGTATTTCATTATGCCTCCATTTAATGAATGTGATTGTTTAAATGCTTCATAAAGTATTGAATAAAATTCAGTCTTCTATAATAAAATTGTGTATAATTTTATCGTAGAATCATTCAAGAACTGCCCATTCAGTCATAACATACATCACATTCCATTGATATTCGCATAGATAGGAATGAATTTCTAAGGCTCTCTTGCCATTTGGAGGTGGCAGGACCAGGATTCAAACTGTGAGCTCCACCTCCCACCACTTAAACCCAAGGATAGGGAACTCACTGGTCTGTCCAAGAACAGCAAGATCAATGATTCAGCAGGAACCAGTGGCTCTCAGCAGTCCTCCTTGATATTTACAAGGCTGTGATAGGAAGATCATGGTCAAATTCACCCTAGGCAGGAAGGTCCTTGAAACCCAGGTCCAACTTCAGTGTCAACAAAGCCAGAAGTAGAGCTGTGTGGCTCCAGTGGTAGAGTGGTAGTGCTTTTGCCTTCAGCAAAAACAGCTCATGGAATGTGCCCAGATCCTGCGTTCAAGGTCCAGGACTGGCAACAAACAGACATACACAACAATCTGTGCAACCATCCGGCTAAAGCAGGTCACCCTCTTGTACCCAACTGAATTGGACAGAGTTCCCTGGGAAAGGGGCTGGGGGCACCACTGTCATCTTGACTCCTCCCATGCTGCCTGCATCACAGAATTCTGGCCACACCCCCATTTTTTCATGGTTCTTTCTGACCAATGAGATACAAGAATTGTAGCCATGGCCACATTCCATGCTGCCCAGCACCAAGATTCCCTCAGTTAGCTGACACTACCACCAGCAGTTGAGGAAGGTAGAGGTTGCTGAGTGGTGAGCAGGAGACTCAAGGAGGAGACTTTGGAGTAGAATAGGAAATTGACGACCTAGTCAGTGAGTGGGAGAATAGAGGATTTCCCAGAGCCTGGTAATGTGGCCAGCCCATCTTTCCCATCCCAGTGCTCAGATGTCTGAAACAACAAGACTCCATGAGAGAGCTGCAGACAAGAAACTACTGCCAGAACACCGGCAGAAGAATCCTCCCATCAGACCTGCATCATTCAAAAAAACAAAGAACACAAAAAAGGGAGGGATCCCCAAGACAAACACCACTGAAGAGCGTGATTCAACGGAGCACCTGGCCAAAGCTGATGCTGATTGCGGGGCTCCCTTGCCTTTGGACACAGTCACAGTCACCAGGGTCAGAGTGTCAATGTTCCCGATACTACCAAGGATCTGCAGAGGTGCTGGCCACATGTGATGCTCACCTGGATTGCAACAAAAGAAACCAGGTGCTCTATGCCAAGGTACAACCACTGAAGCAGGAAAAGACAGACCTGAGGGACTGACTGGAGAAAGAGAGGGAGAAGATAGCTCAGGTGCAGGAAGCACCAAAAACAAAGCTAGAGATCCACAAGCCACCCATACAGAGGTTGGTTTCAGCAGAAAGCGATTTACAATCTGCACCGGCCCAAGTCAAGCAGGCAGCCAATGGCAGAAATATAGAGCAATGAGTTCTCACCAGTCACCTGTAGGTCAAAAGCAGTGCATGGCAGAGCTGGAGATGGCGGCTTCTGTGGTCACTACGGCACAGAAGGAGATAGAAATATTCTTCAAACTGCTGAAAGATGTGACACTTCAGCTCGAGGAAAAGACCAGTAGTTTTGATGACCTGGAGCAAGTGAACACAGAATTTCAGGAGAAGCTGGAAGTCCTCTGGACACAGAAGAGTAACAGGAAGAACAGAATCTGCAAGTTCCAACAAGTGCTGGCGGGGCGTGGGTACTGAAGAGACTATTGGACAACCTGAGCTGGATGGTGAACTCAGCAAATCTGGAGAGAGACTCCTTCACGGAGGACCTGAGCATTGACAGGTCTGCATGGAAGGAGGAGGTTCCTTGACTCACCGACCAGGTGAACCAACTGACAGAAGAGAAGGAGTAAAGGATGAGGCAGGTTCTGGACCTAGAGAATGAGCTGGGGGAACTGAGGAGGAAGCTGGCAGAACCATCTCAGGCTGAGCGGCAGTTGCAGGCCCAGGAATACCATAGAGAGATGGAGTTGAAAAACCTGGAGAAACAACTTCACATCCAGGTCAAGGAAAACCAAAGGCTCTGTCTCCACAATGCTGAGCAGCAGGAGCAATTATAGAGCCTGAAGGAGAAGTCCAAGGATTGGCAGGAGATCCCCGAGACCCCAAGATGCACATGTGTGTGCAACCCATAGCAAGAGGAACAGCTGGCTCTGTTGTGGGATGCTCTCCACAGGGTAAGTGGTGAGAAGGAGGAGCTCATCAGCATCCTGGACTCAGAGCAGCAGGTGAAGAAACATCTGTGGGAACAGCTAGTCCACTCAGAGGATAAGATAGACAAATGTAAAGAGGTGGCTGAGAGAGAGAGAGAGCCAAGCATCTTGGGAGCTGCAAGAGTGGCAGGAGCAGTCCCAGGCCCATCTGCAGGAGCTCAGAGCCAACTGTGAGCAGCACATTGCCTCCAATGAGTGGCTGAACTCTGAGGAGGCCCTACAATAGACCCTGCAGAGGCAGACCCAGCTGCTGGAGCAGCTGAAGCAAGTGCATGGCCCAACCAACAGGGTGGACCAGGTGGTGCCCCCAAAGTGGCAGGACACTTTTAAGTGCCTGGAAGTGACCAGACTACAGGAGGAGAGGCTGCAGGCCCTGCTGAGCTTCCTGGCTTTTCTTGGGGAGGGGAAGCTGTGAGCCCTGGAGAAGCAAAAGGTGAGGAGGTGACTTCTCCCAACGTGACCATCGCAGAAGATGGAGACATGCCCCAGACCTAGAGTGACATGGCTCTACGAGCACTCTCAGAGGCTGAGTTCCACAGGGGGAAACTCCTGCAGGAGCGGCAGCCCTATCGCAGGCACCCTCCCAACACAGCAGCTCAGTGCAAGGTAGAGCTGGAGCCACAAACACCCCGCCCCATGAGCTGCTACCACAGCAGGCATGAGGATGGGAAGTGGGACACGTGGGCATCCGAGAAGAAAATCTGCTTCGTCCATGACCTGCATGATGAGGTGGACTTCCATAGTCCAGCAGATTAACTCCACCATCGATGCAGCTAGCTGTCGGCAGACATTTGCACCATAGAGGAGTCCCTAGTGGCGTGTAAAGAGCAGCTGTTCGTCCTGCATGAGCTGTGTTTAGAGAAAGCCAAGCATGTGTGCCAGCTCTCCCAGAAGATGGAGAAAGAAGGGAGAGCTGTGAGAGCTGCTGTTGGTCCTTGCAGGGGAAGGGGCTGACAGAATGCTCCAGATGCCTGCACAGGCTGAGCCCCCTGCCACCACGCTCCTTCAGACGCCTCAGGCTCCGGAGTGGGTGAAATGAGGCTGGAGCAGAAAGGTTTTGAAGAATTGCAACTTCAAGACAGCTTGGAAACTGCCAAAGGAGAGGTCGGGGATCCCGACCACATAGAGGACTCCCCCACAGAGCACGTCTTGCGGCAGATGCCCCACAACCAGAGCAGCCTACAGCTGTAGGCTGCTGGAGGGCTTGGGCAAGGAGCACTCCCTCCTTTTCTTCTGTAGACTCATGAGGATGATAACTCTCTATGTGACATAATGACTCTCAAAATCCTCAGCAGTCCCCAGAAGTAGGTTGCCAGTTTGCCTTCTCTCAGGCCTCAATCTGCTGGGTCATGGGAAGGGTAAACTGTGGGTTGGGTAGGGCAGAGGCAGCCAGGAGGTGGCCCAAATTCAAGGGACATCTAATGGACCATTGGTGGCCAGGGAAGAGGCCCATATTATGCTTATCAAAAAGAATAATTTGTTTTCAAAGGGAAAAAAGCCTCCAACAAAGATTTGTTCTTCCAGTCCTAGGGCTTGAACTCAGTGCCTGGCCACTGTCCCTGAGCTCTTTTTGATCAAGGCTGTTGCTCTACCAGTTGAGCGCCACCTCTCCTTCTGGCTTTTTCTGTGTGGAACCAAACCCAGGGCTTCAGGCATGCTAGGCACACACTCTACAGCTAAGACACATTCTCAGCTAGGATGACACCCTGTCCTCCCAAACCCATATGGCCATTCCTCAGATAAATAGGAAGTAGGGGCTCGATGACTATGAAGCACAAGTCTGGTTCACACAGAAATATTCCTCCGCCCCCACTTCCTACACTCTTAGTTGAAGTTTCTCTTCTACCATTGAGGGATGAGAGAGGGAGAGGGGAGTCCTGAGAGAGGAGTACCAACAACAGTGCCCCCCTGAGCCCCACATCTTTCCCCAAACAAACGGTTCTCCAGATTCCGATCTTACCTGACTCTATGTGGAGTCTACACTGACTCCCCACCCCTGCAAGGCTCAGGATGAAATAAAGGTCAGTCCTGGCCTCAGCCCATACTTAGGGTGGAAGGTCTTAGTCCCAGACCCACTTCCACCTCTGACTGCCCGTGTTAGCCTGGACCACCACCACTCACCACTATGTTGGTGGTGATGACCTCACAGATGGATTCCAGGAAGAAAGTCTATGGTAAAGAGCAGAAACAGCAGGGTGAGCAGGGCAGAAGGAGGCGGGGAGATTGTTCTGGGATCTTCCTCCTTGAAGTACTCCTGTCCAGCCAGGACCAAGCTGACCCAAAGCATGGCCAAGGTCAGGGGGTGAGATGAGATGGAGGAGCATGGGACTAAAGGAGGTACTGCTTTTTCTTGGGGCACTTGAAAATTCCAATTACATTTGGCCCATGCTAATCCCAAAGCCAACATGCAATACCTCTCCTTGTTGTTGTTGGCTGTGAGAATTGTCCCTGAGCTCTTTTTCTCGAGGCTGGCACTCATCACGAGCCACAGGGCCATTTCTTGTTTTCTGAAGGTTCAGCGAGGATAAGAGTCTCACACACTTTCCTGCCCATGCTGGCTTGGAACCATAATGCTACATATCTCAGCTTCCTGAGTAGCTCGGATGACAGGAGTGAGCTACCAGTGTCCAGCATGAGATACCATTTCAAGGCTTCTTGGCGTGTCTGTAAAAGGAGCCCAAAGGGCCTGGAAAAACCTTGACACAACCAAGGAGCTGGGATGGGGGAAGGCTGACTTTCTATCCATTCTGTTCCCTAAAATCAAAGATGCCAGGTGGTGTTGTATGCATCAAACTCTTAGGCCAACAACCACCAGGCTTAGTGGGGAAAAGGTAGAGAATACCCAAAGATTGCAGTGTAGAAATCCTTGATTTTGCATGCATGTGGTGTGTGTGTGTGTGTGTGTGTGTGTGTGTGTGTGTGTGTGTGTGTGTGTGTGAACTCTGGGCCTAAGCTCTACCCCTGAGTTTTCTTGGTCAAGCCTAGTGCTCTGCCACTTGAGTCACAGCCCCACTTGCTTTTCTATGGTTAAATGTAGGTAAGAGCCGCAAGGACTTTCCTGTCCAGGGTGGCTTTGAAGCATGATGGGGGCCCCAGGGAAGCAAGAGTAAGCACAACACAGGTACAATCCCTATGGTGGGAGACTCCTGCTCCCTGGTGGCCAGACACGGGACATCGCCCCCCCCCCCCCCCGCCATAGTCCTCTACAGTTCAATTTGGGAAAGTGACCAGGTCCAAGCTGATTTTTGATCACCATGAGTGCTGATGCCAGAGCAGGTCTGTTCCACCCTAGGCCAAGAGAGCTCCAGGAGGCCCGGCTCCGAGGGGCACAAGGAAGGGAGATGTCAGCTCCAGGCCAAGCTAAGAGCCTTTGCCCACGGACACCCCTACTTAGCCTTTCTGATCACTGTAAGGCCTGTCAAAGAACAACCCCCACCCCCCAAAAAATCAAAATTGGAGCTGTGTCTCAAAATGGTAGAGCTTTAGCATTGAACCAAATAGCTCAGAGACAAGGCTCCCAAGCTTTGACTTCAAGACCCCCAGCTGACCCTCCTCCATAAAATACAGGTTAGCTAAATGTGAACTAGTAGGATTTATGAAGTATTTCTGAAGAATGGTGATACTGAAGAAAGCACACTAATTCTAATGACAGCTGAACTTGTGACATTACAGCTATGTGCTGATTCCTTCACAGGGTGCTGTTTGCTGGGTCCTTCCCCCATGGGGGTTTTGTGCTGAGTCCTCAAAAAGGTGCTGTTTACTGAGTCATCACAAAAGGTGCTATGTGCTGAGTCCCTAAGAGGGTTGGTACACAATGTACTGTATGCTGAGTCCTTCAAACAGTGTGGTGTGCTAATTCATTCCATTCAGCACATAGCAGCACCCTTGGGAAGAGAGGGATGAGGAGAGTTTTTCGAGTGCTGTGTGCTGAGTCCTTTACACAGGGTGCTCTGTACTGTCCTTCAAATGGTGCTGTGTGCTAAGACCTTCCACAATTTGATTGTGCTGAGTCCTTAAAAATTGTGCTATGTGATGAGTTTTTCAAAGGGTGCTGTGCACTGAGTGTTTTACATAGTGTTCTACGTACTCAGCCCTTAGAGGGTGCTGTGTTTGGAGTCTTAACCCAGGGTGCTATGTAATGAGTACCTGGGAAAGAGTGCTACATGCTTAGTTTTTCAAAACATGTCATGCACTGAGTCCTTTACACTGTGGGCTATGGTCTCCCTCCTTCAAAAAGTGCTGTGTGCTGAGTACTCTACAAAGGATACTATCTGCTGAGTCCTTCAAAGTTAACTGTGTGCTGAATCCTTTACACAGGGTGCTTTGTGCTGTTTTGGGAATTGTGCTGTGTACTGAGTCATTCCCAAAGTTGCTATGTTCTGAGTTCTTGAGTGGTAGTTATCCCCAACAATCACACACACACAAACACAATCACAAACACATATACACACACGAGGGTCACCATGCACCTGCTTGGTGTGTAGAGTGGGCGGGCATGGAAGAGAGTCTCCTCCAGCCATGGGGCTGAGGGGAGATTAGCTCCCCCCAGGCAGGTACTGGGGTTGGTGGGGTGTGCTATGCTGAGGCTGGAATTGCCATGGCCAGGAAGCTTCCTTGGCCTGGAAGGTTCAGAGCCCAGTCAGAGCTGCGATTGCAGTCAGGGGTGAGGGGCAGAATCCAGGGGAAGTGGGTCCCAGGGGCACAGTGCAGTGGCAGCCAAGGCCAGGGACCTGAGGTGGTGGGCGCAAATGCACGGGCGGGGGTGGGGCAGCCGAGGAGAGGAGTGGAGGGCAGAGAGTGAGGTCAGAGAGAAGAGCAATCACATGCAGGAGGGGAAGCGGCTTCAGCAGCTGGCGTCCACTTGGATCATAGTGCAGATCCTGGCCAGGAGCAGACAGCACGTGGAGCCAGCACGACAGGAACATTGCCGAGCAGCCCCATAGAGAAGAGGCAGCCATGGCGCCCCTGAGTCTGAGATCCTGGCGGGGGGAGCAAGGTGGTAGTGGCTGAGGTGCAGCAATGGAGATGGTGGCTGCTTAGGCTGTGGCGGTGGTGGAAGTACTGTCTCCTGGGGAGGAGGCCGCTGAGGTGGTGGCAGAGTCTACTGAGGAACAGGCAGCAGCAGCATCTGAGGAGGAGGAGCAGAGGAAGCTCACAGCCTTGCCAGGCACCCTCAGATGCCCCCACCCCCTCCCAGCAGTGCCGCATTTCACACATGGTGCTGCCAGTTCGGATCCTTGGTGCCTCTCTCAGTTGCCTGGCAGAAATGGCCCGGCCCTAGCCTGCTTGCAGCCCCGACCTCAGACTCCAGGGCCCTCAAGCACCAGGTGCCACCACCTACAGCTTCTGCCCAGTAGCATACATAAGTGGCTGCCCCTTGGGGCCACACCCTGTGACCCCTGTACCTCATGACTCCCTGTCACCCCCCCCCAGTGGATCCAGACCTGCGCCTCCTGCCTCCCCTCTCCTGTCCCACCCACACCTGCCTCGTGTCCCACAGTCCACCCTGGCACTGCCACAAATGAGACCTAGTTGCTGGGGTGGGGTGTCGACCCTGGGATCCCACCCCCATCCCTAGCGGCCAGTGTCCCCAGGAAAAGGGGAGATGAAGAAATGGGTGAGGAGGAGACACCACAGAGCCCCTGGCCTGGAGCAGTGTGAGCCACACAGCCGCATATCTGCACCCTTCTTCTCCCTGGTGGGAACCTGATGGCTTTAGTCAGAGGTGGTTAGCAGCACCTCTCGGGTCTTTTCCTTTTTTTCTGGGGGTGGAGGGTGTTGGATGCAGAAGATAAGCCCCCTTATTGCTGTGGGAGCCCTTGTCTGTCTTCTGTGCTCAGTCACATCATCTGAGGAGGTTCCAGAAGAGCCCAGAAGGGAGGTGAGGGCACTGGGGGTCAGATAGGAGGCGTGTTCCTCCAACACACATACACCTGTCCTGCCCCCCCCACCTCAGGTGTTAACAGTTTTCCCAGGGTGATCACATTTCCCAGCTCTGCCAGCTCTGCTAGTGCTCCTGGTTTATCTGGTCTCCTCGTCCTCCTCAAGAATCCACCAAGTCACCCAGAAGCATCTAGGCTGGAAGTAGGGAGGTCCATCCATGTATATAGCCCTTAGGAACCCATCAAATTCCCCAACAATGCCCCCACCCCAGGTCAGACACCCCTCTGGAGGCACCATGACCCCTTCTTTGTTTTCTCTCCTGGTTCTGAGGAGCCATCAGTCTCAGCACGCCTTCACCCAGAGTCTTAGCATATGGTTTTAATGAATGGGGACTCAATGCTGGTTGTTCCCAATGGGAAGGATCTGTCCCTGGAGAAAGGGAGAGGCAGGGTGGTTCTGTGTTTTTAGAGCAATGTTCCCCTTGGTGGGATCCCCTGGTTCTGACCAGGGACCCCCCATGCTAGAGCTTGTACATTTCCCATATGAGGAACCAACTAACTCGGGAGAGACAATGTACTGAGTCTGTGTGTGTGAGAAAGAGAGAGAGAGTGAGAGAGAGATGGGGGAGAGAGGGAGAGAGAGAGAGGGAGGGAGGGAGAGGGAGAGAGAGAGAGAGAGAGAGAGAGATCATCTTTCTCCTTGTACAGACTGAATGTGCTCAGGTGAATGATCAGGTGGTAAATTGCAAGTGCTGCATGGATTAGACTTCTGTCACCGGTTTGGATTTGTGTGTGTGTGTGTGTGTGTGTGTGTGTGTGTGTGTGTGTGTGTGTGTGTGTGTGTGTGTGTGTTGGGAGAGTAAGGAGATGAGAACAATGAAAATATATTTAAGTCACCGTATCTAAAAAGAGCAAAAGCATTTTATTTGTGTGTATGTGTGTATTTGTTGTTCTTTTATCATGAATGGCCAGTATAAGCCTAGACACAAATTCTGTTTTCTCCTTCATCATTTTGGAGAAGGTTTTAGTAGATTTCCTTTCCACTTCTTTCCACCTCCCTCTTCCCCTTTCCTGTAGCCAACTGTAGCTGCTGGGCCTGTGTAGGTCTCCACTAGGAGACCTGTGGGAAACCCAGACCAGAGTGGACACCCGTCCTTCTGTCTTCAGCCAGAAGGCACATGAGTGTGACCACAGCCGCACTCTTCCATCCAGACACTCTGCTCTCGTGTGTATAGTTGGAGCTAATTCAAGGCTTGGGAATGTGTCTGCCAAACATAATTAGGGAATGAGATGTGGGGGAGGAGAGCAGGGGCTGTGAAGCTAGGAGGGTCTGGGAAGTGGTGAATGGTGTGATATGGCTGATGACTCACCACGACAAAGGATGAAAGGGGAACTGTACCCAGGGCATTGATGGTGTCTGTGGGCATCTGGGCAGGGGGCTCCAGGCCCCCACTGGTGGCGTGGATTCCCTTCTGGGTCAGTGCACTGTTGTGCAGTCCTCCCTGGAGTCCTGCAGACTCCAGTCTGTGTCCCGACTGAGCCATTTCCAGCTGAGCAGTGGTAGGCAAGTGTGTTCTCTCTGCTGGAGCCTGCTCAGTATCAGGACATGGCAGTTATCTAGGGCTCTCTGACTGCCAGTTTCTGTAACCTGCTGTAGGCTGTCTGGAAGGAAAAGGGTCCACTGACTTTGGAACCCTTTAAGTTTGATTGGGACAAGTGAAATGTCATCTTTTCCAAAGATTTTTCTTGAATTTGGCAATTTCCACTAACACCTGGGATTATGGGTCAAATTAGACGGACCATTTCAGCTGCCAAACAATGATGTTCAAAGCAGCACAGGTAGAGTTCCCTAGCCAGATGGTCTCCTGCTATGAACGTCGTGCCCTGACTGCCTTTCTCCAGCAGTTACTGATTAGCTCCGGCACTCTCTAGGGTGGACACCACAGTCTAGAATGTTGTGGGGAGCAGAGATTGTGACCTCGCCATCCCCAGCCTGCCAGCTGTGAGCAGAGACGATTCCTAGCACCTGTACTGGACTATGGGAGATTCAGAGACCTGGGATGTCTCAAGGATCCTTTCTCTGCAACATGAAACTTGGGGGCCGGATATGGTAGACCATCCTGTCTGGCCCCAGGTGGTGGAGAGTATGCCCCTTGAGCCAGGCGTTTAGCTCACGGGAACCTTGTTCACACCTGAGTGGGGAATTAAGTGCCACAAAGCTGGTCAGCAGCTGGACAGAGATCTTTGAGAAGCTAGGCATCCCAGAGGCCCCAGAATCCAGCGAGTACATCGTGGCTCACGTCCTCAGAGCCAAAAGAGTTAAATGCTTTGCACGAGAAGGACAGGAAGAGGGAGTAGGGAGAACTGTGGGAGAGCTACATCATATTTTGCCCACCCAAGATGCTTACCAGAATCAGATGGGACTTTTCTGTAGTATTGTCGTAGACAGATGCTTATTTATTTATCCAACACAGAGTTAGAGTGTGCGCCAGGCTCTGGGGGGGTGGGGTGGTTATAGATGAAAATTTCCAGTGCTGGTTCCACAACACATAAAGAAACCTTTGTTTGAGCTGGATGCCTGTGCTTCATGCCTGTCATCCTAGCTACTTAGGAGGCTGAGATGGGAAGATCGAGGCTTAAGTTCTGGGCAGGAAAGCCTGTAAGACTTTATCTCCAACTAACTACCAAAAAGAAAATGCCAGAAGTGGATGTGTGGGTCAAGCCTTAGTCCATTGGCCTTGAGTACAAAGACTCAGGGGCAGCACCCAGGCTCTGAGTTCAAGGCCCAGGAGTCAGAGAAAGGAAGGAAAGAGAGAGGAGGATGGTGGGAGAAAAAGAAGAAAGAAAGGGAAGAAGGGAGAATGTGAGCCTTGGTTTGGAGTCCCTGCATCAAGGCAGCCAACCATTCACAATCTCTGTGGGGACAGTTTCAGAGCTTAAAGACAGTATGTAGGACAAAGCCAATGACCCCTCAGCTACTTTATGACATCCAGGAGCTTTGTGGTCACAGACTGCAAAGGGAAGCAGCCTCAGGTAGACTGTACGGCTCAGGGTGTGTCACCAGGTTTCAAACATCCCCAGCCCCAACAAGTTTATTTTCTGGTCCAAGATCTAGGGAGGTTTTGGGGTGAGGGAGTGTCAAGGCGGGGGAGGTGGGGCAAGGAGGATGAAGAGGGACGATGATCCCAGGTCAGGTGTGTCAGGACATTGGAGCCATGACCTCGCCTGACAACCTCAACCGTCAGTGATAGAGCCTTCGACCCAGCCACATGGCTATTAAAAGTCCTGGCACCTTGGGTTCACCACTGACCACCTGGCTGTCATCTGCCACAGGATGCCTGTGCAGTACATCCTTGGGGACTTGGACATTCCCGGGCTCAATCTGAAGATGATACTGAGAAGACTGAGGCCTGGGTGACTCCATCTTGAGCTAGTGAGCATCTTCTGAGGTATGAGTTATGCAGCTGACAATGAACCCGACCTGGAAATGAACAGAAGAAGCAATTCCCAGGGGACTAGGAACATAAACAATCCTTGGGAAAACCGCAGGCAGGCAGGTGCTGGAGTGCTTGGTGACCCTGCAGTCAGGCCACAGGTGGTGTTTGTTTAAAAAAGGAACTCTGCAGTTTAGCATGTATCCTCTTGAGACTCTCCTGTGGTGCATGCCAACCAGTTGAAAGAACGTCGGCCCCCTTGATCTAACCAACAACTTGTTTCTGATCCTTTCCCACTTTTTAGCATGCCAATCATACTATAGAGTTATTTGGTGATTTTCCTGGGGTTTGTAGTGA
Organism: Dipodomys spectabilis; assembly: GCF_019054845.1. Taxonomy (NCBI): domain Eukaryota; kingdom Metazoa; phylum Chordata; class Mammalia; order Rodentia; family Heteromyidae; genus Dipodomys; species Dipodomys spectabilis. The sequence continues at coordinate 967,510 of NW_024870821.1, read as the reverse complement.
TTTGTTACAAGAAATTATGATGTACACAAAGCCCTACCTTCCCGAAAAAGTGTATGAAAAGTGTTGTAACTATGGGCTCGGGCCTCTCAACATCATGGGCTGCTGCCATGGACACTGGGGGGACCAAGCTCAAGCTTCCAATAAAGACTCCTTTGCTTTTACATTGGTGATAGTCTCTGGTGGTCTTTTGGGAAAGGATTTCCGAGTTAGGCTTTACAACACCCCCGGTGTTCATTCCTCCACCAGAGACAGAGGTAAGTGTGCCACTGGCACAGAACAGACAGGGAATGAGTATGGGAGTAGGGACCCATGTAGCCCCGAGACTTCCTCTAGGGGGCACTAGGACCTCTTGACTGCCATTCTCAGAGGCAGAGGTGGGTTTCTCTTCTGGCTCAGCCTTTAGTCTAGATGGCAGGTCTGGGATTCAGAGAGGGCCAGCTGAAGGTGGTGCAGGCTTGGGTAGAGGCTGGTGGGAAAACCAGAGGCCCTGCGCTCTGAGCAGTGTTGTTTTTGAGTATACTCACAACCCAGGAACATTACTGGGATGGATCAGGCCTTTTCTCCTTCCTGAGAGAGGGACATAGAGCCCTCCTGTCTGCTTCCCATGGCTGTGAAATCCTTTTGTTGCCACATCCTGTGGTTGGATAACTAGACCTCACCTCACTGCCCAGTGTCAATGCAGGACAGTGAGAGATCCTGAGTCTCTTATGAGGTCAGGGATCCTCAGTATGAGATTGTACTTGAACGTCCTAACTTGGTGCATGGTCAGTTCCATCTAAGATTGCCATGATGTAAGAGATAGAATCTAGAGAATCAGACCAGGATTGGGTCTGTTCTGGGAGTCTTGAGTATTATGTGTGAGCTTTGAGCTCCAGTGTGCCCATCTGCTTCCTTTTCTTGGGTGGGTCTTTGCTAGAAAAAGCTTGAAACTAGATACTGTGTCCTATCCCTTGTCTTTGATGCTTAAAGCTAGCACTCTACCATTTGAGCCACAGGTCCATTTCCAACTTTTTTGGGTGTTTAATTGGAGATAAAGAGTTCTCATGTACTTTGCTGAGAAGGATGCATCCAAATGCAGTCCTCAGATCTCAGTCTCCTGAGGAGAGAGGATGAACGGCATGGAAAAGTATCTTTGGCCGGCTGCCAGTAACTCATGGGTGTCATCCTAGTTATTCAGGAACTGAGATCTGAGGATCACGGTTTAAAGCCAGCTTGGGCAGAAAAGTTCTGTGAGACTTGATGTCCGGTGGACCACCAGAGAATAGGAAGAGGCGCTGTGGCTCAAGTGGGAGAGTGCTCACCTTCAGCTGAAGAACTGAAGGACAGTGCCCTGGCCCAGAGTTCAAACCCCATGACCAACAACAACAAAAAAAGAAGTGACTAAGTTTTCCACATAGCAGTGTGTACAGTAGGAAATGCCATGCTGGGCTATGAGACATTCCAGGTATGTGAGAAGCTCAATGTTTTGTCTACAGTGGGTCTGAAGTTGGAGTGCCATCTTCTCGGGGGTGGGATGTGATCTTAATGGAGGGAGTTCATGGTTCTCTTCTCAGAGACTGCTGAAGCCTTGGGCTGTCCATCTGTGTGTGTGTGTGTGTATGTGTGTGTGTGTGTGTGTGTGTCTGTGTGTGTCTGTGTGTGTGACTGTGTTTGTGTGTGTTTGCAGGTAGAAGAACTGGGCCTTGAACTCAGGGCCTAGGTGCTGTTCCTGAGCTATTGTGCTCAAAGCTAGTGCTCTGACACTTGAGCCACAGCTCCACCTCTGGCTATTTGGTGGTTCACTGTAGATAGGAGCCTCACAGACCTTCCTGCATAGACAGGCTTTGAATCGTGATCCTCAGATGTCAGCCTCCTGCGTAGCTAGGATGACAGACATGAGCCACCCGTGCCGGCTTTGTGTGTATGTGTGTGTGTGTCTGTGTGTAGAAGTGGGTTGTAACACGGAGCACTGGACCCTTTGGTAATTTATAACTGCTATCTTTGGGGGATGCATGGGTTTTTTGGCAGAGGTTTAGGGGCCTGGAAGGGTGGAACACTTGAAGGGGACTCAGCACCATTAAATTATAAGACCAAAGGATCTGTGTGCCCTGGAGATGTCTACTCCCTTAGGCCTGGTTGGTGGCAGAGAGAGTTCAGGAGGACCTTGGGGTGGGGCTCGCAGGGGGTGACTCCCCAGGGGGACAGACAGCATAGTCAGCCCTTAGTAAGGATGTGAGCCCTGTTAGAATGGAGTGCACTGGTATGGGTCAGAGACCGGTTCTTCTCATAATGACGTATCATGTGTGAGGCCAACCCTATTTTAAATCTTGACCTGTGATCTTCAGATTTCAGTATCCTGAGTAGCTAGAATTACATGCTTGAGCCTCTGGCACAAAGCCTCTGATTCTTTTTGGTATATTAGATTTTGTACTCAAAGCCTTAGGCTTGCCAATCAGGTCTTCTACCATGTGAGCTAAGCCTTTCTGTGTTGGGCATCTCCGAAATAGATAATATATGCTCAGGCTGGGCTGGATCACAGGCCTCCTATCTGTGACAAGCATGCACCAGCAGGCCTGGTTTTCTTTAGTTGGAATGCTAGACATGTAGTGCCATGCTCAGTCATTGGTTTAGATGGCTTGTCCCAAACTCTTAGTCCATGGCAGCCGATTCTTGACCTAAGGTGAAGCTCTGCGTTGGGCCTCGACCACTGGTCCTCAGTCTCCTCCCGCGACAGTTGTGAGGAAACAAGGAATCAATACAGGGGGATCTCTGGGGCAGAGCCAGGCATAGAGGAAGAGGCTGTCAGATATGGTTCTTGGAAATTCTATGAGCATATGACTGGAAGATATCCAGATAGCGCTCAGATGGGGCCTGTTATTTATCGTGCAACAGGTACGGGATTATGAAAAAAAACATGGCTCTCTTTCATCCTTACCCTATCCCCATGAGGAAAAGGATCTTTCACTGTGCTCAGTTTTGTAGCTGGGGAAAACGAGGCATGGAGATGCTAGGTGACCTACTCATGTCCCCCAGCTGACAGCAAGCTCAGCCTGACTTATCTACCATGTTCCCTAGGACAGTGAATGTTATTCAGTCCCCTTCTTGTGGTGGCAAGTCCACTTCTTGTCAGTTGTGAGGCTTGAACTCTGGACCTGGGCACTGTCCCCGAGCTCCTCAGATCAAGGCTAGCACTCTACCACTTGAGCCACAGCATCACATGCAATTTTCTGGTGGTTCTTTGGAGATACGAGTCTCACAGACATTCCTGCTTGGGCTGGCTATGAACCATGATCCTCATATCTCAGCCTCCTGTGTAGTTAGCATTATAGTCCTGTGCCACCGACACCCGGCTAAAGTGTAATTCGGATTTTCTTTCTTTCTTTCTTCCTTCCTTCCTTTCTTTCTTCCTTCCTTCCTTCCTTCCTTTCTTTCTTTCTTTATTTCTTTCTTTCTTTCTTTCTTTCTTTCTTTCTTTCTTTCTTTCTTTCTTTCTTTCTCTCTCTCTCTCTCTCTCTCTCTCACACATTCTCTGTCTGTCTCTGTCTCTCTCCCTACCTATCTCTCTCACACAGGAACTGGTTGAATGGGTGCTGGAGGAGGTGGCCCAGGGTCCCCATGTGGCTGGGAGTCAAGGTGGCCCTCCCATTCTGGAGGTGGACTGTGGGTCAGGAGCTGTCTCGCTCAGCCTATTGAACTAGCTCCCTGAGGTAAGCCCTTCTGTGCCTGGGTTAGACTGTGTCGGATATTCATCGTCTGTCCCTCCCGCGAGTCCTTCCCCACTACCTTCTGCTAAGACAGTTAAAGGAAAGTGGATATAAGGAGGTGTCACGTTGTCTTCCCACCCAGCACGATCCTGGGCCTCTGATCCTCACCACCGCTTATCTCGCCAGACCCTGGTTATAAGAAAATGAATCCACTCTATTTCTACTTTGCTTTTCTGGAGTGTGTTGTTTCGGGGTGGATGGGCAGTATGTAGAGGAAAGACCCTAGGCCTGATACCTCTTGGGGAACATTTGTTCTTGTGACAGAGCCAAGTCATTGCTGTCAATAAGGAGGAAGCTGCCATCAGACTGATCCGGAACAATGCTCACAGGCTGTTGATGTATTTGTAATATCTAGTATATGTATGAGTCAAGCGGAAAAGGTCAGATAATGTGATGTCAGGAAAATGAACCCTTAGATGTGTATTTTAATGTTTTTTTTCTTTCATGCATGTGTTTCTAACACATTTATAAGATTATCTCTTTGTTGCTTTGTATGTCCCTCCCCCACAGTATAACCCCTGCTTTCACTATATTTGATGTCAGTATAACTTGTGGAGGAGATGGGGAAAAACCAGTTGTTTAAGGATACAGGTGGACCTGTTGCAACAATAAGAAGTACAAGTTGTTCTGTCCAAAACGAGCTTTACAACGTTGGTACGGGGAGGGGAGGGGGGGAAAGGGGGGAAGGAGAAGGATTGGGATTAGGGGGGGAGGGGGGAGGCTGGGAAGGGATGTGAAGGGTAAACAAAGGAGGAGGCTGCAATGCTTGGTAAGAAATGTACGCATTATACTGCCCATGTTACTGTAACTCCTCTGTACAGTATGTTCACAAATAAAATTAAATTAAATTAAAAAAAAAACCCACCCATGTCGGCTTCCCACTCACCACAAGGGGGTGCAGTGTGGGTAGCCCAGAACTGGCCCTAGGAGATTATAAATGGAAGGTGGCAGTCAGGTGCTGGTGGCTCCTGCCTGTCATCATGGTTATTTGGGAGGCTGAGGTCTGAGGGTTGTGACTCAGAACCAGCCCAGGCAGGAGAGTCTGTGAGATTCTTATCTTCCATAAACAACCTCTCCCCATACACAAAAAAGCCAGATGTGGTGGTGTGGCTCAAGTGGTAGAGCCTTAGCCTTGAGAAAAAGAAGCTCAGGGATGACACCCGGGCCCTGAATCCGAGACCTAGGACTCACAAAAAATAAAATAAAATAAATGTTATCTTACCTGTTATCTTACTACCAAAAAGGATGAATTCAGTCTTCTCTCTGGTACTTGTAGCCAAAGATAAGGGGCTTCCTTTGATGTTCCTCTAAACCTCTCCTTCTTTTCATTATCTCTCCAGGCTTCAGTTGCAGGATAGAATTCAGATCATTCCACTCGATGTGACCTTACATACCCTCCCTACCCACCTTCCTTGGGGTGGGGATCCACGATGGACTCACCACTGAGAGGATGAGGCACCACAGAGATGGGTGTAGGTATCCCTGAAACTCATTCTCTCTCTCTCTCTGTCTGTCTCTCTGTCTGTCTCTCTCTCTCTCTCTCTCTCTCTCTCTCTCTCTCTCTCTCTCTCTCTCTCTCTCTCTCTCCCCAGCATAGATGCTGTAGATAAAGGACAACATAGCTGGGCATGATCATTTCCAGCCATGGCTGCTGCTGTGAAACTCGGTACAGATGTGCAAGACTGTCCCAAGACAGGCCCAAGGAGTCACAGAAAAACAGCTATCCAAGGTTGGGATTGTGTCTTAGCAGTATTGGGCTCGCTAGCACACAGGAAACCCTTGATTCAATTCCTAGGTACCACATACACAGAAAAATTTGGAAGTGGCACCTTGGCTCTGGTGGAAGAGCGCTCGCCTCCAGCAAAAGAAGCTCCTACACAGTGCTCAGGCCCCGAGGTCAAGCCCTAGGACTGTCAACATAAAACAGCACTCCAAGGGTCCTTGGTGATGGGTGGATGGCTATGCCCTGTAGTTTTTAGTAGATCCATCCATGCTTTGTGTCTCCTTCTTTGACAGTGGGGAACTGGACACTCCTTCTGCCCTGAAAACCTGGACCCGGTTATCAGCAACCCTCCCAACACCTTCCACCAGGACATGAAGCAGCTGGCCCTAGAAATACTCAGGTACCTGTTGGGTGGGGCAGGGGAATACAGGCAGGCCCCAGAAGTCCTAGTGGGTCTGATCTGCTCCGGATGACCAGACCATCCACAGGAGGCAGATGGGAACTTAGAGAGGGGTAGAGATGTGGAGGGGACCCTTTAATGCCCATGGCCCTACCCAGATTCCAAGCCTCCCTTTGCTGTCCCTGAGGGCAGTAGAGGAGTATCTAGTTGGTAGTGTCTAGAGGAGGACTAGGAGGAAATTCTAAAGAATGAGACACCATAAGCCCTGGGCTGGTGTCCAACACCTGTCATCCTGGCTACTTGGGAGGCTGAGATCCAGAGGATCCCGTTTCCCAGCTCAGGCAGGAAACTTCTCATCTCCAATCTCCAACTGGTTGTGGTTCCATGGCATAAATGGTAGAGCACTGGCCTTGAGCAAAAATAATAATCGGAGGCAGTACCCAATCCCTGAGTTAAAGCCCCTCAACCAAAAAAAAAACCCAACGAAAAGACACCCCTTGCCTGCAAGAGATAGTGAAGGAGTGGGGGTGCTGTGGTTGGGAGACCAGGTGCTGGCCTCAATGTACAGAAATTTCTAAGATATCCCCAGGTTTGCCCGAGTATGAAATCACAGCAGGGTGGGCGTTGCCTTACCAAGAACTCCAGAGGATGTTTCCTGTCTTAGGCAGGGAGTGGGGTGAATGTGAGCAGGGGTGGGAGGGTAGTGTCAATTTTATTCTCTCCATCCATGGAAGTATGGTTTTGGATGCTGGTTCAAAGTCCGAAGCAAAGGACTGCATGTGATTTATAGACTGACAAGTTGGGTTTCCCTGGGTATAAGAAGGTAACTGAAGCCGGGTGCTGCCAGTGGCTCACAACTGTAATCCTAGCTACTTAGGAGACTGAGATCTTAGGATCGCAGATAAAAGCCAGCTTAGGCTCGCTTTGAACCACCAGATAACCGGAAGTGGTGTTATGGCTCCAGTGGTAGAGCGCGCACCTTCAGCTGAAGAGCTAAAGGACTGTGTGAAGGCCCAAAGTTCAAACCCCATGACCAACAACTAAAAATAAGGTAGCTGAATTTTCTGCATAGGAGTGTATAAAGTAGGAAATGCCATGCTGTGTTATGAGCCATTCCAGACTTGTGAGATGCTCTGTGTTTTTTCTACAGTTGGTCTACGGACGATAGTGCTACCTTCTCGGGGGTTGGGATGCTCAGGGACTGCTGAGGCCTTGGGCTACTCCTGTGTGTGTGTGTGTGTGTGTGTGTGTGTGTGTGTGTATTTTTCCCTCATCTTTCTCTGTCCCCTTCTTGGGCACCTGTCTGCCTCTTCCTGACTTCAGAGGGAGCCCCTCCTCCATGGCACCCTGCCTATAGCCCCCTATCTGTGTCTACAATGAGTCCTAAATTGCCAGAGACCTGTATATTCTAGCTTTTTGTTGGGGCCCAAGTCTGGCTGTCCATAACTTTGGCCACCTCCAGAGGCTTCTGGGTCAGCATGGCCAGCTGACATAGGTTCTCCCCTGCCCATGGAGGAGAGGGGCTCAGTCATGCATGTCCTTTCCTTTTCCTCAGCTGGGCCTCTGGATGCATGTCCATCCTAGCAGGCTGGCAATGGAGTGGGGGAAGGGTGGTTGCCATTGCCTCTGGCCAACATCAGCCTGATAGCTGACTGAAGGCCGCCCAAAAAAGGGGACCTGGGGCTACATGGAAGGCGAGGCCAAGTTGTCTTCGAAGTACCCATTGGTGTCTAGGAAACGTAAAAGTACCTTATCGCAGGAAAGTCTATCTCCCCTCCCCGTCCCCCCTCCCCCCACGCCCAGCTGAGCCTCTCAGGTCCTTCTAAACAATTCCGGATAACCATAATACAGAGGCACAGACTAGATTCCAGGGTCAGGGTAGAGGGGGTGAGAGACTGGTAAGGCCAGTACCTCAATGTTCTGGGGCATGAGCCTTGACCTGGTTATGTCCCCCTTGTGTAAGTTCAATTCTTAACCCAGAACTAGCCACACACAGGCTACTTGTGACAGTGCTGTGGAAGTAGCAGGAACGGAAGTGAGATCTAGGATGACCAAAATCTGGATTTATGGCCTGTGGGGTTGGGGATGACAAAGGGTATTTATTTTTTAAAAAATCTCAGAGGGCTTGGAAGGTAGCTCAGTGGTAGAGCTCTTGCCTTGCATGCCTGAGGCCCTGGGTTTGATTCCTCAGCACCACATAAGCAAAAAGGAAAAAGCCGGAATTGGCGCTGTGGCTCCAGTGGTAGAGTGCTAGCCTTGAGCTGAAGAGCTGAGGGACAACGCCCAGACCCAGAGGTCAGGCCCCATGACCGGACCTCCCCCCCCAAAAAAAAAATCTCAGAACTGGAACTCAGGGCCTAGGCACTGTCCCTGAGCTAACACTCTACCACTTGAATCACAGCTCACCTTTCATCTTTTTTAGTAGTTTAGTGGAGAGAAGAGTCTCACGGATTTACTTGCCTGGGCTGGCTTCAAGCTGCCATTCTAAGAGTTCAGCCTATTTAGTACTAGATATCTGGTATGAGACATTGGCATCTGCTAAAGATGTTTGTGTGTGTGTGTGTGTGTGTGTGTGTGTGTGTGTGTGTGTGTGTTTACCGGGACTTGAACTCAGAGCCTAGGTGCTATCCTTTAGCTTGTTTGCACAAGGTTGGTGCTGTACCGTGTGAACTAGTGTAACTTTCCTTCCCAGCTTTTTGATGATTCATTGGAGATAAGAGTCTACCCAGGCTAGCTTTGAATCTTGATTGATCCTCATGTGTCAGCCATGAGTAGCTAGGATTACAGGCATAAACCAATGGCACCCAGCTGCAAGGATCTCTTTTCATACGCTCTTCTGTTCTATAGCTGTCTACTTGCCCTGGCCTAGACTTCTGATCTCTACATCAGCTCCTAGCAGCCCCTGACTGTGTGGAGAACATAAAGCTCAAACCTGATCCCATTTCTTTGTCCTCAGTGGAGGGTATGTTTTGTCTGAAGCCTGGGTTGGAGAAGTAGCTGAACATGGGTGCTCGGCTGGGACAGAGAGGTACTCTGTTTTATCCAAGAAGGAAAGTGTGGCCAGTTAGATACTAATAGCTCATTCTTTCATATTCCTATCTCCTCAGAGGCTGAGATCTGCAGATTGCCATTCAGTGGCAGCCCAGCTAGAAAAGCCAGTGAGACTCTCTTCTGCAAATAACCACAGAAAGCTGGAAGAAAAGCTCTGGCCCAAGTGGTAAAGTGCTAGCCCTCAATGAAAAAACTCAGGGACAGAGCCTGAGTCCTGAGTTCAAACCCCTGTACAAATATGTGCATGCACACATGCATGCACACACACGGACACACACACACACACACACACACACACACACACAGAGGTGTTAATGATGAGCTGAGGTAGAACTGTGGGCAGTCCTGAGGCATAATCATAGTAAACTCTCAAGGCAGATCAAGTTGTTTCTCCCTAAGTCCTTCTTGAGCTGAGGGGTCTGGGTCATGGCAGTAAGTTCCATGGAACCTGCCCCTCCATTCATGCACGGGGCCACAGGACCAAGAGAAGGACACTATGGATGCTCTTTGTAGTTGGCCCACGATTTCAGACCTTCATCTGCCCCTGAGCACTGGTGAGGAAAGCAAGGCTCCAAGCCCTGGGACTCCAGGGGTAGTGACTGCTACAAGCAGCAACCAGCCACCCCTGGATTCCTAAGCCTACAAGTCTTTCATGAGCCCAACTCAACACCCATCAAAGGTGTGCCTGACAGATTCACACTTTTGTGATACTTGTGTGAGTGGGCATTACCTGTTGTGTCATCTTGCAGCTCCTGCCCCTCCTGGCCCAGAACCCTGGTATGAGACGTAGATTTACTGCTCAGATCCATACTGCACCCATGATAGATGCCATTCTGATGACTTGACTGATGACCTCCGTGCCCCAAGGTTTGACCCTTCTCTGATACTGTGGCCTACTCTGTAGGGAAAGATATCCAAAGAGGCTGCTCTGAAGACTGGTGGGACACCTAGACATTGCGAGTCCATCAGGGGCCCATTGGAAAATATTCTGCCACAGAGTGAGGTCCAGGCAGGCCAGTTGTTGGTCATGGGGCTTGAACTCTGGGCCTAGTTGCTGTTCCCCAGCTCTTCAGCTTACCACTTGAGCCACAGTGCCACTTCCAGTTTTCTGGAGGGTCTCTGGAGTTCAGAGTCTCCCAGACTTTCTGGCCTGGGCTGGCTTTGAACCGTGATCCTCAGGTCTCAGCCTCCTGAGGAGCTAGGAAGACAGGTGTGAGCTACCGGTGCCGGCCTGATCTGGAGTTTCACTACAGTGGACTAGGAGCTCCTGAAAGCGTTTTTTAAATTTTTTTAGGTGCCAGTACTGGGGCTTGAGCCACAGCTCCATTTCTGGCTTTTGGTAGTTCATCGGCAAGAAGAGTCTCAGTAATTTCATCCCTCTGATCTCAGTTTCCTGAGTAGCTAGGATTTACAGGGGTTGAGCCACTGGTGGCATTAGGCTAGAAGCTTTTCTTTTTTGGGGGGGTGTTCAGTTCTGGGGGTTGAACTCTGGGCCTGGGCGCTGTCCCTCAGCTCTTCAGCTCAAGGCGAGTGCTTTACCAATTGATCCACAGCACCACTTCCAGCTTTTTTCTTTTTTGCTTATGTGGTCCTGAGGAATCGAACCTAGGGCCTCAGGCATGGAAGGCAAGCGCTCTACCACTGAGCCACCTTCCCAGCCTCTAGAAGCTTTTCTTAAGCAAGATTTCTTCCCTGCATTTGCCCTGACTCCTCCATGCAAAGGAGGTCTGAGGGTCAGGAGCTGTGAAAAATAGGCTTCCAGCCACAGGAAATGGCTGGGGTCCATGGTGAAAAGACAAGATAATCTTCCCCCTGGGCCCCATTCTGGGACCCCAACCACTGCCCTACCTGTGACTCCAGTACAAACCTTGACACAGCCTTGAATGTCCTGCCAGACTTGTTTGAAGGCACAGAACCTTCATTCCACCCACACCACTTGCTCTAAACCACACCTCAGGACCGTTGCCCATGCTGGACCTTCTGCCTTAGGCTCTCTGTCCTCTTTCACATCTTAGAACTCCTGTGGAATTTTGGCACTGGTTATATCACCTCATGGAGCAAGTCTTTCCTTCCAATCTCCCTCTATTTTTTTTAGTATTAAGTTTCTAGAGATGGAACTTGTGCAGGCTGAGTGGCAAATGCTCTATCTTGATGTGTGTGTGTGTATGTGTGTGTATATGTGTGTGAGGTTGTGTGTGTGTGTGTGTGTGTGTGTGTGTGTGTGTGTGTGTGTGTGTGTGTGTGTGCATGTGTGTGCCATTCCTGGGGTTTGAATTCATGGCCTGGATGCTATTCTATCCCTGAGCCTTTGTGCTCAAGGATAGCGCTCTACTACTTGAACCACAGCTCTACTTCTGGCTTTTTGGGTGTTTAACTGGAGAAAAGTGTCTCATAAAGACTTTCCTGCTTGCAATTGTCATCCTCAGATCTCAGCCTCCTAAGTAACTAAGATTACAGGGGTGAGCCACCAGCACCTGCCCTCTACCCTACCTCTAACCTATAACCTCGACCCTCCTCTGAGTCCCAGAACAATATATCTTACCAGGCTAACTTGTTTTTGCCAGTCTTGGGGCTTGAACTCAGGGTCTGGTCATGGTCCTGAGCTCCTTTTGCTCAAGGCTAGCACTCTACTACTTATGCCCCAGTGCCACTTTTGGCTTTTTCTGTTTCTGTGGTACGGAGGAATAGAACCAAAGGCTTCATGCATGCATGCTATCTAAGCACTCTACCACTAAGCCACATACACAACACAAGGCTCACTTCTAATGGGAGTTATGAAGGTGGGGTTTATTAGCTTACTCCTTTTGTTGTAGAAATCACTGACTATTTCATATCTTTGCCAATATTTGGGACCAGCCTGTGACTTGGCAATGAGGAATGAGCCCCGGAGGTCTAGGCTCACATCATACAGAGGGATAGAGAATATGAAGCCAGAACCTTCAACAACTCCTATAGCCTAGAACTGTGGTCTCCCTGAAGGTAGTGTCTGGCTTCTAGGTGTCCCAATGGGACACCTCGGCCAGAACATAATGCTTCAGTTCTTTAAATGGCAGAGAAGGATGCTTTGTTCAAGTTGCCAGGTCAGACTTAGTACTCTTTGAGGGCTTGTCCCAGCTTGCCCAGATTGGGTGTCTGGGCATGGGCAACCTGCTGAATGTTCATCATCCATACAATGATACAAGGAGTTATTGCCTCCTCTCTTTTTTTGGCAGGTCTGTGGTTGTACTATGAGCCTAGGCTCTGTCCCTGAGCTTCTTTTGCTCAAGTGTAGCACTCTGCCCTTGAGCCATAGACCCAATCATGGTTTTTCTTCTTCATGTGACCTCTTAGAAAGAAGGGTATCATGGACTTTCCCACCCCGGCTGAATTCAAATTGGCATTCTTTACATCTCAGGCTCCTAAGGAGCTAGGATTACAGGCAGGACCCACTGACACCTTACTTTCTTTTCTTCTTGTTCTTTTTTTAAATCATAACAATCTGAAATCTTCATGGTGTCCTTCCAATGGTTTGCATTCAAATTAAATTACACAGGCTTGGAGTTTGAATGTTAGGTCTGCCACCCACAAATGGAGGGACATCCTGACAAACTCATTCTTGTTCATGTGAATGCTAATGGAATGCTATAAAAGTAATAATTAAATGTGCAGTTGCTTCATGATTCTATTTTAGAATGCCACAAAATAATTATTGGATTTATATCTTCCGTTTTAGCATCATGGTATGATTGAGGATATTGACTAATTTTTAATTAATGCCTTCATAAGTATTCAACCAGGATATTTCATTAAATGGAAGCACAAATAACTAATAGTTGGAAATAATATATATAATTTAATATCCTCACAGTCTCTCTCTCTCTATATATATATGTATGTATTATATTTATATATACATATATATATCTCAATCTACACATCTATCAACATATATGTATATTTGTATATAGTATACATAAATCATGATTCCTATGATCAAGCCACACTAGTCCCATATATATATATATACTAGTCCCATATATATATATATATATATATATATATATATATATGTACTAGTCTCATTAAAAATATATATATATGTACTAGTCCCATATATATGGGACAAATGTGGCTTGATCATAGGTCCTCAGAACTTCCTGGCAGCTCAGTTTGCCAGAGTCCGATCTGCTAAGACTGTGACCCCATTTATGGATTGGGCATTGTAGTACATGAGTTGAAATCCCAGGATGGCTAAAAATTTATTCCTTGTAATAAGAAGCCAATTTTGACACACTGTTTTCCTTCTCTGTGAAAGTCCTTGGTCTCAGTATGATGTATAAAATATATCCTATGTGATATGATATAATAAAAGGAATGTTATATGTGTAATAATACTAAATAAATAAGGGTAATAAATGTCAACTCAGTAAACCCATGTATGTAAATAGATCTCATATATGAACATTATTTTTTCCAGTGCTGGGGCTTCAATTCAGGCCCTAGGAATTGGTCTGAATTTCTTGTCTTCAAGGACAGTGAGCCATTCCCCTTTACCCACAATGTCACAGAGTTACCCAGACCCTGAGTTCAAATCCCATGCCTGCCAGAAAAATTGTGCAAATTCAAGCCAGGGTATTATTATTATTATTATTATTGCCAAGTACGGGACTTGAAGTCAGGTCTTGGCATCTCTGCCACTGCCAGCACTGGAATCCTAGGACCTGAGTTCAAATCTCGGGACAGGCAAAACATATAAAAAATAAAAAGGAGAATCATAATACTGAGATGTTCAAGAAGGTAGTTTTACATTTTTATTTCCTTTGTATTGTAACCATCCTGGGTCTAAATGCCAAAGCCCAGAAAGTGTACATGACCTTGCATTGCTGATGTTTGGCAGCTATTAAGGAAGCCATAGCTGAAACAGGCAAATTAGGTCTGGAGGTCAAATCCCAGGACTGCCACTAATGAATGGCGGGAGATTCTAAGAAACCCTTTCCTATATGCATCCATAGGAATGGAATGTTATAAAAGTAACAATTAAATTAGTAGTTAGTGTACGATTATATTATAAAATTATACACAACAATTATATTACATTGACTATTTTTCAATTAATATTTTATTACATATTCAATCATGATACTTTAAAAAGGAAGGAATTTAATTGCCAATAATCAGTAGTAATATTCTATATGCAGTTACATAGTATACAGACATCTCTCTCTTGTTGTATACATATACATCCATTTATGTGTCAACCAATCTATACATTTATCTGTTCATACTCTTGTCACTCCTGGGGCTCAGTGGTAGGGTGCTTGCCTAGTACGTACAAAGCCCTGGGTTTGATTCCTCACTACCGCGTGCACAGAAAAATCTGGAAGTCATACTGTCCATCAAGCAGTCGAGCACTAGCTTTGAGCATAAAAGCTTAGGGACTGTGTCTAGACCCTTACTCAAGACCCAGGACTGGCACCCCAAAAAAGAAAATAGAATGTTCTAACTGCAACGATATAAGGATAGGACTGCAAATACCTCATCACAGAGCAAACAGGGAGTCTGGTGCTGAAAGCTGACATCTAACTTGACTTAGCCAGAAGTAAACCACTGCAACCTAACCCCATGGAGCCAGATGCTGCTGGCTCACTCAGCCCTGTCATCCAAGATACTCAGGGGCTGAAATCTGATACTGGTGGGTTTAAAACCCAGCCCTTGAAGGAATTCTGCAAAACTCTGAGCTGTGGCTCACAGTAGTAAAGCTCTAGCCTTGAGCAAATGATCTTACAACAGTACCCCCAACCTTCCAGTGCATTCCCTGTGGCTGACTCCCAGCCCTCCCAAAAAGACCCATCGCTCTAAATCATTAGATGTGAATTTTGTGTGGTTTGTGACGTGTTTCTGAAGGCATGGTGATACCGATGAAAGCACCCAACTTCTAATGACTGCGTGTGGGATACAGCTATGTGATGAGTCCTTCATGAGGTGTGTGCTGAGTCCTTCATGGGGTTCATTCTTTCATCTGATCCTTGTAAGAGCTCCACAAGTAAGATGATGGTGCAGATGAGAAACTTGAGGCTCACCAAAATTATGTATGTATTGAAATCTAGTGAGTTGTCTCCTGCAGACAATTATTTATTTTTCTCAGTCGTGAACCTTGAACTCAGGGCCTAGGCACTAACCCTTCCCTGTTGGCTCATAGCTAACGCCCTACCATGTGGAGCCAAGGACCCTCTTGCAACAGAGAGTTAGATCTAGGCATCTGTAGCTGAGGTCTGTCACCCTGCCTACTCAAGAAGCTGAGATCTGAGGATCTGGGTTCCAAACTATCCCAGACACAAAGCGTCCCATGAGAATATTATCCCCTATTCATCACTTAGACACTTGAAGTGGAAGCTGGGCACCACTAACACACGCCTGTCATCTTAGCTACTCAGGAGCCTGAGAGCTGAGGATTAGGGTCCAAAGCCAGCCTGGGCAGGAAATTCTTGAGATGGACTCTACTCTCCAGTGACCCAACAAAAACCTGAAGAAATGCTGTAGCTCAAGTGGTAGCGCACTTGGCTTTAGCTGAAGAATCAATGACAGCACCCAGGCCTAGACCTTCAACTCCTCCAACATACAAGAAGAGAAAGAAAGAAACCTGAAGAGGAAGCGTTAGACTGCTTTGCATGTATGAATCTTTGGGTTTTGATTCCTCAGTACCACATCACTAAAACAAAAGCCTGAAGTGGCCCTGTGGCTCAAGTGGTAGAGTTCTATCCTTGTACAGGAGAAACTCAGGTACAGTGCTCAGGTCCTCAAGTTCCAGGACAAGTGTATGCACACACACACACACACACACACACACACACACACACACACACACACACACAGATATCAGAAGTGAAGCTGTTACACCAAATTTTGGTAAAGCACTGAGCTTCGGTTCTGAGCTCATGGTTAGCACCTAGGCACTGTGTTCAACTCCAAAAACTAGCCATCCAGGGCTCAACTAGGAGGGGTCAAAGGTTTCAAAACCTGATGAGCTTCACCAGCCCTAGCTGACAGGAAGCATTGTGATATTACCCATGTTCTTAGATTCAGTGAGCTTCTGGAAACCTAAGGAGGCAACTTTGCCAATTAGGAATCTTTTAATTCGGTTCAGCTCTCTAGTTGTCTGCCAGAAGGACCCTTGAATTAATTGTAGCAGTTTGTTTCATAGTCTAACAAAGACAGGATAAGTACAAGGAACTTGGCCTGCCAGAGGAGGTGGCACAAATGAAGGTTTCTTGTCCAAAAAGAGCACTGGGGAAAGAGATAGTTTTGGATACAAAGAGGTCTTTTTCTCCTGGCCTTCAGAGCCCGCCCACACTCATCCTCACTAATTGGCCCAGATGGAGTTGTTTATTACACAGCTGTACAGGAGTGAGGCCTTTTGTCTGCCTGTTTCAACAATGAGGCAGACTTCCTCCAGCAGCCTGAGGTTTGCAGAAACCCTCAGGTTACACTGGGGACAGTGAGGGGAGCCCCAGAATATGCACTGTCTTGAAAGCGCTCTCTGTGCTATGAAAAAATTTTATTCAAAGCAAATTTCCTAGCTGAGTGCCTTTCAACATAGGGACTCTGGATCTTCACCGATAGAAATACATGCATACATACATGGGTAGACATGGAGTTACTGTTTTTGGCAAGTCTGGGGGTTATACAATGAGCCTAGGCACTGTCCCTGAGCTCCTTTTGCTCAAAGGTAGTGCTATGCCCTTGAGCCACAGCCCCACTCATGTTTATTTTTTGATTCCTGTGATCCCTTAGAAATAAGATTGTCCTGGGCTTTCCTGTCCCGACTGAATTTAAATTGTCATTCTCTACCTCTCAGACTCCTGCAGAGCTAGAATTACAGGCAGGATCCACTGACACTTGGCTTTCTTTTCTTCTTGTTCTATTTTTCTCATGACAATCTGAATTCTTCACATTGTCATTCTAATGGTTTGCATTTCTGAGTAAACTACTCAGGCCTGGAGTTGAAATGCCAGGTCTGCCACCTACAAATGGAGGGAGATCTTGAGAAAATCATTCCTATCCATGGGAATGCTTAATGGAATTTATAAAAGTTACAAATAAATTGAGAGTTAATGATTCTCTTATAGAATACCACACAAAAATTATTGGATTATGTCTTCCATTCTAACACCCTGGTTTGGTTCTCCTAATTAAAGAATACTGACTTCTTTTACATTAATACTTTAGTAAGTATTCAACCATGAGACTGCATTAAATGGAGACCTAATTTAATAACTAATAATTCTTAATATATATAATTTAATATCCTCACATTGTCTCTCTCATATATATAGCAAACTACACATCTATCTATCTATCTACTGTCTTTCTATCTATCTATCTATCTATCTATCTATCTATCTATCTATCTATCTATCGATATCTATCTATCTATCTTTCTATGTCTATATCTATGTCTATATCTAACAATCTATCTATTTATATATATATATAGCCCACTACTATGGCTTAACCTCAGAACTGGCTGGCAGCTCAGTTTGCCAATGGCTTTTGTTCTACAACTGACCCATTCATAAATTATGCATTGTGGCCTGTGAGTTCAAATCCCAGCATTGCTAAAAGTTTATATGTGCAGTAAGAAGCCAATTTTGACACATTTTTTCCTTCTCTGTAAAAGTCCTGTGTCTCAGTATGATGTATAATCCATATGCAAATATATCCATGTGATAAGATATAATAAATGAAAAAAATTATATATGTAATAATGCTAAATAAAATAAGCAATGAATAAAGAAGGGTAATAAATGTCATATGGAGTAAACCCATGTATGTAAAAAGATCTCATATATGAGTATTATTTTTCCAGTGATGGGGCTTGAATTCAGGCCCTTGAAACTGGTCTGAAATTTTTGTCTTCAAAGACGGTGAGCTTCCCCTCCCCCACAGTGCCACAGAGTTCCCCAGACCCTGAGTTCAAATCCCAAGCCTCCAGAAAAATGGTGCTAATTCCAAGCCAGGGCCTTAATTTTTTTGGCCAGGCCCGGGCCTTGAACTCAGCTTGTGGCAACTCTGCCTCAGCCTTGATCACTCTAGGCTGGGGTGCAGCCTCTAGACCCACAGCCCATCCTGAGATCCTAGGACCTGAGTTCAAATCTTTGGAGTGGCAAAAAAGGTGAAGTGTTGGGAAGGTGGCTCAGTAGTAGAGTGCTTGCCTTGTATGCATAAGGTCCTGAGTTCAATTCCTCAGCAACACATAATCAGAAAAAAGCCGGAAGTGTTGCTATGGCTCAAGTGGTAAAATGATAGCCTTGAGCTGAAGAGTTGAGGGACAGTGTACAGATTCAGACTTCTGCCTGACAACTGACAAAAAAAAGAGGGTGAAGGAAGGAGAAGGATAAAACTGGGAAGTTCCAGAAGGTGGTTTTACATAGTTTTTTTCCTTTGAATTGTGACCATCTTGGGTCTAAATGACAGGGCCCGGAAAGTGTACGTGATCTTGCACTGCTGAAGTTTGATGGGCTATCAGGGAAGCCATAGCCCAAACCAGCAAACTAGGTCCGGGGTTCAAATCCCCGCCACCTACAAATGTCAGGAGATCCTAAAAAATGCATTCCAATAGACAGCCATATGAATGGAATGTTGTAAAAGTAACAATTACATTAGTACTTAGTGTATGTTTATATTATAAAATTATACACAATAATCATAGTACATTGCCTAATTTTCAATTAATACTTTATGAATTCAAACATGATACCTCAATAAAGGAAGAAATAATTTAATTATTGATAATTGGTAGTAATATAGTATATATAACTTAATAATATACAGACATCTCTCTCTTGTTTTATATATATATATACATATATATATATACGTATATATATATATATAAAACAAACCATATCTATTTCTACACTTGTCATTACTGGGGCTCAGTGGTAGAGTGTTTACCTAGGATATATGAAGCTCTGGGTTCATTTCCACACTATCACATGCAAAGAAAAAGCCAGAAGTGGTGCTGTCACTGAAGCACCAAAAACAAGTTAGAATGTTATGACTGCAACTATAGAATGACAGGGCTTCAAATACCTCATGACAGAGCAAGCAAGAAGTCTGAAGCTGATGGCTAACGTCTAACCTGACTTAGCCAGAGGTCAACAGCTACAAACCAACTCCATGGAACCAGATGCTGCTGGCTCACCCCTAACTGCTCGGGGATGAGTTCTGAAACTGGTGGTTTGCATACTCAGCCCTGGCAGGAAGTCTGTGAGACTTTGAGCTGAGGCTCAAAGTGGTAGAGTCCTAGCCTTGAGGAAAAGGTCTTAGGAGAGCACCCTCAACCTATGAGTGCAATCCCCAAGGCTGAGGACCCTCCCCTCCATTAACCACATCTTTAAACCATTAGATGTGAACTTTTGTGGTTTGTGATGTTTTTCTGAAAGAATGGTGATACTGATGAAAGCACCCGAATTCTAATCACTGCTTGTGGGATAGAGCTATGTGATGAGTCCCTCCTGGTGCGCAGGCTGCTGAGGTGTTATGTGCTGAGTCCTTCATGGGGTGTATTCTTTCATCTGGTCCATGTTAGAGCTCCACAAGTAAGATGTTTGTGCAGATGAGAAAGTTGAGGCTCAGATATGTCCCCAAGGCAGGGCCAAATTTATGTATGTACTGAACTCTAGTGAGTTGTCTCCTGCTGACAATTGGTTTGGTTTCGTTTTCTCCATCATGAACCTTCAACCCAGAGCCTAGGCGCTTGACTTTCCTCTTGGGCTCATGGCTTGCACTCTACCATGCGGAACCAAAGACTCCCTTGTAGAAAGTGTCACGGCTTAGTTGTTTTTAGCTGAGGTCTATCATCCTGCCCGCTAAGGAAGCTGGGATTTGGGTTCCAAACTATCCCAGAAACAAAAGGTCCCATGAGACTATTATCTCCTATTCACCACTTAGAAACTTAAAGTGGAAGCTGGGCACCAGTGAATAGCACCTCTCACCCTAGCTATTCAGGAGCCTGAGAGCTGAGTATCATGGTCCAAAGCCAGCGTCGGCAGGAGATTCCTTGAGATGGTTATCTCCAAAGAAACACCAGAAAGCATGGAGGAGCACTGTAGCTCAAGTGGTAGAGTGCTAGACTTGAGCTGAATTGCTCAGAGACAGCACCCAGGCCCAGGCTTCAACTCCTCCAACTTACAAGAAAAGAAATCAAGAAACCTGAAGTGGAGTGATGGGAATGTGCCTTAGGGGTAGAATGCTTTGCATGTATGAAACCCTGGGTTTGAATCCTCAGTACCACATCCCTAGAAAAAAAGCCTGTGTGGCTCAAGTGGTAGAGTGCTGTCCTTGTACAGGAGAAACTAAGGTACAGTACTCAGGTCCTGAATAAAAGCTCCAGGGCTGGTGTATGCACACGCACACACGCATGCACACACGCACGCACGCACACACGCACGCGCGCACACACACACACACACACACACACACACACACACACACACAAAGATACAAGAAATGAATCAGTGACACCAAATGGTAAAGCAAAGAGCTTCTCCTCTGAGCTCAAGGTCAGCACCCTGTCCCTGTGTTTAACCCAAAATCTACCTACCCAGGGCCCAACTCCGAGAGGAGAAAGGTTTCAATACATGATGAGCTTCACCAGCCCTAGATGACAGGAAGCATTATGATTTTGCACAAGTGCTTAGATTTAATAAGCTCCCAGAAACCTAGGGAGGCACCTTTGCCAATTAGGAATCTTATTAGGTTCAGCTCCCTAGTTGTCTGCCAGAAGGACTCTTGAATTAATTGTAGTAGTAGTAGTTCTTTTTCAACACTGGAACATAGTCTAACGAAGACAGGATGAGTGCAGGAAACTTGGCCTGCCATGGGAGATTGCACAAATGAAGGCTTCCAGTCAAAATGGAGCACTGGGAGAGGAAGAGCTTGGGGTGCAAAGAGGCCTTTTTCTCCTAGCCTTCAGAGCCTGCCCACACTCATCCTCACTAATTGGCCCACATGAATTGTTTGTTACACAGCTGTACAGGAGTGAGGCTTTTTTTCCTGCCTGTTCTAACAATGAGGCAGATTTCCTCCAACAGCCTGGAGTGTGCAGAAAGCTTCAGGCTACACTGGAAACAGTGAAGGGATCCCAGGAACACGCACTGTCTTGAAAGCACTCTCTGTGCTATGAAATCATTCTATTCAAAGCAAATTTCCTAGCTGGGTGCCTTTCTTCATAGTGACTCTGGATGTTCACCAATAGAAATACATGCATACATACACAAACACACAGACTTAATGGCTCATTTTTTGTTTGGCCACTCCTGAAGCTTGAACTGTGAGCCTAAACATTGTCCCTGAGGTCTTTTTGCTGAAGGAAGCACTTTATTGTGTCTTAAACCATGAATACCCTAGGCTGGGGTGCAGCATTTACACCCACAGATGATCCAGGGATCCTAGGACCGGAGTTCAACTCCTAGCACTGGCAAAATTCTATCAAATCAACAAAAATGGAGGAGGAAAAATCAAGGAAGTTTTATACAACCATTTTACCTTTGTTTCCTTTGCACTGTGACCATCCTGGGTCTCAATGACTCAGCTTGAAAATTGTACATGACCTTGCTTGGCCGAAGGCTGGGGGCTTTCAGTGAAGCCTCAGCCCAACCCAGACACCTAGGCCCTGAGTTTGATCCTGGGACTGCCACCTACACATGGCTGAAGATGCTAGGAAACTCATTCCTATCTATTCCTATCTATAGGAAGACAAATAGAATGTTTGGCATGTACTAATTGAATTACTAATTAGCTAGTCAATCTAGTATAAGATTGTACACAATAAATATAGGTCATTGATTAATTGAATTAATACTTTATTAAGTCTTCCACTGTGATTAATTAATAGACGCATAATTTTAGACCAAAAAATTGGTAACAGTAGAATATATAAGAATAAGTTATAGACATCACTTTATATATAGAGTTATGCAATAGAATCTACACAAATATCTATCTGTCTCGGTATATATTTATTTATAGATGCATATACATATGTAAATACACACACACACTGCAATGTACACATCTGTCTGTTTATATATTGCCACTCCTAGGGCTTGATCTCTGGTCCTCAGATTTGCCCGCCAACTTCACTTGCATCAGACTGGTGTGCTAACATTGACCCCATTTATGAAGTGTGTCTTGTAGGCCCAGAGTTCAAATCACAGAACTGCCAAAAATCCTGGTGAAAGAAGCTAATTTTCCCACTTGTTTTCATTATCGGCAAGTCCTGGGTCTCAGGAATGATGGATAATACATAGGCACATCTGTGTTCTATGTAATAGGATGTAAAAAATATTATATGTGTAATCATACTCACTAAAATACACAAGAAATAAGTAAAACACAAAATAAAATCAATAACTATCTGAACCACAATATGCAGTAAACCTGTAAATATAAATCATTTATTTTAAATATATGCAAATATTATTGTTTTCAAGTGCTAGGACTTGAATTCAGGCCCTGGGAACAGGCTTGACTTTCTGTCTTCCAGCATGGTAAGCTTCCCCTTCCCCCACAATGCTGCAGATTTCCCAGACCCTGAGTTCAAATCCCAGGCCTAGCAGAAAAAATGGCGTCAATTCCAAGCCACGGCGCCTCATAATTTTTTAAATATTTTAATGTATTTATTTATTTATTTTTATTTTGTCAAGCACAGGGCTTGAACTCAGATAATGGCAACTCTGCCTCAGCTTCGATCAATCCAGGCTGGGTTGAAGTCACTGGACTCACAGCCGAACCTGGGTTCCTGTGCTCCAAAGACTAACAGGAATAAAAATAAATAAAACGACACAGATAAGGTTTCCCTTATTTGCAATAATTAGTATATGTCTGAGCCAAGCAGAAAAGGTCAGATAAGTTGATGTTAGGGAAATGAACCCAAAGATAAGTATTCAAAAGGTTTTTTTTTTATTTCATTCAATTGTGTCTAACATATTTATAAGATGATTTCTATGTTGCTTTGTATGTCCCTTCCCCCCAGTATAACTCATGCTTTCACTGTATTTGATGGTGGTATAATTTGTGGAGGGGAAGGGAAAAAACAAATCGTTTAAATAGGGATACAGGTGGACCTATTACAACAATGATATGTACAAGTCATTATGTCGAAAAACGAACTTTACAACATTGGTGGGGGGGAGGATCTGGTGGGGAGGCAGGGAGGGTATGGGAAGGGATGGGAAGGGGAAACATAGGAGGAGGCAACAATGTTTGAAAAGAAATGTACTCATTATCTTGCCCATGTAATTGTAACCCCTCTGTACAGTATTTTTACAGAAAAAAAAAAAACAAAAACAAAAATAAAAACAAAAAACAAATCGGCAACTTTCAGATGGCTTCCGGTTTTACATTTGTTTTCTTTGCAAGGTGACCATACTGGGTCTGAATGACATGGCTGAAAAGTGTTTCTAACCTGGCATTGGTGCAAGCTGGCAGGCTACCAAGGAAGCCATAGGCCAACACGGCCACATAGGCCCTGTGTTCGAAGCCCGGTCTTAACCTCTACTAATGCAGGGAGATCCTAAGAGTCTGGTTCCTATATATAGGAATACCGATGGAAGGATATGAATGTCAAGGTTGAATTGGTTGTTCCTGAATGATACTACTATAAAATTAAACAGAGTGATTTTAGGAAGCGATGGATTTTAATGGATATTTTTTGACGCATTAAAAGAATACTATTAATTATATGGATGCAATTGTTTCAAGACAGTAGTTGATTTAATTAATATTTCATTAAGGATAAAAACGAAAATATTAATTACATGGAGGCATAATAAATACCCAAGACTTGCTAGGAATGTAGTTTATATAACTGAAGAATGTATAAACATCTCTGGCACTCTTTAAAGATCTATATTTATTTGTGTAGTACCACCTGCATGTCAATCTGTTCTTATTTTGTCAACCCCTGGGGCTCGATCTCAGGTGCTGGGAACTTCTTGTAAGCTCTATATGCCCCAGGCTGGTGTGCTGCAACTCACCCATTCATGAATTGGGCCTTGCAGGCTATCAGTTCAGATGCCAGCACTCACAAAATTGAACGGTGGAGTAAGAAGCCTAAGGTGACACATTTTCCTTTTCTGTGAAAGGCCTGGGTGTCAGGTGTGAAGTTTCATACATAGGCAAAGCTATATCCTATGTAATACATGTAGTAAATGTTTCATGTGTAATAAGAGTCAATAAAATAAATGGTAAATAAATGAATAAAACAAAAAAATAAAATGAATAACTACACTAAGTGCAATATGGAATCAACATACAGGGCTCGATCTTAGGGCCTGGGAACTGCCTAGCAGCTGAATTGGCTAGAGGCTGCTGTGCTGGCAGTCACCCATTCATGAACTGAGCCTCTAGGCCCTGAGTTTAGATCCCAGCACTGCCAAAAATGTAATTATGGAGTGAGAAGCCGCGTGTGACATGTTTTCCTCTTCTTTGAAAGTGTTCAGTGACAGGTAGGATGTATAAATTTTATTCAAATCTATATGCTATGCAATAGGATGTCATAAATGTAAGAAATGAAATAGGTGGAAGAAAAACAGATTGAATTAGTAGTGAATCATTCTGGGGTAAAATTAGACGCAATAATTATAGGACTTGAATTAAGTTTAATTAATATTTTATTGAGCATTAAGAGAATAAAAATTATATGGAGACATAATTAAATACCTAATAGTTAGTAGTAACACACGATACATAATTTAATTTGTCTCATTTATGAAATATGTAATTATATGTATGGATGTATGCACATATATGATAAATAATAACAGGATATTGAGTAATTATTCATTAATGCTTTATTAATTGTTCAACTGGGACACATCATTAAATGGAGACATAATTTAAAACCAATAATTGGTAGTAATATTATCTATAATTCAATAATATACAGACATCTCTCCTTTTGTGTATATAATACTTATATACAGGAAGCTCTATCTATTTATACCTCACTTACTCCTGCGGCTCAGTGGTTGAGTGCTCGCCTAGTAAGCAAGAAGCCCTGGGTTGGATTTATCAGTGCTACATAAACAGAAAATCCAGAAGTTCTGCTGTTTCTCAATCAATTGAATGCTAGCCTGGAGCACCAACACTTAGGAACATTTTCTAAGCCCTTACTCAAGCCCCAGGGCTGCCGCCAAAAACAAGGTAGAATGTTCTACCTGCAATGATATAAGGACAGGACTTCAAATACATCATCACAGAGCAAGCTAGGAGTCTGGCGCTGACAGCTGCCACCTAACCTGACTTAGCCATATGTATACCGTTGGAACCCAGCTGCACGGAACCAAAAGCTGATGGCTGGCTTAACCCCATCATCCTAGCAGTTTGAGGGCTTTAAAATCCAGCTGTGGCAGGAAGTCTGTGAGACTCTTTAAAATGTGGCTCCTAGTGGCAGAGCTCTAGCCCTGAGCAAATGTTATTAGAACAATATGCACATGCGTTGAGTTCAAGCCCCATGGGTAACCCCCCTCACAAAAAACACCCCTCTAAACCATTAGATGTGATCTTTTGTGGTTTGTGAAATGTTCCTCAAAGAAGGGTGATACTGATGAAACCACCATAATTCTAATGACAATTTGTGGAATAGAGCTATGTGCTGAGCCCTTCATAGGGTGCTCTGTGCTGAGTCTTGCACAGGGTGCTATGTGCTGAGTCCTTTACAGGGTGCAGTGTGCTGAGTTCTTTACAGGGTGCTGTGTGCTGAGTCATGCAAAGAGTGTCACGTGCTGTGGCCTTCACAGGGTGCATTCATTCATCTGGTCCTTGTAAGAGCTCCACAACAGATGATTTTGCAGACAAAAAATGTGATATATATGTGTATATATGTACACACACATATATATATATATATATATATATATATATATATAATTCCATATTATATATATATATGTGTATATATATATATATATATATATATATATATATATATAATATGGAATTCTATGCCTCCATAAGAAAAAATGACATTGCCACATTTGTTAGTAAATGGAAAGACTTGGAAAATATTATATTAAGTGAAGTAAGACAGGCTCAAAGAAACATAGGTCCCATGGTTTTCCTTATTTGCAATAACTAGTATATGCCTGAGACAAGCAGAAAATGTCAGATATGTTGTTCTTAGGTGAAATGAAACACACCGTAAGGATTCAAATGATTTTTCTTTCATGCGGTTGTTTCTAACATATTTGTAAGATGATTTATTTGTTGCTTTGTAGGTCTCTCCCCCACAGCATAACCCCTGTTTTCACTGAATTTGATGTTGGTATAATTTGTGGAGGGGAAGAGAAAAAGAAAATCGTTTAAATAGAGATACAGGTGGACCCATTGTCAATATGAGATGTAGAATTCATTATGTCTAAAAACGAACTTTACAACTTTGGTGGGGGGGAGTGAGGGGGAAGGGATAGGAAGGGGAAACAAAGGAGGAGGCAACAATGCTTACTAAGAAATGTGTTCAATACTTTGCCAATGTAATTGTAACCCCTCTGTATGGTATTTTCACAATAAAGAAAAAAAAAGCCGGGCGCTGGTGGCTCACGCCTGTAATCCTAGCTACTCAGGAGGCTGAGATCTGAGGTTCGCGGTTCAAAGCCAGCCCGGGTAGGAAAGACTGTGAGACTCCTATCTCCAATAGACCACCAGAAAACCGGAAGTGGCACTGTAGCTCAAGTGGTAGAGTGCTCGCTTTGAGCTGAAGAGCTGAGGGACAGCACCCAGGCCCAGAGTTCAAGCCCCACAATCGACCAAAAAAAAAAAAAAAAAGAAGTCTGATTAAAAAAAAAATATTGTGCCTCAGATGTGTCCTCATGGCATGGACAAAATTATGTATTACTGAAGACTAGTGAGTTGTCTCATGCAGACAATTGTTTTGTTCTTGTTTTTCTCAGTCATGAACCTTGAACTTGCAGCTTTGGCACTGACCCTTACCACTGGGCTCAGGGATAGCCCTCCACCACGTGGAGCCAAGGACCTCCTTGCAACAGAGTGCCACAGCCTAGGGGTCTATAGCTGAGGTCTGTCATCCTGCCATCTCAGGAAACTGAGATCTGAGGATCTGGGTTCCAAACTATCTCAGACACAAAAGGCCCATGAGACTATTATCTGCAATTGATCACTAAGAAACCTGAAGTGGAAGTTTGGTGCTTGTGGCTCATGCCTGTCATACTAGCTACTCAGGAGGATGAGATCTGAGGATCCTGGTTCAAAGCTAGTCTGGGGCAAGAAAGTCCTTGAGACACTTAACTCCAATGAACCACAAGGAAACCTGAAGTGGTGCTGTGGCTCAAGTGGTAGAGCACTAGACTTGAGCTGAAGAACTCAAGGACAGCACCCAGGTCCATACTTTAACTGCTACAACAGACAACAACAACAACAAGAAAAAGACAGAAACAAACTAACAAACCTGAAGTAGGGGGCTGGGAATGTGCCTTAGGGGTAGAGTGCTTTGCATATATGAAACCCTGGGCATGATTTCTCAGGACCACATCACTAGAAAAAAGCCTGAAGTGTCTCTGTGGCTCAAGTGGGAAAGAGATATCCTTGTACAAGAGAAACTAGGTACACTGCTTTGATCCTATGTTCAATCTCCAGGACTGGTGTATGCATGCATGCACATGGACACACACACACACATACACACACACAGACCAGAAGTGAAGCTGTGACACCAAATGGTAGAGCACTGGGCTTCTGCACTGAGCTCATGTTCAGCACCCAGGCCCTGTGTTCAACCGCAAAACCTAGCCACCCAGGGCCCAACTAAGAGAGGTCAAACGTTTCCAAACATGATGAGCTTCACCAACCCTAGATGACAGGAAGCTTTGTGATATCCGACATGTGCTTGCATTTCCCAAGGTTCCAGAAACCTAGGAGAGGCATCATAGGCCCATCATCGACTGAAATTAAACATTTCATTAGGTTCAGTGCCCTAGTTCTCTGCCAGAAGGACTCCTGAATTATATTGAACATGGTATCTGAACACTGGAATATAGTTTCACAAAGGCAAGATAAGTGCAGGGAACTTGGCCTGCCAAGGGTGGTGGCATAAATGAAGGCTTCCTGTCAAAACAGAGCACTGGTGAGAGAGATAGCTTGGGGTACAAAGAGGCCTTTTTCTCCTGACCTTCAGATCCTACCCACACTCATCCTCACTAATTGGCCCAGATGGAGTTGTTTGTTTCACCGCTGTACAGGAGTGAGGCCTTTTGTCTGCCTGTCCAGACAATGAGAGACTTCTTCCAACAGGCCTGGAATGCAGAGGAACCCTCAGGGTACACTGGGAACAGTGAGGGGAGCCCTGGAACATGCAATGTCTTGAAAGCCCTCTCTGTGCCATGAAATCATTGTATTGCAAACAAATTTCCTAGTTCAGTGCCATTCATCATAGCTACTCTGGAGATTCACCTATAGGGATACATCCATCCATGTACAATACATGGAGCTACACGGTATTTTTTTTTGGTGGGGAGCAGGTCCTGGGGTTGGACATTAATCCTAGCTGTTGTCCCTGAACTCCTTTTGCTCAGAGGTAGCACATTAAAATTGAGTCACAACCCCATTTCTGGGTTTTTCTCTGATCTCATAGATATAATATTGTCAACTTTCCTACACTGGCTGGATTCAAACTAAGGTTCTCTACATCTTAGCCTTCTGAGTAGCTGGGACAGTCAGCAGCCACTGGCACCTGCCTTTCTTTTCTTCTTCATTTTTTACTCTGGACATCTGACTTCTTAACAGGGTCATTCCAATGGTTTGAATTTATAAGTAAACTACCCAATGTTCTTTATAGGCGCAATCTCTGAGGATTTTCTCTCCTCATCTTCCCCTCTGGCCACAGGTTTGAAGCCAAAAATGAGAAATGAGTGTCCCAGGATTTGGGAGCAAATGTCCACAGGACATGCCAGTTTGGTCACTTAGCATTGAGCTGCAGTGAATTTACTATCTCAGGACAAGAAGACTGAAACCTTGAGCGATTTTCAGACTGTCTGCATTGCTCCTTTTGTCTATAAAATGACCTAATAATTATGAATGTTTTTGTCTACACCCTTAAGTATCTAGAACACACTAGAAGCATCTTCCTGTTTCTGTTTTTCTCTAGTTCCTCTCAAGATTTAGACTAAAGGTTTTGTGGAGTGGCATCTCAGCGAATCCCCAAGGAAAGGTGCTTAAATCCTCCTCAGGAGATAACCATTCAAAGCCAGCCTGAGCAGGAAAGTATGTGAGCCTCTTATCTCTAATAAACTACCAGAAAACCAGAAGTGGAGCCATGGCCCAGAGGGTAGAGCTCCAGATTTGAGAGAGAAAGCCAAGCAGGAGATACTTTACAGAGCAGGCAGGAAAGCCTGGGAGGCGCTTATGTCCAATTATCGACCAGATGGCTGGACGTGGAACTCTGGCGGTGGTAGAGCCTCAGCCTTGAGCAAAACAGCTCATTGCATTGGGCCCTGTGTTTAAGCCCTGGGATGCCCACAAAAAATTCAAAGAGAGAAGGCCAAGTTATGTATCAGTGTCCTACTTACTTACGTGTGTATATTACTTCCCTGAGTGCAAACAGATCATAGGCAATGCTTCTGCTTTTACTTACTGATTTATTTTTCAGATATGCTCGTTGCGCATACTGCACCATTCTCTTCATTTCAAGCCCATCGATTTTCTCTTCCAGGGCTCCACACCTGCATCCTTATATGATGCACACTTAAGCTCTCAGCAGCCTTTATTTACATTTTATTATGAGGCCAACGCAGGAACAGTCACAAATCAGGCAGGGGAAGAGAAGATCAGGATTCATATTTATAACAGGTATTCAGAAAAATTAACTTGGGGATGAAAAATGGTAGGGTACTTATGTAAAAACTACCATTAAGAAAAAGATGAGGGGACTGGGAATGTGGATTAGTGAGAGAGTGTTTGCCTAGCATGCAAGAAGCCCTGGGTTTGATTCCTCAATAGCACATACACAGAAAAAGCCAGAATTGGTGCTGTGACTCAAGTAGCAGAGTGCTAGAGACAGTGCCAAGGCCTTGAGTTCAGCCCAAGAACTGCCAAAGAGATACCAGGTAAGTAGATAGACAGACAGACAGACAGACAGACAGACAGACAGACAGACAGACAGACAGACAGACAGACAGACAGACAGACAGACAGACAGATAGATAGATAGATAGATAGATAGATAGATAGATAGATAGATAGATAGATAGATAGATAGATAGATAGATAGATAGATAGATAGATAGATAGATAGAAAGAAATATGATAGGTGAATCTGGTCTTGGATGTCAGTAGGAAAGAAGGGAACACTTCCCAACCATGAGGCCTTCTGCAGTGTGCCAGGACACCAGCATCGCCTTCACATAACCACAGAACAGGAAGACTGTCTCTCTCCCACTTCTATGGCAGTGGAGGGCCCCAGAGTCAAGAGGACAGAGCCAGGTTCTAACTCAGGTGCTTGGAGGCAGAAGAGAAAGGGCCCTGCCTCTCCTTGGACTGGGGATTTACATTAATGATGTGGAGAATGAAGGAAGGAGAATGGACTGGCAGAGGTAGAAGAAGGGCCTTCAAATCTGACAGATGGAGAGTCAAGAACCCACTCCCTAAGACCAAAAAGCAGGATTTTTCTACTTTGTTCCTCCCCTCTCCCTCACTAAACTGGCTCTCTATTGGTAACCTAAAGATAGCCTGAGGCTCCCTTAACCTGAGGGAGGAAGGATAATTAGTCATTGTTTGAAGAGGCTGAGAAAAGCCTGACCCTTGTGTGACTCTAACAAATTTTTCAGGTTTCTGACTCTAACAAATTTTCAGGTTTCCCCCCATTGCTGGCTGTGCCTGGAATGAATGAAGTGGTTTTGCAGCTCACTTCCCTGTTGAGTGTGTACATTCTGCCTACTAATCCTGCAGGCATAGATCTCTGCACCTAGTCCATTTTTTTTAAACTGTTTCCTGTCCTTCAAATAAAGTGTTACATTGGAGTTCTTCCTGCTAACAGGGCTAGGTCTTGGATCCTGAGAACTTCATTTATACCCAGCATGGGTCAATGATGTTTCTTTCCTGCTTCTATAGCTTGAGAACTCTAAGAACATTTAGAGTGCAAGTAACTTCTCATCACCAAGGGAAACCCAGGAATTCTTGAACATGTGACCTTTCAGAAGACCACTCGAGGACACAAGATGATTACAATCTTCACGTGAGTGGCTGAGTAGATGGATCTGCTACACTTGAACCTTGAACTCAGCTTGCTCTCCCAGTCCATGTCCTTCTTTGTTGCTTGTCCTGTTAGCTCCTCAGGAGCTTCCAAGATAGAAATAGATTGATCAAACCCAAAGGGAGTTGCTGTCTTTTTCCTTCTTTTTCTGTCCTTTGCTTTAAATGTTTTGCAGGTCTTTGGGCTTGAATTGTGGATCTAGGCTCTTTCCCTGGGCTCCTTTGGCTCAAGGCTATCGCTCTGCCATATGAGTCCCTTTCTGCTTTGTCTGTGGTGAAGTGGAAGTCAGAGCCTCATAGACATTCCTGCCCTGGCTGTCCTCACCCTGTGATCCTCAGACCTCAGACTCCTAAGCAAGGGTGACAAGCATGAGCTTCTCTTGCTCTGCTAAGTTCAGAACTATAATGACATTGAAAATACAAGTAAACTGCTCATCATAAAGGGCTTGGGGAGTATATTAACCCTTTCAACATTGGACCTTTCAGAACCCTGTCATACAAGGTTATACTCCTAGAGACAGAGAGCCTGAGCATTTAGATCTTCTACAATTGAACATTCAGCTCTGACTCCAATTCTGGTGTACACCAGCATTCATTTTCCAGAAAATGTTCTCATAATTAACAAATAGGAAAAGTACTTTGATTAACCCTCACTTTTTTCCAGGTATGTATCTCGAACTCAAGCCTGGGCACTATCCCTAAGCCTTTCAGCTCAAGGTGAACACTCTACCACTTGAGTCAAAGCTCCACATGGGGTCTTTTGGTGGTTCATTGGAGGTAAGAGTCTAACAGGCTTTCCTTGCCTAGGCTGTCTCTGAACTGTGGTCTTGAGGTCTCAGCTTCATGATTAGCTAGGGTTGTAGGTGTGAGCCACCCGCATCTGACCTATTGTTTTGCCAGTTCTGGGGCTTGAACGTAGGTCCGGGGTACTGTCTCTGAGCTTCTTTTTCTCAAGGCTAGGATTCTACCACTTGAGCCATTCCACAGCTTCTGGCTTTTTCTGAGTATGTGGCACTGAGGATTTAAACCCTGGCATTCATGCATGCTGAGCAAGCTTTCTACCTATAAGCCACATTCCCAGCTTCACTCTTACTATTTTATCCCTCAACTTGCCTATCCTCAAGAAAAAGCCTCTGAGTATAAATCATTTAAAGAAATCCCTGTGAGAAGTTGTCCAAAGATGAATAAGACAAAGCTCATACTTGGGACAGACTCTAAACATGTGATGACTGTGACAAATGCCTCCATTTAATTATGTATCATGCTTCAACACTTAACAAGGTATTAATGAAAAATGACTCAATGTCCTAAATTATTGTGTATAATTTTATAATAAATTTATAAAATGTAATAAATATGTATGTAATAATACTAAATACATTAAAGAATGAATAAATAAATCAAATAAAAATAAAATAAATAAAGATACAGGTGGACCTGTTGCAACAATGAGAAGTACAAGTTGTCATGTCGAAAACAAACTTTACAACTTGGGGGGGGGAGGATTGGGTAGGGGGGAGGGAGGATGGGAAGGGTAAACAAAGGAGGAGGCTACAATGCTTGATAAGAAATGTACTCACTATCTTGCCCATGTAATTGTAACCCCTCTGTACAGTATTTTCACAATAAAAAATAAAAATAAAAATTAAAATTAAAAAATAAATAGAAAACAATGACAATAATCATAATATGTAATAAACACACATATGTAAGTATATATCATAAGTATTTTTCCATTGCAAGGCCATACTGCAGGCCTTTGGAACACTAGCCTGAATCTGTTTTCCTCAAGGACAGTAAACTTTGCCTTTACCCATGGTGCAAAAGAGTTACCTGGAATGTGAGATCAAATCCCAGCAATAGCAGAAATACTGGCCCCATTTCCAAGACAGAGACAATATTTTTGATGAAAGCAGTTATGTTTATTCAGTTCCATACTGAACATTTCAAAAAAAAAAGCAGTGTAGAATTTTGTATAGCTATTCAGACATCTTTCCTTTACCCCCAAAGTGCTTCTCTTAGCACTACATTGTTTATTTTTTTGTATGATGTTTATTGTAAAAATGATGTACAGGGGGTTACAGTTATATGAGCAAAATAATGAGTACATTTCCTATTGAGCATTGTTGCCTCTTCCTTTGTTTTCCCCTTACGATCCCTTCCTTCCCATCTCCACAACTACCTCCCCCTGCCAAGATCAGTGACTTAATTTTTTAATTTTGGCTTGGCATGGGGTTTGAACTAAAGTAGTGGCTACTCTGCACCTTCCCTCACATTGGTTTGGATTTACCAAGACCCTGAGTTCAAATCCCAGGATAGGAAATAAAACTAGCAGAAATTCCAAATCAGGGAGCTTTATTTTTTTAATTTAGTTAAATAAATCAATTATTTATTTATTTGTTTGTTTGTTTGTTCTTTTTTTGCCAACCACAGGTCTTGAACTCAGATCATGGCAACACTGCCTAAGCTTTGATATCCCTAAGCTGGGCTGCAGCCTCTGGACCCATAGCCAATCCTGGGATCCCAAGCTAAGAGGGCTTTAAGGAAGAAAAAAAAAGTGGAACAGCACCAAAAGTAGTGAGCTGCAGAGGGTTGGGAGTGGTTATAATTTTTTTCTTTGCAGGGTGATCCTACTGGTTCTGAATGACACAGCTGCAAAGTGGACCTGACCTGCCATTGCTGAAGGCTGGCGGGCTATCAGGGAAACCATAGGCCCACCTGTCAACCTAGGCCCCAGGTTCAAATCCCTGTCCTGACACCTACCAGTGGTGGAGATCCCAAGAGAATCGTTCCTATGCATAGGATACTGATAGAAAGAGTAGTTCGTCTATTGTTAGTCTAAAATTGGATGCAAGAATCCTAGGATGCTGATTGATCTTAATTAATAGTTAATTAAGCATGAAAAGAATAATATTCCTTCAATGGAAGTATAATAAATACCTAAGAGTTGGTAGGAAAGTAGTTGATGTCGTTTAATAATACATAGTCGGCTCTGGCACTTTTTCCATGTATCACTGTTTTGGCCAAACCTGGGGCTCAATCTCAGCACCTGGGAACCACCTGACAGCTTCATTGGCCAGAGGCTGCCAGGCTCACACTCACCCATTCATGAATTGGGCCTGCTAGGCCCTGAGTTCATATCCTAGCACTGTGAAAATTTATTCTTGAATTAAGAAGCCGAGTGTGACACATGTTTCCCTTTCTTGGGAGAGCTCTGCGTTTCAGGCATGATAAGAACACATCTAAAAATCTAGATGCTATGTGATAGGATATAAACAATATAATAAATGGTATAGGTGTCATCAGAGTCAATAAAATAAATGGTAAATAAATGAATAAAACAAGAAATAAAATGAATAATCACACAAAACACAGTATGGACTGAACATCTATATGGAAGTATAAACCCTATCACACTAAACACGATATGGACTGAACATCTGTATGGAAGTATAAGTGCTATCTTTAAAATGTATATAAGGAGTATGTTTTCCAGGCCTGAGGCTTGAATTCAGCCACCATACTAAGATGGTATGGAGGGAGATCCCAAGATATTAGTTTATGGACCTAGGAAGAGTTATGGAATGCGATTGGTGTCATCTTTGAATCAGTAGTTCATGTGTGATGGGAGTAGGAAATGATAGGCAAGAATCATGGGGTATTGCTTATTTGCAATGAAGATTTCATGAAGCATGACAATAATCATCAGTTGTGAAATGGAGGCATCAAGAAAGATCCAAGAATCCGTAGTCACACAGTAGATTCAATTCCATCACAGGTGGCCATCTCTCCTACTCTCTCTCTATATGTACTTATTTGCTTACTACCTTCAGCTTATGAATGGATGACTGCTGTGCACCCTCCCCCTACCCCCACCTGGGGGCTCAATCTCAGGTCCTGAGAACGGCCGCTCCTTAGTGGCTCACAGGCTGTTGTGTTCACGTGGACCCATTCACCTCTTGGGCCTGCTAGGCCCTGAGTTCAGAACCCAGCACTGCCAAAAGAATCATCCTGATGTCAGAAGCCAATCGTTGTGCCTGTTTTCCTTTCCTGTGCAAGTTCTGGGTCTCAGCTAGGATGGAGAACGCATGGGTTACCCTGTGGCCATGGGAATTGGTAGTCATCCATGTCAGCGCAGTTATACCTGTCATCATGTACTCAAGAAAATACACACTACATACATGAATAGCATACAAAATAGAGAATAACTACACTAAATGATCAATGCAGTCCACACACAGATGTGAATATACATCCCATGTTTCAATGATGCATTGATGTCTATTGTGGCCTCCCTGGGGCTTGATCTCAGTTCCTGGGAACGGCCCAGCTCCTTCATGGCTCACAGGCTGGAGTGCGCACGTGGACCCATTGGCCAGTTGGGCCTCCTAAGCCCCAAGTTCAAATCCCAGCACTGCCAAAAATTCACCCGGATGTGAGAAGCCAGTATTTGCACCTTTTTTTTTCTTTCCTGTGCTGTGCATCTTCTAGGTCTCAGCTAGGATGGAGAATGCATAGGCAACTCTCGACTTATGTGAATAGATTGTCATCCAGGTCAACACAGTTATATTTGTCATTCTATACTCAAGAAAATACACACCACATCAATGAATAAGGCAAAATAATGAGAATGACTACACAGAATGCAAGGTACTGCCCACCCATGTATGGAAATAGAGGTCCTCTGTTTAAATTGGGAATTTATGACTATATTGGCCCCCACGCTGGGGAGATCAATCTCAGGTCCTGGGAAAGGCCCAGCTCTTTAGTGGCTCACAGGGTGGTGTGCTCACCATGCCCATTCACCAATTGGGCCTGCTAAGCTTTGAGTTCAAATCCCAGCACTGCCAAAAGCTTCACCCTGATGTGAGAAGCCAATTGATACATCTGCTTTCCTGTCCTGTTAAAGTCCTGGGTTTCAGCGCAGATGGAGAATACTATATAGGCAACTCTATAACCATGGGAATATGTTGATATCCATGTCAACACAGTTATATCTGTCATCGTACTCAATTAAACATACAATACATCCATGAATAAGACACAAAATAAAAAGAATAACTACACTGAATGCAAGTTGCATAACATACCTGTAGGTAAAGAGAGATCCTATGTTTAAAAAAGGTGGGCTTGTTATTTTGTCCAGTGCTGGGGCTTCAAATCAGGCCCTGGACCTGGCCTGATATTCTAGTCTTCAAGGAGGGTGAGCTTCCCCTTCCATCACAGTTCAACAGAACTACCCAGACCTGAATTCACTTCCCAGCACTGACAAAATTTTCATCCTGATGTCAGAAGCCAGTCGTTGCAAATGTTTTTACAGATCCTATGTTTAAATTATGAATTTATGACTATCTGGCCCTCCCTGGCACTCGATGTCAGGTCCTGGGAATGGCCTATCTCCTTCATTGCTCACAGGCCTGTGTCCTCACCTTGACTCTTTCCTGAATTGGGCCTGCTAGGCTCTGAGTTGAAATCCCAACACAGCAAAAATATGAATCCTGATGTGAGAAGCCAATCGATTCTCCTATTTTCCTGTGTTGCGAATGTCCTGTGTCTCAACTAGGATGGAGAAAGTATAAGAAACCCTATAGACATGGCAAGAGGTTGTCATCCATGTAAACACTGTTATATCTGTTACTACTCAGTAAAATACACAATACCTCCATGGATAAGTCACAAAATAAGAAGTACACCGAACACAAGATGCTATCCACACATATATGTAAATATAGATCCTATGTTCAAACAATGAATTTATAACTATTGTGGCCCACCGTGGGGATCAATGTCATATCCTGGGAATGGGCTTCCTCCTTAGTCGCTCACAAGATAGTGTGTTCATATTGACCTATTTGCCACTTAGTCCTGCTAGGCCCTGAGTTCAGATTCCAGCACTACCAACAATTGGATCATGGAGTAAGAAGCTGAGTGTGAAACTTGTTTTCCTTTTCTCTGAGAGCCCTGGGTGTCAGGGATGATGGAAAACACTTCTACAAATCTAGATGCTATGTGATAGGATGTCATTAATGTAATAAATGGAATGGTTGTCATCATAGACATTAAAATCAATGGTAAATAAATGAATACAACAATAAATACAAGGAACAACCACGCCAAACTTGTATGGACTGAACATCTATAGGTAAGTACAAAGCCTATCTTTATATAAATAGTATGTTTTCAAAGGCTGGGGCTTGAATTCAGGCCTAGTGAACAGGCCTGAAATTCTTATCTTCAAGTACGGTGAGCTTCCCCTTCATCCACTGAAGATTTACCCAGATCCTGAGTTCAAATCCAAAACCTGGCAGAATAAATGTTGGGAATTGCAAGCCAGGGAGCTAAATTTATTTTATTTTACTTTTTCCCAGAGCAGGGCTTGAACTCGGGTCGTGGCAACTCTGCTTCAGCTTCAATCACCCTAGGCTGAGGTGCAGCCACTGGACCCACAGCTGATCCTGGGATCCTAGATCCCTAGGCCTTGAAGGGAAAAAAATCACAGGAAAATGTGGAGATGGCCTTTTTATGTTTTCTTCCTTTGTGAGGTGACCCTCCTGGATCCAAATGACACTGTTGCAAAGGGTATTTTACCTTGCACTGCTGAAGGCTGGTGGACTATCGGGGAAGCCATAGGACCATGTGGCAACATAGGCCCTGATTTCAAATCCCAGTCCTGACACCTACCAATGGCATGAGATACTAAGAGACTCGTTCCCATCCATAGGAATGTTATCAATGTCAGGTTGAATGAGTTGATCGTGAATGATTCTCCTATAAAATTAGACAAGATGATTTGAGGAAGCTGATTGATTTTATTTAATATTTATGAAGCATTAAAAGAATACTATTACTTACAGGAATGCAATAATTTCAGGACACTGATTTAATTAATAGTTTATTAAGGATGAAACAGTAACATTAATTACATGGAGGCATAATAAATACCCCAGAATTTGTAGGAATGTATTCTATATAACTGAATAATGTATAGACATCTCTGGCACTATATAAACATATATATTTATTATTGTACTGTCATCTGCAAGTCAATCTGTTCATATTTTGTCAACTCCTGGGGCTTGATCTCAGTTCCTGGGAACTGCCTGTCAGCTCAATTTGCCCCAGGATGGCATGTTGACACTCACCCATTCATGAATTTGGCCTTGTAGGCCATGCGTTCAGATGCCAGGACTCCAAACAATTAATCGTGGAGTAAGAAGCTGATGGTGAAACAATTTTTTTTCCTTTTCTGTGAAAGTCCTGGGTGTCAAGTATAAAGTGGAATACATATGCAGGCCTATAATCCTATGTAATCAATGTAATCAATGTTCTATGTGTCATAATAGTCAATAAAATAAATGGTCAATACAAGAAAAAGACAAAAAAAAATAACTATACTGAGTGTAATATGGAGTGAACATATGTACATGAATATAAATCATATATTTAAAATGTACATGAATAGGATGTTTTTTAGTGCTGGGGATTCAATTCAGGCCTAAGGAACAGACTTGAATTTCCTGATTTCAAGGAGGCAAGCTTCCCCTTAACACACAGTGCAACAGAGTTACCCAGACTATAAGTTCAAATCCCAATCCTGGCAGAAAAAATTGCACCTTTATACTATGTGAGGTCGAATTCTTAGGTATTTCATTCTGCCTCCATTTAATATATGTGATTGTTTAAATACTTAATGAAGTATTAACTAAAATCAATCAGTGTCCTAGGATATAATTGTGTATAATTTGATCCTAGAATCATTCAAGAACTACTCATGCAATCTTGACATTGATCACATTCCACTGGTAATCTTATGGATAAGAATGAGTTTCTTAGGTTCTCCTGCCATTTGGAGGTGGCAAGACCAGGATTCCTACTGTGGGCTCCAGCTCCCACCACTTCAACCCGAGGATAGGCAACTCACAGGTCTGTGCCACAACATAGGCAAGACCAATGATCAGGCAGGCACCAGTGGCTCTCAGCAGTCGCCTTGATACTTACAAGGCTATGATAAGAGGATCATGGTCAAACTCACCCTAGGCAGGAAAGTCCTTGAGACCCCTGTCCAACTTCAATGCCAACAAAGTCAGAAGTAGAGCTGTGTGGCTCCAGTGGTAGAGGGCTAGTCTTGAGCAAAAGCAGCTTACAGACTCCCCAGATACTGAGTTTAAGGTCCAGGACTGGCAACAAACAGACATACACAACAATCTAAAGCCGGTCACCCTCTTGTCCCCAACTGAATTGGACAGAGTTCCCTTGGAAAGGGGCTGGGGGAGCCACTGTCATCTTCACTCTGCCCATTCTGTCTGCATCACAGGATTCTGGCCACACTCCCATTCTTTCATGGTTCTTTCTGACCAATGGGATATAAGAATGGTGGTCACACCCACATTCTATGCTGCCTGATAGCACTGGGATTCCTCTGTTGGTTGACACCACTACCAACAGTTGAAGAAGGTAGAGGTGGCTGAGTGGTGATCAAGAGACTCAAGCCGTAGGAGGAGAGGTCTTGCTCAACCCTGCCACGCACATGCCCACGCCCTGGTCCCCTTCAGCATTCCATGTGGCACTGCATTTCAAACCGAGCACTGCTTGCTTGGATCCATGGCACCTCTTGGAGTCCTCAAGTGATGGCACTCCACAGGCAGGCTTGTGGCCCCGAACTGGTCCAGGTCCCCCTGTCTCTGCTCCAGGCATGAGTATTTGCCATGCTACTGCCTTCGCTGCTCGAATCCACCCGGAGCTGCCTTCAACAACTTCTCCCAGTAGCACATGTGAGTGGCTTCCTCCTGGGCCCATACCCTGTGACCCCCACACCATGCGATCCCCCCCCCCCGACTGGACCTCCAGCTCCCCCATACCCTACAGTCTGGCCTGGGCTCTGCCACAAATATGCCCCAGGGGTGGGAGTGGGTAGTGACCAGAGTATCCCACCCCCATCCCTAGTTGCCAGTGTCCCAAGAAACAGGGAGATGCAGGGATGGGTGAGGAGGGGGCACCACAGAGCCCCTGGCCTGGAGCAGTGGGAGCCACACAGCCACTCATCTGCACCCTTCATCTTCCTGGTGGGAACCTGGTGGCTTTAGTCAGACGTGGGGAGCAGCACCTCCACACTTGCCTTCTTGGGTCTTTTCCTTTTTTCTGGGGGTTGGGGCATTGGATGCAGAAGATAGGTCTCTCTTGCTGTGTGAGCCCTTGTCCTCTGTGCTTGGTCACCCTTTCACTTGAAGAGAGGGTCCCAGAAGAGCCCATTAGGGAAGGGAGAGTGCTGGGGGTCAGAGCAGAATGTGAATATCTGGGAGGAACACCCCCCTAAACACACATACACATACACCCAGCCTGTCCCCTCCCCCAACTGTCAACAGTTCTCACAGAGTGATCACATTTCCCAGCTCTGCTAGTTTCTGCTGGTGCTCCCAGTCCATGTGGTCCTGGATTCCCAAGAATCTGCCATGTGGCCCAGAAGCATGTAGGCTAGAAATAAGTCCATGTATGTAGCCTTTAGGACCCCATCCATTTCCCCAATACCACCGCCACCTCAGGTCAGACACACCTCTGGGGTCACCATGACCCCCTGCTTGTCTCGGGACTCCTTTACCCAGCGTCCTGGCCTAGAGTTTTGGTGATTGGGGAGTCAAGGGACTGGCCCTGGAGAAAGGGATAGGCACAGTATGCTGCATCATTAGAGTGGTGCTCCCCTTGGGTGGGAGCTCCTGATTCCTCCAAGGGAACCCCCGTGCTCTAGCTTGTACATTGTCCAACAACTCTGGAGAGGCACTGCTCAGAATCTGTGTGTGTGTGTGTGTGTGTGTGTGTGTGTGTGTGTGTGTGTGTGTGTGTGGTGCTGCATCATTAGAGTGGTGCTCCACTTGGGTGGGAACCCCTGATTCTTCTAAGGGAACTCCTGTGCTCCAGCTTGTACATTGTCTCAGATGAGGAACCAAAAAACTCCGGAGAGGCACTGCTCTGAGATTGTGTGTGTGTGTGTGTGTGTGTGTGTGTGTGTGTCTGTGTGTGTGTGTCTGTGTGTGTGTGTCTGTGTGTGTGCATGAGAGAGAGAGAGAAGGAGAGAGACAGATATATCATCTTCCTCCTTGTATAACCTGACTGTACTCAGGTGAGTGATCATTTGGAAAATTGCAGGTGCTGCATGGGCGAGTCTTCTGTCACTGGTCTAGATTTGTGTGTGTGTGTGTGTGTGTGTGTGTGTGTGTGTGTGTGTGTGTAGAAGTGGATTGTAATATGGAGGCTGGGTCCTTTGGTAACTTCTGCCTGCTACCTTTGGGGGATGCATGGGCTTTGTGGCTGAGGTCTTGGGGCCTGGAAGTGTGAGACACTTGAAGGGGACTCAGCAACCTTAAATTATAAGACCAAGGGACCTGTGTGCCTTGGAGCTTTCTACTCTTTTGGGCCTGGTTGGTGGCAGCTGGAGCTTGGGAGGACCTGAGTATGGGGCCCACACGGGTTGGCTTCCCAGGGGGACAGAGAGCATGGCCAGCACTTAGTAAGGATGTGAGCCCTGCTGGTATGGAGTGCACCAGCATAAGTCAGACTCCGGGTTTTCTCATCATGACTTCTGATGGGTGAGGCCAAACCTATTTTAAATCTTTTGCTGTGATCTTCATATCTCAGCCTCCTGAGTAGCTAGGATTATACATATGAGCCTCTGCCACTGGGACTCTCGTTCTTTTTGGTGTATTAGGGTTTGAACTCAAGGCCTTAGGCTTGCCAGTCAGGTCTTCTACCACGGTATCCAAGCCTTTCTGTCTTGGGCATTTCCGAGATAGAGACTCACTCAAAATGTGCTCAGGCTGGGCTGGATTGTGGTCCTCCTATCTGTGACAGGTGTGCGCCACGAGGTCCGGTCCTCCTTAGTTGGGATGGTAGACATATAGTGTCATGCTCAGTCATCGGTTTAGATGATTACCCAAACTTAGTTTACAGCAGCCATAAAGCTCTGGGTTGGGCCTCCACCATTGTACCTCAGTCTCCTCCTTGGACAGTTGTGAGGAAACAAGGGATCAATAGAGGGGGATCTCTAGAGCAGGGCCAGGCACAGAAGGAGCGGCTGTCAGATACGGTTCTTGGCAATTCTGTGAGCATACGACCGTAAGATAACTGGGAAAGGGCTGAGATGGAGCCTGTTATTACTCATGTGACACGTACGGGTTTATGAAACAAAACATGGTTCTCTTTCAGCCTTATCCTATTCCCATGAGGAAGGAGATCCTTCACTGTGTTCAGTTTTGTAGCTGGGGAAAATGAGTCACGGAGAAGGCGGGTGACCATCTCATGACCTCCAGTTGACAGAAAGCTCAGCCTGACTTCTCTGCCATGGTCCCTAGGAGAATGTGTGGTATTCAGCACACTTTTTTTGGTGGGAAGTCCACTTCTTGTCAGTCGTGGGGCTTGAACTCTGGGCCTGGGTGCTGTCCTCGAGCTCCTCAGCTCAAGACTAGCACTCTACCACTTGAGCCACAGTGCCACTTCCAGTTTTCTGGTGGTTCTTTGGAGATAAGTGTCTCATGGACGTTCCCGGCTGGGCTGGCTATGAACCATGTTCATCATATCTCATAGGACTTTAGTCCTGAACCACCAGCACCCAGCTTAATTGTAATTCTGACTTTCTTTCTCTCTCTCTCTTTCTCTCACAGGAAGTGGTTGTATGGGTGCTGAAGAGGTGGCCCAGTGTCCCCATGTGGCTGGAACCCAAGGTGGCCCTCTCATTCTGGAGGTGGGCTGTGGGTCAGGAACTGTCTCACTCAGCCTGTTGAACCAGCCCTATGAGGTAAGCCCCTCTGTGCCCTGGCTAGACCGTGACAGTTATTCATTGTCCATCCAGCCTTATTGGACTTAATATTGTTTTCTACGTCCTTTTCTAGCAACTGGCCAAAATTATGATACATAGTTATGGAAAGAAAATATAATACCATCTTAAGAAAGTCATTTAGAGCTCTGGGAATGTGGCTTCATGATACGGTGCTTGCCTACCATGCATGAAAACTTGAGTTCAATTCCTCAGTACCACATAAACAGAAAAAGAAACACTGGAAGTGGTGCTGTGCCTCAAGTGGTAGAGTGCTAGCCATGAGAGAAAGGAAAAGCTCAGGAATAATTCCCTAGCCCTGAGTTTAAGTTCCAGGACTATAGGACTGGCAAAAAAAAAAAAAACCAAAAAACATAAAAAAATTAGTTAGTAAATGCAAAATAAATAATCCATACCTGGAATATATATTGTTCCTTCCATACTAATACCTGACAATACTCCCTAATTCATGTACTTTACCTATATTAGGATACTATGTTGAAAAAAAAGTTTTGTTCATTAGGTCCCACCAATTAATGCTAGGAATGTGCTTAAATGTCTGGTGAAGATTAATTCTGGAAATTCAAAGATTCCAGGCTTTTGAGAGGTCACTGCTAATCACAATGAGAAGGACAGTCTAAGTGAGATTTGGAAATCTTTTTGGTCAGTCATGGAACCAAAAAGGCAGAGGCAAATTATCAGTTGGAACAAGAGAAGGAATAACTCTAGAAGGAAGGAACAAATGATAGTAACTAACGCATACCAGAAATCATTCTGGGGAACCATTCTTGGTTATTGAAGAACTAGTTATCAACCAGGTTTATTCTTCATTGCCTTTAGCATTTTAAATCTCTTAGGCTAGTTCTCAATCTCTGTGTGATAAATGTATCTTCTCTTATGTTGTTTTTCCAGACCTGATCCCTTTTGGTTTCTAAAAATCTAAGTCTCTCCTGATACTAAATACACCTACACAGATGGCAAGGGGTTGCTAATGTAAGGGTTGCATAGCTCAGGAGTCATTAATGTAACAAAATGGAATAGGAGGACTATTTATTGCTACCTCAATATTTTCTGAAAAGCTGCCATGTCATCATTTGATTCAAATTTCCATTCTTTGTCCACATAGTGTCATTAAGTGCAGTAAATGGAAATATGAGCTGGGTGCTGTTGGCTTAAGCCTGTAATCCTAGCTAATCAGGAGGTTGAGACCACAGGATTGCGGTTCAAAGCCA
The DNA here is from genome assembly GCF_019054845.1 of Dipodomys spectabilis. NCBI lineage: Eukaryota > Metazoa > Chordata > Mammalia > Rodentia > Heteromyidae > Dipodomys > Dipodomys spectabilis. Next base: position 923,313 of record NW_024870821.1, on the reverse strand, counting down.
GCCTGCTCTGGAAAGTCAATGAAAACCATATCTTCAATTAACCACCAGAACCCCAGAAGTGGTGCCATAACTAAAGTGGTAGAACAGTGAACTTGAGATGAATAGCTGAAGGACAGCACCCAGGATCAGAATTCAAGCCCCACTACCAACAAAAAGTGCAAATATGACTTTAAGTTTCCCCCAAAGGAAGGACAAGGTCAATCGTAATCTTCCAAAGCAGAAAAAAATAATACCAAAATGATTCAGTGCACTTACTTTTGCTGTTATTTAAGTTATGGCTTCTTCGCTGGACATGTTCTCTTCTTTTAAAAATTGTCAAATATTAGCTTTATAATAAACATCATTTAGTATTTCTTGGTTCAAAAAATAAGTCTTGATACAGTTCATGTCACTTTGCGTTTTTTTGGCAGTCATAGTGCCTGAACTCTGGGCCTGGGTACTGTCCCTAAGATCTTCAGCTCAGGGCCAGTGCTCTACCACTTGAGACACAGTACCACATCCAGCTTTTTCTGCTCTTGTGGTGCTGAGAAATCGAACCCAGGGCCTCATGCATTCAAAGCAAGCACTCTACTCCTCAGCCACTTTCTCAGCCCATCACTTGGCTTTCTTACTATTTCAGTTCAAAGCAAACCCAGGCAGGAGATTCTGTCAATCTCTTATCTCTAATTAACCACCAAAAAGTCCAGAAGTGAGGATTTTGCTCAAGCAGTAAAGTATTAGCTTTGGGGACAGGTGGGCAGGAAAGGCATCGATTCAGTGACATGTTCCAGCCTCCGAGAGCAAGCCTCAGAACCAGCACAAACTGAACAAACAAGCAAAAAAAAAAAAAAACCCCAGGTATTTCTTTGGGACCCTCCTTAAAGGAGTACTGGTATGAGAAGAGACTGCTTTTGCTGATTATACTCACTGGATCCTGCCTTTTTGGAATCCTTATTCCTATGGAGAACTCAGGACCAGAATAAAGGGATGGATAACTAAATCCTGCAACAAGCGAATCATCTCAGAAGTGAAATATCCATCCATAAAGCACTTTAAAATCTCCATGTCTTTTTTTCTTTGCAGTAGAACACTTTTAAAACAAAGTTATTACCTTTTGTTCTATGCTGGCCCTCAAATGGCACATTATTTCCTTTTGTAATACTCTCAACCAGAAGTTTATAAGCCAGTTTTATATGAGTAAAAAACACACTCGAAAAGTCAGGGACAGAGTTTCCCTCAAGCCTTGGATCCTTTTCTTGTACACTAAAAAGGAAAGCACAAATTAACTTGAACTTTGTCATATCTCTATGTTCAATTCCTCCCCTGGGATCAGTTTCCGCCTCCAGTAATAGTTACTTCGAGCAACAATTTATGGTGCTGCTTGAGGTATAATGAATGTTTGCTGGCTTCATTGAAAAAGCACAAGGACACCTTTGGACATCATGTAGCAGTGTTTCAGAGACAACTTAGTAAAGAGAAAATATGAAATTTATATTGCTTATAAATGCATTATCCATGAGTACATTGAGTTCAAACTTCAAAAGTGCTCTGTAAATTAAGGTGAATTTTAAATGGGAAGAGGGTTCTCAGATCATTTTTTTGTGAGTGTATGTGCTGTGCATTATTTTCCAAGTGTACAAGAGTTAACAGTAAGAGAAACAATAGCAATAATAGGAGAAAGAGAAGTTCTGTGTTTTAGGGTTCAATACAATATAGAAGGATCTACAAATAAGACAACATTGAAACAATGAAGCCAAGTTCAGTATGTAGATTTACAGAAGTGATATAGAGAAAGCATTTCTCCTAAGTGGAAAATGAAGTATGAGGCCACTCCCTTTCTAAATCACACTTCCAATCGTGCAAATTTGTAAAAAGTAGAATAGAAGTATGATTCTGATTCCATGCAATTCAGATATAAGAGAATGGACTTAACTGGAAAAAGTCCATCTTGAAAGAGTAGGGATTATACTAGCAATGAACCTGGAGGCAAAGATCATATTTCTTTATATATATATAATCTATATATATAATCTATATATCTATCTATCTATCTATCTATATATATATATATTGTTGGTGGTGGTGGTGGTCGTGGCACTTGAACCCTGGGCACTGTCCCTCTGCTATTCAGCTCCAGGCTAGTGCTCTACCACTTGAGCCACAGTGCCACTTCCAGTTTTCTTGTAGTTAGAGAAAAGAGTCTCTGGGACTTTCCTACGCGGGGTGGCTTTGAACCTCAATCCTCAGATCTCACCGCCACCCAGCTTAAGATCACATTTCTAACAGTGTACATTCAGCATATGTAATGCGTATGTTCATCTATCTTTATATGAATTCTTGAGTTAAAAATCTGGTCTACAGGTTAGACAACACTCACAAAAATGTTTGTAGTTTAAAAGTTGATACTCCTGGAAAAATAAAACTTAAGAATGTAAAGGAGTCTGGGAAATTCAGTTTGCATCCAGCCTGGGCAGAACAGTCTTTAGACACTATCTATAATTAACCAGCCAAAGCTGCATTGGAAGAACAGTTCAAGTGATGAAATACCACTCATGAGCAAGATTGTTGAATAAGAGCTTGAGGTTTTCCATACATACATACAAACATATGCATACACACAGGGGCACTTATATGTGCACCCACGAATACACAAATGAAACAACTCTCAGAATGTGTAGAAAAGCTAGAAAGCAATAGAAAATATGTTCTGAGTAAAACTATAATCAAGTGATAAATTTTAATATTAAAAAGTCCTCTAGTGAACTTTCTTCAAACAAATTTGAGACTATTACATAGGTAGGGACCAGAGATAGTAAGAAAGTCAAGTAATCATTATTAAAGGGATCAGATCCATGGAGGAATGAATCAGAGACTCCTGCATGTGCATCTGAAAATGTTCATATACTGTGTCAAATGTTAGAACATCTTTCAAAACTGTACATAAACAATCTGAGCAGTCAATGGATAAGATCATCAGAGAAGTTCAGAATTGCTAGTGTGTTTCTAGATTAAATAAACCAACAAACTATGCCAGGGCAATCTGATACAAGCCTGGAATTCTAGCACTCAGACTAAGAAAGGAGATTAGAGAGTGGAATTACATAGTGATACCTTCACTGGACCAGGTAGTATAATTTTTGTCTCAATAAAACAAACCAAATTACAAGAAAGGAATACACAGTTGGAAGTTTGGGCTAATTTTGTCATTATGATTTGAGAAGTCAAATTTCCTATTCAAATGCAACTGATATATAATCCTCAGTTGTGTTTTAATCTCTCTTCATTACAGAACATTCTTAGATGCAAAATAGCTTATGATTCCCATCCAAAATTTGAAAAAGTAAGTAAGCATCATTCTGTTGGATGCCAAAGAAATGATGAAGGTTTACAAAATTTAAGCCCGGAGAAATAGCACAGTTCGTCTAATGTAGGACTTTGTGGACCTTGCAAAATTAGAATTTAGATTCAAAATAAATAGTTTTTTTTGTAATTCCATATTCTATTGGATACTATAAAATTCTTTTTAAGTAGAGGTTTTAACTGACAAATTCACAAATGATTCTGGCATTCTATTTGCCTAGAATATTCTTTCAAGAGAGTTATAATTAGAACTTAGTTAATAGATCATTCCAACAGTTCATGTATAAAATGATAATGTGAATAATTTAGACAGAGTTGCCAACAAATGGATGATATTAATTTATAAATTTAGAAAAAACATTTTTAAGGGTTTGGTATAACATGGTATGAAGAGAATAATTGTGTGACATCTTCTTTCTTCTACTTATATGTTACACAGGAAGCAATTTCCTTAGTTATGTGCCTCTGTATACAATGAGAAAAAATGCTAGGTTTGGGTTCATTTTTATTTTATTTTTTTGGGGGGGAGTCAGGTCGTGAGGCTTGAACTCTGGGCCTCGGTGCTGTCCTTCATCTCTCCAGCTCAAGGCTAGCGCTCTACCACTTGAGCCATAGCGCATCTTCCGGCTTTATTTCTTTTTGCTTATGTGGTGCTGAGGAATCGAACCCAGGGCCTCATGCATGCAAGGCAAGCGCTCTACCACTGAGCCAACTTCCCAGCCCAATTTTTGTTTTTGTTTTATTGGTTTGACCTAGGGCTTGAACTCTGGGCCTTGACACTGTCTCTGAGCTCAAGGCTCCTTCTCTACCACTTCAACGTCAGTGCCACTTGTGTCTGGCTTTTTCTGAGCAGTTTATTGGAGATAAGATTCTAAGGGATCTTCCTGCCTGGATGGGCTTTGAACCATAATCTTCTTAACTTAGTATCCTTAATATCTATGATAGTTAAAAAATATAAATATAAATAATATTTGCAAGAGTTCTGATCTCAAGAATACCACAGGGGGAAAATTGATTCAACTGAGTTTATTGTGGTGTTCTTTGCAGAACAAGGAGGGCATCACAATACCAGAGGTGCAGTATTTTTTCACAGTAAAGATAAGCTATTCATGATGTGAAATAACGGAACTTTAAGGTGCACCTTACAAGTTGGAAACTGTTGGGCTAGGTTAACTTTATGGCATAAAGCTGGGGAATGCTTACTCTTGAAGAATTATTACAGATGCTCCATAGTTTTATCTTCTATAAGAATGTGGTTATTTTTCTGTTGACTTCTCAATCTCTAATACTCCATTGGAAACTGCATCTATTGCAGAATTATATAATATGAAAACAAGTACTGTTTTGAATCTCTCAGGTATGGAAAGTTCAGAATTTGAAAATGAGTAGTTATTAGTCATAGGAATTTTGAACAACACATATATTCTGTCCTAACAACTTATTTAATTTTAAAAGTTATGGGTTTCCATAGAATTAAATTGTTTTCGGTTTTATGTGTGTGAAAGTGCTAAATTTATTTTTTCCAAAATATACAAGTATATTGTGAAAATATTGTCTAGTTGGATAACATTCAAGTTGACGACCTTCTGATAAAGAAAGGGTAATTAAATCAAATTAGATGCCAAATAGTATTGATTTTTAAAATTTTACTATATAAAGAATAATATTAACTATACCAATATAGTGAAATTTTATTTTATGCAGCTTATTTTTAAAATTTAATTTTATTGTCAAAGTGATGTACAGTCGGGTTACAGTAATTGTAAGGTAGTGAATACATAACTTTTCCAACTTGTTACCCCCTCCCTCACTTTTCTCACAGTTTTCCTTCACCTATGTACCCCTCACAAGTTGTAATGTATATTTCCAACGTATTGTCTTGTGAGTATTGCTAATGCATCGGTTTGGCCTTTGTTATTTGTGTCACCATTGTGATGTTCCTCTTCCCTTCCCTAATGAAGGTAAATGTATACACAATACACAGGGTACCAAAATCAAATACAGCAAGGGATAAATCAAAGGGGAAAAATCAAAGAAAATAGAAATCACATAATACATAAAAACCAACAACCGCAAATAAAAATCTCTGATTCCATATCTTGGAGTTCATTTTGTTCAACATCAGCTTATGTGGTCATATATATGCATAACAAAGCCACTGGAAAATAATAGTTGCATGGACACTATATCGTGAAAACAACGTGTTAATTGTTTTTGATGGTAAAGGTGGAATTGGGATTGGTGAATTCACGGTTTTGATATAGGAATTTCAAAAGAGTTTTAAAAATATGACACGTAAATTTTAATTGTTCAAACTTTTAAACAACATAGCCTATTAAAAAAATTTAAAATTTCCTGGGAAAATAGGCTTTCATGCAAAAAATCCATGGATAATTAGTGGAGAGGGAGCAATGTGAGTGAAGATGGCTCATTTTCACACTAAACAAACAAACCTCAGAAACCTTGCTGTAAATCCTGTAGCTTCCCTTGAAAACTGTCCTTACCCAGGAAATATTCTCTCACTGTGTGAAACAAGGTTATAGTGCAATTTAATTCAAATTTCTTTAAAAAGAGACGTCAAAATTTGTGAATTGACCTTTAATTACGAAACAGTAATTCTCTGAAAAAGATAATTTGGGTCAAAATATTTAGGGAGAAAGTGCCCTCCACAATGAAAAAAGGTATTGGGTTTACACTTTTTGTTTGTAATACTTTCCACAATGTCTTTGCACTGAAGCACTGAAACACAGAAAAAAAATCTGATTGGATACTTCAAACCAGTGATTTCACATTTCTAAGTGGCTCACAAATATAAATCCTTATTAAAATGAGATAGTGAAGACATCTCTTATTACATAAGTCAAAAAGTTTTGGGTTCAGAAAAGAACTGAGCACATGGAAAAAGTAAGAAAACAGTGTTCTTAGAAGCCCTAGCTGAGCAAATTGGCTTCAGCAGTGGAGGGAGGCCAAAACTTTTTGATATAGATTGTAATATTTTTGCTATCTAAAGTGATTTTACAGAGCCAATTTGTCTCACTACAATGCAGAACTGATTTAATGAAGACATGAAAATAAATCCCACATCCAAAGGAGGAAACTTAAAAGAGTTTTAAAGGAGAAACCATGAAGATGTAGCAGTGGGGGAGGCCTTAGAGTCCTTCAGCTTCACTGCACTTGGAGCCAAGAAGCTGTGATTAATTGGAAATCAGGCAAGAGCTAAGAGGAGGACATAGAAGTAGGACATAGAAGCATTGTCCTTTGTAACAGACATTGTCTTCCAAAGTATGGGTGATTTAACTTTATTCTCTTCCATACATCTTGTTGAGCAAATGCAAGATTAAGAGAAAAATAATCTATTGAAATAATTTTGCAAAGAATAACTTCACTGTTCCTGATGTGGTATCTAAGGAGAATCTTAAGAGAGAAGATAAAAGTGGAGTATTATGCAGTTTCCTCTAAGCGTCTTGTTAGCAAAATATATCTTTGAGGTTAGAAGTGATTGAACCAAAAAATGGTGGAGTACTTATGTTTGTGGGCACTTTAGACACAAGAAGACTTTCTTTCTTTCTTTCTTTCTTTCCTTCTTTCTTTCTTTCTTTCTTTCCTTCTTTCTTTCTTTCTTTCTTTCTTTCTTTCTTTCTTTCTTTCTTTCTTTCTTTCTTTCTTTCTTTCTTTCTTTCTTTCTTTCCTTCTTTCCTTCCTTCTTTCCTTCTTTCTTTCTTTCTTTCCTTCTTTCTTTCTTTCTTTCTTTCTTTCTTTCTTTCTTTCTTTCTTTCTTTCTTTCTTTCTTTCTTTCTTTCTTTCTTTCTTTCTTTCTTTCTTTCTTTCTTTCTTCCTTTCTTTCTTTCTTCCTTTCTTTTTTTTTTTCGGGTCCGGTCGTGGGATCTGAACTCTGGGCTTGGGCGCTGTCCCTCAGCTCTTCAACTCAAGGCTAGCGCTCTACCACTTGAGCCACAATGCCACTTCCGGTTTTTTTCTTTTTGCTTATGTGGTGCTGAGGAATCGAACTCAGGGCCTCAAGCATGCAAGGCAATCGCTCCACCACTGAGCCACCTACCCAGCCCGACACAAGAAGACTTTCAAGGTAAAAGAAAAAAGAAAAACGGATATCCAAATATTTGTGATCACAGTTTCCTGGACTGGTTTTTTTGTAGACAAAGTTTTACATTACAGTTTGTCCTGATTAACATCAATGTTGGGTTTTTATGGCAACCAAATGCAGGGGTGAAGTTTAATGGACTCCCTTGAACAAGTAAACCGCATGATAAAAAAAAAATGGCAAATACTATTTAGTGAATTACTTTCACCAATTACTTTTCCAGAACAAAGAAGGAAATATATAACTCAAAATCAATTGACTTAAAAGTATGAAGAAAGAGTAGTGAAGAGAGATGAAAGAAAACATAGAGAATTGTTTTCTCTCCAGCCGAGTAATGGGTTCTTGATCTTTTCTCTTGCCTTCTATCTTCACAAGCTATCAAGTGTGGCTCAGGACTTGAGTATCCAGTTCAGACAGAGGGAACTCGCAGAAGGAACATAACGTTTGCAGCATATATAGGTGATTTATAACCTGAGACAATCTATTTAAATCTGTTCAAATTTCTCCCCTACCCCAAACTGCCCTCTTTGAATAGTTTTGTTTGCTTTTCCCAAGACAGCCCTTCATTAACTGCCTAAAATTTTGAGAGGTTATATTCATACTCTCTAGAGATTGCTGTTTGGTTGTAATTTTTGTGTGTTTTTTCACTGAATTTCAAAAGGTTGTGCAAGCGTGTTAAAATTAAATATGTCCATCTAATTGTCCAATGCTCCTGGATCAGTTTCACTCCTTCTATCATTGTCAACCAACTCCTTCTCCAAGATTTATTTCATTTTTACCACTTCCTTTATCACATGTGTATATTGAAATTCTAGCTGTATTTGCCCCTTGTTCCATTTTTCATTCATTCTATGTATTTACTATTATTCCTCTCTGGCTTCAACTTCCTGATAGTCATTCTGTTAAACTGTCTGTTAATAGTTTGAAAGGTTTATATACATTCCATGGAGTTTCAATCCTGCATATACTTGAACTTATGTCAGCTTATATTTCCATAATTCATTCACTGCAATAATAATTTGCAAGACTGGAGGCGTGAAGCACCTAGACATGATGTAATTCTCATGCATTTGGAAGATTAATCTTTAGTCAACAAGAAAGTTTAAAAATGGTTTAGAATGTATTCCAAATTACCAATTTTTACAAATGGCTTTGTACAATGGTGTGTGATTATTTTATTTTACATGGGATAATATTTTCTACTACATTTAAGTTTCGGAAAAAAAGAAAATTAAAATTTATTATTATAGAGGAATATGATAGAAATAGAAGACAGATTTTATGTTTTTCACATCTCTGACGAGTACCCATATTCAAGACTTACTATGTTAGACAGATAGGGAAAACATAAAATAACATATGATAAGGCAACTATTTGTGACTTTTTTAAATGTACCTTATTAAATGATGAAATTTACTTTATTAGCTAACGTTTGGGTTTGAAATATGGGAGGCTGATATATTTAACAAATTTTGAAAGGCACCTAATGAATAACACAAATGATGGGTGGTACTATTTCTACAGTTTAATGAATGGTTGAACCTATTTGGCATTAGTGCTGGGTAAGCAAATCAATTCTATTGTAACCCTATTGCCACTAAGTATCATCTATTTGTCAAATGTTATTTTGGCGAATGTGATTTTTTTTGGGTAGGTCGTTGGGCTTTAATTCTGGGCTTGGGCACTGTCCCTGTGCTCTTCAGCTCAAGCCGAGCACTCTACCACTTGAGCCATAGTGCCACTTCTGATATTCGAGTGGTTTATTGCAGATAAGAGTCTAACGGACTTTCCTGCCCGGGCTGGCTTTGAACCGTGATCCTCAGATCTCAGCCTCCTGAGTATTTAGGATTACATGCGTGAGCCACTAGCGCCTGGTTTGCGAATTTGATTTTTCAAAGATTACTTGAAAAAGAATACACTTTCAGGAGATTAAATATTTTGAGAATGACATTTTTATACCACAGAACCAAGTTTTACTGACGTACCTGTGTATTTTTTTTATTGTGAAAATACTGTACAGAGGGGTTACAATTACATGGGCAAGATAACGAGTACATTTCTTATCAAGCATTGTAGCTTCCTCCTTTGTTTCCCCTTCCCATTCCTTTGCATCCTCCCCCTGCCCCCTACCCCGATCCTCCCCCTCCCCCCGCACCAAAGTTGTAAACTTTGTTTTTGACAGGGCAACTTGTATATCTCATAGTGTTATTAAGCACTAAGGATCTTCTCAATTAATGTTTTTTTTTTAATTACATTTGACCTCTAAGTCAAGTTTTCCTGCCCTTTATAGACAAATTGTGAATCTATCCTTCCAGGAGCTATTTTTCTGGCCCATTTATGCTGGACTGAAATCGTTCATTAATCATTAGGGGAGGGGTATTAAAAATAATCTTGTGACACTTTGTGATCTTGTTCACTCATATGGGCTGGTCATCTGTAAATTGAAAGTATGAATCGCAGTACTTTCTCTTAGATTTTGTGATCTCGTCCTTCATTTTAAGTTGACTTGCATTTGACTATTGCTTACTGCTAATTCCTGCTTCTTAAGGAATTCATTAATAAATATATATATATTATAAAACAATGTTGAATTCAAAATATATCTAGGAAAGAATGAAATAGATTATGGATATTATGCAAACACAGAATATAGAATATTTTAAAATATACTTTTTACAGACAAGAACCAGAAATATCTTTAGTTTCTATAACACTCATTTCAACAGATAAGATCAAATTATTTCTGATTAAAAAAATCACAAAATCTGCAGAAATCATTATGGATGTACACAAACAACTCAAATACATTTTGATATCAAAGTCAGGCAATTCACTTGTAAAAATTCCACGGAATTTTTACAGTAAGATATTGCTGTTATTTGGATTGTGAAAATATTTTATATGGACACAAAGAATGGACTGGCATTTTGATGTTTAAGAAACATAACTGATATCTTAGCTATGCTAAATAATGCTGCAATAAACATAGTTGTTCTGGTAGCTTTAGTATGGTCTTGTTTGATGCCCCTAAGTAGATGAATGGATTAAGAAAATAGAAGTCTATGGAATGGAATTTTATGCCTCCCTCAGAAAGAATGACATTGCCCCATTTGTTAGAAAATGGAAAGACTTGGAAAACAATATATTAAGTGAAGTAAGCCAAGCCCAAAAAACATAGATCCCATGGTTTCCCGTATTTGCAATAACTACTATATGTCTGAGACAAGCAGAAATGGTCAGATAAGTTGATGTTAGGCGAAATGAACCCCAAGATAAGGATTCAATTTTTTTTCTTTCTTGCAATTGTTTCTAACATATTTATAAGATGATTTCTTTGTTGCTTTGTATGTCCCTCCACCACCGTATAACCCCTGCTTTATTTGTATTTGATGTTGGTATGATTTGTGGCGGGGAAGGGAAAAAACAAATTATTTAAATAGGGATACAGGTTGACCCATTGCAACAATGAGATGTACAAGATGTCATGTAGAAAACCGAACTTTACAACTTTGGCTGGGGAGAAGGGGTAAGGAGGGAGGAGGGGAGTGGGGGGGAGATGAGAAGGTATGGGAAGGGGAAATAAAGGAGGAGGCAACAATGCTTGATAAGAAATGTACTCATTACCTTGCTCATGTAATTTTAACCCCTCTGTATGGTGTTTTCACAGTAAAATAATAAAATTCAACAAAAAAAAAAGATACAAGAAAAGAAACTTAACCTAAACATTACAACTTAATAGAACAATTTGTACAGCCTTCCACAACTTCAAAGAGGTAGTGATACATACTTATCCTTTTGGTAATATCAAAGGCAGTTTCTTGCAAGATGTTCTTCAGACCTGGTTTGATATAATGGTTCAACAGAAGGAGATCCACTGTATCTTTGCTATCTATATTCCCAGCAGCAAGATGCAAGGGAGTCAAGAGGCGTTTAGTTTGGGCATTTGTATCTGCATCATGATGAAGTAAGAAAGACGCCACACTGGTATTATTCCACAAGTAAGCACTGGGCAGGGGTGTTCAGCCATTAATAATTATTGCATGAATATCTGCTGCTTGAGCCACCAACTCATGGACAATGTCTAAATGTCCACTGTAGGCTTCCCGATGAAGAGGGGTATATTCATTGTCATCCCTAGTATTCACATGAGTAGCTTTTATGGAAAGTAGTCACCACACTCCAGTAAGCCGATTATTTTCAGCAGCCCAAAGAAGAAATTTTCTTGGATCCTACTCCATTTTTTTTTCTTGCAATTGATACGATTTCTCACTTTTTCATTTTGTTACTCATCTTCATCAGAATTGCCTAACTAGGGACTTTCAGTGCCAGTGGGAATAAGGTGTCCATGTATTTCCCCAATAGTTCATATTGGTTGAACTTGTGGGAAAAATACAATGAATTTTCTGCATCTGTTTTTTTTTTCATGATGATTTATTTTCTCTTTTTACATTTTTATTATTCTAAGTCATTCTAACTAGAAAGTAGGGAATTGATGGAGAGCAGAGGAAAGATGTTCCTCCTTATTCAAAGGTACAGACTGAAAATAAGGATCAGTGTTGTCTTCATGTGCAGCTTCTTCCAGGAATGAGAAAATAGAAGGTGGCTCAGTGGTAGAGTGCTTGCCTTGCATGTCTGAGCAACGGCAGGTCATATCCACTTTGTAGCCTTGTCATGCAGACCCATGGTACAAAGAAAAAGACGTAATACCCCAGCCCTCTGAAGTTCGCCACTTTTTGTGGTATCCTACTTTTTTTTCTTCCGGCAAATCCTCAGGGCCTAGGATCCCAGGATCAGCTATGGGTCCAGAGACTGCACCACAGTCTAGGGTGATGGAAGCTGAGTCAGAGTTGCCACAACCTAAGTTCAAGCCCCGTGGTTGGCAAAATAAAGAATAAATAAAACAATTAATTAATTATTTAACTAAATTAAAAAGAAATAAAGCTCTTTCATTTGGAATTTCTGCCAGTTTCCTTCCTAAGCCTGGGATTTGAACTCAGGGTCTTGGTAAATCTGTAGCAATGTGAGGGAAGGTGCAGAGTTACCACTACTTGAGTTCAAACCCCGTGCCAAGCCAAAAATTAAAAAAAAAAAAGTCACTGAACTCGGCAGGGGGAGTAGTTGTGGAGATGGGAGGGAAGGGATAGTAGGGGGAAAACAAAAAAAAGAGGAGGCAACAATGCTCAATAGGAAATGAACTCATTACCTTGCTCATGTAACTGTGAACCCTCTGTACAACATTTTTGCAATAAAAATGTACAAAAAAAGAAACAATGTAGTGCTCAGAGAAGCACTTTGGGGGTAAGGTAAGGATGTCTGAAAAGATGTACAAAATTCTACACTGCTTTTTTTTAAATGCTCTGTATGGAACTGGATGAACATAACTGCTTGCATTAAAAAAATTAAGCCACTGTCTTGGAACTGGGCCCAGTATTTCTGTAATTGCTGTGATTTGATCTCACCCTCCAGGTAACTCTTTTGCACCATAGGTGAAGGCGAAGCTTACTGTCTTTGAGGAAATCAAATTCAGGCTAGAGTTCTGAGGGCCCAAATGAACACCTTGCAATGGAAAAAAATATTTCTATACATGTGTAATATATGATATATACTTACATATGTATGTTTATTACATATTATTTTTTATTATTGATTTTGTATTTTATTTTTTATTTGATTCATTTATTTATTGTTTATTGTATTTAGTATTATTATACACATAATATTTAGTACATGTTTTACATCTATTATAAAATGATTCACAATAATTTAGGACATTGACCCATTTTCATTTATACTTTATTAAATGTTGAAACATGACACATAATTAAATGGAAGCATTTGTTACAGTCTTCACATGTTTAGAGTCTCTCCCACAGATGAGCTTTGTCTTCTTCATCTTTGGACACCTTCCTATAGGGATTTCTTTTCTTGAGAATAGGCAAGTTGAGGGATAAATCTGTAAGGGTGAGGCTAGAAATGTGACAGTGGTAAGGAGCTCGCTCAGCATGCATGAATGCCATGGTTTGAATCCTCAATGCCACATACTCAGAAAAACCCAGAAGCTGTGGAGTGGCTCAAGGGGTAGAGCTCTAGTCTTGAGAAAAAGAAGCTCAGAGAGAGTGCCCAGGTCCTAAGATCAAGCCCCAGGACATTCAAAAATAATAGGCCAGATTCTGGTGGCTCACATCTGGAAAACTAGCTTCTCAGGAGACTGGGAGCTGAAGACCACAGTTCAAAGAAAGGCTAAGCAAGGAAAGCCTGTTAGACCCTTATCTCCAATGAACCACCAAAAGACACTGTGGCTCATGTGGTACTGTTTGCCTTGAGCTGAAGGGCTCAGGGACATTACCCTGGCTTGAGTTCGAGACACACAACTGGAAAAAAGTGAGGGTTAATCAAAGTACTTTTCCTATTTGCCAATTAAGAGAACATTCTCTGGAAAATGAATGCTGATGTATACCAGAATTGGAGTCAGAGCTCAAGGTTCAAGTTTAGTAGATCCATATACCCAGCCTCTGAGACTCTAGCCTTATAACCTTGTGTGCTACAGGGTTCTGAATGGTCCAATGTTGAAAGGGTTAATATGCTCCCCAAACCCTTTGTGATAAGCAGTTGACTTGTACTGAAAATGTCATTACAGTTGTGAACCTAGCAGAGAATCAGTAGTTCACGCCCATCAGTAGTTCACGCCCATCTTATGAGGCTGAGGTCTCAGGATCACAGGGTAAAGTCAGCCAGAGTAGGAAAGTCTATGACACTCTGACTTCCACTTCTGAAAGGTGAGATGTTCAAGAGCTTCCTGGGTTTCCCTTGGTCATGAGAAGTTACTTGCACTCTAAATGTTCTTAGAATTCTCAAGCTGTAGAAGCAGGAAAGAAACATTATTGACCCATCCTGGGTTCAAATGAAGTTCTCAGGTTCCAAGCCCTAGCCCTGTTAGCAGGAAGAACTCCATTGTATCACTGTATATGAAGGACAGAAAATAGTTGCAAAAGCCAGGCTAGGTGAAGAGACCAAGGCCTGCAGGATTAGGAGGAAGAATGTACACACTCAACAGGAAAGTGAGCTACAAAACCACTTCATTCATTCCAGGCACAACCAGCAACGGGCAGGGGGGGAAACTTCAAACATTTGTTAGAGTTACAACAGGGTCAGGCTTTTCTCAACCTCTTCAAACAATGACTGATTAACCTTCCTCCCTCAGGTTAAGGCAGCCTCAGGCTATCTTTAGGTTACCAATAGAGAGACAGTTTAGTGGGGGAGAGGGGAGGAACAGAGTAGAAAAATCCTGCTTTTTGGTCTTAGGAAGTGGGTTCTTGACTCTCCATCTGTCAGATTTGAAGGCCCTTCTTCTACCTTGGTGAATCCATTCTCCTTCCTTCATTCTGCAAATCATTAATGCCAATCCCCAGTCCAAGGAGAAGCAGGGCCGTTTCTCTTCTCTCTCCAAGCACCTGGCTCTCCCCTCTTGGCTCTGGGGCCCTCAGCTGCCTGAGAAGTGGGAGAGAGACAGTCTTCCTGCTCTCTGGTTATGTGAATGCGATACTGGTATCCTGGCACACTGCCGAAGGCCTCATGACTGCTAATTGTTCCCTTCTTCCCTCTTGACGTCCAAGACCAGATTCATCTATCATCTTTGTATCTATCTATCTATCTATCTATCTATCTATCTATCTATCTATCTATCTATCTATCTACCCACTCACCTACCTACCTACCTACCTATGCCAGTTCTCGGTTGAACTCAAGGCCTGGGCACTATCTGTAGCACTCTATTACTTGAGCCACAGCACCAATTCTGTCTTTTTCTGTGTATGTGCTACTGAGGAATCGAACCCAGGGCTTCTTGCATGCTAGGCAAACAGTCTCTCACTAATCCACATTCCCAGCCCCCTCATCTTTTTATTAATGGTATTTTGTACATATGTAGGCTGCCGTTTTTCGTCCCCAAGTTAATTTTTGTGAATACCAGTTACTTCTAAGAAACCTGATCTTGTCTTCCTTTGCCTGATTTGTGATTGTTCCTGTGTTGGCCTCATAGTAAAATGTAAATAAACCCTGCTGAGAGCCTAAGTGTGCATCATATAAGGACACAGGCCTGGTACCCTGGAAGAGAAAAGCGATGGGCCTGAAATGAAGATTATGATGCAGTTTGTGCAACAGGCATCTCTGAAAAATAAATCAGTCAATAAAAGCAGAAGCATTGCGTATGGTCTGTTTGCACTCAGGGAGGTAATACAAACATAAGTAGGTAAGGCACTGATACATAACTTGGCCTTCTCTCTTTGAATTTTTTGTGGTCATCCCAGGGCTTAAACGCAGGGCCTTATGCAATCCTGAGTTGTGTTACTCAATGCTGAGGCTCTACCACTGCCACAGCTCCACTTCCAGCCATCTGGTCGATAAAAATTGGACATAAGCACCTCTCAGGCTTTCCTGCCTGCTCTGGCCAGTATCTCCTGCTTAACTTTCTCTCTCAAAGCTGGAGCTCTACCCTCTGGGCCACTGCTCCACTTCTGGTTTTCTGGTGGTTTATTGGAGAAAAGAGGCTCACAACTTCCTGCTCAGGCTGGCTTTGGACGGCGATCTCCTGAGGAGGATTCAAGCAACTTTCCTCAGGGATTCGCTGAGGAACCGCTCCTCACAAACCTTTAGTCTAAATCTCGAGAGGTACTAGAGAAAAACAGAAACAGGAAGATGTTTCTAGTGTGTTCTAGATATTTAAGTTTGGAAACACTCATAATTATTAGGTCATTTTATAGGCAAAAGGAGCAGTGCAGACTGCATGAGGATCGTTCCAGCTTTCGATCCACTCATCCTGAGACAGTAAATTTACTGCAGCTCAATACTAAGTGACTGAACTGGCATGTCCTGTGGACATTTGCTCCCAAATCCTGTAACACTCATTTCTCACTTTTGGCTGCAAACCTGTGACCAAAGGAGAAGATGATGAGAGAAAATCGTTTTCAGAGAAAGCAGCTATAAAGAACTTGGGTAGTTTACTTATAAATTCAAACCAATGGAATGACCCTGTTAAGAAGTCAGCTTGTCCAGAGTAAAACATGAAGAAGGAAAGAAAGGGAAGCTCTGAGGAGGCTGCGATGTAGAGAACATTAGTTTGAATCCAGCCAGTATTAGAAAGTCCATGACACTGTTATTTCTAAGAGATCAGAGAAAAGCCCAGATGTGTGGCTGCGACTGAAGGTTAATGCATTACCTGAGCAAAAGCAGCTCAGGGACAATGTCTAGGCTCATAATCCAACCCCAGGACCTGCCCCCCCTCCCCCCGCACAAAGGGCCTGTACCTCCATGTCTTTGCGTGTGTATGGATGTTCCTTTAGGTGTAGTTCCAGAGTAGTTATAATGAACAGCACCAAACTAGAAATTTGTTTTAATACAATGATTTCATAGCATAGAGAGTGCTTTTGAAACAGTGCATGTTCAGGGACTCCCTTTACTGTTCCTAGTGTAGCCTGAGGGTTTCTCCCCACCCAATGCTGAGGTAAGAAGTCTCAGTCATTGTCTGAACAGGCAAACAAAAAAGGCCTTACCCCTGTACAGCGGTGAAACAACTCTATCTGGACCAATTAGTGAGGATGAGTGTGGGTAGGCTCTGAAGGCCAGGAGAAAAAGGCCTCTTTGTACCCCAAGCTATCTCTCTCCCTAGTTCTCTGTTTTGACAGGATGCCTTCAATTGTGTAACCTCCTTTGGCAGGCCAAGTTCCCTGCACTTATCCTGCCATTGTGAGACTATATTCCCGTGTTCAGATACAGTGCTCAATATAATTTAGGAGTTCTTCTGGCCAAAAACTAGGATATTGAACCTAATGAAATGTTTAATTGCAGGCGATGATGGGCCTATGATACCTTTCCTAGGTTTCTGGAAGCTTGGGATATCCAAGCACATATCGCATATCAGAAAGATTCGTGTCATCTAGGGCTGGTGAAGCTCATCATGTCTTGAAACATTTGACCTTTCCTTGTTGGGCCCTAGGTGGCTAGGTTTTGGGTTCAACACAGGGCCTGGGTGCTGAACATGAGCTCAATGCAGAAGCCCAGTGCTTTACCATTCTGTGTCTCAGTTTCACTTCTGGTTTGTGTGTGTGTGTGTGTGTCCCTGTGTGTGCGTGCATACACCAGTCCTGGATCTTGAACTCAGCACTGTACCTTGTTTTCCTTGAACAAGGATAACTCTCTCCCACTTGAACCACAGAGCTATTTCAGGCTTTTTTCTGGTGGTGTGGTCCTGAGAAATCAAGCCCAAGGTTTCATATATGCAAAGCACTCTACCCCAAGGCACATTCCCAGTCCTCTACTTCAGATTTGTTAGTTTGTTTCTGCTCTTTTGTTGTTGTTGGTTGTAGGAGATGATGTATGGGCCTGCGTGCTGTCCCTGAGTTCTTCAGCTCAAGTCTGGTGCTCTACCACTTGAGCCACAGAGCCACTTCAATTTTTCTGGTGGCCCATTGGAGCTAAGTGTCTCAAGGACTTTCCTGCCCCAGACTAGCTTTGAACCATGATCCTCAGATCTCATCCTCCTGAGTAGCTAGTATGACAGTCATGAGCCAAAAGTACCAAGCTTTCACTTCAGGTTTCTTAGTGGTCAATTGGAAATAATAGTCTCATAGGACTTTTTGTGTCTGGGATAGTTTGGAACCCAGATCCTCAGATCTCAGCTTCCTGAGAAGGCAGCTATCGACCCCCTAGGTCATGGCACTCTGCTGTAAGGGGGTCTGTGGTTCCACATGTTGGAGTGGTAGCCATGTGCCCAAGAGGTAATGGTCAGAGCCTAGGCCCTGAGTTCAAGGTCTTCAGGAGACAAGTCTCTAGTCTTCAGTAATACATAATTTTGTCCCTGCCATGGAGACATATCTGAGCTCAAACCTCTTGTCTGCATAATCATCATCTCAGTATGTAGCTCTTACAAGGACCCAATGAAAGAATGTATCCTGAGAAGGACACAGCACATGGCACTTTTCGCATGACTCAGCACACAGCATCCTGTGAAAGACTCAGAACACAGCACCCAATGCAGGACTCGGCACACTGCACCCTGTGAAAGACTCTGCACATAGCTCCCTGTGCAAGACTCAGCACAGAGCAACCTATGAAGGACTCAGTACTTAGCTCTATTCCACAAGCTGTCATTAGAATTAGGGAAATATTTGAAATGTACTGTGACATTATGAATATTGTGACATCACATTGCTAGATGTAATGACTGTTGTGTCACATTATCACATCACAAATCTGTTCTGACTTCATCACATTTGTGCCAAAAAATGCCTTTGGAATCCTCACAATCACATTCTAAAATGATATACTCATTGTGAGTTAATGACAATTGAGGTCTGGCATGCCATTGTCACATCAGCAATCTACTGCGACATCACAAAGGTATTTTGAACTCATCACTATTATGGCATCACCAACTAATTGTCACATAACACTCTTATGACATAATTTGACATCATATTGCAATTGTGATATTATTGTACCATCATACTTTTACAAATCTATTATGCCCTCATCACATCTTAGAAAATGCATGGCCTTTGGGATATCAAGATCTTTCTATGAACGTGTTTCATTGTGAACTTGTAGCAATTGAAATTTGAAATAAGATGTGACATTACAAACTAGTTTTGACATCACTAACCTATTTTTATATCATTAACATTTTGAAAACTCAAACCTGTTAGGAATTTTAGCACTTTTAACAAAAACACATGGCCTTTGTGTCATCACAGTTCATTTGTGTATGTCATTATGATTTCGTTCTCATATCCTCACTATAAACTAATGACAATTAAGATCTGACATGCCATTTTGACATCACAAACCCTTTGTGACATCAACACCAATTTGACATCAGACTGTCGTTATGACACCATCAGCTCATGGTGACATCACCAAGCTACAGTGACATCATAGCATTGCCATTTTGCTGTCATAGACACATTGTGAATGTATATCCTGTGGTTTCATAATATTTCAAATGTGGAATATCAGTTGATATCAGAAACACATTGTGACCTCATAGCCATTGTAACATTATAAACCCTGTGTGACATCATAACCAGTGTCACATCACATTGTTATTATGACATCTTTAGCTTATGGTGACATCACAAAATGACAATGACATTATAGCATTTGCCATTATGTCATTGTGATATCATAGTCACATTATGAATGCCTGATCTGTGATTTCATTGTATTTGAAATGGGCATATGGGTTGATATCAGAAACTCATTGTGATGTCATAACCATTGTCACATCAAAATCCCTTTGTGACATCAATTTGGCAATGTGACATAACAAAGGCAATGTGATGCTACTAAGGCACCCTGATATCACAATGGTCATGAACTCACAATTGGTTTCTGATATCAACCAACATGCCACATTAGAAATAGAGTCAAATAACATAATAGGCAAACACAACGTGTATATGACATCAGAATGACAATGTGATGTTACAATGCTATGATGTCATTGTACTTTTACATGTCAAAATGAGCTGATGGTGTCATAATGGCAACATGATGTCACAATTATGATGATGTCAGAAAAGATTTGTTATGTTTCAATGGTATGTCTGATGTCAGTTGTCATTAGTTCTCCATGAGGATATGGATACAAAAAAAGTTCTGTGATGTCACAGAGGTCACGTGTGTTTTCAAAGGTGGTAAGAGGTCATAATAGATTTGTGATGGCACAATATGATCCATAATGTCACAATGGAAATGAGATGTCACAATGGAAATGAGATGTCTTATTGGGTTTTTGATGTCACAGTGGTGATGAGGTCACAATGGTTTTGTGATGTCAGTTTATTTGTAATATCAGAATGATATATCCAATTTCAATTACTCATAATTCAATGTGAGGATACAAGGTGATAAAAGAAGCTTCATAGTATGAGGTCATAGCATGTGAAAACCCAATAGGACAGTGATTTTACAATGACAATGTGATGTCTCAACATCATGTTATAATAATGTTTTGAGGTCACAATTGGTGACGTCATACTGATGAGGGGTCACAATAGATTTGAGATGTCCCAAGGGGTTGGTGATATCACAATGGCCTGTAGGATCTCAATTGTCATTAACTCATCATGCGTATATGAGTTTGGGAAGAGATTCTGATGTCACCAAAGTATATGTAGTCACAAAGGTGAAGAACTAACAGATCTGAGATGTCCAAAGTGACACAATGGTTATGATGTCCAGTGGTGTGATATCATGATGTTACACTGGATTTTAGATATCTCATGTCATATCTGAAATATGAGGTCGAACACAGTATTTCAACTCACAAAGGGCCTAAGATATCACAATGGCATATCACAAAAATTATGAGGACAGGAGAGGAATTTGATGTCACAGTGGGTTAGTGATATAACAAAGGCAATGTGCTGTGACAAAGAGATTTGATGTCACAAAGGTTATGAGTTCACAATGGTTTCCTGATATCAACTCACATGGCACATTTGAAATTGAATGAAATCAAAGAATAGGCATTCACAATGGGTCTATGACATCCAAATGACAATATGATGTCAAGGCAGCAATGTTTGATAGGATATGTACTCATTACCTTGCTAATGTAACTGCAATCTCTCTGTACACTATAATTACAATAAATAACACACAGAAGAAAAAAAAGAAAAAATGGTATGGTGTCATTGGGGTTTGGTGATGTCACAATGAGATGATGATGTCATGATGACAATGTGATTTCACAGTAATAATTATTGCTCAAAGTATTTGTGATGATACAATGCTATGTGTGATCACAATTTCCATTAGTTCACTTGAGGATATGGATACACAAAGGGTCTGTGATGCCACAGAGGTCATGTGTTTTTTTAAAGGTGCTAAGATTTCACAATAGTTTTGTGATGTCACAATGTGATTGCGAAGGCCCAACAGCAATGTGATGTCACAATGGGTTTGTGTTGTCACAGTGGTGATGAGGCCAAATGAGTTTGTGATGTCACTATGAGTTTGTAATATCACAATGACGTGTAATTTCAATTTCTACTAGTTCACAATGAGGATACAATTTCGAAGAAAGAAATTTAAGCTCCAAAGACCTTGCGTTTTTAATCATAACTTGTGTGATATGCTGCCTTTAGTAAGCGTATAATGTTTTCAAACTCATAATAATTCTGGTATGACATACCATATTCGAAATTGACTCTGACATCATGAACATTGTGACATCACATTGATAGATATCAAGACCATGGTATCATATTGTGAACTCACAAATCTGTTAGGACTTCATCACATTTGTGCCAATACATGACTTTGGAGACAACACAGTCCCTTTTTGAACTCATATCTTCATTGTGAATTAATGACATTTGAGTTCCGGTATGGCATTGTGACATTTCCAACCAATTGTGACAACATAAACCTATTATAGTAGAAACACATTGTGTTCTAATAGCCATTGGGGTAGCACAATACCTTTGTGATCCCACATTTCCATTGTGATATTACTAGCCCACTGTGAAATTGCAATCCTCTCACACCCAATCCAGGAATGAAATGTGATACCTGAATTCAGTTGACATCTAGATCATGGTGACACTGATAGATGTTATGAGTATTTTGTCACATTCTGACAACACACACCTGTTAGGACTGCATCACTTTTGAGACAATGCATGCCTTTGGAGACATCACAGTCCCTTTGTGAGCTCATATACTCATTGAGAGTGAATGACAATTGAGATCACATGTATCATTTTGATAGCACCAACCTATTGTGACCTCACACACCTCTTGTAAATTCATCACCAATGTGGCCTCACCAATTGTGATATCAAAACATTATTAAGTCATCATATTGCAACATCCATTACCATTGTGATATCACTGTTCCATTGTGTTTTAAGAATCTAGTATATCTTCATAGCATTTTAGAAAATTCATGGCCTTTTATATTTCAGTCTTCTTCTATGAACTCATATCCTCACTGTGAAATAGTAGCAACTGAAATTGGACATGTGATTATGAGATGTGAGTTCACAAAACTATTGGATTTCATAAGCAATGTGACATCACAAACCCATTGTGAGCTTTCATTGTCATTTGACATCACTATCACATTGTGACATCCCAAACCTATTAGGACCTCTTAGCACCTTTGAAAAAACACATGGCCTTTGTGACATCACAATCCCTTTTTGTAACTATACCCTCATTATGAACTGACAATTGATATCAGACATGCCATTGTAACATAACAAACCCTTTGTGACATCATCAATGTGACATAACATTCTCATTATGACAGCATCAACTACTTTTGACATCACAAAACTATAGTGATAAGATAGCACTATGAGGACATAATTTCATTGTGATGTTATAGACAGATTGTGAATGTCTGTTTTTAATATTTTTTTTTGCGTGTGGGGGTCGTGGGTCGTGGAGCTTGAAATCTGAGCTTGGGTGCTCTCCCTGCTCTTCAGCTCTAGGCGAGGACTCTACCAGTTGAGCCACAGCGCCACTTCTGGTTTTCTAGTGGTTTTTATTAGATATAAGAGTCTCATGGACTTCCCTGCCTGAGCTTGCTTTGAACTGTTATCCTCAGATCACAGCCTCCTGAGTAGCTAGGATTACAGGTGTGAGCCTCCGGGGCCCAACTTTTTCATTGTATTTCAAATTTGACATGTGTGTTGATATCAGAAACATAATGTGACCTAATAACCATTGTAGCATCATAAATCAGCAATGACATCAAATTGTTATTATCACACCATCAACTCACTGTGACATCACCAAACGATAATGGCATCATAGCATTATAAATCACAGTGACATTGTTACAACATAGATGTAACAGTGTGAAGGCCTAATCTAGAAATTCATTCTATTTCTGAATCCCATTTTGATCATATAATCATTATGATATCACAATCCTTTGTGACATCACATTGCCATTGTGATATCATTAACCTGCTGTGTCATCACAAACCAGTCCTGTCCTTATAAGTTTTGTGACATGTTGCCATTGTCATATATTAAGCCCTTTGTGAGCTCACAATCTGTTTTCAATCTCATGTTTCTGGTATGACATGTGATATCAGAAATCCCCTGTGACATCATACTGCCAGAGGTCATGACCATTGTGTCACATTGTGATATCACAAAACTGTTAGAATGGCATCACATTTGTGACAACACATGCTTTTGGGGACATTACAGTCCCTTTTTGAACTCATATATTCATTGCCAATTAATGAAAATTGAGATCTGCCATGCCCCTCTGACATCATGAACCCCTTGTGACATCACAAACTTATTGTAACCTCATCATGAGAATGGCATCAACAACTAATTGTGGTCTTAAAGCATTGACATGACATTGTGGTATTGCCAGTGTGATATCACTGTCCCATTGTGTTTTACAAACCTATTATGGCCACATCACATCTTAGAATATTCATGGTCTTTGAGACTTCCATCTCTTTCTGTGAACTCCTGTACTTATGACCTCTAAGGCAAAGAGAAAAAGCATCGAGTCACATTTAATATAATAAACCAATTTACACTAGAAAGGGGACTGTGATTACCTTATCCTGGACTTTATACCCAGGTCCAAGAGCAGCCTTAACCACAAAACCTCAGCCCTCCAATGGGCACCCTTTCTTAATTGGTCTGCAAACCAACATCCAAAAAATTATCATCTCCAAAACTCCAAACTTCAATGGGCAAGGCATTTTACTTTTCCATTCCTCCCTCCTTCGCCACAGACCTGTCCTTTCTTCCTGGTCTTTCCCTTTTTCCCTTCCACCACTTTCTTCTTCTCTTCAGGCCACTCCACTCTCCACAGGCCTGCCCTACTCTGTGCCAGTGACCACTTGCCAACCTTCTGCTCTCCTTCAATTTCCTCTCTTCTCAGATTTTTTCCTTCCTGCTGTCCTACCACTTTCTTCCATCCGGTTAGTTCCCATTTTTATCTCCCCTTCCAGTGCTCTGAAAATGCAACCTATATATAGGTTGTAACCCTCCTCACTCCAACGGGTCTCCTGCCTAACAGTTTTCAACCATCACTTCCCAAATTGCCCAATTTTCAATCAATTTTTGACAGCTCACCATGTGAGGTTTGACACCTCCACCTTTGGCAGCATTCCTCACACTCTCCGGGGGGCCAGGCCAATAATTTAAAATGATAATCAGCTCCCACAGATAATTCTGTTCCCACTGGTTATTACAGTACCCTCATAGTGAATTAGAAGAAATTGAAGTTGTATATGTCACTGTTATATTACAATCTTGATGAGACATCACTATCACATTGTGATCTCATCACAACGGTGACAAAACAAACTCATTGTGATATCACATTGCCATTGTGCCACCATGATCACATTGTGACTTTCCAAACTTATTGTGATCTCAAAAGCATTGAAAAAATCATGGCCTTTGTGACATCACAGGCCTTTATGTACCCATATCATTTTGAGATAATGACAATTGAGTTCAGACATGCCATTTTAACATCTCAAAAGCTTTGTGACATCATCACCAGTGCAACATCACATTGTCATTATTACAACATCAGCCCATCGTGACATCATAAAACAACAATGACATCATAGCATTATGACATTACAATGTCATTGTGATGTCACAGATACCTTGGAATGACTATTCTGTGATTTCATTCTATATCAAATGTGGCAGGTGAGTTGATATCAGAAATCCATTGTGACCACATAACCATTATGACATTACAATACCTTGAAGACACCATATTGGCATTATGATATCACTAACCCACTGTGACATCATAAAACTGTCCTATCCTCATAAACTTTTTGACATGCTGCCAGTGTGTTATCTTTGGCCTCTCTGAGTTCATAAATTGTTTAACTCATAATACTTCAGGTATGACATGTGATATCAGAAATCCACTGTGACATCATGACCACTGTGATATCACACAGCCATATGTCATGACCACTGAGTCACATTGTGACATCACATACCTGTTACGACTCATTAAACTTGTGCCAATATATTCCTTTGGAGACATCATTAACCCTTGTGAACTTATATATTCATTGTCAATTAGAGATCTGGCATGAGACTGTGACATCACTCACCATCCCATTGTGAAATCACAAACCTATGTGACCTCCTCACTTGTATGGCATCACCAACTGTTTGTGACTTCAAAAAAATACTATCTCATGTAATGGTAATATCACATTTTCAATGGGATTTTCACCATTGCATTTTCACCAATCTATTATTTCCTCGTATTTTACAAAATTCAAGGCTTTTCTGATTTCTAGCTCCTTATGTGAACTCGTATTTAATTGTGATCTAGTAGAATGAAATTGGACATGTAATGGTGATATTACAAATTCATTGTGACATCACTATCCATGTGTGACCTTATCACCACAGTGATATCACAAACCCATTGTGACATCACATTACCACAGTGATATCATGACCATCTTGTGACATCCCAAACCTGTTGTGACCTCTTAGCACCTTTGAAAAAGCACATGGTGTTTGTGACATCACAGTCCCTTTGTGTAACCACGTCTTCATTGTGAACAAAGGACAACTGACATCAGGCATGCCATTGTACCATTACAAATGCTTTGTGACATCATCTCGAGTGAGGTCACGTTGTTATGATACCAACTGCCCATTGTGACATCCCAAAATGACAATTACATCATAGCATTATGACATCACATTTTCATTGTGAGGTCATAGAGACAATGTGATTGCCTATTCTGTGATTTCATTCTATCTCAAATGCGGCATATAGGTTGATTTCAGAAACTTATTGTGACCACATCACCATTGTGACGTTACAATCCCTTTGTGAACTCATATTGACCATGTGATATTATTAATGCAATGTAACATCACAAACCTGTCTTGATCTTACAAATTTTGTAATAAGCGACTACCTTGACCTGGGCTGGATGCCCAGAGCTAAATGCAGCCTCAACCACGAATCCTCACACCACCCAAGATCAACCCAGCCATTTGTTAACTGGTCTGCAACATAATGAACGCCAACATAATGAACGCCAAAGCTCTACACTTCAAAGGACAAGGCTTTTTCCTTTCTCTTCATCCTCCTTCTCTCCAGACCTGTCCTATCTTTCAGGTCTTTCCATTTTTTCCTTCAACCATTCCCTTCTTTTCTTCAGGCTGCTCTATTCTTGACAGACCTGCCCTGCCCTGTCCAGGTGGCCAGTTGCTGTCCTTCACCACTTGCTCTCCCTCAATTTCCTTTCCTCCCAGGTCTTTACCCTCCTGCAGTCTCATCACTTCTTTCCTTCCAGGACTTTCCCCCTTTTCTCTCCCCTTCTGTTGCTCTGAACATGCATCCTATATATAGGCTGTACCCTTCCCCCACTGGAATATATTTCCTGCATAAGAGTTTTCAAACATAACTTCCCAAATGTCCATGCCAAATCACTTCTTGGCAGCTCACCATGTGGGGCTTGATATCCTATCTCCTTCAGCAGCATGTCCTTCCCCCACCAGTGGCATGCACTCCCCTCTCCGGTGGTCTAGACCAGGAGGCCATGATGACTATCTGTTCCCATGGATTATAGGGGCACTGATAGTTATTACAATGTCCTCATGGTGAACTAGGAGCAATTGAAATTGGGTAAATAATTGTGATATTACAAACTCGTGACATAACTAACCCATTGTGACCTCATCACCACTGTGACATCACAAAACCATTGTGAAATCACATTGCTGTTTTGACACCAGGATCACATTGTGACATCCCAAATCTATTATGACCTCTTATAACCTTTGAAAAATACATAGCTCTGTGACTTCACAGTCCCTTTGTATACCCAAATCCCCACTGTGAAATATTAACAATTGAGAATCATACATGACATTTTAACATCAAAAACAGTTTGTGAGATCATCACAATTGTGACATCACATTGAAGTTTTGACACCATCTGCTCATTGTGAAATCACAAAACAAAAATGATGTGATAGAATTAGAACTTCACATTGTCATTGTGACATCATAGACACAGTATGAATGCCTTTTCTGATTTTATTCTATTTCAAATGTGCCTGTAGGTTGATATAATAACCAAATTGTGAACTCATAACCATTGTGACATCACAATCCCTTTGTACATCACGTTGCCATTGTGATATCACTAACCCACCGTGACAACCCAAACCTATCCTGTCATCATAACTTTTATGAGCTGCAATTCTGATACCTTAGGCCTTTTTGTCCTCATAATCTGTTGACCTCGTTAGATTTCACATTTGACATTTGATATCACAAATTCCCCATGACATCATGACCATGGTGAGATCACAATGCCAGATGTCATAACCATTGTGCCAAATTCTGACACCACAAACCTTTTAGGATTTCAATATATTTGTGACAACACATACTTTTGGAGAAGCTGCAGTACCTTTGTGAATTCATATACTCATTGTAAGTTAAAGACAATTGAGAACCATCATGTAATTGTGACATGCCCAACACATTGTGACATCACCAATCTTTTGTGCCTTCATCACCAATGTGGCATCATCAACTAATTGTGACACCAAAAGAATATTTTGACATGATGTAGTGAGTTGATATTGCCATGGTGATATCACTGTCCCATTGTATATTCACAAACCTAATATGACCTCATAACATTTTTAAAAATTCATGTCCATTAGGACTTCAAGCTCCTTCTGTGAGCTTTATGCACATTGTGAAATACTAGCCATTGAAATGGGACATGTGTTTGAGATATTACAAAATCATCATGATATCAAAAACCCATGGTGACCTCATCACAACTGTATCATAAAGCTATCATGACCCCTAAGAACCTTTGAAAACACACATGGCATTTGTGACATCACAGTCCATATGTGTACCCATATCCTCATTGTGAACACATGACAATTGAATTCATATATGCCATTGTAACATCACAAAACCTTTGTGACCCCATTACCACATATTCATTATGACACCATTACTTCCTTGCAACATCACCAATTTACATTGACCTCATAGCATTATGACATTATATTGTCATTGTGATGTTACAGACACATTGTAAATGCCTATTCTCTTATTTCATTCTATTTGAAATGTGGCATGTGGGTGGATATCAGAAAACCATTATGATCTCATAAATTTATGGCATCATAATCACTTTGTGACATCACAGTGCCATGGTGATATCACTAACACACCGTGGCATCACAAATCTGCCCTGTCCTCATAAGTCTTGAGATGTGCTGCAATTGTGATGTCTTAGGCCCTTTATAAGCTTGTAATCTGCTTTCAACCTTATAATATTTCAGTTATGATATGTGACATCAGAAATCCACTGTGACATCATGATCATTATGACATCATACTGACAGACATCATGAACATTGTGTCACACTGTGACATCACAAGCCTTTTAGGACTTCATCACATTTGTGACAACACCTGCCTTTGGAGACACCACAGTCTGTTTGTGAACTCTTATTCTCTGTGATTTCATGACAAATGGGATCCTTTATACCATTTTGATATCACCAACCAATTATGACATCATAGATCTACGATTACCCCTTATCTGTATGGCATCAGAAACTAATTGTGACAACAAAACTTTTTGTGAGGTCACAATATGACATGATGATCATGATATCTGTCAGTGTGATATCACAATGGTCATGATGTCACAGTGGATTTCTGCTATCTCATGTCATACATGAAATATGAGGTTGAAAACAAATTATGAGGGCAAAAGTTCTAAGATATCACAATGTCAGCATGTCACAAAAGTTATGAGGACAAGAGAAGTTTGTAATGTCACATTGTGTTAGTGATAGCACAATGGCACTGTGATGTCACAAAGTAATAATGATGTCAAAATGGTTATGTAGGCACAAAAGTGCGTTTCTCATATCAACTCTCATACCACAGAATCACAGAATAGGCATTCACAATATGTCTATGATGTTAGAATGAGAATTGTTGTCATAATGCAATATGTCATTGAATTTGATGATGTCACAATGAATTGAGTTTGATGATGTTACAATGAGCTGATGTTTCCATAATGAAAAAGTGATGTGACACTGTTGAGGATGCCACAAACACTTTTTGATGTTATAGTGGCATGTCTGATCTCAATTGTCATTACAAAACAACAAGGATATAGGTACACAAATGGACTGTGATGTTGAAAAGGGCATGTGATTTTTCAAAGGAGCTAAGAGGTCATAATAGATTTGAGATGTCACAATGGAATCATGATGTAACAATGACAATGTTGTCACAATGGCTTCGTGATGTCGTGGTGGTGATTATGTCAAAATGGGTTTGTGATGTCACAATGACTTTGTAATATCACAATCAAATTTCCAATTTCAATTGCTACCAGTTCACAAGGAAGAGACTGTAATAATCAGCAGGGTTCCAGTAATATATAGGGTCCAATAATCAGCGTGGCCCCATCTCCTGGCAAACTGGAGCGGACAAAATATGCCACCAAAGAAGGTGGGGCATTCGGTGGGACGGGCTGGTGCATTAATCTCCACGTGTTGAGCTGTTAAGAATTTATTGGGCTGTGGGCAGTTTGGGATGTGACAGTTGAAAAATGTTAGGCAGTTGGAGTGGAGAAAGGGTACAGACTTCAATAGAAGGGAAAAGTCCTGGAAGGAAAAAAGTGGTATGATAGCATAAGGGGAAAACCTCGGAGGAGATGATGTTGAGGGAGAGCAGGAGGTGAAGAATGGCAACTGACGACCCAGGCAAAGGAGTTCAGGCCTGTGGAGAGTGGAGAGGCCTGAAGAGAAGAAAGAACTGGTAGAAGAGAAAAAGGGAAAGACCTCGAAGGAAGTATAGGACTCTGAAGGAGAGACAAAGGAAGGGGAGAAAAAGGCTTGCCCTTTGATGTTTGGAGCTTTCGATATCATAATTTTGGGGGTTGATGGTTTGGAGAACATTTATTATATTAACTGTGTCTCGATGGATTCTCTTCAACTATAGAGGTCCTAATTTTTAGAGACCCCATTGACATAATCCATTTGGATTGCATCAGGCCTTGGACCCAGAGAAAAATCCCCATAGGAGAGAGTGTCAGCACTCAGGGTTGAGAGTCTACCTCGAGTGTTTGTCTGCAAAGAACCAACATGGACAAAAGTCATTTAGGTACCACTAAGGACAAGTCTGGGCAAGCTTGCCAGCCTTTTTTGAGGACCCCCTCTAGAGGGAACTCTTTGAGAGGCCGTGTAGGGTTTCCAAAGGAAGCCATCTGGAACCTCATCAAGAGTACATCTGCAATTTCCTTAAGAAGCCATCTGAGACCTACTCTGGAATTCATCTGGGGCCTTCTCCAGGGGCCATCTTGGACTTTCTCCAGAGGTCATCTGGGGCTTCTTCAGGAGGCCACCTGAGACCTCTTCAAAAGTAGTCATTGGGGCTTCGTTATGAGGCAATCTAGGACCACCACCTGAGGTCATCTGGAGCTTCTTTGGGTGGTCATCTCGGGTTACCTTGATGAGAAATGTATGACTATCTTCGGACATCATCTGGGACTTCCTTGAGAAGCCATATAGGACCTTCTCTGGACGTAATATGTGGCTTTCTCAAGAGGGTTATCTGGAACCTCCTCTGAAGTTCATATGTGGCCTCTGTGAGTGGCCATCTGGGAGCTACTCGAGAGGTAATCTCAGCCACATTGAGAGGACATCTGGGACATCCCTTGGAGGTCATCTAACACTTCCTTGGGAAGCCATTTCAAACCTCCATGAGAGGTCTTTTAGGGCCTCCTAGGAATGACATATGTGACATCCTCCAAAGATCATCTGTGGCCTCCTCAAGAGACAATCTGGGACATTCTCTCTGTCATCTGGGACCTCCTGTAGAGGTCAACATTGAGAGGTATGGGACATGTGGGCTGTCTGTGGCTATTGGTCTGTGTGTGTATGCTGATAGTTCTGTGTCCTGTATACACCTCTGTTTACTCCTTTTCTCAGGATGGGAGAACAAGGCCTAAAGGTGTCATATCCAAAACATATTCTCCAGGTTTACAGAATTCCTCAGAGGAAGATGCACTGATGTACTCTCTCTCTTTTTCTTTGCCATCAGCACCTCTAATGTTAAGTCCTCCCATACCAAAAGTGGTTACTTGTACCAGTCTGAGGTGCTACAATGTGGTATGTTACCCTTATTACCTTTGAGATAGGAACATGGAGGAGATGGTGGGCAAGCCCCATTTCTAATATATGTTCCCTTTACAACTAGTGACCTGTATAACTGGAAACAGCAAAATCCATCCTTTTCAGCAAAAAGGGGCTCATTACTTCATTAGAGACAGTAATTTTCAAACACAAGCACATCTGGGATGAGTGTCAGCAAATTTTACAGGCACTTTTCACCTGGTAGAAAAGGGAATGAATCCTGCTTGGTGATTTGAAGGTGTCCCTTCGACCAGAGAGTAGCCCCACTATTGAACCAGCAAGTCTTTGCACATACTTACCCAAGCTGAGACTAACAGCAATTGAGGTATGGAGCTGCTTACCTATTATTGCTAGGTTCTGTTAGCAGGGATACCGCAGTGGCTAAAAAGCCAAATCATCAATCTAAGGTGGGTGAGATTTTACAGTTCCCCAGTGAGTACCCTAATGCTTTTATGAAACTTCTCCCATAAGCCTATAGGATATATAGGCCTATAGATCTTGAAGCCCTGGAGAATGAAAGAGTCCTCCTAAATATGGCATTTGTTACCCAGACAGCCCCAAATATTAGAAGAAAGCTTCAAAAGTTAGAAGGTTTTGAGGGAAAAGTTTATTCTAATTTGGAATTAGTCACACAGAGGGTGTTTGTTAACAGAGATACCCGGGAAAAAGAGTCTAAGAAGAGGGTTTGAGTTTTGGTAGGAGCACCAGAATAGGGATCAAGAAACCCTTGGCAAAGACAGTACAATTCATTTGCAAATGGCAATAGGGAACCTCTAAGACTACATCAGTGTGCTTATTGCAAACAAAATAGACATTGGGAAAAGGAATGCCCAAGGAGGAGAAAGATAGAAAAGGATAGGTTAATTAATCACATTAACCACCTGGAAAATGTGTTCATATCTCTGGAGAAACATGCAAAGGAGCTTGGGGCTCTGAATTCCAACTATGTTCAATTTAAAAAGCAGCCCTCTGAACTTAAGAAATGTGGCAAAGAAAAAATTCCACCCTTCTATCTCAAAACATAGTCTAATAAAAGACTGAGTCTCCAATATGTACCAGTCAAAACCCACCAAGAGATTAAAAGCACATAGAAGAGCACATTGGAGAAAACAGAGAAAATTATTTGACGTGAAGAAAAGATTTGAAGATATAAATTAGGAACATGTGCCAGTCAAAAATGAGAAGAAAATCCTCAAAAGGAACCTCGGAAACACTCAAAATCAAATGAAATTCAAGTACATTAGCCTGGGTGAGCATGAGGCAAATTAGGGGACCACAGGTCAGAGGCAAACAAGCACAGGACAGCAATGCTGCCATCCTTGCTAACCACAAGTGAGGCCAAGAAGAGATCCTAATGCTGCATTAAGAAATCATCGCCATGACAAAGGAGCTGGACCTGATATAAGAATGTATTAGGCTGAAGTACATGTTGATTATAAGCTTTGAAGAGTGTCACCAGAAATTCAAAGCAACAGAGAAAGAAGGAAAGAGTAGTTAACAGAGAAGACGGGGAAGTGCTGTGTCATAGAAGAGGAGGCCAGGAAAAGTGAACTGGAAAATATCAGGCTCAAGAAAGAGATTGGTACTATTCAGAAAGAGTTAAAGGACCACATGCTCTGACAGAGAGTGCCGGGGAAAGGAAAAGAACATTAGGAACAAAAACAGAAGAGCTAAACAAACAGTTGGAAGATCTGTCACAAAAATACACTAAAGTGGAAAACTAGAAAGAGAGACTACTAGAATAAAAAGCCAAAAAGACTGTTGAGATCTTCACCATAAATGTAATGCAGAAACTTCATGTCCCAATGGAACAGGTGGAGGTGGGAAAAATTACCTCTCAATAGCACCTTTGTGAACCTAAGGGAGGAGCTGAAGAGCAAGCAAAAGTGTTGTGAGAAGGAGCAGCAGTTGGCTAGTCAAAGGAACTCTCCTGTGACCCTGCCAAAACACTTGCAGGTTAAGGAGCACATTGAGAACTAGAGTGGGATCACGAAAACAAGTTTGAGAGAAAAGGAGGAGAATAAAATGGAAGAAGACTCCAAGGTTCAGAGTACAATACAGGAAGTAAAGAAACTAGAGACCCTAAGATACAGGGAAACATCTGAGCTGATCACGTAGCTTGGGAGACCACTCCAAAACCAGTTGGTTCTCTAAAACTACTAGTCGTTAAGATTAAAAGAAGAAGCAAACACAGTAGTAATAAGTGTGCAAATGTTGATACTGAACTTGTGAAAATAACATACAGGTTCAATCTTTCTGTCAGTTTACATATAGATATTTACACCCAAGTAAATTGAATGAGGCCACTGCCTAAAACTTCTGAAAACCAGTGGGCCCTCAGCCTGACAATTCTTTGTAATGCGTGTAGGTAATTTCCATCAGGTAAATGCTGAAAAGCTGGAACCTATGGAAAGAATTCATATATGAAAAACCTCAGATCATGAATTTGGGAATGTGGACTCCACAGATGTAAAGCCTGGAAAGTACAGCTATTGGTATCTGTTAGTAATAGTGGACAATTTTTCAGGCTGAGCTGAGGTGTGTAATAATTCCTTGATTTGGCTTACCCTTAGCTTTGGGGTCCAGAGATGGCCCTGCATTCATGGTCCAAGTTCTTAATTATTAACTAACACCCTAGGAATAAATTGGAAGTTACAATCCATTTATAGACCTTAGAGTCCAAGACACTAGAAATAATGAATATGACCTTAAAGGAAACTAACTAAATTAAATAAAGATACTGGCCATGGCTATGTAAGCCTCCTCCATTTGCTCTCCTTTGAGCAAGATGTAGCTTCTATGTTAAAGGATTTAATCCCTTTGAAATACTTTAGTGTAGACCACCCCCTTTGGTTCCTAAACTTGGGAAGGTTATATTAACAGAAATGTCTAACTACAGACTGCAGGCATTAAAACATATTCTTTTATGTACCTATCCTTTGGTAATCAAGGCCCACTGGCCACCTAAGAAAAATTCCACCTGAAAGGGAGGGGCCAAGATGGTGATGGAACAGCAGGGAAACACCTCAGCTCTCTCCAACCAAATAAAGTGTTCGGATTTCAATGCTCTGTTTCTCCAAATGACCCACAAAAAAGGCAATTACTCAGAGAGATACAGGAAGTGAAAAAAGAAAAGGGAAAACCCTACACAGACAGTAAAGTGTGAAGACCCTTCCCCCACCCGTAGTTGGTGATGGGGCTCCACTCTAAGCAGCTTAATTGGTGGGGTTTCAAGCCAGGCTCCATATGTGGCCAGGCACTGGAATGTCTGTGGACCACACACTCACAAGCATCCCAAGGCTCTCAGAAGACTGCCAAGAGGTGGTGCCAACCTAGAGAATACAAGCAGAAATCTCAGAAGGCAGAGCCAGCACGAAAACTCGCGTCACCCTCCCTGGCATAGCTCTTCCTGGCTGGTACAAGCAGCCCAATCCAATCAGGAGCAGCAGCAGATGTCAGCAGTGGCGAATGACCCAAGACTGGCAACGTGGCACCTCTGTCCTGGTGGTTTAAACAGCCTAGCCTAACCTGGAGAAGCAACGGCAGCTGGCAGTGGTGGCAAACAACCCAGACTCCAGGCACAATGCCTCTTGACACTAGCCCACAGGAAGAGCCCAGACCAGCCCGGGGCGGCAGCAGTGAATGGGGTGGGGACAGCTGCAGTGAACAACCCCAGATCCGTGACGGTTTGTGCCTCTCCATACTGGTCCACATAAGGAGCCCAGCCTAACCTGAGGCAGCAGCAGTGGTTAACACCTGACTTGTGGTGGGGTGCCTGGCTTGCATAAGTTGCCCAGCTGATCCTGGGGCAGTGGCAGCAGCTGAGGCAGTGGCAAACGCTGTGGCGGCAGCAGCGGCATCAACAGCAGCAGCGAACATCTCCAGACCCATAGTGGGGTGCAGCGCTTCTCCATACTGGTTTTCATAAGCAGCCCAGCCAGGCCAATGGTGGCAAAGGGGGTGAACAACCCCAGACTAGAGGCAGGGTGTGGGGCTGAACAACCCCAGAAAAGTCTCGTGAACTTTCCTGCCTGGACTGGTTTTGAACCTGAATACACATATCTGAGCCGCCTGAATAGTTAGAATTACAGGCATTCACACCAGCAAGGTCTTATTCTTGCCAACCCCCTATTTTTTTCTGAAATAGATCATTTCTTAGTTCATACTGGAATCAAACTAGTTCTCAATAATACGGCATGAAGTAGAAAAAACTTAAACACATGGAAATTAAACAGAACTCAGTTGACCAATACATGGGTCACAGAAGAAATTAAAGAACAAATTATAAACTTCCTACAATTCAATGAAAATGAAGAAACATCACAACGAAATCTATGGGACACAGCAAAAGCAGTCCTGAGGAGCAAATTTATTGCTCTCAGTGCACACATCAAGAAAACAAAGACCGGATTGGAAAAGTGGCTCAGTGGTAGAATACTTGCCTTGCATGCATGAGGCCCTGTGTTCAATTCCTCAGCACCACATAAGCAAAAAGAAAAAAAGCCAGAAGTAGCACTGTGGTTCAAGTGGTAGAGTGGTAGCCTTGAGCTGAAGAGCTGAGGGACAGCGCCCAGGCCCAGAGTTCAGGCCCCATGACCAGACCCCCCCCTCCAAAAAAAGAAAAAAAGAAAACAAAGATCAAGTAAACAATCTTATGATGCAACTAAAACTGCTAGAGAAACAAGAAAAATTTGAACCTAAATTTGCTAGACAGAAAGAGATAACTGAAATAAGAGCTGAAATTAATGAGGTAGAGACTAAGAAAATTATAAATAAAATTAATAAAATGAAAAGTTTTTTTTAAAGTCAATAAAACTGAAGGACCACTGGCAAAAGTAACTAACAAAATAAGAGAGGAGACCCAAATCAATAATACCAAAGATATCCCAGGAAAATTACAACAGACATCCAAGATATTCAAACAATCGTAAAGAAGTAATTCCAGACTCTAATCACAAAGGAAGGAAAACCTAGCAGAGAGGGATAAATTTCTACAGAAATTCAAATTTCTATTCCGCCCTTTCCTTTTCAGCCATGCTTCTCTACCATGTATTGTGGGGGCAGCAGTTCGGTAAACAAACATCTTTTCCTGCCTGAATAGCATGCGGTGTTCTCTTCATTGGCTTCCTAATGAAACCTACCTATTTCATATACCTTACATATGGTGTCATGATTCTGATGTGGTTTTTGAGTCAGAAATGTTAGAATTTCCTAACCACCACTTTTCTGTGAACCAAACTGCCTTGAGACTTTTAACCAATACCATTGTTGGCCTTCACATGCACATCCACATTACTTGTCCAGTCTGGTGAGTGAAACTACTCTCTATGGCTCTCTGTTGGTCAATCTCTCTGCAGATGTGGCACCATGACAGATAGCTCGTATGGTCTTTAGACGAAAGGCTGGTCACCTATGAAGCTGAGGATGCTAGGTTTGTGGGGCTTGGCCATTTCTCTTTAGAGGTCTCTGTGGAAAGTCGAGATGCTGCTTCTGCCTGGTCAGCTCTTCTTCATTCACCAGACTGACTCTCCTACACATTTACTGGGTGCTGTGAGTCATGCCCGAGCCGTGAAACCCCTTTGATATGCCCCCTGTGCTCTCTGGATAGCCAGAGCACCTAATGTTTTAATGCTATTCTCAGATTTAGACAATTATTGCCTCTGCAATGGTACATGGTCAGAAGTCTGTTTACTTTCAGGTTCTCTATGCTCTCTGCTATTCATGTCCAACTTCTATATCTCTGTCTTTCTTTTCTACAACTTTTTGGATTGTGTCCTGAAGAATGGAATATGGGCTGGGTTCCAGGGACCCCCTCTGGGTTCCCTCTCAAAGGCTTGCCAAACTAAGCTTGATTTTTTGTTTAGGCTTTCTTTGCTTTTTTTCCGAAATTCTTGAGTTCACCATCTTGGCCACATGGTGGATTAAGGGTTTGGCCCCATCCAACACTTACCGCTCCACCAAGCTTACTACTCCTCCAACCACCTATTCTAATGTGCCTTGCTATCAAGTTGCTCTTTTCACAGACTCTGGTAACTGAGGCCCAACCATCTGATGTGCTTTGTTAGCAAAGATGTCTAAAAAATTTTGTCAAAAATTTTAGGTTTTGCATTTTGCCTTTTTTGTTTTGTGTTGTGTTCTAGTACTGACAACATGATTCTAAAATATTGGGCATATGTGTCCTAAGATTCTCTCATCTAATGAGTTTTTTCATTGCAGAATATTTGGTCAATTCTTGATAAGGACCAGGTAAGCTCTACTTATTCTATTTGATCTCCTTATTACTTTAGTTGGAAATAACAAAGGGCTTTTGTGGCAAAGATTGCAGTTTAAAGCCAGGCCGGGCTAAAAAATCCCTCAGACTCCATTTCCCAAATAACCTGCAATCAGCCAGTCAGGAAGCATTTGCTCAAACCTCTTATCTCTAACCAGCAAACACTGCAAGTGGTACTATAACTCAATGTGGTAGGAGCTAGCCTTGAGCAGAAGTGCTCAGGGACAGTGCCAGGTCTTGAGTTCAAACCTCCTTGAACACCAACTTGGACAAACCATCCCAGTAACAAGCACCTAGATTCAGCCAGTCTGGGGAACAAGGAAAAATGGAAAGGAGTAAGAGAAGATATTATCACATCATTCATTTTGTGCCTGCCCTTTGAAAATTAACCAGAGCCGGGAGATCAATAGAAGAAAGAAGACTGCCCATCTAATGTCAATACCTGTCTAACTTTCAACTGGAAAGGAATTTATATTCTTGTCTTTGTTACTTGACTTATTCTCTACCTAGTCACCAGATGTCAGAAATAGCTAGCGACATTTGTACCAACATTTTCAGCCCCAAGTCCTTCCTCTTGTTACTTATTTGCTCTATAGTATTTTTTCAGTCCCTCAATGCCTGAGTCTTCTCCAGACTTCATCCAAGAGACTTGCTTCCTCTCGACTTCATCTAAGCACTCAATGTTCAAGTGACAGCTGTTTCCTGCTGCCTTCTCCTAGAGGGGACCATATCTCAGCCTTTTACCCTTACTGTTGACACCCATGAAAACAGGAAGTAGCCAGAGAGAATCTTCACCCTTTTTACATAATTATCAAAAGGCTGGAATATAAGGTCGGAACAGGGACACCTTCCTCCCTCGTGGCTAAGTTTCAGCCCAGTATCTGTTACATAGGTAACTGGCAGACCTGGAAGCAGTCACTTTCCCCTCCTGCTAGGTCACATCCTGGGCCACCTGTGGTCACATGCCTCCCATCTGATCTTAAGAGGGTACCAGACCCTGAGGTCACATCTGGATCCAGTGTGGCCACACATTTCCCCCACCTGGCCACACCTTCTCCTGTCCGTGGCCTAGATAAGTCCTGGTCCAAAGGTGGGTCACCCCTTCCTTTTCGGCCATGCTTCTTCACCATGCATGGTGGGGCAGCAGATCGGTAAATAAATTCTTTCCTGCCTGAAAAATATTGCCGAAACAGAACAAGAAGAAATAAATCAATTAAACATGTCAATAACCTACAAAGAGATAATAGAAGTAATCAGAAGTCTTCCAACTGTAAAAGCCCAGGACCTGATGGATTCACTACAGAATTCTATATGGCCTTTAAAGAGGAACTAATTCCCATACTCCTCAAGCTCTTCAGAGAAATAGAAACAGAGGGAGTAATCCTAAACTCATTCTATGAAGCCAATATCACCTTCACACCCAAACCAGGCAAAGACTCAACAAAAAAAGAACTATACACCAATCTCTTTTATTAAGACAGATGCAAAGCTCCTCAATAAAATTGCAGACAACAGAATCCAGAAACCTCACAAAAAAATCATACATTATAACCAAGTAGGCTCCATCCCAGAGATGCAGGGATGGTTTAACATATGTAAGTCAATAAATGAAATCCATTACATCAACAGATTCAAGGTCAAGGACCACATGAATATCAACATTGATGCAGAAAAGGTTTTTGATGAAATTCAGCACTCATTCATGCTAAAAGTTCTGGAAAAAAATAGGAATATATGGAACATTTGAAAAGACCATAAAAGCCTTACACGGCAGATCAAAGGCCAATATTATAATGAGGAAAAACTACAACCAATTCCTCTAAAAACAGGAAAAAGGCAAGGATGCCCAATATCTCCACTCTTCTTCAATGTAATTCTGGAATTCTTAGCCAGAGCAATAAGGTAAGAAGAAGACTTTAAAAGGGTCCACACAGGAGAGGAAGAAGACAAACTATTTTTTTCAGATGGCATTATTTTATAAATTAATGATCCCTAAAGCTCAGCCCCAAACTCTTAGAGCTTATAAACCAATTTGGCAAAGTAGCAGGATACAAAATTAACCCACAAAAATCAGTCGTCTTTCTGCACACCAACAATATACAAGCAGAAATGGAAATCAAGGAAACAACCCTATTCACAATAAAAAAGTATCTAGGAATTAAACTCACCAAAGATGTAAAGGGTCTATTTCATGGAAAGTGTAAAAGCCTTAAAAAATGAATCATAGAGTGTGAAGACTCAGTGTCTATGTTGAGGGGGCAGAATGATACAGGCTCCAGTCTCAGGATTATCTGAGGACTGTGTTTGGGATTAGGAAAGCTCTTGGCACGCCAGGCTAGAGAGGGAAAATGTTCTCTCTCCCTATCTCAAAACACATGTCACAGACTCCTGGGAGCGGAGGAAGTAGCTCTTCTGCTTTCTTAAGCATAGATGAACAGCTGGTCAAACATTTTCCTGAGATTGGTGAAGTGGTTTGACTTTGCTCTAAAATAGTTTAGATAATAATATACCAAGACATTTTCTCATAGGTCAAGTAAAAATGTATCTGTTGAATTTTTTGTGTGAATGTCTTCTGACCAAATCTTGGCAAAGATCATGCTTGCTTGTCTTTAAATACCTACTAACAATAAAGCACAGCATGCAGTGGCAATTGCTGTTTTCACTCTGCATCCCCTGTGTCCTGGTGATTTCCTGACCCTTACCAAGGGTCCCCAGTGAACTAGACGTTGACAATTGGCACCCAAACAGGGACCATGCATTGTTGAATTAAGGAAGGGATATTCAGGTAAGTACTTTTAATTGCAGGGTGATGGGACAAGTTAAATCTACTCCGTACTTACATATGCTTAAACATTTACTTGCTGCCTATGGCGTAAATATTTCTTCTTTTGACATAGAAATGTATATTAATGTAGTTAGGGAATGGAATCCTTGGTTCCCCGATAAAGGAACATTAGATGTTGATAATTGGAAAGAGTGAAGAATAATGTAGAAAGAGCTGTTCGAGAAGGGGAAGAGATTAGATTTTGGTCCATTTGGGCTATTTTATATTTTTAAAGCTTTGATTGAGGAAACATTAAAGCAGACTTAAAGAAAGAGGCCACCCCTTCTATTGTAGATTTACAATTGGACTCTGAGGTTAAGGACTCGATAGATAAGGATGCATTGCAATTAACAGAGAAAAAACTAGAGGTAAAAATGGGCTGAATAGGAACAAACTGAAAGTGTAAATAAAATGTCTGGGCAAATGGAACTGATTTTATCAAAATTACAACATATGGAGTTGGAAGTTAGCAGAGTGAAAGAAGAACCTGAGAAAGTGAAAGTAAAGCAGGCTTCGGCTCCTCCACTGGCTGATACAATTTTTACAGCGTCACTCCCTCACAAAACAGAGGACACAGACAGTGAGTTTGATGATGAAATGCCTATTTTTTCTTATGCTGTAATTCAACCACCCCCTATGAATGGTATAGCTCAACCAGCCAGATATGAAGGTGTTGCTGTTTATGATATTGGTAAACTTAAAAAGGCAGTGATTTGTACAGACTTCAGTATCATTATGTTAAGAAATTGCTTAATGGGCTTGCTCGACATTACAATAATTTTGCTCCCGTGGATTGGAAGATGCTTTGTAGAGCCTTGCTTAAGAAACCTAAATACCTACAATGGCAAATGTGGTTTACTTAGTTATGTACAGAAAGGTCTAGACAAAATGCACAGAGCAGTAATCCACGCCTACAGGTCATAACCTTTCCCATGTTGAGTGTAACAGAACAATATGTGGATGCTTGTATGCAAGTGAACTCTCCGAAAGAGATCCATGAGCAGTTACAAGACATAGCATGGGAAAGGATTCGGACAGTAAAAGAGCATTATGGCTCTTGGACTAAAGTAATTAAAAAAACTAATAAACCCTGTGTTAAATTTTTATCACAATTAAAATAGCACCTAAAAAATACAAAAAGATACAGTGGTTAAATATTTAGGATATGTTATTCCCAGACAAACTGTGACACCTCAAAAATATCTTTATGACATGATCAATTACATACGTTAAATGATATTCAAAAGCTATTAGGAGATATTAATTGGATGCGACCAGCCTTAGAAATTCCTAATTATCAATTACATAGTTTGTTTTAATTGTTACAAGGGGATCCTGATTTACATAGCAAAAAACTTTAACTAAGGAGGCTAAAAATAAATTACAATTTGTAGAGCAAAAAATAAAAAAGAAATGTTTTTACATTGAGTAACACTTAATTAACCCATAAATTTATATATTTTGGATACATGGAAATACCCAACAGGAATTATAGGACAAAATGAGCTACGATTAGAATGGATTTATACATGGCATAGATTTACAAAGAATATTATGCCTTATGAACAACAGTTGACAATTATTATTCAACAGGCCAGGCAACGGGTATTTACCCTATCGGGGTATGATTTATTTAAAGTTATTTTTCCTTTGCCAAAAGACCAAGTAAAATATTTGTTAAACATGTCTGAAATGGTACAAATAGCATTAGTAAAGTTTAGTGGGCAATTTTCCTATCATTTTCCCAAAGGTAGATTGTGGGATTGCTTGCATAAACAACAATTTGTCATTAATGATATAATTACCAAGGCCCTTATTCCCACTGCTCTTACCGGTTTTACATATGGCTCCAAAACAAAAAGTGCTTATTGTGCAACAAATAAATATTGGGTACAAACAACTACTTTAGCATCAGTTCAACAAAATGAACTTTTGCTATTATTAAGGTGTTGCAAGATTTTGTGGGACATATTAATATTGTTACTGATTCTGCCTATGCTGTAGTAGATGTGGCTAATATAGTCACTGCTATTACATATTCATCTAAACCCCAGCTAAATCAGTTATTTAAACAATTACAAGCATTAGTGAAACAATGTAAAGCCAAAGTGTTTGTAACTCACATTAAGGGTCATTTTTCGTTACCTGGGTACCTTGTGTATGGCAATAATCAGGTGGATAAATTAGTTAGTTTTGCTTCTGCTGAACAGGATCATGCTCATTTACATACAAATGCTGGCCATTCACATATGCATTATAAAATACCTTATTCTCAAGCTAAACAAATTATTAAAAGGTGTCCTATCTGCAGACCAATGCATTTGAGAGTTGTACCTGCTAGAGTAAATACTCGAGGATTACCACCTAACAAGCTCTGACAAATGGATATAACCCATGTACAAGCCTTTGACCGTTTTTCGTTTGTACATGTTACAATAGATACTTATTCCAAATTTGTTTGGGCTTCTGCCCTTATTGGAGAAACTGTTAACCATGTAATAGAATACTTCTTGGAAGCTTTTGATATTATGGGATTGCTTGCCAAAATAAAGATTGATAATGGACCAGCCTAAAAATATCAAATTTAAAAGATTTTGAGAACTTTATGATGTGGTACATATTACAGGAATAGAGTATAACCCCCAAGGACAAACTATTATTAAACGAGTTCATGGCACACTAAAACAACAAATTAAAAAATTAAAAAGGAGGAAAAAGTTGGATGAAGGTATGAATAACTTGTGGTTTTCCATGCAAAAACCTAAAATAATTTTACATCAAGCTCTTTTTGTTCTTAACTTTTAAACTTACCACAAGGAGATATTTTAACTAGAGCTGAGCGCCATTTTGAACAAATATCAAAAAAACATTATTTAAATGCTCCCACATGGATTAAGATTACATTGAAAGCAGAATGGCAACTAGGAAAATTATTACATAACGGGCGAGGATAGAGTTTTGTGTCTACACAGGATGGCAAACAATACTGGCTTCCTGCATGATGGATACAGACGCGGCCCAGTGAGGACAGCCCCATATCCTGCAAGGAATTGGCCACCAGTTGAGGAAGAATAAATCACCACTGCCCACCTGGGGGCAGGTTTAAAAGTTGACTGGAGAAGGACAAAAGACGTTACAACACACTGGTAAACCTGTCACAGCTGAGAACTTGTTCTGGCCATGTGTGCCCTGGTTACTGTAAATTCTGTCCATGATAATTCTAATGTAAGTTATTGGGCCTTTATTCCTAACCCTCCTTTATTGGAACCTGTTGTTTGGGGAGACATGGATATAACCGTCTATACTGTTCCTGCTGTTTTATCTCCTCCTTGGAATAATTTGACACTTTACAATAAGGATAATGATAGCTTTTTAAATTTTACTTACTATACTCATTCCTTGCCTGTTTTTCTGGAGCCTCCTCCATGTTTACTTATGAATTGGCAACATTGGGTTTTACCTGGGAAACATACTTCCAATTCTAAAACACAGCT
This sequence comes from Dipodomys spectabilis, assembly GCF_019054845.1. Taxonomy (NCBI): domain Eukaryota; kingdom Metazoa; phylum Chordata; class Mammalia; order Rodentia; family Heteromyidae; genus Dipodomys; species Dipodomys spectabilis. The sequence continues at coordinate 879,045 of NW_024870821.1, read as the reverse complement.
GCAGCGATTAACTACTTAGTCCATTAATAGTAGCTGGGAAAGCGTCACCTTTGATGGCGAGTTATCCTTACCAATGTGCCCTGATTTTACTTATATTGATTTAAAATATTAGCCTTTTGTGTGGCAAGAGTGTAGAGGAACATTTGGAAAAATGTTCAATAATTGTATTAATTGGGGAACTTTTGGACAATTTATTAACACATGTTCAGAATGGAATATTACCAGATGTGATTTATCAAACGTTACTAGGATGCCGGATGCCATTAATGGATCGCTTACTGGAGCTCAATTGATGGCCTGGGGAGATGGGGGGCATTATAGATGCTCGATGGGCTTTCATGTCTACCCACTACTGATCAAACTCATCTTTGGAAGGTCGCAGCGGCGCTGAAACCCGTGATGCTACCAAATGGATTGTTTTCAGGGATGGCGAACTCTGCATCCACTTATAATATTACTTTGTACAAATCTTAAAATATAACTGCTTGTGTACCTCTGCCTTCTGTATTTTTAGTGGGAAATTTTACATGTAATCCTACTATTTTTTTTAATTGTCGCCTATATTCTTGCATTAATTCCTCTCTTAATTTTAATGACAGTGATAGTATTATGATTCTCCACAAAGAACTCATATTTGGCTACCTGTTAAATTAGGAAGAGAATGGTCCCAAAATCCTTTGGATAGTGTTGTTAATGAATTTTTTACCAAACTACTAAAACGTACAAAGCATATGATTGGAGCCATTATAGCTGTGATTTTAAGCCAAATTGCTATTACCACTGTTGCTGTGGTGTCTGGAATTGACCTACACACTTCCTTACAAACTAAACACTTTGTGAAAGAATGGCACCGGGATTTACATAAATTGTGGGTCTTACAGGCAAAAATTGATGCTCAATTACAAACACAGATTAATATTCTTAAACAGACAGTGGGATGGTTAGGAAAAAGTTATTGGTTTTGGAAAAATAGTTATTGTGAAAATGTGATTGGAATTCTACTACCTTTTGCATTACTAATGTAAAATATAATAAATCTATACATGATTGAAATGGACTACAGCAGTATTTATCTGGAAATTCTACTGCTGCTCAATTGATTGCTCAGTTACAATTTAATGTACATGATATTTTTGGTAAATAATTTGCCAATGATGATGCTTCTAATATTGCTGATACATTTATTAAACAGTTGGAAGGATTGGATCTGAAAGGAATACTACAAACCATGTCACATACTGCTAGTGGTATAGGAATTATGATTGTGATTATTCTGTTTGCACTTGTGCTGTTATATTTGATTTTTATGAACCCAATGCAAGTTTCTATGATAACCCTGTGGAAAGCTTTACTTTTAAAACAAAAGAAAAAAGAAGGAAATTGTGAAGACTCAGGGTCTATGTTGAGGGGGCAGAATGATACAGGCCCCAGGCTCAGGATTATCTGAGGACTGTGTTTGGGATTAGGAAAGCTCTTGGCACGCCAGGCTAGAGAGGGAAAATTTTCTCTCTCCCTATCTCAAAACACATGTCACAGACTCTTGGAAGCTGAGGAAGTAGCTCTTCTGCTTGCTTAAGCATAGATAAACAGCTGGTCAAACATTTTCCTGAGATTGGAGAAGTGGTTTGAGCTTGCTCTAAAATAGTTTAGATAATAATATACCAAGACATTGTCTCATATGTCAAGTAAAAATATATCTGTTGAAATTTTTGTGTGAATGTTTTCTGACCAAATCTTGGCAAAGATCATGCTTGCTTGTCTTTAAATACCCAGTAACAATAAAGCACAGCATGCAGTGGCAATTGCTGTTTTCACTCTGCATCCCCTGTGTCCTGGTGATTTCCTGACCCTTACCCAGGGATCCCAACACACTAGACCTTGACAATAGAGGATACCAGGAATCGAAAGATTTCCCGTATTCCTGGATAGGCAGAATTAATAGGGTGAAAATGGCCATACTGCCAAAATTAATAAACACATTCAATGCTATTTCCAGGAAAATTCCAGTGACCTACTTTTCTGAAATAGAGAAAATAGTCCAAAAATTCATATGGAACAACAAAAGACCTAGCAAAGCCAAAACAATTTTAGGCAAAAGAAAGAATGCAGGAGAGATCATGATACAGGACTTCAAGCTATACAATAGAGCCATATTAACAAAGACAGCTTGGTACTGGCACAAAAAGAGACCCAAAAATAAATGAGACAGGTAAGAGGAACCAGAAATATAGCCACATATGGACAGTCAGTTGATATTTGACAAAGGAGCCAAAGACATACAGTGGAAGAAGCACAACCTCTTCAACTACTGTTGTTGGGAAAACTGGCCACATGCAGAAAACTAAAAGTGGATCCTAGCCTATCACAATGCACTAACATCAACTCAAAATGAATTAAAGATCTTAACATCAAGCCTGAAACTCTGAAACTACTTCAGGACTGAGTATGAGAGACACTTGAGCTTATAGGCATAGGCAGGAACTTCGAGAACAGATTTCCAGGGTCACTACAAATTTGAGAATGACTTGATGGTACTACCTTGAAACAAATAGTTTCTGCACAGATAAAAAATAGCAACCAAACTAGAAAGAAAGCCAAATAATTGGGGAAAAATATTTACCAGCAATTATTTTGCCCATGTAATTGTAACCCCTCTGTACAGTTTTTTCACAATAAAAATAAAATAAAATAAATATTTGCCAGCAATATATTAGACAAGGGTCTAATAGCCATTATATATGATGAACTTAAGAAACTAACTCTTCATAAATCTAACAAACCAATCTTAAAATGGTCAAGGGAGCTAAACAGATACTCCTCAGAAGAAGAGATAAAAAACAGCAAAGAAACACATGAGGAAATGTTCATAATCCCTGGTTGTAAAAGAAATGCAAATAAAAACAAATCTGAAATGCCACCTTACTCCATTCAGAATGACCCATATCCTAAATTTAGCCAATGACAAATGCTGGAAGGGATGCAAAGAAAGAGAAACATTACTGCATTTCTGGCGGTAATGTATATTAATACAACCACATTGGAAAGCAGTCTGGAGGTACCTCAGAAAGCTAAATATCAACCTCTCCTATGAACTGGTCATAACACTCCTAGGCATCTACTATGAACAACAGGAACCAGTATGCAAAGACACACACCTCATTGATTATTGCAGCACTGTTCACAATAGCCAAGATTTGGAAACAACCCAGATGAGCCACTACTGATAAGTGTTTCCAAAAATTGTGGTACCTATATACAATGGAATACTATACAGCCTTTAAAAAGGACAAAATGATGGCATTTGCAGGGAAATGAATAGAACTAGTCCAAATTATTTGAGTGAGGTAAACCAAGAACAACAAGACAAACAGCACAGAGTCTACCTGATATGTGGATGCTAAAGCCAAAATGCAAGAAGGTATGACAAAGTAAACAGGACTCGAGAAACAAAGGACAGCCACTCATTTTGTTGTATCACCATTAATGACTCCATGTTCTTGACCATGTAGATGGTAGAAACATGCACACAATGGAGGGAAGCCAGGAGGAGGAACACAATAAGTGGAAAATGGAACAACATACAACAAAGTGGCCCATCAGCTGCACTGGACATAGAAGAAAAATAACTAACCAACCCAAACACAGTGATGGGAAGGGAGGAATGAGTGGGAAAGAGAGAGAGGGAATAGCCTACACTAAGCAAAAGGAAAAAATGTAAACATCATCTGAGGTGGGAAAAATAATTTGGATTGTCAAAGCTCATAGAATTAACAAACTTTAGACCATGACAACAATAATTTGCCTTGTCAAGATTAAAAAGTGTTTGTGACTTTACTAAGTATCACAATTCCACAATACTGTGAAATATGTGAAATATATGTAATCACCTATCTCAATTTTTCAAAACGTGTGAGAAGGGAAGGGTTATGAGGGATGAGTGACAATGTTGTCAGACACCTTGTATTCATGTACTGTTTTGTAGGATGGGAACTTCTTTGTAAAACTACTTAAAGATAATAATAATGAAAACTATTTAAAAATAAATAAACATTAGGATGACGATTAAAAAGTTCAAATATAAAATAAGAAATTAAATCCAGTTGGAAGGAAAATTTCTTTGGGGAGAGTAATGTAGTGTATTCTATAGCAAGTCTCACTTCAGCATTAAATTCAAACGCTAGACCTCAAGTAAATGAAATAAACTAAGAAATTGAGTTGAAAAAAGAAAAGAAAGAAACTCCACCCACTCTTCCTTGCCTGGACAGATTGTGTGTGTAAAACTGCATCATACTCCTGAATTGGAACCGAAGTTGCAAGGACCTTACTTGGTCATGCTAACTTCACTGTTGCCTATTATATTAGCAAGAAAAACAGCATTAGATCCATCAGTCTCTAGTGAAATAGGCAGGGGACCCATATACAGAGAAGGCTACAAGATGGACTGTGCAGACACTCAGAGGGTCCCTTAAGGATAAGACTTACTAAGTGTTAATTAGTAATAACTAGTGTGGTTTCTATAATTTACTTGTTTACAATTAAATTTACATTTTAAGGCTGTTCACTGGGTGGAGAGATGGGAATTTTTAGGATTTGGTAATAAGGAATCAAGGATTTGATTTGACATGAAAATCAGTAGGGGATGTATAAAGCAGCAAAGCCCTAATAATCAGCATGACCCACTAATCAATGTGGCCCCATGTCCTGGCCCACAGGAGTGCATGGGTCATGCCACAAACGGGGACAGGGTATGCTGCTGGAGGGGGTAGGATGTCATTCTCAAATGAGCTGTGAAGAAGTTATTGAGGAATGTGCAGTTCATGAAGTGATGGTTGAAATCTGTTAAGCAAGAGACCCACTGGGTCTGGGAGGGGTTCAACCTATATATAGGCTGCATGGTCAGCGCAATGGAATTGGAGAAAATCAAGTGAAGACCTTGAAGGAAGGAAGTGGTGAGATAGCAGTAGGGGAAAGACTTGGGAAAAGAGGAATTTGAGGGAGTGCAGGAGGAGAAGGATGACAATTGGCCACCAGGCCAGAGAAGTATAGGCCTGTGGATAGTGGAGAGGCCTAAAGAGAAGAAGGAAGTGATGGAAGGGGAAAGGGAAATGAAGGACATGTCTATAAAGAAGGAGGGAGTAAGAGAAAAGGAAAAAGCCTTACCTATTGAAGTGTGGAGTTTCGAGATGATAATTTGGGGGGTTGGTGGTTTGCACACTAATTAACTATGTGCAGGGCTGCCCATTGGAGGTCTGAGATGTGGTGTTTGGGGCTGGCTTGTCAATGAGTGTACAGCGCAGGACAAGGTAAATGCAGGCCCATTAGTAGAGTAAATAAAGTTATCCTCAATGTCCCTTATTAGATTGTCTTGTGTTTTATGCAACGTACGTATACGAGTTTACAAGTTAATAGTGTCAAAGGCCACGAATTTAGTAAAATGTTATGAGGTCATAATAGGTTTGCAAAACCCAACGGGACAATGATATCACAATGGCAATATGTTGTCACAATATCAAGTCATAATAATATTTTGATGTCATAATTAGTTGGTGATGCCATAATGGTGGTGAGGTCACAATAGGTTTATGATGTCACAATGGATTGATGATGTCACAATGGCATGCTAGACTTCAATTTTCCTTAACTTCAAATGAGAATATAAATCCAGAATGGGATTGTGAGATCTACAAAGTTATGCATTAGCCCAAACGTTATGAACTCCCAACAAGTATGTAATGTCACAATGGATTACAATGTGCATGATATCTGACAAAGTGATGCCATAATTTTCATGATATCAGAGTGCATTTCTAATATCACATGTCATACCTGAAATAAGTAAAAAACAGATTATCAGATCAAAAAGGGTTTATGTATCACAAGGGCATCATGTCAAAGTTATGAGGAGAGGACTGGTTAATGATGTCACACTGGTGATTCTGCTTCGAAGGGTTTGTAATATTACAATGGTATAACTGATCTCAATTGTTAGACCACAATGAATACATGGGTAAACAACTGAATTTTTTTGTCACAAAGGCCATATGCTGTTTCAGAGATGCTAAGAGGTCATAACTGATTAAAACGTCACAATGTGATGGTGATGTCACAATGGCAATGTGATGATGCAATAGGTTTGGGATATCACTGTGGTCATGAGGTCACCCATGGAATAGTGATGTCATTATGAGTTTGTAATATTACAATCACATGTCTGATTTCAATTGCTACTAGTTTACAATGAGGGAAAGAATTCAAGGAAGGAGATAGAAGTCCTAAAACCCATGAGTTTTCTAACATGTGATGTCATAATAGGTGTGTGAAAACAGAATGGTAGAGTAATATCACAATGTCAATATGATGTCACAATATCATGTCATAATAAAGTGTTAAGGGAATTCTGAAGAAGATGGTGGAGGAGAAGCTAGAAGCTAAACAAGCTTTCTCATAGATAGCAGTTTTAGTGTTCCAGTGAACAGTCCTAGGGTAGAGAATCACACCAAATGTGCCATCACAGTACAGAGAGTGTGTCCAGAAAGGGAAAATCCAATCAAGGAGACAGATCTGAGCACTTGCTATCTGCTGTGTCTTCAGCAGCAGCAGCGGCGGCCATAGCCATCATCTCTACAACAGAGATATCCCAGGACAAAGGTGCCAGACACAGCGGACAGGGGATTTTACTCAACAGCAGCAAGAACTGAGAAGGAGCAGATACCTTCATCCTTCAGATTGCAGACCAGAGAGTGCCCAGGAACTAAGATTCTGACAGGAGTAGAACCCTGAAATACTCACACCTTCTCAGGAAGCAGAGGTGGGAATGCCAGCCATCTCCCCTTCCACCACTGGAAATCTCCATCTTTGATACTGACAAAGGCCCCACTGAGCAGGTAGCTCCAACTCAGGCCTTGGAAGAAAACAAAAGAGTCATTTTGCAAGTCACAGGAACTAGAAGGGGCCTGCCAGGCTCAGTTCCACCCAGGGGAGAGTCACCCCGCCCAGGCAGGGAGAGCTCGGTCCTCAGAGAAGTGACTTCCTTCACCATGTAAACAGAGCCAGAGTCTGTCCCTCCCTACAGAAGCCTAGACAAACAATTGAAATTCAGTAAACATAAATCCTGAGAATGGCTCAAAGCTGGACTCTGTGTCTCAGGAGCTAGCCTCTCAGGGAAAAGCTACTCTTTGCTGAAAGGCCTCAAATCTACCCAGAACCTAGCCTCATCACAGCTTCTCCAAACTAGAGGAAATTGCCATTTCCCTCTTTTGGGATACTCAAAGCAGATCTCCCTCCCATTGAACTAGCCTGGGAGGAGGATCACAAAATCCTGCCTAACACAGAGCGTGTTCTGCCCAAACAAACTGACTTAAGAAACCAATCAAGCTGTAGGAAAACCAAACACCACAAACAGACCAGAGACTCGATGAAGAGACTGGTTATGGACACAGGGGAGATACAGGTTCTTCCCATTCCCCGCCCCCCTAAAAAAACTCAAAAAACCAAAGAACTCTTATGATTTTTTTAAATTTGAATTTTTAAAATGTTTTCTGTAAATATTTTCTCATAATTTTTTTTGGTGTATGTGTGTGTGTGTGTGTTTAATATCTTTTGACCTTTTGGTCCTTTTTAATGTTTTCATATTTTCTCTTTCTTTTTGCATGGCTTAATTGTTGTTCTGCTCATCCCCAGATATATACCTGTTGTCAATTATTACACCTTATCCCCCATTTTGTACATAATTAGTAAAGAAATTTATTACTCAATTCACAACCTCTTAGGCTTAAATTCTTTATGAGCAGTCTTATCTCTTTATACCTACATAATTTTCTAGTAACCAATATAAAAAATTATTTTTTAATTTTTCATGTCTCCTTTCTCTCCTCCCCTCTTCTTGTCCTATTCTTTTCTTCTCTTAATATCATTTCTTTAAACTTACATAAATTGTGTTTCACTTCTTAAACTTGAATTTTTGTTTTCCCATTTTTTCTTTAAAATATCTCTCCTATAATTCTGCCCAATCCATTTCCCTCTCAGAGATTAGGACTTGGTTAAATTTACTCTCCTTTAATCTATCCACATGCCTCTAGTCTTATTTTTCCCCACATTTCTACCTAAAGCTAATAATTACTGGTTTGCCAAATCCTTCTTTTCTGTTTGTAACCAATTAATCCATGGTTGTTTGATGTTGAATAGATTGTATCTGTTGAACTATATTGTATTTGAAGCCATTTTGATTGTGCGACTACAGGACTCTGGTTGATGCTTACCTTAAAATAGTATTCTAGCACAAAATTGGTGTTACTTTCATACCAAATTGGCAGAATAAGCTGGAAGAACACAAGAAAAATGGCAAGTCCAGGTGTCTGAACTCCCACTCATGATAATCAGGTGACAGAACAGTTAATGAATAATTCAGAGGAGAGTTATCAAAAGCTCTACAAACACTGATGGTAAACATGGTGAATGAAATAATTGAAAACTTGCAAAGGACTCAGTGTGAGTATGATAGAGAGCAAGAGGAGGCAAACAAAAATTGATACAGGAATCTTGTGAGCATTAGGGAGCTACTTAAAGATTAAAACAAGAATTGCATAAGCCGGTTGAGAATGGTTAAAGAGAAATACAGGGATAACATGAGAAGGCTAAAAACAGTCATAGAGAATTACAGGAATTGTGTGAATGTGAGGAAACTTATCAAAGTGTAATACAGGAATTGAGAGGGTGGGATGAGTATAGACGAAGATCAATACAGGCATTCATGGAATCCATAAACAGACAGCTGAAACAATTCAGAGAGACCACAAAAGGAATGATGAATGGAGCCCAACATAAGGAATGGGAGTCCAAGGAAACCATAACCAATCAACTAAGTGATTTGAGAATAAACACTGAAAACCAAATTAAGCAAGTAAAGTTGAAACAATATCTAAAACAAATCTGCAACAAAGAATTTGAAGCCATCAAAGTAAACCAATTAGAAGGAAAAGAAATAAAAAACAAAGTAGATAGACTTGACAGTAAGTTAGACCATGCAGAATATCGAATCTCGGGGATTGAAGACAGCCTGGATATTATAGAGAAAGAACATACAATTATCCAAGACAAATCCTAGAAATACGAAATTAGAAGGCAAATGTGAGGATACTGGGTGTAGAGGAGCACCTAGAGACAGAAGTTAATGGTCTAGGAAATTTATTTAAGAGAATCCTAGCAGAGAAATTCCCAAACATGCAAAAATATAGGCCTATTCAGATACAAGAAGCTTTTAGAACCCCATGTAGACCAGACCAGAACAGAACATCCCACCGTCACATTGTAATCTGCACAGGATCAATTCATACCAAGGAAAGGATCCTTAAAGCTGTCAAGGAGAACAGATCAGTCGCCTCTAAAAGGAAAACAATTAGAATAACCTCAGATTTCTCAGCAGAGATGAATAAAGCAAAAGTCTGGCATGATGTATGCCATGCCCTAAAGATAAGTAAGTATCAGCCAAGAATACTGTTCACAGCTAAACCCTCCTTCATAACCGAAGGTCAAATAAAAAGAGTCCATTGCAAAGAAAAATTGAAACAATAAATCTCCAACAAACCAGCTGTACAAAAGATACTTAAAGATGTCCTACACATAGAAAATGAACAAGACCACAGTAAAGGGTGAGAAACTGCATTCAAGGGAATAAAATTAGAACTCAACACCAAAAGCCACAAATGAAGTCCTGTAACACATGGAGGTTGAACAACACTGTTGACTCACAAATGGGTCATGGAAGAAATTAGAAAGGAAATACAAATGTTCATGATAATCAACAAAAATAAACACACAAATCACCAGCTCCTCTGGGACACAGCAAAGGCAGTACAGAGATTCAAATTTATAGCTGTGATTTCCTACATCAATAAATTAGAGAGATCTGAAACCAACAATTTAATAAGACATCTGAACCTCCTTAAAAAAGAGCAGCAAAGATAAACCCCAATCCAAGAAATGGAAAGAAATAATTAAAATTAAATCAGAATTAAATGAATTAGAATCCAAAAACACCATATAAAGAATCAACAAAACAAAGAATTGGTTCTTCAAAAAATTTAACAAAATTGATAGACCCTTAGCAATTCTTACCAAAGAAGACAAAACACCCAAATAAGCTCAAAGATGAGAATGGAAACATCACCACAGAAACAACCAAGATTCAGAACATTATAAGGGAATACTTCTCAAACCATTATGCTAATAAGTTTGAGAACCTGGCAGAAATGGACATTTTCCTAGCTAATATCGACTTGCAGAAACTCAACCAAGATGAGATAAATCAAGCAACATGACCATACCAAGCATAGAAATAGAAAGAGCAATAAGAAACCTCCCATCTAAGGAAAGCCCAGGACCAGATGGATTTAAAAAGGAATATTACAAGGCCTTCAAACCAGAGCTCACACGAATACACCAAAAACTCTTCAATGAAATTGACAGAGAAAGTTCGCTACAGAAATCTTTCTATTAAGCCATCATAATCCTCATCCCAAAGCGAGGCAGGGACTCATCAAAGAAAGAGAACTATAAACCCATTTCTTTGATGAACATTGATGTAAAACACCTCAACAAAATTTTGGCCAATCGACATCAACATTTCATCCAAAAACTCACACACAACGACCAATCAGTATTTATTTCAGTGATGAAAAGCTGGTTCAATATATGCAAATCAATTAATGTAACTCATCACATCAACAAGAGCAAGGGTGAGAACCACATTGTTATCTCAATAGATGCAGTGAAAGCATTTGACAAGCTCCAACACCCCTTTATAATGAAGGCTCTGGGAAAACTATGAATCCAGGGAACATTCCTCAATACAATAATGGCTGTATATGACAAACTTACAGCCAGCATTACACTTAATGGTGAAAAACTAAAGCCATTTTCTCTTAACATAGGAAGGAGACAAGGATGTCCACTCCATCTGCTTCTCTTAAATCTAGTATTAGAATGACTATCTACAGCAATAAGAAAAGATACAAATAAAAAAGGGATCCAAATAGGGAAAGATGAAGTAAAATTCTCCCTCTTTGAGATGACATGATCTTGTATTTAAAGAATCCCATGGACCTACTCAGAAATTACTCATGATGATTAAAAACTTTGGCAAAGTAGCAGGGTATAAAATTAACTCTCAGAAATCAATGACTTTTCTGTATGCCAACAATGAGAAAAGCGTGGCTGAAATTAGGAAAGCAACTCCGTTCATAATACCCCACAAAAAATAAAATACCTAGGAATTAACTTAATCAAAGAAGTGAAGGATCTTTATGATGAAAACTTTAAAAGGAAATCAAATCAACAGAGACACAGGGGGCTGCTTGCAGATCACCAGGTACCGGATTGCAGAACAGCGGATTGCCAGGAACAGAAAAACCTACCAGCCGGGAGTCTCCACGAGGATCCCACCCCCACCCCTCACTCTCCACCGGAGCGGAGAGGCTCCATCCCGCCAAAGCCGCCCGGCACCAGCAGCGCAACGAAGGGACCTGCCCGCAGACCACCCGCCCAATCGCGATCGCAACGACCCAGTGGGGGCCGCCCAACCCAGCCCGCAACCACCCCAACTGAACTCGGATTGCAACAACAACTGACGACCTACAGGGTGAGTACCCAACAGGGGACAGTGAATCCCTCAAGGGAGACCAGAGCTGGAGGGAATCCCCAGACCCTGACCTAGACTCCCTACCCCAACACCCGGACCACAGGACCCACTAAAACTGGGAACTGTTCGAGAGCTCCACCAGCCGGTGGAGCACACTCTGCTGGCCAGGCCAGAGCAAGAGCGCTCCTGGAAGGGAGCTCAAATGCCCAAGCCAGGAACAGCGCCCCTGGGTCAAGACTACCAACAGTAGAAGAAATTTGAACTGTGTCCTCCAGGCTGCATAACCTAGGTGGTATACACATTAGCACAGGCCTAACAAGCGAGCTCCAGGCTGGGGCCGGAGCCAGGCCCGGGGACCGGTGCCTGAACAAAGCAAAAAGGGCCAGAAGTGGGGCTGTGGCTCAAATGGTAGGGTGCCAGCCTTGAGTTGAAGAGCTGAGGGACAGCACCCAAACCTAGAGTTCAAGCCCACAACCAGCCCAAAACAAACAAACAAAAACACATCAGGAGCCCATAGCAGACTCCAGTATTTGGGAGAGTGCATCCAGAGCATCTGATTTTCCCAAGAGCACCCGCAGGAGCAAACACAAGCAGTCTAGGCTGCTCAACCCTTCCAAAGGCGGGAATTGCTACAGCAGAGAGCTGAGAATCCTAAGTAAGTCAGAATAGCAGCTGGAAATAGGCTCCCAACAGAATCCAGATCAGGCACAGACTCTCTCTACCAATACAGAATCAGCAACCAAGCAAAGACAGACACACCAAAACAAGATTGAAGAGCAGTCTCCTGAACCCCCATGCGAAAATCACAGAGAAAAATCACAAGGTTTACCACTACCCAGGACAGCAAGCTCACCTCAAAAGCCAGCAGCCACGCAGGGGAGAGCCCCAGTGGGAGCAAAGCAGGAATGGAAGACAAAAACTACATCCAAGGGTTGCTGGAGGCAATGACTCAAGAAATAAAGCGAGAAATGGATCAGAAATTGAAAGAGCACAAGGATGAACTATCAAAAGATATACAGGACATCAAACAAAAGTTGGATGCAAAAATAGAAGCTGCACAAACCTCAGTAAGAAGTGAGATAAACGCCAAATTAGAGGTAATGCATACTGATCTCACCTCATTGAGAGGTGAGATCAGTACTCTGAGAACCAACATTGAATCCATAAAGGGATCCATTTCCACCATGCAAACCACAATAGAAGCCACGGTCAACAGAGTGAATGAAATGGAAGGTAGAGTGTCAGATACAGAAGACAGAATACACCAACTGGACCAAAAAGTGACAGATATGGAAAAATCACTCAAATTAAACCAAAGGGAAATTCAAGAGCAAGCAGATAATGCTAAAAAATTTAACCTTCGCATAATCGGAGTGGACGAAGGTGAGGAATTCCAGAGCAAGGGAATGCAACACCTATTTAACAAGATAGTCAATGAAAATTTTCCCCACCTCAAAAACGACCATCTTAACTACATCACAAAAGCTTATCGAACACCCAACAAGCAAGATCCCAGGAGAAACACTTCTAGGCACATTATAGTAAAAATGATGGATCTGAATAATAAGGAAACAATCCTGCATGCAGCAAAAATGAAGAAGGAGCTATACTACAACGGGAAAAAAATTAGAATCACTGCAGATCTCTCCACACAAACAATGAATGCAAGAAAAGCCTGGGAAAGCACCATATGAGCCCTGAGAGCCAATAACTGCCAACCCAGACTGATATACCCGGCAAAGCTAGCATTCACATTCGATGGAGAACTGAAAACTTTTAATAGCAAAGAAAAACTAAATGAATACATAAACATTAAGCCAGCATTACAAAGAATTCTAAGAGGGGGGACACAACCTGAAGAAAGCAACCAGGAACTGGGACCTGCCCCAAACAGGCATTACTCAAAGTCTAACTGAGCAAGCACAGGAGGAAAGGAAAGAAGAAAAACTTAGGAAAACAGAATGGCAGGGACAACAATGCATCTCTCTATACTTTCTCTTAATATAAATGGGCTGAATTCACCAATTAAAAGAAAACGAACTGAGGACTGGATCAGAAAACAAGACCCATCCATCTGTTGCCTTCAGGAGACCCACCTCTCAGCCAAACATACAAACAAACTCAGAGTGAAGGGGTGGAAAAGAATCTACCAATCAAATTCCCCCAATAAGAAAGCAGGTGTAGCTATCCTGATATCTGACAAAATAAACTTTTCATTAAAATCAGTACAGAAAGACAAGGACGGACACTACATATTAATAAAGGGAACAATCCAAGAGGAGGATATAACCATCATCAACTTATATGCCCCAAATATCGGTGCACCCAGATATGTTAAACAAATGCTCTCAAACTTACAGAATAAAATAGATCCCAATACGATAATACTAGGAGACTTTAACACGCCACTCTCACCAAAGGACAGGTCTACCAACCAGAGGATTGGCAAAGAAGCTACCGAATTAAGTGAGGCCATACTTCAAGCGGAATTAACTGACATCTACCGAGTATTTCACCCTAAAACAACACAGTACACATTCTTCTCAGCAGCTCATGGAACTTTCTCCAAAATAGACCATATCATAGTTCATGCAAGGAACTTAAGCAAATACAAAGGGATCGACATAATCCCCTGTATCCTATCTGACCACAGTGGAATCAAGCTAGCTCTCAATAACAAAGCATACCGCAGAAATTTCTCTAATACATGGAAATTGAACAGCACACTCCTTAACAAGGCCTGGGTAACAGAAGAGATCAGAGAAGAAATAAAGCATTTCCTACAACTCAATGAAAATGAAAACACCTCACAAAGAAACTTGTGGGACACAGCAAAAGCAGTCCTGAGGGGCAAATTTATTGCCCTCAGTGCCCACATCAAGAGAATGGAGACAGACCAAGTAAATAATCTCATGTTGCAACTAAAACAGCTAGAAAAACAAGAAAAAATGGGACCTAAAGCTACTAGACGAAGCCAGATAACCAAATTGAGAGCAGAGATTAACCAATTAGAAAATCAGAAAACCATAACCAAAATAAACCAAACAAAAAGCTGGTTCTTTGAAAAAATAAACAAAATTGATGGCCCGTTGGCAAGATTAATTAAAAAAAGAAGAGAGGAAACCCATATTAATAGGATTAGGGATGCCATGGGAAACATCACAACACGTACCCAAGATATCCAAACAATTCTAACAGACTACTTTCAAAAGCTATACTCTCTAAAGGAAGAAAATCTGGCGGAAATGGATGCATTTTTAGAGAAATACAAGTTACCCAAACTGAGCAAAGAAGAAGTTAAACAATTAAATAAGCCAATATCCTATAAAGAGATACAGGAAGCTATCAAAAGTCTTCCAACAAAAAAAAGCCCAGGACCAGATGGATTCACAGCAGAATTCTATAAGACCTTTAAAGAAGAACTAATACCCATACTCCTCAAGCTCTTCAGAGAAACAGAGAAGGAGGGAGCTATCCCAAACTCATTCTACGAAGCCAATATCACACTCATCCCCAAACCAGGCAAAGACCCAACCAAAAAGGAGAATTACAGGCCAATCTCCTTGATGAACACAGATGCAAAGATCCTTAACAAGATTCTAGCTAACAGAATCCAGAAACACATTAAAAAAATAATACACTATGATCAGGTAGGCTTCATCCCAGAGACACAGAGATGGTTTAACATACGTAAGTCAATAAATGTAATCCAGCATATCAACAGAGCCAAGGTCAAGAATCACATGATTATCGCCACAGATGCAGAAAAGGCCTTTGATAAAATTCAACATTCATTCATGCTAAAAGCTCTGGAGAAAATAGGAATAGAAGGAACATTTCTAAAAACAATAAAAGCCATTTATGACAGACCAATAGCCAACATTATACTTAATGGGGAAAAGCTACAACCAATCTTCCTAAAAACAGGAACAAGGCAAGGATGTCCACTGTCTCCACTCCTCTTCAACATATTCCTAGATCCCTTAGCCAGGGCAATAAGGCAAGAAAAAGACATTAAAGGGATCCGCATAGGGAAAGAAGAAGTTAAACTATCCCTTTTTGCAGACGACATGATACTATACCTCCACGATCCCCAAAACTCCATCCCCAAACTTTTAGAAATCATAAGTCACTTCGGCAAAATAGCAGGATACAAAATAAACCCACAAAAATCAGTTGCCTTCCTATACACTGATAACGCACAGGAAGAGAGGGAAATAAAGGGAGCAACCCCATTCACAATAACCTCCCCAAAAATAAAATATTTAGGAATTAACCTAACCAAAGATGTAAAAGAACTATTTAATGAGAACTATAAAAAGTTAAAGAAAGAAATTGCAGAAGACACTAGGAAATGGAAAGACCTCCCATGCTCCTGGATAGGCCGACTTAATATAGTAAAGATGGTGATACTTCCAAAACTAATATACAAATTCAATGCAATCCTATTAAAATCCCAATGACATACATCACTGAAATACAGAAAACAGTCCAAAAATTTATATGGAACAACAAAAGACCTAGAATAGCCAAAACAATTCTAGGGGATAAAGACAATATGGGAGGGCTATCCATGCCGAACTTCAAACTCTTCTACAGAGCTATAATCACAAAGACAGCATGGTACTGGCACAAAAACAGACCCAAAGACCAATGGAACAGAATAGAAGATCCAGATATAAATCCACAGGCCTACAGCCAGCTGATATTCGATAAAGGAGCCAAAGACATACAATGGAAGAAACACAGCCTCTTCAACCGCTGGTGCTGGGAAAACTGGGCAGCCACATGCAGAAAACTAAAAGTGGACCCCAGCCTATCACCATGCACCTACATCAACTCAAAATGGATTAAAGACCTTCACATTAAACCTGAATCTCTGAAACTACTACAGGACAGAGTAGGAGAGACACTTGAACTAATAGGCACAGGAAGGAACTTCCTGAACAGAGTCCCAGGGTCACAACAAGTTGGAGAGAGACTCGACAAATGGGACTACCTTAAAATAAAAAGCTTCTGCACAGCTAAATCTATCGCAACTAAGCTAGAAAGACAACCAACTAATTGGGAAAAAATATTTACCAGCAATATATCAGACAAGGGGTTAACATCCTGTATATACAGGGAACTCAAGAAACTAATCCCTCCCAAACCTAACAAACCAATTACTAAATGGGCAAGGGAACTAAAGAGGGACTTCTCAAATGAAGAAATAAAAATGGCAAAGAAACACATGAGGAAATGTTCATCATCCCTGGTGGTGAAGGAAATGCAAATAAAGACAACCCTGAGATACCACCTTACCCCAGTCAGAATGTCCCACATCCACAAATCAGCCAACGACAAATGCTGGAGGGGATGTGGAGAAAGAGGAACCCTATTACACTGCTGGTGGGAATGTACACTTATACAACCACTTTGGAAAGCAGTCTGGAGGGTCCTTAGAAAGCCAAAGATTGACCTCCCTTACGACCCAGTCATACCACTTCTAGGCATCTACCCTGAACAACAGGAACCAATATACAAGGACACGTGCATCTCCATGTTTATTGCAGCACTGTTCGCAATAGCTAGGATATGGAAACAACCTAGGTGCCCCACCACAGATGAATGGATCCAAAAATTGTGGTATCTATACACAATGGAATATTATGCAGCCATTAGAAATGACAAAATAATGGCATTTGCAGGGAAATGGATGGAGCTAGAAGGAATCATGTTGAGCGAGGTAAGCCAAGAACGAAGAGACAAACGGTACATGGTCTCCCTGATAAGTGGATGCTAAATCCAAAAGGTTAGGTGATACGACAAAACTAACAGGACTTAAGAAACAAAGAACTCCCGCTCATCTGGTTGAACCACTACTAAATATCCCCATGCTGCTGATCACAAATATGGTATATAACATGTGAACACTGTTATATATTACAGACTGTGGTGGACAATTTGCTCCAGGGAAGTTAGAATGAACTTGTGACTTTGAAATTATGTAATCATTTAATCACAATCAAAAAAAAAAAAAAAAAGAACCTCGGGGAAGGGAGGGTGGGAGGGGATGGTAGGGGGAAAACAATGGAGGGGGTAACAATGTTCAAGAGGAAGTGTACTCATAACCTCACTCATGTAACTGTAACCCTCTGTATAATAGCTTTACAATAAAAAAAAAGGGTGGGGGGAGGGGAGAGATAAATAAAAGCCAAAAAAAAAAAAAAAAAGGAAATCAAATCAGAACTTAGAAAGTGGTAAAAAAAAAAAAAAAAACAAACTCTCATGCTCCTGTATTAGAAAGATCAACATCATGAAAATGGTAATACTTCCCAAGGCTATCTACAAATTCAATGTGATACCTATCAATCTTCCAAACTCATTCTTCAAGGAAATAGAAGAAGCAATCCAAAAATTCATATGGAACAATAAAAGACCCCGAATAGCAAAAACAATCCTCCACAGAAACAACAGTGCTGAAGGAATATCAATACCAAATTTCAAACTGTACTACAAAACCATAGTAATCAAAACAGCTTGGTACTTGCACAAAAAAAGACCTCAGGATCAATGGAATAGAATTGAACACCCAGAAAATGAACACACAGAAGTATAGCCACCTAATCTTTGAAAAAGGAGCTAAAAAATAGAATGGAAGAAAGACAGCCTCTTTAGTAAATTGTGTTGGCAAAGTTGGTTAATCACTTGTAGAAAACTAAAGCGACATCCTTATATATCACCCCGCACCAGAATCAATTCCAAATGGATCAAAGACCTCGGAGTCAAAGCAAACACCCTAAAAACATTACAAGACAAAATAGGAGATACTCTAGATATCCTTGGAACAGGACTAAATTTTCTTAATAGATACCCATAAATACAACAAATCAAAGAAAGGTTGGACAAATGGGATTGCATGAAATTGCAGAGCTTCTGCATGGCAAAGGACAAAGCTGGCAAGATCAATAGAAAGCCCATGGATTAGGAGAAGATCTTCACTAGCCATAAAAGGGACAAGGGTCTCATATCTAAAATATACCTGGAACTCAAAAGATTAAATCCCCCAACAACAAATACTCAAAGAAACCACTGCCCAATAAATAAGTTGGCTAAAGACTTACAGAGAATCTTCTCCGAAGAGGAAAGTAGGATCGCCAATAGACACATGAAGAAATGCTCAGCCTCCCTAGCCATAAAAGAAATGCAAGTCTAAACAACACTGAAATGGCTATAATCAAGAACTCTAATAATAACAGATCCTGGACGGGATGTTGGTGAGATTGTAAACTTGTTCAACCACTTTGGAAAGTAGTATGGAGGTTCCTCAAAAGACTCTACATAGAGCTCCTTGATGACCCAGCAATCCCACTTTTGACATTTACCCAAGTGATCACAAACAAGAACATACTAAAACTACCAGCAAACTATGTTCATTGCAGCATTATTTACCATAGCTAAGATATGGAACCAACCCAGATGCCCCTCAGTAGATGAATGGATCAAGAAAATGTGGTATATATACACAATGAAATTCTAAGCCTCCATCAGAAAGAATGACATTTCCCCATTTGTTAGGAAATGGAAAGACTTGGAAAAAATTAAGTGAAGTAAACCAGACCTAAAGAAATATAGGTCCCATGGTTTCGCTTCTTTGCAATAACTAATTTATGTCTGAGACAAGCAGAAACGGTCACATATGTTGATGTTAGGCGAAATGAACCCCTTGGTACGGACTCAAATTGTTTTTCTTTTCTTTTTACTAGTGTATTTATAAGATGATTTCTCTGTTGCTTTGCTTGTTCCTACTCCACGGTTTAACCCCTGTTTTCAGTATATTTGATATTGGTATTATTTTGGGAGGGGAAGGGAAAAACAAATAGGGATACAGGGTGACCCATTGCAACAATGATATGTACAAGATATTATGTCGAAAAGCAAACTTTATAACTTTGGCGTGGGGTGGGGAGGTAGAGGGGGAGATGGGAAGGGATGGGAAGGGGAAACAAAGGAGGAGGCAACAGTGATTAATAAGAAATGTACTCATTACCTTATTCATGTAATTGTAAACCCTCTGTGTGTATTTTTACAATAAAAATCATGAAATTATAAAGTAAAAATCCATGTCACTTTTTATTTTGTCGGTCATGGGGCTTGAACTCTGAGACTTGGCACTGTCCCTCAGCTCTTCAGTTCAAGGATACCACTATACCACTTGAGTCACGGAACCATTTCTAGTTTCAAGAGTTATGTTGGAGATAAGAGTCTCACGGACTTTTCTGCCCAGGTTGGCTTTGAACCACTATCCTCAGATCTCAGACTTTTGTGTAGCTAGGATTACAGGCATGAGTCAACAAAGCGCAGATCCAAGACAATTTTAAAAAAGCAAGCTTATTGAAACTTCTGGCTTTTTCCAAGAAACAATCTTTCTTTATCAGCATTAGTTTATAACTATGAGTTACTTTTAGATGTAACTGTGAGTTTTTCAATAGAATCAAATATAAGTTTTATTATTACTAAGTATCTCACAAAAATTCACTGTAATTGATTTCCCCCAAAGTCAATTATTACATACTATATTACTCACTATTATTGTTAGAGTCTATATTACATATAGTGTGAAGAAGTGAACCATTTCATATAAATTAGTAGATGCTATTTTAGCATTATAAATTCACATCTGTGATTTTAAACGAAGGAAAGAAAATTTTTCAAGTTAAAATGAAATATGAATGTCTATTGTGTCCCAACTGAACCTGAAATTCTGAGTTCATACAGACAAAATTATTTTCTTTCCACTAAAGACTTTGAAGTAACACTATTAGAAATAGTGAGGCAAGAGGAGGAAGAATTAAAATCATGGCAAACAACGTCTCCGTTATTCTGCTAACCCCTCCTCTTTGATGACCTGCCAATTCCCAGTTGTCACAAAGCTTCAAGTGTCTCTCTTAGAATTCTATTTGGAAAAGTTCTCAATCACTGATTCTTTTTGTACTTTCTGTTATATGAAACAAAATATAGACACAAAACAATTTATATATAATGCACACATATGTTGAAGTCACCACAACTGAAAAAACAACCAACAAAGTAGAACTCCCCCAGGAACAAAAACATGTTGTGTCCAGTTTTTTTTTTGAAAGTACAAATAACTCAAATACATGTTAACTTGGAGTACAGCCATAAAGATAACTATGTCTCAAAAATACGGTTGTGTTAATTTGTAATTAAATTCATCTAGATGAACCTAATATAGCAAATCCCTTGAATGGATAAAATTGTTTAAAACAAATGTGACTGTATGAGAATTGAGATCGGCACAAAATTAAAAGAATAAAATAACAAAATCATGACATATTTTAAAAATTCAGAAATGCAATGAATAAGTCCAATAATATCCATATTGTAAACTGATTCCTACTTATTTAACAAGAAAAAAATATGCAACTATACAATCTGAGCAGTGTACATGAGTCTACATAAACTACTCCAAATTACACTTTGTAGAAGACTGAATGTGGGTTATCTAAAGGAAAACTTCAACATGATATAAATGAAATAAAAATCTCATGAAAAGAGAGAAGCAGTTACTGGAAAATACTAGTTTAATAAATGGTGGTCAAAATCTTTCTAGTACTGAAAAAATTGCACTCTTATTTAGTTAGATCCTGAAAAAGACCCTAGTTACTCGAGCTGATTTGAAACTTTGGCAAAGTTGCAGGATACATCTGTAACATTTCTATGGATGTTGACTCTGGCAAGGAATTCATTTCCTCTTTGATCTGACAAATAAATATATGAAAGAACATAACTTCTACAACTAAATATCAAGACCTAACTAAACATATAACCAGAAAAGTCATCATGTAAGCCGTATTGCAACTGGGGTAAAATTGAGATACCACTTCACCCCAATTAGAATGGCTATAATCAAGAACTCTAGTAACAACAGATGCTGGACGGGATGTGGACACAAGGGAAACTTACTACATTGTTGGTGGGAGTGTAAACTTGTTCAACCACTTTGGAAAGCAGTATGGAGGGTCCTCAAAAGACTCCACATAGAGCTCCCCTATAACCCAGAAATTCCACTTTTGGGCATTTACCCAAATGTTCACAAACAAGACCACACTAAAGCTACCAGCAAAACTATGTTCATTGCAGCCTTATTTACCATAGCTAGGATATGGAACCAACCAAGATGTCCCTCAGTAGATGAATGGATCAAGGAAATGTGGTATATATACACAATGGAATTTTATGTCTCCATCAGAAAGAATGACATTGCCCCATTTGTTAGGAAATGGAAAAACTTGGAAAAAATTATAGCAAGTGAAGTAAGTCAGATCCAAAGAAACATATGTCCTATAGTTTCCCTTATTTGTGATAACTAGTATATGTCTGAGTCAAGCAGAAAAGGTCAGATAAGTTGATGTTAGGGAAATGAACCCTAAGATATATATTCAAATATTTTTTTTCTTTCATGCGATTGTTTTTTAATACATTTATAAGATGATCTCTCTGTTGCGTTTTATGTCCCTCCCCACTGTATAACCCCTGCTTTCACAGTATTTGATGTCCGTATAATTTTTGGAGGGGAAGGGAAAAAACAAATCGTTTAAATAGGTAAATAGGTGGACCCATTTCAACAATCAGATGTAAAAGTCGTTATGTCGAAAATGAACTTTACAAATTTGGTGGGGGGAGGATGATGGGGGTGCGGGAGGAGGATGGGAAGGGATGGGAAGGGAAAACCTAGGAGGAGGCTACAATGTTTGATAAGAAATGCACTCATTAGTTGCCCATGTAATTGTAACCCCTCTGTATAGTATTTTCACAATAAAAAAGATAAATCAGTCATACTGATTCTGTATTTATTGTAAATGTTGATTTTTACATTAATTATTTCCTTTAGTTTGCTATTTTTAAAACATTGTGTTAAATGATGTATAACTTGGTAACTAATTTTGGATGCCTCCTTAAATTTTGTTCTGAGTGTAATGTCTCACTTCAGTTCCAACCCCAGGAAATGATGTTGATTACAAAAAAATTCTAATAGCCACTGTTTATAATACACAAAATCTCATAAGCATGACACCAAAAGCATTGGTTAACATTTGGATATCAGGGTCTCATGACTGATGAGGCCTATCTGCATGAGTATCAATCATTGTACCTAGATTCCTCAGCCTAAATTTAGCCACTGTTTAAAAATGTTTATATTTTTGTCACCCATCAGAGATTAAGTCTGAATATAAAGCCCAAGGAAAATGATAAAGTAAGAATTTAGCTTTTCTGGATATAAAATAACAATATTCATCATAGCGCAACTCATTGGTTTAAAGTCAACCTATTTCTCCAAAACATTCTAAGTATTACCTTAAAATGTGTATTATTCTCTTGAAAGGAATGGGGAATGTGAGAAGAGGACTAACCAAGCATTGCCTTCAAATATACGTAATTTGGATGTACCTCTACAATTCGCTTTAAGCATTACTGCTAAAAAAAAGGTTAATTAATTGATTTTCTGGTCAGATATAATATATACTAGTTTTATATACTAAACTACATTCAGAAAATGGTACATACCGATTAACTAAAGAAATTGCAAACTCATTCTTCAAGGAAATAGAAGAGGCAATCCAAAAATTCATATGGAACAATAAAAGACCCCGAATAGCAAAAACGCTCCTCAATGGAAAGAACACTGCTAGAGGAATATCAATACCAAATTTCTAACTCTACTATAAAGCCATAGTAATCAAAACAGCTTGGTATTGGCATAAGAACAGACCTTAGGACCAATGGAATAGAATTGAAAACCCAGAAATGAACTTACAGACCTATAGCCATCTAATCTTTGATAAGGGAGCTAAAACAATAGAATGGAAGAAAGACAGCCTCTTCAGTAAATGGTGCTGGCAAAATTGGTTAACTACATGTAGAAAACTAAAGCTAGATCCTTATATTTCACCCTGCACCAAAATCAACTCCAAATGGATCAAAGAACTTGAAGTCAAAGCAGACACTGAAAACATTACAGGATGGAATAGGAGAAACCCTAGGTCTCCTTGGATCAGGCAGAAATTTTCTGAATAGAGACCCGGAAACACAACAAATCAAAGAAAGGTTGGACAAAAGGGATTGCATAAAGTAGCAGAGCTTCTGCAGGGCAAATGACATAGCTAGCAAGATCAATAGAAAGCCCACGGATTGGGAGAAGATCTTTACTAGCCATACAAAGGACAAGGGTCTCATATCTAAAATATACTTGGAACTCAAAAAATTAAACCCCCCAACAACAAATCCTCAAAGAAACAACTGCCCAATAAATAAGTGGGCGAAAGAATTAAGGAGAAATTTCTCTGAAGAAGAAAGAAGGATGGCCAATAGACACATGAAGAAATGTTCAACATCCCTAGCCATAAAAGAAATGCAAATCAAAACAACATTGAGATATCACCTCACTCCAGTTAGAACGGCAAAAATCAAGAACTCTAACAACAACAGATGCTGGAGGGGATGTGGACAGAAAGGAACTTTACTTCATTGTTGGTGGGAATGTAAACTTGTTCAGCCACTTTGGAAAGCAGTATGGAGGTTCCTCAAAAGACTTCACATAGAACTCCCCTATGACCCAGCAATCCCACTTTTGGGCATTTACCCAAATGTTTAGAAACAAGACCACACTAAAGCTACCAGCACAACTATGTTTATTGCAGCATTATTTACCATAGCTAAGATATGGAACAAACCCAGATGCCCCTCAGTAGATGAATGGATCAAGAAAATGTGGTGTATATACACAATGGAATTCTATGTCTCCATCAGAAAGAATGACATTGCCCCATTTGTTAGGAAATGGAAAAACTTGGAAAAAATTATATTAAGTGAAGTAAGCCGGGCCCAAAGAAACATAGATCCCATGGTTTCACTTATTTGCAACATCTAGTATATGTACGAGTCAAGCGGAAAAGGTCAGATAATGTGATGTCAGGAAAATGAACCCTTAGATATGTATCTTAATTTTTTTTCTTTCATGCATGTGTTTCTAACGCATTTATAAGATTATTTCTTTGTTGCTTTGCATGTCCCTCCCCCACAGTATAACCCCTGCTTTCACTATATTTGCTGTCAGCATAACTTTTGGTGGAGATGGGGAAAAACCAGTTGTTTAAGGATACAGGTGGACCTGTTGCAACAATGAGAAATACAAGTTGTCATGTCCAAAACGAGCTTTACAATGTCGGTGAGGGGGGAGGAGGGGGGAGGAAAGGAGGGGCAAGGGAAGGATTGGGATTGGGGGAGAAGGGGGAAGCTGTGATGGGATGTGAAGGGTAAACAAAGGAGGAGACTGCAATGCTTGGTAAGAAATGTACGCATTATCCTTCCCATGTAATTGAAATCCCTCTGTACAGTATGTTCTCAAATAAAATAAAATTAAACGAAAAAAAAAAAAAGAAAGTCCTGGAAGAAAAAATGGCATCTCATGTGTCTATTGGCCATCCTTCTTTCTTCTTCAGAGAAGCTTCTCTTTAAGTCTTTCGCCCACTTACTTATTGGGCAGTTGTTTCTTTGAGGAGTTGTTGTTGGGTGGTTTAATTTTTTGAGTTCCAAGTATATTTTAGATATGAGACCCTTGTCCGTTGTATGGCTAGTAAAGATCTTCTCCCAGTCCGTGGGCTTTCTATTGATCTTGCTAGCTATGTCATTTGCCCTGCAGAAGCTCTGCAACCTTATACAATCCCATTTGTCCAGCCTTTCTTTGATTTGTTGTGTTTCCGGGTCTTTATTCAGAAAATTTCGGCCTGGGCCAAGGAGACCCAGGGTTTCTCCTATTCCATCCTGTAATGTTTTCAGAGTGTCTGCTTTGAGTTCAAGGTCTTTGATCCATTTGGAGTTGATTCTGGTGCAGGGTGATATATAAGGATCTAGCTTTAGTTTTCTACATGTAGTTAACCAATTTTGCCAGCACCATTTACTGAAGAGGCTGTCTGTCTTCCATTCTATTGTTTTAGCTCCCTTATCGAAGATTAGATGGCTATAGGTCTGTAGGTTCATTTCTGGGTTTTCAATTCTATTCCATTGGTCCTGAGGTCTGTTCTTATGCCAATACCAAGCTGTTTTGATTACTATGGCTTTATAGTAGAGTTTGAAATTTGGTACTGATATTCCTCCAGCAGTGTTCTTTCCGTTGAGGAGCGTTTTTGCTATTCGGGGTCTTTTATTGTTCCATATGAATTTTTGGATTGCCTCTTCTATTTCCTTGAAGAATGAGGGTGGAATTTTGATAGGTATTGCGTTGAATTTGTAGATAGCCTTGGGAAGTATTGCCATTTTCACGATGTTAATCTTTCCAATCCAGGAGCATGGGAGGTTTTGCCATTTTTTAAGTTCTGTGTTGATTTCCTTTTTCAAGCTTTTAAAGTTTTCATCATAGAGGTCCTTCACTTCTTTAGTTAAGTTAATTCCTAGGTATTTTATTTTTTGTGGGGCTATTACAAATGGAGTTGCTTTCCTAATTTCAGCCACACTTTTCTCATTGTTGGCATACAGAAAATCCATTGATTTTTGGGGGTTAATTTTATAACCTGCTACTTTGCCAAAGTTTTGAATCAGCTTGAGTAATTTGGGAGTGGAGTCTATGGGATTCTTTAAATACAAGATCCCTAGCCATAAAAGAAATGCAAATCAAAACAACATTGAGATATCACCTCACTCCAGTTAGAACAGCAAAAATCAAGAACTCTAACAACAACAGATGCTGGAGGGGATGTGGACAGAAAGGAACCTTACTTCATTGTTGGTGGGAATGTAAACTTGTTCAACCACTTTGGAAAGCAGTATGGAGGTTCCTCAAAAGACTCCACATAGAGCTCCCCAATGACCCAGCAATCCCACTTTTGGGCATTTACCCAAATGATCACAAACAAGGCCACACTAAAGCTACCAGCACAACTATGTTTATTGCAGCATTATTTACCATAGCTGAGACATGGAACCAACCCAGATGCCCCTCAGTAGATGAATGGATCAAGAAGATGTGGTATATATACACAATGGAATTCTATGCCTCCATCAGAAAGAATGACATTGCCCCATTTGTTAGGAAATGGAAAGGCTTGGAAAAAATTATATTAAGTGAAGTAAGCCAGGCCCAAAGAAACATAGGTCCCATGGTTTCCCTTATTTGCAATAGCTAGTATAGGTATGAGTCAAGCGGAAAAAGTCAAATAATGTGATGTTAGGAAAACGAAACCTCAAATATGTATTTTTAATGTTTTTGTTTCTTTCATGCATGTGTTTCTAACGCATTTATAATGTTATTTCTTTGTTGCTTTGTATGTCCCTCCCCCACAGTGTAACCCCCGCTTTCACTATATATGATGTCAGTATAACATGTGGAGGAGATGGGGACAAACAAGTCGTTTAAGGATTCAGGTGGACCTGTTGCAACAATGAGAAGTACAAAATGTCATGTCAAAACCAGCTTTACAATGTCGTGGGGGGGAGGGGGGGTTTGATTGGGTGGGAGGGAGGGGGGAGGCTGGGAAGGGAGGTGAAGGGTAAACAAAGGAGGAGGCTGCAATGCTTGGTAAGAAATGTATGCATTATCCTGCCCATGTAATTGTAACCCCTCTGTACAGTATGTTCTCAAATAAAATAAAATTAAATTAAAAAAAAAAAAAAAAGAAAAAATGGCATCTCTATACTATGTGATGCCCAATTCTTAGGTATTTCATCCTGCCTCCATTTAATGAATGTGATTGTTTAAATCCTTCATAATTTATTAATTAAAATCAATCAGTGTCCTATAATATAATTGTGTTTGATTTTATCCTAGAATGATTCAAGGAGTGCCCATTCAATCAGGACAAACATCACATTTCCATTGGTATTCATATGGATAGGAATGAGTTTCTTAGGCTCTCCTGCCATTTTAATGTGGCAGGATCAGGATTCGAACTGTGGGCTCCAGCTCCCACCACTTAAACTTGAGGATAGGGAACTCACCTGTCTGTGCAAGAACATCAACAAGACCAGTGATAAGGCAGGCACAAGTGTCTCTCAGCATTCCCCCTTGATACTTATAAGGCTGTGATAGGAGGATCATGGTCAATGTCACCCTAAGCAGAAAAGTCCTGGAGCCCCCTTTCCTACTTCAGTGCCAACAAACCAGAAGTCAGGCAGTATGGCTCCAGTTGTAGAAGGCTAGCCTTAAGCAAAAGCAGCTCATTGACTGTGCCCAAATCCTTAGTTCAATATCTGGAACTGGCAACAAACAGACATACAGAACCATCTGTGCAACCATCCAGCTAAAGCAGGTCACCCTCAGCAGCCTTTATTTACATTTTATACTGAGGCCAATGCAGGAAGAAGCACAAACCAGGCAGGGAAAGAGAAGATGAGGTTTCTTAGAAGTAATCAATATTCAGAAAATTAAACTTGGGAACATAAAATGGTAGCATACTTATGTAAAAACTACCATTAAAAAAAAGATGAAGGGGATGGGAATGTGGATTACTGAGAGTCATTTCCTACCATGCAAGAAGACCTGGGTTCGATTCCTCAGTAGCACATACACAGAAAAAGCCAGAATTAGTTCTGTGGCTCAAGTAGTAGAGAGCTACAGAGAGTGCCAAGGCCTTGTGTTTAAGCCAAGAACTGGCAAAGAGATAGCTAGGTAGATAGGTACGTAGGTAGGTAAGTAGATACATAGAAACATAGATACATAGATACATAGATAGATACATAGAAAGATGATAGATGAATCTGGTTTGGATGTCAGGAGGAAAGAAGGGCTTTCGTAACTGTTTTCTACCTTCAAATACAATGTTACCCTGGAATTCTTCCTGCTAACAAGGCTAGGGCTCAGATCCTGAGAACTTCATTTGAACCCAGGATGGGTCAATAATGTTTCTTTCCTGCTTCTATAGCTGGAGAACTCTAAGAACATTTAGAGTGCAAGTACTTATCACCAACGGAAACACAGGAAACTCTTGAACTTTTGACATTTCAGCAGTGGAAGTCTGAGTGTCATAGACTTTCCTGCCCTGGCTGGCTTCACCCTGTGATCCTGAGACCTCAGCTAGGATGACAGGTGTGAGGTACTGGTGCTCTGCTAGGTTCAGGACTGTAATGACATTGACAATACAAGTCAAGGCTCATCACAAAGGGTTTGGGGAGCATATTAAACCTTTCAACATTGGACCTTTCAGAACCCTGTAGGACACAATGTTGTAATTCTAGAGTCTGAGAGGCTGGGCATATGGATGTGCTACACTTGAACCTGGAGCTCTGACTCCAATTCTGGTGTACATCAGCGTTCATTTCCAGAGAATGTTCTCCTAATCAGCAAATAGGAAAAGTAATTTGATTGACCCTCACTTTTTTCCAGTTGTCTGTCTGGAACTCAAACCTGGGCACTGTCCCTGAGCCCTTCAGTTCAAGGTGAACACTCTACCACTTGAGTCATAGTGCCACATGTGGCCTTTTTGTGGTTCATTGGAGATAAGAGTCTAACAGGTTTTCCTTGCCTAGGCTGTATTTGAACTGTGGTCTTCAGATCTCAGCCTCCTGAGAAGCTAGGTATCCAGTTGTGAGCCACTGGCATCTGGCCTATTGTTTCTCACAGTCCTGGGGCTTGACCTTAGGGTATGGGTACTGTCTCTGAGCTTCTTTTTCTCAAGGCTAGTGCTCTACCACTTGAACCACTCCACAGCTTCTAGGTTTTTCTGAGTATGTGGCACTGAGGATTCAAACCCTGGCATTCATGGATGCTGAGCAAGCTCTATACCAATAAGCCACATTCCCAGCCCCACCCTTAAAATTTTTTTCCCGCAACTTGCCTATCCTCAAGAAAAGGCTTCTGAGTGTAAATCATCTAAAGAAATCCCTTAGGAAGTTGTCAAAAGATAAATAAGAAAAAGCTCACACTTGAGAGAGACTCTAAACGTGATGACTGTGACTAATGCCTCCATTTAATTATGTATCATGTTTCAACACTTAATAAAGTATTAATGAAAAACGAGTCAATGACCTAATTTATTTTGTATAATTTTGTAATAGATGTAAAAAACATAATAAATATTATGTGTATAATAATACTAAATACAATAAACTATAAAATGTATAAAATAAAATAAATACAAAATCAATTAAAATCATAATATGTAATAAACATATACATGTAAATATATAATATATTACACACATATAGAAATATTTTTTCTATTGCAGGTCCTTCATTCAGAACTCTAGTCTGAATTTCTTTTCCTCCAGGACAGTGAGTTTTTCGTTCACCCATGATGCAAAAGAGTTACCTGGAATGTGAGATCAAATCCCAGCAATGATGGAAATACTGCCCCCAGTTCCAAGACAGTGACTAAATTTTTAAAAATCAAGCAGTTATGCTTATTCAGTTCCATACTGGATATTAAGAAAAAGCAGTGTAGAATTTTGTACATCTATTCAGACATTTTTCCCTTACCCCCAAAAGGCTTCTCTGAGCATGACTTTTTTCATTTTTTATTGTAAAAATATCATACAGATGGGTTACAGTTAAATGAGCAAGGCACATTTCCTATTGAACATTGTTGCCTCCTCCTTTGTTTTCCCCATACCATCCCTTCCCTCCCATCTCCATATCTACTCCCCCTGCCGATCTCAGTGACTTAACTTATTATTTTTGGCTTTGCACAGGGTTTGATCTCAAGTAGTGGCAACTCTGAACTTTCCCTCACATTGCGACACATTTACCAAGACCCTGAGTTCAAATTCCAGGCTAGGAAAGAAAAATGGCAGAAATTCCAAACCAGGGAGCTTTATTTTTTATTTAAATGATTAATTAATTTTTAAATTTAATCTTTATTTTGCCAACACAGGGTTGAACTCAGGTCGTGCAACACTGCCTCAGCTTCAATCGCCCTAGGCTGGAGTACAACCTCTGGACCCATAGCCGATATTGGGATCCTAGGCCCAGAGGGCATGCACAAAGAAAAAAAAGTAGGATACCACAAAAAGTGCCAAGCTGCAGAGGGCTGGGGATTTACATTTTTTATCTTTACACGGTGACCATCTTGGTGCTGAATGACACAGCTGCAATTGGACCTGACCAGCCATTGCTGAAGGCTAGTGGGCTATCAGGGAAACCATAGGCCTACCTGTCAACCATAGGCCCTGGGTTCAAATCCCGATCCTGACACCTACCAATGGCAGGAGATCACAAGAGACTAATTCCTGTGCATAGGAATACCTATTGAAAGAGTACTTCATGCTTCAGTGTAGTCTAAAATTGGATGCAATAATACTATCATACGGATTGATCTTAATTAATAGTTTATTGAACATGAAAAGAATAATATTCCTTCAGTGGCAGTATAATAAATGCCTAAAAGTTGGTAGGAACATAGTAGGTTTCATTCAATTATAGACAAACAGATCTGGTGCTCCTTTCCAATATGTATTTATTTGTATACCACCATCTGCCTATCCATGTATCACTGTTTTGGCTAAAACTGGGGCTGGATCTCAGCACTTGGGAACCACCTGAGAGCTTCATTGGCTAGAGGCTGCTGTGCTCACACTCATCCATTCATGAATTGGGACTGCTAGGCCCTGACTTCAGATCCAAGCACTGCCAAAAATATAATCTTGCAGTAAGAAGCCGAGTATGACACATGTTTTCCTTTTCTGGGAGAGTCCTGAGTGTCAGGCATGATGGATATCATGTCTACAAATCTGGATGCTGTGATAGGATGTAAACAATGTAATAAATGGTAGCGGTGTCATCAGAGTCAATAAAATAATTGCTAAATAAATTAATAAAACCAGAAATACAATGAATAACTACACCAAACACAATATGTACTGAACATTTGTATGGAATTATAAATCCTATGTTTAAAATGGATATAAAGAGTATGTTTTCCCAGCCTGAAGCTTGAATTCAGACCTAGGGAACAGGCCTGACTTTCTTGTCTTCAAGCATGGTCAGATTCCCTGCTCTCACAGTGCTGCATATTTACCCAGACTTTGAGTTCAAATACCAGGACTGGCAGAAAAAATGGCACGAATTGCAAACCACGGGGCTAATTTTTTTAATGACGGGTTATTGTGGAAGCCATTGTCCTGCATGACAACATAGGTTGTGAGCCCTGAAGAAGCAAAAGTTGAGGAGGTGACACCTCCACAAATTGAGCATCGCAGAGGATGGAGACATGCCCCAGACCTAGAGGGATGTGACTCTGCGAGCACTCTCAGAGGCTGAAATCCACAGGGGGAAACTCCCACTGCAGGAGTGGTGACCCCTTTGCAGGGAGCACCACACAGCAGCTCAGTGGCAGACAGAGCTGAAACCACAGGCCTCCTGCCCCATGAGCTGCCACCAGAGCAGGCGTGGGGATGGGAAGTGGGACAGGGGGCATCCGAGAACAAAATCTGCTTCATCCATGACCTGCATGATGACGTGGACTTCCATAGTCCAGCGGATAGCACCACCATTGATGCAGCCAGCTGTTGGCACACATCCGCACTGTCTTGGAGTCCCTCATGGCGTGTAAAGAGCAGCTGTTCATCCTGGATGAACTGTGTCTGGAGAAAGCCAAGCGCGTGTGCTGGCTCTCCCAGGAGAAGTTGGAGAAAAGAGAGCTGGGGGAGCTGCTGTCCCTTCTTGCAGGGGAAAGAGCGGATAGAAGGCTCCAGATGCCGGCACAGGATGAGCCCCCACCACTGCAGCTGCTTCAGATGCCTCAGGCTCTGGGGTGGGCAAAATGAGGGAGGAGCAGAAAGGTTTTGAAGAATTGCAACTTCAAGACAGCTTGGAAACTGCCAGAGGAGAGGTCTGGGTTCCCGACCCTGTAGATGACTCCCCTATGGAGCACATCCTGCAGCAGATGCCCCACATCCAGAGCCACCTACAGCTGGTAGGCTTGGTCAAGGAGCGCTCACTTTCTTTCTTCTGTAGACTGATGTGGATGATGACTTTCTATGTGACATACTGATTCTCAAAAGCCACGTCAGCCACCAGAAATAAGTGGCCAGTCAGCCTTCTCTCAGGCCTCCATCAGCAGTGTGGTGGGAAGGGTAAACTGAAGGTCAGGTAGGGCAGAGGCTGCTGGGAAGGGGCCCGAATTCAAAGGACATCTAATAGCCCATTGGTGGCCAGGGAAGAGACCCATGTTATGCTTATCTCAAACAATAAATTGTTTTCAAAGGAAAGAAAAGCCTCCAGCAAAGATTTGTTCTTCAAGTTCTCTGGCTTGAACTCAGGGCCTGGCCCCTGTCCCTGAGTTCTTATTGGTTAAGGCTGGCACTCTACCAGTTGAGTGTTTTCTGATAGTTCATCGAAGATAAGAGTCTCACACACTTTCCTTCCCAAGCTGGCTTGGCACCATGGTCCTCCAGATCGCAGCTTCCTGAGTATCTAGGATGACAGGTATGAGCCCCCAGTGGACAGCTTGTGATGACTTTTGAAGGCATTTTGTCAAGTCTGTAAAAGGAGTCTCAAATGGCCTGGATAGACCATGACCCAATCAAGGAGCTGGGATGGGGGAAGGCTCACC
This sequence comes from Dipodomys spectabilis, assembly GCF_019054845.1. Lineage (NCBI taxonomy): Eukaryota > Metazoa > Chordata > Mammalia > Rodentia > Heteromyidae > Dipodomys > Dipodomys spectabilis. The sequence continues at coordinate 845,865 of NW_024870821.1, read as the reverse complement.
TTCTAGCCATTCTGTTCTCCAAAATTAAAGATGCCAGTTGGTGTTGTAGGCATCAAATACCTAGGCCAACAGCCATCAGGCTTAGTGGGGAATAGGTAGAGAATACCCAAAGATTGCAGTGTAGAAATCTCTGATTTTGCATGCATGTGGTGTGTGTGTGCGTGTGCGTGTGTGTGTGTGTGTGTGTGTGTGTGTGTGTGTGTGTGTGTGTGTGTGTGTGTGAACTCAGGGCCTAGGCTCTATCCCTGAGTTTTCTTGGTCAAGCCTAGTAGTCTGCCACTTGAGCCACAGTTCCACTTGCTTTATGATGGTTAATTGTAGGTAGGAATCTCAAGCACTTTCCTGTCCAAGGTGGCTTGGATCAAGAGTAAACACAACTCAGAAAGAATGACATTGCCCCATTTGTTAGGAAATGGAAAAACTTGGAAAAAATTATATTAAGTGAAGTAAGCCAGGCCCACAGAAACATAGATCCCATGGTTTCACTTATTTGCAATATCTAGTATATGTATGAGTCAAGCGGAAAAGGTCAGATAATGTGATGTCAGGGAAATGAACCCTTAGATATGTATTTTAATGTTTTTTTCTTTCATGCATGTGTTTCTAACGCATTTATAAGATTATCTCTTTGTTGCTTTGTATGTCCCTCCCCCACTGTATAACCCCTGCTTTCACTATATTTGCTGTCAGTATAACTTGTGGAGGAGATGGGGAAAAACCAGTTGTTTAAGGATACAGGTGGACCTGTTGCAACAATGAGAAGTAAAAGTTGTCAGGTCCATAATGAGCTTTACAATGTCGGTGCGGGGGGGGGGGGGGGAGGGAGGAAGGAGAAAGATTGGGATTGGGGGGGAGCGGGGAGGCTGGGAAGAGAGGTGAAGGGTAAACAAAGGAGGAGACTGCAATGCTTGGTATGAAATGTACGCATTATCCTGCCCATGTAATTGTAACCTCTCTGTACAGTATGTTCACAAATAAAAAAAAAATAAAAAAAAAGGGTAAACACAACTCACAGGTACAATCCCCATGGTAGGCAACTCCTGCCCCCTGCTGGCCAGACGTGGAACATGAGAGGCCGTGCCATTGTCCTCTAGATTTCAATTGGGGGAAGTGACCAGGGACAAATGGACTTTTGCTCACCATGGGTGCTGATGCCAGAGCAGATCTGTTCCACCCTAGGCCAAGAGAGCGCCAGGAGTCCCAGATCCCAGGGGCACAAGGAAGGGAGAGGTCAGCTCCAGGCCGAGCTAAGAGCCTTTGCCCACAGACACCCCAACATGGCCTTCCTGATCACCATAAGATCTGACAAAGAACAACCCCCCCAAAAAACAAAATTGGAGCTGTGGGTCAAAGTGCTACAGCTCTAGCATTGAACCAAAGAGATCAGGGACAGAGCCCCCAAGATTTGAGTTCAAGACCCCCAGCTGACCCTGCCCCATAAAACACAGGTTGGCTAAAGTAAACTTGTAGGATTTGTAAAGTGTTTCTGAAGAATGGTGATACTAAAGAAAGCACCCTAATTCTAATGACAGCTGAAATTGTGACATATAGCTATGTGCTGAGTCCTTCACAGGGTGCTGTTTGCTGGGGCCTTCCCACATGGAGTTTTGTGCTGAGTCCTCAAAAAGGTGCTGTTTTCTGAGTCATCCCAAAGGGTGCTATGTGCTGAGTCCCTGAGAAGAGTGGGCCATGCTGAGTTTTTTAAAGGGTGCTGTGTGCTGAGTCCCTTACACAACGTACTATATGCTGAGTCCTTCAAAAGGTGCCATGTGCTAATTCACCCCAAAAGGTGCTGCTATGTGCTGAGCCTTTGAGAAGTGAGGGAGGAGGTGAATTTTTCAAGTGCTTTGTGCCAAGACCTTAAAATAGGGTGCTTTGTACTGTCCTGCAAATGGTGCTCTGGGCTGAGTCCTTTGACATTGTGGTATGTACTGAGTCCTTCCACACTGTGGTATGTTCTGAGTCTTTCAAAATTGTGCTATCTGCTCAGTTTTTTGAAGGGTGCTATGCACTGAGTGCTTTAAACAGAGTGCAATGTACTCAGTCCTTCAAAGGGAGCTGTGTGTTTCTTAACACAGGATGCTATGTACTGAGTCCCTGGGAAACAGTGCTGTACGCTTGAGTTTTTCAAAGCATGCCATGTGCTGAGTCCTTTACACTGTGGGCTATGGACTCCCTCTTTCAAAGGATGCTGTGTGCTGAGTACTCTACACAATGTACTATATACTGAGTCATTCAAAGGGAGCTGTGTACTGAGTCCTTTACACAGGGTGCTTTGGGCTGTTTTTTGAAGTGTGCTGTGTGCTGAGTCATCTCAAAGGGTGCTATGTTCTGAGTCCTTGAGAGGCAGTTATCCCCAACAAGCACACACACACACACAAACACACACACAAACACACACACACGCACACACACACACACACACACACACAAGGGTCACTGTACACCTGCTTGGTGTGTAGAATGGAGGGGGAAGGAGGAGAGTCTCCTCCCGTGGTGGGGCTGAGGGGAGATTTGATCCCCCGGGCAGGTACTGGGGTTAGGGGAGTGTGATGAGCTGAGGTGAGTCTACAATTGCGTGGCCTGGAAGACTTAGGGCCCAGTCAGGGCTGGGCTTTCAGCAGGGGTGGGGGTGGGGGCAAAGGGGAAGGGAGCATGGCAAGGGGAGGAGGGGTAGGACCCAGGGCACACTGTGTTTGCAGTGTGGGGCCGGTGAACTCCTTGGGGGCAAGGCAGCCCAGGAGAGGAGTGAGGGCAGAGAGAGAGAGAGAGCAGATCAAAGAGTGAGCACACACACAAAGGCAAGCAGCTTTATAGGCTGGCAACCTCCAAAATCTTAGTGCAGGTCCTGGCGAGGAGCACAGAGCAGGTGTAGCTTGTGCAGCAGGACATTGCCACAGGCAGCTACTCGGAGGTGTGGTGGCCATGGCAGGCCTGAGTCTGAGGTCCCTGCCCAGGGAGTATGGCAGTGAAGGTGGCTAAGGCAGGGGCAGTGTTGGCTGATGAGGAGGAGCAGAGGCCATGTGCAGCCCCTACATGCCCCGCAGACGCCAGCCTGCCCACTTCCTGAAGCATCGCGTTTCAAACATGGTGTTTTTGGCTCAGACCCATGGTGCCTCTCGAAGTCGCCCAGCAGAGATGGCACGCCCCTGGCTTGCTTGCAGCCCCTAGCAGGTCTCGGATCCCTGTCCTCGTACTCTGGGCCTGCATGCCTCTGGAGCCTCTGCCTACAGCTTCTCCCAGTAGCACACATGAGTGGCTGCCCCATGGGCCTGCACCCTGGGAACCCTCCTGCCAAAAGACCCTCTCCTATTGACATGGACCCGCCCTTCCTGCCTCCCCTCTCCTGTCCTGCTATTGTGTGCCCCATGCCCCACAGCCTGTCATGTCCCTGCCACAAATGTACCCCAGGTTTGGAGAGTGGGAGTGGTTGTTGACCCCGGGATCCCACCCCCACACTAGTAACCGGTGTACCAGGAAATGGAGTGATGCAGGAATGGGTGAGGAGGGGTCGCCACAGAGCTTGTGGCCTGGAACAGTGGGAGCCACACAGCTGCACATCTGCACCCTTCCTCTTCCTGTTGGGAACCTGGTGGCTTTAGTCAGAGGTGGGGAGCAGCACCTCCACACCTGCCTTCTTGAGTCTTTTGCTTTTTGTTGGGGGTTTTGGGTGTTGGATGCAAAAGATAGGCCCTCCTTGTTGTGTGAGCCGTTGTCTTCTGTGCTCGGTCACCCTTTCACCTGAGGAGGGTCCCAGAAAAGCCCACTAGTTATGTGAGGGCACTTGGAGTCAGGTAGAAGGTGAATACCTAGGAAGAACACACCCCATCCGACATACATATACCTGACCTGTGCCCACCACGTCAGCTGTCAACAGTTCTCACAGGGTGATCACATTTCCTAGCTCTCCCAGCATCTGCTGGCTCACAGTCCATCTGCTCTCCTAGTCCTTCACAAGAATCCCCAAAGTCACCCAGAAGCATCTAGGCTGGAAATAGGGAGTCTGTCCATGTATGTAGCCTTTAGGACCCCATGCATTTCCCAACACTGCCCCCACCCCAGGTCAGACACCCCTCTGGGACACTGTGGCCCCCCTGCTTGTTTTTAGTCCTGGCTCTGAGTATCCACCTATCTCAGGACACCTTCACACAGAATCCTGGCCTGGGATTTTGGTGAATGGTGAGTAAATGCTGGTTGTTCCCAAGGGAAAGTGTCTGGCCCTTGAGAAAGGGAGAGGCAGAGTGGTTCTGCGTTATTAGAGCGGTGCTCCTTTGGGTGGGAGCCACTACTTTGACAAGGGAATCCCTGTGCTCCAGCTTGTACCTTGTCCAAGAGGAGGAACCAACAAACTCAGGAGAGACACTGCTGGGTCTATTTGTGTGTGAGTCTCTGTGTGTGTGTGTGTGTGTGTGTATGCAAGAGAGAGAGAGAGGGATGGAGGGAGAGAGAGAGACAGAGAGAGAGAGGGAGAGAGAGAGAGGGAGAGAGAGAGTGAGAGAGAGAGGAAGAGAGACAGAGAGGGAGAGAGAGAGAAGGAGAGAGAGATCATCTTTCTCCTTATACTTGCCTGTCTGTGCTCAGGTGAGTGATCAGTTGGCAAATTGCAGGTGCTGCATGGAGGAGTCTTCTGTCACAGGTCTGGATTTACGTGTGTATGGGTGTGTGTGTGTGTGTGTGTGTGTGTGTGTGTGTGTGTGTGTGTGTTTGGAGAACAGGGAGAACAATGAAAACATATATAAGTCATTGTGTCTAAAAAAATAGCAAAAACATTTTATATGTATGTGTGTGTGTGTGTATTCTTTTTTCATCAATTCCAAGTATGAGTCCAGCCATAATTTTGTTTTCTCCTTGAACGTTTCATGGCTCCTTTGGAGAAATTTTCGGTAGACGTTCCTTTCCACCTACCTCTTCCCTATTTCCTCTAGCCCACAGTAGCTGCTGGGCCTGTGTGGGTCTCCGCTAGGAGGCCTGTGTGAATTGCAGACCAGAGTGGACACCTGTCCTTCTGTCTTCAGCCAGAAGGATCATGAGGCAAGTGTGAATGCAGCCGTACTCTTCTAGCCAGACAGTCTGCTCTCGTGTGTATAGTTGGAGCTAATTCAAGGGTTGGGAATGTGTCTGCCAAACATAATTAAGGAATTAAATGCGGGGGGGGGTGAGGAAGGCAGGGGCTGTGAGGCTAGGAGAGTCTGGAGAGTGGTGAACGGTGTGACATGGTACATGGTTCATCATGACCAAGGATGAGAAGGCAAACTTACCCAGGGCATTGACTGTGTCCGTGGGAATCTGGGCAGGGAGCTCTGGACCCCCACTGATGACATGGATTCCCTCCCGCGGCATTGTACCAGTGGTCAATCATCTCTGGGGTTCTGCAAACTCCAATCTGTGTCCCGCCTGGGCAGTTTCCAGCTGGGCAGTGGTAGGCACGTGCATTCCCTCTGCGGAGCCCGCTCGGTATCAGGCCGTGGCAGTTAGCAAGGGCTCTCTGAATGCCAGTTCCTTTTTTTTTTAATTTTAATTGTTATTTATTGTGAACATACTGTACAGAGGGGTTACAATTACATAGGCAAGATAATGAGTACATTTCTTACCAAGCATTGCAGCCTCCTCCTTTGTTTACCCTTCACATCCCTTCCCAACCTCCCCCCGCCCCCCCCCCACCCAACCCCCCCACCCATCCTGCACCAAAGTTGTAAAGTTCGTTTTCGACATGACAACTTCTACTTCTCAAAGTTGCAATGGGTCCACCTGTATCCTTAAACGACTTGTTTTCCCCACCTCCTCCACAAATTACACCAACATCAAATATAGTGAAAGCAGGGGTTATACTCTGGAGGAGGGACACACAAAGCAACAAAGAAATAATCTTATAAATGAGTTAGAAACAAATGCATGAAAAAGAACATTGAAATACATATCTAAGGGTTCATTTTCCTAACATCACATTATCTGACCTTTTCTGCTTGACTCATACATGTAGTAGATATTGCAAATAAGGGAAACCATTAGACCTATGTTTCTTTGGGCTTGGCTTACTTCACTTAATACAATTTTTCCAAGCCTTTCCATTTCCTAAAAAACGGGGAAATGTCATTCTTTCTGATCGAGACATAGAATTCCATTTTGAATATATATACCACATTTTCTTGATCCATTAATCTACTGTGAGGCATCTAGGTTGGTTCCATATCTTAGCTATGGTAAATAATGCTGCAATAAACATAGTTGTGCTGGTAGCTTTAGTGTGGTCTTGTTTGTAAACATTTGGGTAAATGCCCAAAAGTGGGATTGCTGGGTCATAGGGGAGCTCTATGTGGAGTCTTTTGAGGAACCTCCATACTGCTTTCCAAAGTGGTTGAACAAGTTTACACTCACACCAACAATGAAGTAAGGTTCCCTTCTGTCCACATCCCCTCCAGCATCTGTTGTTGTTAGAGTTCTTGATTATAGCCATTCTAACTGGGGTGAGGTGATATTTCAATGTTGTTTTGATTTGCATTTCATTTATGGCTAGGGTTGTTGAGCATTTCTTCATGTGTCTATGGCCATCCGTCTTTCTTCTTCAGAGAAGTTTCTCTTCAAGTCTTTAGCCCACTTACTTATTGGGCAGTTGTTTATTTGAGGATTTGTTGTTGGGGGATTTAATTTTTTGAGTTCCAAGTATATTTTAGAAATGAGACCCTTCTCCGTCTTATGGCTAGTGAAGATCTTCTCCAAAACTGTGGGCTTTCTATTGATCTTGCAAGATATGTCCTTTGCCATGCAGAAGCTCTGCAAATTCATGCAATCCCATTTGTCAAACCTTTCTTTGATTTGTTGTGTGTCCGGGTCTCTAATAAGAAAATTTCAGCCTGAGCCAAGGAGACCTAGGGTTTCTCCTATTCCATCCTGTAATGTTTTCAGAGTGTCTGCTATGACTCCGAGGTCTTTGATCCATTTGGAGTTGATTCTGGTGCAGGGTGATATATAAGGATCTAGGTTTAGTTTTCTACAAGTTGTTAGCCAATTTTGCCAGCACCATTTACTGAAGAGGCTGTCTTTCTTCCATTCTACTATTTTAGCTTCCTTATCGAAGATTAGATGCCTATAGGTCTGTAGGTTCATTTCTGGGTTTTCAATTCTATTTCATTGGTCCTGAGGTCTGTTCTTATGCCAGTACCAAGCTGTTTTGATTACTATGGCTGTATAGTAGAGTTTGAAATTTAGTATTGATATTCGACCAGCAGTGTTCTTTGCCTTGAGGAGCGTTTTTGCTATTCTGGGTCTTTTATTATTCCATATGAATTTTTGGATTGCCTCTTCTATTTCCTTGAAGAATGAGTTTGGAATTTTGATAGGTATCTCATTGAATTTGTCGATAGCCTTGGGAAGTACTGCCATTTTCACGATGTTAATCTTTCCAATCAAGGATCATGGGAGGTTTTGCCATTTTCTAAGTTCTGTTTTGATTTCCTTGTTCAAGATTGTAAAGTTTTCATCATAGACGTCGTTCTCTTCTTTGGTTAAGTTAATTCCTAAGTATTTTATTTTTTGAGGGGCTATTACAAATGGAGTTACTTTCCTATTTGGAGCCACACTTTTCTCATTGTTGGAATACAGAAAAGCCATTGATTTTGGGGGGTTAATTTTATACCCTGCTAATTTGCCAAAGTTTTGAATCAGCTTGAGTAATTTGGGATTGGAGTCTATGGGGTTCTTTAAATACAAGATCATATCACCTGCAAAAAAGGGAGAGTTTTTTTTTCTTCTTTCCCTCTTTGGATCCCTTTTATGTTTGCATCTTGTCTTATTGCTGTAGCTAGGCATTCTAATACTAGATTGAAGAAGAGAAGTGGAGAGAGTGGTCATCCTTGTATTGTTCCTGAGTTAAAAGGAAATGGCTTTATTTTTTCAACATTAAGTATAATGCTGGCTGTAGGTTTGTCATATACAGCCTTTATTGTATTGAGGAATGTTCCATGGATTTCTAATTTTTCCAAAACCTTCATCATAAAGGGGTGTTGGATCTTGTCGAATGTATTTTCTGCATCTATTGAGATAACCATGTGGTTCTTATCCTTGCTCCTGTTGATGTGCTGAATAATATTAAGTGTTTTGCGTATATTGAACCAGCTGTGCAACCCTGAAATGAATCCTGTTTGATCGTGGTGTACGGTTTTTTGGATGAATTGTTCGAGTCGATTGGCCAAAACTTTGTTGAGAAGTTTTGCATAAATGTTCATCAAAGAAATGGGTCTATCGTTCTCTTTCTTTGATGAGTCCCTGCCTGGTTTTTGGATGAGGATTATGATGGCTTCAAAGAATGTGTTCGGTAGTGAACTTTCTCATTCAATTTCATTGAAGAGTTGGAGGAGTACTGGTGTGAGCTCTGCTTTGAAGGCCTTGTAGAATTCCACTGTAAAACCATCTGGTCCTGGACTTTTCTTAGCTGGGAGGTCTCTTATTGCTGTTTCTATTTCAATGCGTGATATGGGCCTGTTAAGATGGTTTAACTCATCTTGGTTTAGTTTTGGCATGTCAATATTTGCTAGGAAAAGGTCCATTTCTGTCAAGTTCTCAAACTTATTAGCATAAAGTTTTGAGAAGTATTCCCTTATGATGTTCTGAATCTTGGTTGTTTCCGTGGTGATGTTTCCATTCTCGTCTCTGAGTTTATTTATTTGAGTGTGTTCTCTTCTTTTTCTGATAAGATTTGCTAAGGGTCTGTCAATTTTGTTAATTATTTCGAAGAACCAACTTTTTGTTTTGTTGATTCTTTCTGTAGTTTTTGTGGATTCTAATTCATTTAATTCTGATTTAATTTTGATTATTTCTTTCCATCTACTGGATTGGAGTTTATCTTGCTGCTCTTTTCCAAGGAGTTTCAGATGTGTCATTAAATTGTTGGTTTCAGATCTCTCCAATATGTTGGTATAGGAGCTCAGAGCTATAAAATTGCCTCTGAGTACTTCCTTTGCTGTGTCCCAGAGGAGCTGGTAATTTGTGTGCTCATTTTTGTTGAATAGCATGAACATTTTAATTTCCTTTCTAATCTCTACCATGACCCACTCGTGATTCAGCAGTGTGTTGTTCAGCCTCCATGTGTTACCAGACTTTCTTTGGTGGCTTTTGGTGTTGAGTTCTAATTTTATTTCCTTGTAGTCAGAGAGAATTCAAGGTATAACTTCAATGTTTCTGAATTTGGACAGGTTTGCTTTGTGGCCTAAAATGCGGTCTATTTTTGAAAATGTTCCATGTGATGCTGAGAAAAACGTGTATTATGATGTTACTGTGTGAAATATTCCGTAGATGTCTGTTAAATATAGTTGATTTTGCAGGTGTTTAAATCTGCGGTTTCTCTGTTGAATTTTTGCCAAGTTGATCTATCTAGTGGGGAGAGCGGTGTGTTAAAATCCCCAACAATTGATGTCTTTGGATCTATGTGGGATTTGAGGGAAAGTAGTGTTTCTTTGATAAATTTTGGTGCTCCATTGTTTGGCGAATAGATATTTAGAATTGTAATATCCTCCTGAAGGAGAGATCCCTTAATTAGTATGTAGCGACCTTATTTATCTATTCTCACGAATTTTAATTTGAAGTCTATTTTATCTGATATTAGGATTGCAACTCCTGCCTTTTTATGGGGGCCGTTTGCTTGGTAGATTTTTCTCCAGTCTTTAAAATTGAAATGGTGTTTATTTTTATGGGCAACATTTGACTCCTGAAAGCAGCAGATAGATGGATCTTGTTTTTAATCAAACTAGACAGTCTATGTCGCTTAATTGGAGAGTTAAGTCTGTTAATGTTAAGAGATAGGACTGAGAGGTATTTGGGAGTTCCTGCCATGTTATCCACTTTCTTTGGCGTTGCAAAAACTGGGTTCTTCCTATGGTTCTTGGATTCTCAGTTTGGGTGCAGTTTCTTGGCCTTTATTTTGGTCTTGTTGGTTTTCTATATGTAGGACATCTTTAAGAATCTTTTGTAGGGCTCGTTTGGAGGAGATATATTGTTTCAATTATTCTTTGCTATGGAAGGCTTTTATTTGGCCTTAGATTATGAAGGAGAGTTTGAATGGGTACTGTATTCTTGGTTGATAGTTGTTTGTTTTTAGGGCTTGGCATACATCATTCCAGGCTCTTCTTGCTTTGATTGTCTCTGCTGAGAAATCTGAGGTGATTCTAATTGGTTTCCCTTTATAGGTGATTAATCTTTTCTCCTTCCCAGCTTTAAGGATCTTTTCCTTGGTCTGAGTTGATCCTGTGGGGATTATAATGTGACAGTGGGATGTCCTATTCTGATCTGGTCTATTTGGAGTTCTAAAAGCTTCTTGTATCTGAATAGCCCTATCTTTTTGCATGTTTGGGAAGTTCTCTGCTAAGATCCTGTTAAACAAATTTCCTAGACCATTAACTTCTGTTTCTAGGTGCTCCTCTACACCCATTACCCTTAGATTAGGCCTTCTGATGGTGTCTTCCAAATGTTGGATAGATCTATCATATTTCTTGGACTTGTCTTGGATGGATGGATGTTCTTTCTCTATAATATCTAGGCTGTCTTCAATCCCTGAGATTCGATCCTCTGCATGCTCTAACCTGCTCTCAAGACTTTCTACTTTGTTTTTTATTTCTTTTCCTTCCAATTGGTCAGCTTTGATGGCTTCAGATTCTTTGTTAAAGCTTCGTTATACATCTTGTATGAACTTCTTTACTTCCTTAATTTGGTGTTTAGTGTTTATTCTCAAATCACTTAGTTGATAGGTTATGGTTTCCTTGGACTACCATTCCTTCTGTTGGGTTCCATTCAGCATTCCCTTTGTGGTCTCCCTGACTTCCTTCAGCTCCTTGTTAATGGATCCCATGAATGCCTTTAGTGATCTTTGTGTATTCTCATCCTGCTCTCTCAATTCCTGTATACCTCTTTGCTTAGCTTCCTCCCATTCATGCCATTCCTGTAGTTCTTTTTGAATTTTGTCACCCTGTTCACGCCATTCCTGCCTTTCTCTTTGAGTATTCTCAAGCTGCTGACGCAAATCCTGTATCAGTTTTTGAGTAGCTTCCTCACGCTCATGATATTCCTGTATAAACCTTTGGATTGCCTCCTCTCTCTCCCTCTCACTCTCATACAGAGTCCTTTGCAGGATTTCAATCTTTTCCTGCATTGACCTATTGATTGCCTCCTCTCTCTCCCTATCACGCTCATACAGAGTCTTTTGTAGATTTTCAATCTTTTCCTGCACTGACCTTTTCTTTGCCTCCTCTCTCTCCCTATCACACTCATACAGGGTTCTTTGTATGTTTTCAATTATCATGTTTGTCAGCAGTGTTTGTAGAGCTATTGGGAACTCTCTTCTGGATTATTCATTATCTGTTCTGTCCCCTGATTATAATGCCATTTTTCTTGTGGTTTTCCGGCTTACTCTGCCCATTTGCGATGAAAATAACACCAGTTTTGTGCTAGAACAGTAACTTAAGGCAAGCATCAACCAAAGTCTGAATTTGCACAGTCAATAGTCTGCAGATACAATCTAGTTCAACCGATACCTGTATTCAACATCAAACATCTATATATTAATGGGCAATGAACCGCAAATAAGAATTTGATAAACCAGAAATTATTAGGGTTAGGGAGAGTTGTGGGTAAAAAATAGGAATAGTGTGATGTGGGAAGGTACAGGGAGAGTTAACTTAACTAAGTCCTAGACTCAAAGCAGGAAATAGGTTGGATAGGATGAAAGTAGAGAGATAGAAAGCAAGAAGAAAGAGAAAGGAATAAAAAAAGAGACCAGGAAAAAAATAGAAAAATAAAAATTAATAATATGCAGAAACGAGAACAAACTATTCAAAGAACGTGAATACAATGAGAGAAAGGGAGGGATATAAAGGAGATGTGAAAAACTTAAAAATAAAAATACTTAAAATATTATATAGGTATAAAGAGGTAGTACTGCTATTAAGGAATTTAAGTCTCAGAGGTTTTGAATTGAGTAATAAATTTGTGGCTTAAGTGTGTACACAATGGGGGATAGGGTTTTAGAGTCAATTACGGGTTTATGTGAGGATATACAGAACAACAATTAAGTCCCATAAAGAAGAAAAAAAGAGAGAAATAGGTCAGAAGGATAAGGAAGAAAGAAAAAAAAAGATCAGAAGTTCAGTCAAGCTAAGCAAAAAACAAAAAGAAAAAAAAATTTTAAAGGGAAATAAAATGAAAGAAAAACGCACACACACATGTATCACTAAAATAAAGATTATAAGGGGGAAAAAAGTTTCTAGAAAACAATTTTTTTCAAAAAAGTTAAAAATTAAAATAAAGTTTTAGAAAAGAAAAAAATTGTTGTAAAACGTATAAAGAAGAAGAAGAAAAAACGTTCTTTGATTTTTTGGGGAGGGTTAGGAAATATCCTGTATCTCCCTTGTGTCTGTAATCAGCCTCTGGTTGCAGTCTATGGTCTGCTTGTGGTCCTGTGGCTTGGTTGATTTCTTAAGTCAGTTTGTTTGGACAGGCAGAAAAATGCTATATTTTACCCAGGATTTTGCGATCCTCCTCCCAAGTTAGTTCAATGGGAGGGGGGTCTGCTTCTATTATCACAAAAGAGGGAGATGGCTTTTTCCTCAAGTTTGGAGATGCTGTGATGAGGCTAGGTTCTGGGTAGAGTTGAGGCCTTTCAGCAAACAGTAGCTTTTCCCAGGGGCTAGTTTGTGAGAAACTCACAGAGCCCAGCCTGGAGACACTCTCAGGGTTTCTGTTTACTGATGTAGAGGCTGCTAAAGGTAGGGGAAGCCTCTGGTTCTGATTTCCCAGTGAAGAAAACCACCCCTAGGGCTGGTACCTGAACTGGGTGACTTTTCCCTGGGTGGAGCTGAGTCTGGCAGTTCACGCCGTTAAGTGCTTGTGACCTGACAAATGACTCCTTTTATTCCAAGGCCTGAGTTGGAGCTAGCAGCTCCGCCAAGCTTTGTTGGTATCCAAGATGGAGATCTCCGGTACTGGGGGTGGGGATTGGTGGCCTTCCCTCCTCTGCTCCCTGTGAAGGAGTGAAGACGTCAGGCTTCTATTCACGCCGAGTCTTGGTTCCTAGGTCGTCTCTGGTCTGCGAACTGCAGGATGAAGATGGCTGCTCCTTGTCGGTTCTTGCTGGTGTTGAGTGAAATCCGCTCGCCGGCCACATTTGGCTCTTTTGTCCCAGACTCTCTCTCTTTCAGGTATGGCGGTACGGCCACCGCTTCAGCGGAAGCAGCGGCCGCTGCTGGCAAGAGCTCAGATCTGTCTCCTTGCCTGGATTTTCCCTCTCTGGCCTAACTCTCTGTCCTGTGATGGCACACTTGGTGTGATTCTCTGGCTTAGGACTGTTCACTGGAACTCTAAAACTGCTTTCTATGTGAGAGCTTGTTGAGCCTCGAGCTTCTCCTCTGCCATCTTCCAGGAACTCCTCTGAATGCCAGTTTCTGTAACCTGCTGTAGGCTGTCTAGAAGGAAAAGGGGACAGCTGACTTTGGAATCCTTTGATTGGGACAAATTAAATACCATGTTTTCCAGGGTTTTATCATGAAGCTGGCAATTTCCACTAACACCTGGGATTATGGGTCAAATTAGACGGACCATTTCAGCCACCAAACAATGACATTCAAAGCACCACAGGCAGAGTTCCCTAGCCAGATGGTCTCCTGCTATGAACATCATGCCTTGACTGCCTTTCTCTGGCAGCTGTTGATTCTATTCCTGCTCCTCTAGGGTGACCACCACAATCGAGGACATCGGGGGGGGGGGCAGAGATTGTGACCACACCATCCCCAGCTTGCCTGCTGTGAGCAGAGATGATTCCCAGCATCTGCACTGGACTCTTGGAGATTCAGAAACCCAGGATCCTTCGAGGATCCTTTCTCTGCAACATGAATCTTGGGGGCCGGATATGGTAGACCATCCTGGCTAGCCACAGGGGGAGAAGAGGAGGCCCCTTCAGCCAGGCCTTCAGCTCAAGGCAACCTCGTTCACACCTGTATGGGGAATTGAGTGCCACAGAGATGGTCAGCCACTGGACAGAGATCTTTGAGAAGATAGGCATCCCAGAGGCCCCGGAATCCAGCGAGTACATTGTGGCTCACTTCCTTGGAGCCAAAACAGTTAAGTGCAGTGGCACCAGGAGGGCAGGAAGAGGGAAGACAGAGAACTGTGGAAGAGCTACATCAGGCTTCCCCCCCACCAGGATGCTTAGCTGTATCAGATGGGACTTTTCTGTAGTATTGTCGTAGGAAGATGCTCATTTATTTATCCAAAAAAACAGTTAGAGTGTGAGCCAGGCTCAGGGGGGTCCATAGACAATGAAAGGTTCCAGTGCTGGTTCCACAGTACATGAAGAATCCTTGGGTTGAGCTGGATGTCGATGCTTCACACCTGTCATCCTAGCTACTAAGAGGCTGAGATGGGAGGATAGAGGCTTAAGGCCGGGGCAGGAAAGCCTGTAAGACTGTTATGTCCAACTAACTAACAAAAAGAAAACAGCAGAAGTGGATGTGTGGCTGAAGCTGTAGTCTGTTGGCCTTGAGTAAAAAGGCTCAGTCACATAACCCAGGTTCGGAGTTCAAGGCCCAGGAGTGACAGAAAGAAAGGAAAGAGAAAGAGGAGGGAATTACAGAGAGAGAAAAGGAAGAAAGGAAGGAAGAAGGAAGAACATGCAAGCCTTGGTTTGGAGTCCCTGGATCAAGGAGCCAACCATTCACATCTCTGTGGGGACAGTTTCAGAGCATAAAGGCAGTATGTAGGACCAAGCCACAGACCCCTCAGCAACTTCATGACATCCAGAAGCCTGGTGGTCACCGACTGCAGAGGGAAGCAGCCTCGATTAGACCCTTGGGCTCAGGGTGGGTCACCAGGTTTCAATCATCTCCAGCCCCAAGGAGTTTATTTTCTGGTCAGATAAGAAGGAAATGTCTAAGGGCTAGGGAGGTGTTGGGGTGATGGAGTCTCAAGAGGCGGGAGCAAGGGATAAAAAGGAAGATGAAGAGGGAGGATGATCCCAGTTCAGGTGTGTCAGGACCTCGCCTGTCAACCTAGACCATCACTGATAGAGCTTTTGACCCAGCCACATTGCTATTAAATGTCTTGTTACCCGTTGACCACCTGGCTATCATCCACCTCAGGATGCCTGTGCAGTATGACTTTGGGGACTGGAATTTCCAGGCTCAATCTGAAGGTCACATCCCCGGTGTTCATTTCTCGACCAGAGAAAGAGGTAAGCATGCCAGTGGCACAAGACAGACAGGGAATGAGGGCAGGAGTCGGGTTCAGTGGTGCCCCAAGTCTTCCTCGAGTGGGCGTTAAGACCCTGTGATTGTCATTCTCAGAGGCAGAGGTGGGTTTCTTTGCTGGCTCAGCCTTTAGTCTAGATGGCAGATCTGGGACTCAGAGAGGGCCAACTGAAGGTGGGGAAAGGTTGGGTAGAGGCTGGTGGGAAAACTAGAGGCACTAGGCTCTGAGCATTGTTGTTTCTTTGAGGATACTCACCACCTAGGAACATTCCTGGGATGCATGATCCCTTTTCTCCTTTCCAAGAGAGAGGGACCATTGGCCCAGAAATCCTTTCGTTCCCACATCTTGTGGTTGGATAACTAGGACTCACCTCACTGCTCAGTACTGAGGCAGTACAGTGAGAGATCCTGAGTCTTTGATAAGGTCAGGGGATCCTCAGTATGAGATTGTACTTGAATGTCCTAACTAGGTGCATGGTCAGTCCCATCTAAGACTTTCATGATGTAGGACATAGAATCTAAAGAATCAGGGCATGATGGGGCCTGTTCTGGGGGTTTTGAGTATTATATGTTAACTTCGAGCTCCCATGTGCCCAATTGCTTCTCTTTCTTGGGTGGGTCTCTGCTAGAAAAATCATGAAACTAGGAACTGGGTCCTATCCCTTGGCTTTGATGCTGAAAGCTAGCACACTACCATTTGAGCCACAGCTCCACGTCCAACTTTTTTGGGGTGTTTAATTGAAGATAATGAGTTCTCATAGACTTTGCTGCCAAGGGTTGCATGCAACTACAGTCCTCAGATCTCAGTCTCCTGAGGGGATAGGATGACAAGCATGGAAAATATCTTTCACTGGATGCCAGTAGCTCATGGCTGTCATCCTAGGTACTCAGGAGTTGAGATCTGAGGACCATATGTCAAAGCCAGCCGGGTCTGGATAAACCCTGAGACTCTTGTCAAAAGGAACTGACAGAAAACCGGAAGTGGTGCTGTGGCTCTAGTAGTTGAGTGCTTGCTTTGAGCTGAAGAGATTAGGGACAGCACCCAGACCCAGAGTTCAAGCCCCCACAACAGAAAAAAAGGAAGAAAGTAAGACATCTTTGCCTGCAAAGGGTGGGGGAGGTGGGGGGGGGGCAGGCAGGCGGATGCTGTGTTTGGGAGACTAAGTGATGGCATCACTGTACAGACATTTCTATGAACTCCCCAATTTTGCCCCAGTTTGAAGCCACAGCTTCAGGAGGACGTGGCCTGTAGCAGGCAGGGATTGGGTGAATGGGTGCAGGGGTGGGATTGTTGTGTCTGTATTCTCTCCATTGAAGGTTGGATTTGGATGCTGGGTGTCAGAGTCTGAAGTGGCGGTTTGCAAGAAGTTTGTGGCCTGACAAATTGGGTTTCCTCTGGGTATATAAAGGTGGCTGAAGCTGGGCACCGCCGGTGCTCACAACTGTCATCCTAGCTACTCATAAAGCTGTAAAGATCATGGTTCAAAGCCAGCTTGGGCAGGAAAGTCTGTGAGATTCGATGGCCAATGGACCACCAGAGAACAGGAAGTAGTGCGGTGGTTCAATTGGGGAGTGCTCATCTTCAGCTGAAGAGCTGAGGGACACTACCCTGGCCTGGAGTTCAAACCCCATGACCAACAACAAAATAAGAGGTGACTAAGTTTTCTATATAGCTGTGTGTATGGTAGGAAATTCTATGCTGGGTTGTGAGATATTTCAGATATGTGAGAGGCTCATTGTTTTGTCTACAGTGGGTCTGAAGTCGAGAGTGCCAGCTTTTTGGGGATGGGATGTGACCCTAATGGAGGGAGTTCATGGTTCCGTTCTCAGGGACTGCTGAAGCCTTGGGTTATACATGTGTGTGTGTGTGTGTGTGTGTGTGTGTGTGTGTGTGTGTGTTTGTGTGTGTGTGTGTGTGTATCTGTGTCTGTGTCTGTGTCTATGTCTGTGTGTGTGTGTCCGTCTGTCTGTGTCTGCGTCTGTGTGTGTTTGGAGGTAGAAAAAGTGGCCTTGAATTCAGGGCCTAGGTGCTGTGCCTGAGTTTTGTGCTCAAAGCTAGTGCTCTGACTCTTGAGCCACAGCTCCACCTCTGGCTATTAGGTGGTTCACTGTAGATAAGAACCTCACAGACTTTCCTGCATGAGTGAGCTGGCTTTGAACAGTGATCCTCAGATGTCAGCCTCCTAAGTAACTAGGATGACAGACAGGAGCCACTTGAGCTGGCTTTGTGTGTGTGTGTGTGTGTGTGTGTGTGTGTGTAGAAGTGGGTTGTAACAAGGAGCAATGAATCTTTGCTAACTTCTAACCGCTGTCTTTGGGGGGTGAATGGGCTTTATGGCTGAGGTCTGGGGGCCTGGAAGGGTGAGACTTGAAGGGGACTCAGGACCGCTAAATTATAAGATGAAGGGATTTTTGTGCCCTGGAACTGTTCACTCCCTTGGGCCTGGTTGGTGACAGAGGGAGATTGGGAGGACCTGGGGGTGGGGCCCACAGGGGGTGGCTCCCCAGGGCAACAGGGAACCTGGCCAGCACTTAGTATGGATGTGAGCCCCGTTAGTATGGAGCATATTTGCATAGGTCAGACTCTGGGTCTTCTCATTATTACGTCTGATAGGAGAGGCCAACCCTATTTTAAATATTGACCTGTGATCGTCAGATCTCAGCCTCCTAAGTATCTAGCATTATAGGCATGAGCCTCTGGCAGCGGGCCTCTGATTATTTTCGGTATATTAGGGTTTGAACTCAAGGCCTTAGGCTTTCCAGTCAGGTCTTCTACCACAGGAGCCAAGCCTTTCTGTCTTGGTCATTTCTGAGATAGAAACTCAATATATGCTCAGGCTGGGCTGGATTGCGGTCCTCCTGTGACAGGAATTGGTCACCATGCCTGGTCCTTCTCTAGTTGGGATGCTAGACATATAACGCCATGCTCAGTCATCGGTTGGTTAGATGGATTGTCCCAAACTCTTAATCCATGGCAGCTGATTCTTGACCACAGTTGAAGCTCTGCATTGGGCCTCAACCCTCTGACCTCAGTCTCCTCACAGGACAGTTGTGAGGAAAGGAGGGATCAATACAGGGGGATCTGTGGGGCAGAACCAGGCATTGAGGGAGTGGTCATCAGATATGGTTCTTGGCAATTATGTGAGCATATGACAGGAAGATACCTGGAAAGAGCTCAGATGGGGCCTATTATTTATCGTGATGCAGGTATGGGATTATGAAACAAAACATGGCTCTCTTTCATCCTTACCCTATCCCCATGAGGAAAAGGATCTTCCACTGTGTTCAGTTTTGCAGCTGGGGAAAACGAGGCACGGAGAAGCTGGATGGTTTACTCATTTCCCCCTGCTTACAGAAAGCTCGGCCTGACTTCTCTGCCATGCTCCCTAGGACAATGAGTGCTATTCAGTCCACTTCTTGTGGTGGGAAGTCCACTTATTTTCAGTTGTAGGGCTTGAACTCTGGGTGTGGACGCTGTCTCCAAGCTCCTCAGATAAAGGCTAGCACTCTACCACTTGAGCCACAGCACCACTTCCGGTTTCCTGGTGGTTCTTTGGAGATAAGAATCTCACAGACATTCCTGCCTGGGCTGCTATGAACCATGATCCTCATATCTCAGCCTCCTGTGTAGTTACCATTATAGGCCTGTGCCACTGACACCCGGCTAAAGTGTATTTCTGACTCTCTCTCTCTCTCACTCTCTCACAGGAACTGGTTGAATGGGTGTTGGAGGAGGTGGCCCAGGGTCTCCATGTGGCTGTGACTCACGGTGTCCCTCTCATTCTGGAGGTGGGCTGTGGTTTAGGAGCTGTCTCACTCAGCCTTTTGAACTAGCTCCTTGAGGTAAGCTCCTCAAGGAGGAGCCCGGGATAGACTGTGATGGTAATTCCTTGTCAGTCCATCTGGTGAGACCTTCCCCAATACCCTCTGCTAAGACATTTAAAGGAAAGTGGATGAGGAAGTGTTCCATTGTCCAACTGCACAGCACGATCCCTGGCCTCTGATCTTCACCGCCACCTATCTGGCCAGACCCTGATTATAAGAAAATGAATTCACTCTATGTCTACTTCGCTTTGCTGGGGTGTGTTGTTTCGGGGAGGGGGGGCGGTGTGCAGCGGAAAGACCTGAGAACTAATATCTCCTGGGGAACATTTGTTCTTGTGACAGAGCCAAGTCATTGCTGTGGATAAGGAAGAATCTGCCATCAGACTGACCCAGAAAAATGCTCAAAGGTATGTAGGCTGTTGAAGTATCAAACCCATCCATGTCTGCTTCCCACTCACAACAAGGGGGGTGCAGTGAGGGTGGCCCGGCACTGGCCCTAGGGGATTATACATGGATGGTGGTGGTCAGGTGCCAGTGGCTCTCACCCGTCATCCTGGCTATTCAGAAGGCTGAGGACTGATGGTTATGACTAAGAGCCAGCCCAGGCAGGAGAGTCTGAGGGATTCTAATCTCCCATAAACCACCTCTTCCCCCACAAAAAGGCAGATGTGGTGCTGTCGCTCAAGGGTTAGAGCCTCAGCCTTGAGTAAAAGAAGCTCAGGGCATGAATCCTAGACCTAGGACTCACAAAAAACAAATAAATGAATAATGGGCACCTGTTATCTTACAACCAAAAAGGATGGATTCAGTCTTCTCGCCGGTACTTGTAGCCAAAGGTAAGGGGCTTCCCTTGATGTTCCACTAAACCTCTCCTTCTCTCTATTATCTCTCCCGGCTTCAGTTCTGGGATAGAATTCAGATCATCATACTTGGTGTGACCTTATGTACCCTATCCTACCCACCTTCCTTGGGGTGGAGATCCTGGATATATTCACCACTGGGAGAATGAAGCACCAGAGTGATATGGGTAGGTATCCCAGAAACTCAAACACATACACACACTCACCAACCAACTCAGACTAACCTTTTCCAAAGGCACTTTATCTCCTTGGATTAACTGACCTAGGAGAGGAACTTGATCCCCTGTAAATGATTATTTTAACTAGGGCTTGCTAGTTGACATGAGATAAACAAAATCTCAAAAGAAAGGCCCTGGTGCCTGTCACCTCTGGCTCAGGATCACACCTAACAACCTGGCTACTCGAGAGGCAGAGATGTGAGGATCAAAAATTGAAGCCAGCCATAAGCTGCAAAGTCAGTGAGAATCTACTCTCCATGGAACCACCAAAAAGCCAGAAGTGGAGCTGTGGCTCAAGTGATAGAGTACCAGCCTTGAGCACAAAAACTCAGAGAGACAGCTTCCAGACCCTCAGTTCAAGCACACACAAAGAAATGGCCCCATTTGTTGCCCCCAGATTTCCTGGGCCTCGAGTGCCTTGTCACAGAGTTAAATACAGCACCGGTCCTTGGGTAGTATATCAGAGCCTTCAGAAAGAAATTGGATGGTGGAAGCCAGGCCTTCCCCTTTGTGTGCTCTCAACCCACATCAACTGGAAGGCAGAGCATGACAATACTGGCAGCTTGCAGAGTGGAACAGATCCTCCTCTGCCAGGGTTTTTGGAGTGGGCTTCATAGAGACAGCACTTGAAATGGGGTATTGCTTAACAAGGAGGATCTGTCAAGAAGCACAGAGAGCAAAGATGCTGTAAATAAAGGACAACATAGCAGAGTGTGTTCATTTCCAGCCAGGGCTGCTGTTGAGAAACTCGGTAAATATGTGCAAGACTGTGCTGAGACAAGTCCAAGGGGTCACAGAAGAACAGCTTTCCAAGGTTGGGGTTGTGTCTTAGCGGTAGTGGGCTTGCATGGCACACAGGAAACCCTAGTTTTGATTACTAGGTTCCGCATACACAGAAAAAGCCAGAAGTCGCACCTTGGCTCAGGTGGAAGAGTGCTGGCCTCAAGCAAAAGCAACTCGGGGACAGTGCCTGGGCCACGAGGTCAAGCCCCAGGACTGTCAATATAAAACAGCATTCCACGGGACCTGGGTGACAGGTGGATGGCTATGCCCTGTAGCTCTTAGTAGATCAATCCATGCATTGTGTCTCCTTCTTTGACAGAGGGGATCTGGACACTCCTTCTGTCCTGAGCACTCCTGGACCCACGTATCAGCAACCTTCCCAACATTTTCCACTGGGACATGGAGCAGCTGGCCCCAGAAATTCTCAGGTACTGGTGGGGTTTGGCGGGGGGATACAGGGCAGGCTGCCGAACACCTAGTGGTCTGATCTGCCCCGGAAGACCAGTCCATCCAGAGGAGGCGGATGAGATGTTAGAGAGGGGTAGTGATGTGAAGGGGGCCCTTTAATACCCATGGCCCTACCCCAATTCTGAGCCTCCATTTGCCATGCCTGAGGGAGGTAGAGGAGTGTCTAGGTGGTAGTGTTTAGAGGAGAATGAGTTGGAAATTCTAAGGAATGAGAAACCATAAGTCCCGCTCTGGTGGCTCACACCTGTCATCCTGGTTACTTGGGAGGCTGAGATCCAGAAGATCTTGTTTCCCAGCCCAGGCAGGAAAGTCCCATGAGAGTCTCATCTCCAATCTCCAACCAAAAGTGGTGCCATGGCTCAAGTGGTAGAGCACTGTCCTTGAGCAAAAATCATCATCGGGGACAGTACCCAATCCATGATTTCAATCCCCTCAACCAAAAAACAAAAAACAAAAAAGAATGCACCCCTTGCTTGCAAGAGATGGTGAAGGAGTGCGGTTGCTGTGGTTGGAAGAACAGGTGCTGGCCTCACTGTACAGACATTTCTAAGAACTCCCCAGGTTTGCCCCAGTGTGAAGTCACAGCAGGGTGTGCATTGCCTTACCAAGAACTCAAGAGGTTGTTTCCTATCTTACCTAAGGAGTGGACGAATGAGAGCAGGGGTGGGAGAGTAGTGTCAATTTTATTCTCTCCATCCAAGGAAGAATGGTTTTGGATGCTGGTGCCAAAGTCTGAAGTGAAGGGTTGCATGTGCTTTGTGGCCTGACAAGTTGGGTTTCCCCTGGGTCTAAGAAGGTGGTTGAAGCCAGGCGCCGCAGGTGGCTCACAAATGACATCCTAGCTACTCAGGAGGCTGAGATCTGAGGATGACAGTTCAAAGCCAGGTTGGGCAGGAAAGTCTGAGAGACTTTATCTCCAGTGAACCACCAGAAAACCGGAAGTGATTCTATGGCTCCAGTGGTAGAGCGCACACCTTCAGCTGAAGAGCTGAGGGACTACACACAGGCCCAAAGTTCAAACCCCATGACCAACAACCAAAAATAAGGTGGCTGACTTTTCTTCATAGCAGTGAGTACAGTAGGAAGTGCCATGCTGAGTTATGAGCCATTCCAGATGTGTGAGAGACTCTGAGTTTTGTCTACATTTGATATGAGGACTGTAGAGCCATCTTTCTGGGGGTTAGGATGTTCAGGTGATCAGGGACTGCTGAGGCCTTGCCTTACTCGTGTGTGTGTGTGTGTGTGTGTGTGTGTGTGTGTGTGTATTTCCCTCATCTCTGTCCACTTCCAGGGTGCCTGTCTGCCTCTTCCTGAACTCGGATGGTGCCCCTCCTCCCTAGCAACCTTGCATTCAGCCCCCTATCAGGGTCTACAATGAGTCCTAAATTGCCAGAGACCTGCATATACCAGCTTTTCTTTGGGGCCCAAGTCCGGCTGTCCATATCTTTGGCTGCCTCCAAGGGATTCTGAATCAGCAGGTTCAGCTGGCATGTGTTCTCCCCTGCCTCTGGGGTGACAGGGTCAGTCATGCGTTGTTCAGTCATTTTCCTCTGGCTGCATATCCCACTCCCAGCAGGCTGGCAGTGGAGTGGGGGAAGGGTGGTTTCCAGTGGCTCTGGCCAGATCGACCTTGATAGCTTACTGAAGGCTGCCCAAGCAAGGATGATCTGGGGCTACATGGGAGGTGAAGCCAAGGTTGCTTGGAAGTGTTAGTCAGTATCAAAGAAAAGTCAAGGTACCTTATCACAGGCAAGTCTATCTTCTGGGCCCAGCTGGGCCTCTCAGGTCCTTCTAGACAATTCCGGATGCCCAGAATACAGAGGCACAGACTTTAGATTCCAGGACCAGGTAACTGTGGGAAAAGGGACTGGTATGTACCAGTACCTCAATGTACTGGGGCATTAGCCTTGACCTGGCTATGCCCCACTTGTGTAAGTTCACTTCTTAGCCCATGGCCACACACCAGCTACTTCTGCTGTGGAAGTGGCAGGATCAGAAATGAGATCTAAGATGACCAAAATCTGGATTTATGGCCGGAGTCGGGTGGGGGGGTGTCTTTAAAAAATCTTAGAGCTGGAACTCAGAGCTTAGCACTGTCCCTGAGCTTCCTTTGCTCAAAGCTAACACTCTAACACTTGAAACACAACTTACCTTTCATCTTTTTTAGTAGTTTAGTAGACAGAAGTTTCTCACATATTTTCCTGCCTGGGATGGCTTTATGTTGCCACCCTAAGAGCTCAGCCCCTTGAGTAGCTAGGATTGCTGGTATGAGCCACGGGCACCTGCTAAGGTTGTGTGTGTGTGAGTGTGTGTGTGTGTGTGTGTGTGTGTGTGTGTGTGTGTGTGTGTGTGTGTGTGTGTGTGTGTTTCCCGGGGCTTAAACTCAGAGCCTAGGTGCTATCCTTTAGCTTGTTTGCACAAGGTTGGTGCTGTACCACTTGAACTACAGTAGCTCACTTCCCATCTTTTTGGTGATTTATTGGAGATAAGAATCTGCCCAGGCTAGCTTTTAATCTTGATTGATCCTCTGGTTTCAGCCTTGAGTAGCCAGGATTATAGCCACTGGCATCCAGCTGCAAGGGTATCTTTTCATACTCTCTTCTATTGTAACAGCTGTCTACTTGCCCTGGCCAAGATCTCTGACCTCCATAACAGCTCCCACCAGCCCCTGATTGTGTGGAAACCACAAAGGTCAAACTGATCCCATTTCTTTGTCCTCAGGGGAGAAGGTTATGTTTCGTCTGAAGCCTGGGATAGGAGTGGTGGCTGTAGATTGGTGCTTAGCTGGGAGAGAGGTAGTCTGATTTAGCCAAGAAGGTAAGTGTGACCAAATGCTAATAGCTCATGTCTCATATTCCTAGCTCCTCAGGAGTCTGAAATCTGAGGATTGCCATTCAGAGGAAGCGCAGCAAGAAATGTCTGTGAGACTCTCCTCTCCCAAGAACCACCTGAAAGCTGGAAGAAAAGATGTGGCTCAAGTGGTAGAGAGCTAGCCCTGAATGAAAAAATTGAGGGACAGAGCCTGGGCCCTGAGTTCAAGCCTTAGTACCAAGATACATACTTGCTCATCCACACACAAACACACACCACACACACACAAACACACACACATACACACACATACACACACATACAGAGGAAGGTAGTAATGATGAGATGAGCTAGAACTGGGGGCAGTCCTGAGGCATAGTCAAAGTAAACTCTCAAGCCAAATCAAGTGGTTTCTCCCTAAGTCTTTCTTGGGCTGAGGGGTCTCGGCCATGGCAGTAAGTTCCATAGAACCTACCCCTCCATCTGTGCATGGGGCCATAGGACCAAGGGAAGGACACTAGGGATGCTCGTTTGTAGTTGGCCCACGATTGCAGATCTTAATCTGCACCCAAGCACTGGTGAGGAAAGCAGGACTCCGAGCCCTGGGATTCCTGGGATAGCCACTGCTACAAGCAGCAGCCAGTTGGCTGTGGATTCCTGAGCCTACAAGGCTTTCATGAGTCCAACTCAACACCTGCCCAAGGTGTGCCTGACAAATTCACGCATTTGTGATACCCGAATGAGTGGACGTTACTTGGTGTGACATCTTGCACCTCCTGCCCCTCCTGGCCCAGAATCCTGGTCTGAGATGGCGATTTACTGCTCAGATCCACATTGCACCCATGACAGATGCAATTCTGATGATTTCCATGCCCCAAGGCTCGATCTTTCTCTGTTACTGTGGCCCGCTCTGTATGCAATGGCCTCCAAACAGGCTCCACTCAAGACTTGTAGAACACCTACACATTGGGAGAACCTCAGGGGGCCAACTGGAAACTACTTTGCCTAGAGCCACACAGTGAGGTCCAAGCAGACCAGGTGTTGGTCACAGGGCTCGAACTCTGGACCTGGGCTCTGTCCCAGCTCTTAAGCTTACCACTTGAGCTACAGAACTACGTCCGGTCCTCTGGAGGTTCCTTGAAGATCAGAGTCTCCAGGACATTCCTGCCTGGGCTGGAATTGAACTGCGATCCTCAGATCTCAGTCTCCTGAGGAGGTAGGAGGACAGGTATGAGCCACAGGTGCCCAGCTGATCTGGCCTTTCACCAGAGTGGACTAGGAGCTCCTGAAAGCTATTCTTTATTTTTCTGTGCCAGTACTGGGCTTGAACTCAGGGTCTGGTCTCTGGTCTCTTAACTTTTGCCCTCAAGGTTAGCACTCTCCCACTTGAGCCTCAGCTCCATTTCTGGTTTTTGGTAGTTCATTTGCAAGAAGAGTCTCACTAACTTTCCTCTCCTGATCTGGCTTGACCCTCGATCTCTATCTCAGTCTCCTGAGTAACTAGGATTTACAGGGTTTGAGCCACTGGTGGCATTGGGCTAGAAGCTTTTCTTAAGCAAGAGTTCTTCCCTGCGTTTGCCCTGACTCCTCCATGCAATGGATGCCTGAGGGTTAGGAGCTGTGAAAAATAGGCTTCCAGCCACAGGAAATGGCTGGGGTCTCTGATGTAAAGCCAAGCTAATCTTCCCCCTGGGCCCCATTCAAGAACCCCACCCTCTGCCCTGTGACTCAAGTACAAACCTTGACCCAGCCTTGAATGTCCTAACAGACTTTTCTGAAGCCACAGAGCCTTCATTCCAACAATACCACCTGCTCTACAGAACACCTTAGGACATTTGTCCATGCTGTACCTACTGCCTGAGGCTCTCTTTCCTGTATCCACATCTTAGAACTCCTGTAGAATTTTGGCACTGGATATATCACCTCCTGGAACAAGTCTTTGCTTCCCTTCTACCTCTTTTGTTATATTGAGTTGGTAGATATGGAATTTTTGCAGGCTGACTGGCAAATGCTCTATCTTGGTGTGTGTGTGTGTGTGTGTGTGTGTGTGTGTGTGTGTGTGTGTGTGTGTGGTGTGTGTGTGTGTGTGCCTCTCCTGGGTTTGAATTAATGGCCTGGATGCTATCCTATCCCTAACTTTTGTGTTCAAGGCTAGCACTTTACTACTTGAACTACAGTTCTATTTCTGACTTTGGGGGTGTTTAATTGGAGAAAAGGTTCTCATATAGACTTTCTTGCCTGCAATTCGGATCCTTAGATCTCAGCTTCCTGAGTAACTTCCAAGGGTGAGCCACCAGCACCTGCCTTCTACATTACCTCTTACATATAACCTTGGCCTTCCTCTGAGTCCCAGAAAAAATATGTCTCACCAGGTTCACATCTTTTTGTGCCAGTCTTGTAGCTTGAAATCAGGGTCTGGGCAAGTTCTTGAGCTTCTTTTGCTCAAGGGTATCACTTAAGCCACAATGCGACTTTTGGCTTTTGCTGTTTCTGTGGTACTGAGGAATCAAACCGAGGATTTAGTGCATGCTAGGCAAGCACTCTACAACTAAGCCACATTCGCAGCCCAAGGCTCACTTCTAACAGGAGTTATGAGGGTGGGATTTATTGACATACCTCTTTCGGCATAGAAATCGCTGACTATTTCATATCTTTACCAAGATTTGGGAGCAGCCTGTGACTAGGCAATGAGGAATGATAAGTGAGTGATAGTGACCAGGCACCAGAGGTCTAGGCTCACAGCCTACAGAGGGATAGAGAATATGGAGCCAGAAACTTTGACAACTCCTACAGTCTAGGAACTGTGGTCTCCCTGGAGGCAGTGGCCGTCTTCTAATTATCCCAATGGGACACCTCAGCCAGAACATCAAGCTTCAGTTATTAAATGGCATACAAGGATGCTTTGTTCAAGTTGCCGGCTCACACTTAGTACTCTTCAGGGCTTGTCTCAGCTTGCCCAGGTTGGGGGTCTGGGCATTGGCAACTTGCTGAATGCCCATCATCCATGCATCATCCATCCATACACAGAGACATGGAGTTATTGCCTACTTTTGGGGGGGCAGTTCCGTGTTGTACTATCAGCCTAGGCCCTGTCCCTGAGCTTCTTTTGCTCAAGGGTATTGCCACCGCCCCATTCATGTTTTTTTTTTTTTTTTTCTGTAATCTCTTACAAATAAGAGGGTCGCGGACTTCCCTGCCCCAGTTGAATTCAAATTGGCATTCTCTACTTCTCAGCCTCCTGAGGAGCTAGGATTGCAGGCAGGAGCCCCTGGGTCCTAGTTTTCTTTTCTTCTTCTTCTTTTTGTAATCATAACAATCTGAAATCTTCACGGTGTTATTCCAATGGTTTGCATTCGAAGAAAACTACCCAGGCTTGGAGTTTGAATGCCAGGACTGCCACCCACAAATGGAAGGAGATCCTGACAAACTCATTCCTATTCATGTGAATGCTAATGGAATGTTATAAAAGTAATAATTAAATTTGCAGTTAATTCATGATTCTATTTTAGAATGCCACGCAAAAATTATTGGATTTATATCTGCCATTGTAGCACCATGGTGTGATTTCCCCTAATGGAAGGATATTGAATACTTTTTAATTAATGCTTCTGTATAAAACCAGGATACTTTATTAAATGAAGGCATAATTTCATAACTAATAATCGGTAATAATGTATATAATTTAATATCGTCACATTCCCTCTCTCTTTATGCATATATATATATATACATATATATACATCTATCTATGTATCTATCTATCTACCTATCTATCTATCTATCTACCAGTCTACACAATTGATATGTTTATACTTTTGTCGCCACTGGCACTACTGGGGCTCAGTGGTATAGTGCTTGACTAGTACATACAAAGCCTTGGGTTCAATCCTCACTACAATGTGCATAGAAAAATCCAGAAGTTGTGCTGTCACTCAAGCAACGGAGCACTAGCTTTGAGCATAAAAGCTTAGGGACTGTGTCTAGACTCTTACTCAACACCCAGGAATGGCACCAAAATAAGATAGAATGTTCTGACTGCAACTATATAACGATTGCACTGCAAATACCTCATCACAGAGCAAGCCAGAAGTCTGATGCTGACAGCTGCCATCTAACCTGAGTTAGCCAGAGGTAAATGGCTGAAACCCAGCTCCACAGAACCAAATGGTGCTGGCTCCATCACCTTTGTCATGCAAGATACTCGGGGGCTGAGATCTGACACTGGTGGGTTTAAAACCCAGCCCTGATAGGAAGTCGGTGAAATTCTGAGCTGTGGCACACAGTGGTAGAGTTCTAGCCTTGAGCAAAAGATCATAGGACAGTACTCCCAAACTTTCAGTGAAATTCCCGTGGCTGACTCCACCTCCCCCCAAAAACCCATCCCTCTTAATCATTAGATGTGAACTTTATGTGGTTTGCTATGTGTTTCTGAAAGAATGGTGGTACTAAGGAAAGCACCCTAACACTGACAGCTTGTGGGATACAGCTATGTGATGAGTCCTTCATGAGGTGTTGTGTGCTGAGTCCTTCACGGGGTAAATTCTTTCACTTGGTCCTTGTAAGGGCTCCAGAAGTCAGATGATTGTGCAGATGAGAATCTTGAGGCTCAAATATGTCCCAATGTCAGTGCCAATTGTGTATGTACCTAACTCTACTGAGTTGTCTCCTGCAGACAATTGTTTTGGTTTATTTTTCTTGGTCGTGAACCTTGAACTCAGGACCTAGCCACTGAACCATGTGGAGCCAAGAACCCCCTTGCAACAGAGTGTTACAGTCTAGGCATCTGTAGCTGAGGTCTGTCATCCTACCTACTCAGGAAGCTGGTATTTGACAACCTCGGTTCCAAACTATCCCAGACACAAATGGTCCCATGAGACTATTATCTCCTATTCACCACTTAGAAACTTGAGGTGGCAGCTGGGTGCCAATAACTCACACCATCATCCTAGCTACTCAGGAGCCTGAGAGCTGAGGATCACTTTCCAAAGCCAGCCTGGGCATGGAATTCCTTGAGAGGCTTCTCTCCAGTGAATTAACAAAAACCTGCAGGGGTGCTGTAGCTCAAGTGGTAGAGCACTTGTATTTAGCTGAAGAGGGCAAGGACAGCACCCAGGCCTAGACTTCAATTCTTCTGACTTACAAGAAAATAAAGAAAGAAACCTGAAGTCGATTGCTGGGAATGTGTCTTAGGGTAGAGTGCTTTCATTGTATGAATACCTGGGCTTGATTATTTAGTACCACATCACTAGAATAAAGCCTGAAGTGGCTCTGTGGCTAAAGTGGAAGAGTGCTATCTTTGTACAGGAGAAACTCAGGTACAGTGTTCAGGCCCTGAGTTCAAGCTCCAGGACAAGTGTATGTACACACATTCGTGCACACACACACACACACACACACACACACACACACACACACACACACACACACACAGATACCAGAAGTGATGTTGTGACACCAAATGGTAAAGCACTGAGCTTCTGTTCTGAGCTCATGGTCAGCACCCAGGCCCTGTGTTCAACCCCAAAACCTAGCCACCCAGGGCCCAACTAGGAGAGGTCAAAGGTTTTAAAACTTGATGAGCTTCACCAGCTCTAGATGACAGGAAGTATTGTGATATTACACATGCGCATAGATTTAGCAAGCTTCCAGAAACTAGGAAGGCACCGTTGCCAATCATGAATCATTTTATAAGGTTCAGCTTCCTTGTTGTCTGCCAGAAAGACCCTTGAATTTATTGTAGCAAGTTATTTCAACACTGGAACATAGACTAACAAAGACAGGATAAGTGCAGGGAACTTGGCCTTCCACAGGAGGTGGCACAAATGGAGGCTTCCTGTCAAAATAGCACTGAGGAGAGAGATAACTTGAGTTTCAAAGGGGCATTTTTTCTCCTAGGTTTCAGAGCCCACCCACACTCCTGCTCACTAATTGGCCTAGATGGAGTTGTTTGTTACACAGCTGTACAGGTGTGATGATTTTGTCTGCCTGTTCCAACAATGAGGCAGACTTCCTCCAGCAGTCCCTGGTGTCGAGAAAACCTCAGGCTACACTGGTATCGGGGAGCCCCGGAACATGCACTGTCTTGAAAGCACTGTCTGTGCTACCAAATCATTTTATTCAAAGCAATTTTCCTAGCTTGGTGCCTTTCATCATAGGGATTCTGGACCTTCACCGATAGAAATACATGCATACATAGATGGGGAGACAGGGAGTTACTTTTTTTTTTGGCAGGTTCAGGGGTTGTATTATGAGCTTAGGCACATTTCCTGAGCTCCTTTTGCTCAAAGGTATCGCTCTGTCCTTGAGCCACAGCCACACTCATGGCAATTTTTTTTATTTCTGGGAATCCCACAGAAATAACAGTGCTGTGGACTTTCTTGTCCTGGCTGAATTCAAACTGGCATTCTCTACCTCTCAGACTTATGAAGAGCTAGGATTACAGGCAGGCACAAATGACACCTGGCTTTCTTTTCTTCTTGTTCTTTTTTCATTGTGACAAACTGAAATCTTCACAGTGTCATTATAATGGTTTGCATTTTGAAGTAAACTACCCAGGCCTGGAGTTCGAATGCCAGGACTGCCTCCTACAAATGGAGGGAGATCTTGAGAAAATCTTCACTATTCATGTGAATGTTTAATGGAGCGTTATAAAAGTAATAATTATATTTGCAGTTAATTCATGATTCTCTTATACAATGCCACACAAAAAGTATTGGATTATGTCTTCCATTCTAGCAACACGGTGTGATAGTCCCAATTAAGGAATACTGACTACATTTACATTAATGCTTCAATAAGTATTCAACCATGATACTTCATTAAATGGAGGTATAATTTAATGATAATTCATAATATATATAATTTAATATCCTCACATAGTCTCTCTCTCTCATATATAGCCAACTACACATCTATCTATCTATCTCTATATCAATCTCAATCTCTATATCTATATCTATATCTATCAACCACTACTATGGCTTGTTCTCAGGTCCTCAGAATTGGCTGGCAGCTCAGTTTGCAAAGGGCTTTTTCTCTACACTGACCTTTTCATGAAAAAATAAGGGTAATAAATGTCATAGGGAATAAACCCATGTATGTAAATAGATCTCATATATGAATATTATTTATCAGTGCTGGGGCTTGAATTCGGGCCCTGGAGACTGGGCTGAAATTGTTGTATTCAATGATAGTGAGCTTCTTCTGCCCCACAGTGACACAGAATTGCCCAGGCCCTGAGTTCAAATTCCAGGTCTTCCAGAAAAATGGTGCAAATTCCAAGCCAGGGCCTTAATTTTTTTTGGCCAGGCCTGGAGCTTGAACTCAGCTTGTGGCAACTCTGTCTCAACTTCTATCATCCTAGGCTGGGGTGCAGCCTCTGGACCCACAGCCCATCCTAAGATCCTATGACCTGAGTTCAAATCTTGGGACTCGGAAAAAAAAAAAAAAGGAGAAGTGCTGGGAAGGTGGGTCAGTAATAGAGTGATTAGCTTGCATGCACAAGGCCCTGGGTTTGATTCCTCAGCACCACATAAGCAGAAAAAAGGTGGAGGTAGTGCTATGGCTCAAGTGGTAGAGCGATAGTCTTGAGCTGAATAGTTGATGGACAGCACCCAGATTCAGAGTTCTGGGCCCAATACCGAAAAAAAAAAGAACAAAGAGCGGGGGTGAAAAAGGAGAAGGATACAACTGAGAAGTTCCAGAAGGCGGTTTTACATAGTTTATTCCTTTGCATTGCAACCATCCTGGTTCTAAATGACAGGGCCCAGAAAGTGTACATGACCTTGTACTGCTGAAGTTTGGTGGACTATCATGGAAGCCATAGCCAAAACCAGCAACCTAGGCCCGGGGTGCGAATCTCTGGACTGCCACCTACGAATGGTGGGAGATCCTAAGAAATACATTCCGATATACATCCATACGAATGGAATGTTGTAAAGTAACAATTACATTAGTAGTGTATGATTATATTATAAAATTATGCACAATAATTATAGTACACTGACTAATTTTCAATTAATACTTTGTTATGTATTCAACCACCATTCTTAAATAAAGGAAGGAATAATTTATCGATAAGTGGTAGAAATATAGTATATAAAATCAAATAATATACAGATATCCTTGTCTTGTTTTATACATACATGCATATATATATGTATATATATATATGAAACAATCTATATATCTGTTTCTACATTTGTCATTCCTGGGGCTCAGTGGTAGAGTGCTTGCCTAGTACATACAAAGCCCTGGGTTCGATTCCTCTCTACTGTGTGCAGAGAAACATCCAGAAGTCATGCTGTTACTCAAACAGCCGAGCACTAGCTTAGCATAAAAGCTTAGGGACTGTGTCTAGACTCTTACTCAAGACCCAGGAATGGCATAAAAAAAAGATAGGCTGTTCTGACTGCAGTTATATAAGGATAACACTGCAAATACCTCATCACAGAGCAAGCTGGGAATCTGAAGCTGATGGTTGGCATCTAACCTGACTTAGCCAGAGGTTAACAGCTGCAACCCAGCACCATGGAACCAGACACTGCTGGCTCACCCTTAGCTGCTCGGGGGATGAGATCAGACACTGGTAGGTTGAAAACTCAGCCCTGGCAGGAAGTCTGCCCGACTATAAGCTGTGCCTCAAAGTGGTAGAGATGTAGGCTTGAGGAAAAGATCTCAGGACAGTACCTCCAACCTATGAGTGCAATCCCCGAGGCTGATGACCCTATCCACAAAAAAGACCTTTCTAAACCGTTAGATGTGAACTTGTGTGGTTTGTGACATGTATCTGAAAGAATGGTGATACTGATGAAAGCACCCTAATTCTAATGACAGTTTGTGGGATACAGCTATGTGATGAGTCCTTCCAGGGGTGCTAGGTCGTTCATGGGGTACTGTGTGCTGAATCCTTCACAGGGCCCTATATACTGAGTCCTTCATGAGTTTTATTGGTTCATCTGGTCCTTATAAGAGCTACAGAAGTAAGATAATTGTGCAAAGGCTCATATATGTCCCCAAGGCAGGGCCGAATTTATGTGTACATCGAGCTCTAGTGACTTGTCTCCTGCAGACAATTGTTTTGGTTTAGTTTTCTCCATCATGAACCTTGAACTCAGAGCCTAGTTGCTGACTTTCTTCTTGGGCTCATGGCTAACGTTCTACCATATGGAGCCTAGGACATCTTTGCAGCAAAGTGTCAAGGCTTAGGTGTCTTTAGCTGAGGTCTATCATCCTGCCTGCTCAGGATGCTGAAGATCTTGGTTCAAAATTATCCCAGATCACGGTCCAAAGCCAGCCTGGGCAGGAAATTCCTTGAGATGGTTATTTCCAATAAACTACCAGAAAGCCTAAAGGGGTGCTGTAGCTCAAGTGGTAGAGCACTACACATGAGCTGAAGAGGTCAGAGGCAGCACCCAGGCCGAGACTTCAACTCCTCCAACTTACAAGAAAAGAAAGAAAGAAACCAGAAGTGGAGCACTGAGAAATTTTCTTAGAGGTAGACTGCTTTGCATGTGTGAAACCCAGGGTTAAATTCACAGTACCACATCCCAAGGGAAAAAAAGCCTGAAGTGGCTGTGTGGCTCAATTGGTAGAGTGCTGTCCTTGTACAGGAGAAAAACTCAGAGTGGTTAGGAACTGAGTTCAAGCCCCATGACTGGTGTATGCACACATACACACACACACACACACACACACAAACACACACACACACACACACACACACACACACACACACAAACACACACACACACACACACACACACACACACACACACACACACACACACACACACGGAGGGACCGTTGCCAATAATGAATAATTTCATTAAGTTCAGCTCCCTAATTGTTTGCCAGAAGGACTCTTGAATTAGTGGTAGCAGTTTGTTTCAACACTGAAACATAGCCTTACAAAGACAGGATGAGTGCAGAGAACTTTGCCTGCCACGGGAGATGGCACAAATGAAGACTTCCTGTCAAAACAGAGCACTGGGAGGAAAGATAGCTTGTGGTGTAGAGCACATGGGCAGCAAAGATGGCACTGGGAAAGAGTAGAGTGAGCAGAACCCAATTCACTGTAGAGCACATGGGCAGCCAAGATGGTGCTGAGAGAGAGTAGATTGGGCAGAGCCCAATTGATCTTCCGATCAGTGCCTAACCAGCCCGTGAAGGCTCAGGTTAATGATAGGGGGTGACCTTGACAGTGATTGGTTCGTCTTCCACCCTTGCCATGCCACCTGCCCTTTTTGGCTTTAAAAAGGTCTGCTCTCTGTTAATAAAAGAGTTTTTCTTTTTTGTTTAATTTAATTTATTTTTTTTTTTGTGAACATACTGTACAGAGGGGTTACAATTACATCGGCAGCTTAATGCATACATTTCTTATCAAGCATTGCAGCCACCTCTTTGTTTACCCTTCACATCCCTTCCTAGCCTCCGCCCCAATCTCCCCTCTCCCCCCCCCCCCCCCCCCGCACACCAAGGTTATAAAGCTCGTTTTCGACATGAAAACTTGTACTTCTCATTGTTGCAACAGGTCCACCTGTATCCTTAAACAACTGGTATTTCCCCATCTCCTCCACAAGTTATACTGACATCAAATATAGTGAAAACAGGGGTTATACTGTGGGGGAGGGACATACAAAGCAACAAAGAGATAATCTTATAAATGCATTAGAAACAAATGCATGAAAGAAAAAAAACATTAAAATACATATCTAAGGGTTCATTTTTCTAACATCACATTATCTGACCTTTTCTGCTTGACTCATACATATACTAGATATTGCAAATAAGGGAAACCATGGGACCTATGTTTCTTTGGGCCTGGATTACTTCACTTAATATAATTTTTTCCAAGTCTTTCCATTTCGTAACAAATGGGGAAATGTCATTCTTTCTGATGGAGGCATAGAATTCCATTGTGTATATATACCACATTTTCTTGATCCATTCATCTACTGAGGGGCATCTGGGTTGGTTCCATATCTTAGCTATGGTAAATAATGCTGCAATAAACATAGGTGTGCTGGTAGCTTTAGTGTGGTCTTGTTTGTAAACATTTGGGTAAATGCCCAAAAGTGGGATTGCTGGGTCATATGGGAGCTCTACGTGAAGTCTTTTGAGGAACCTCCATACTGCTTTCAAAAGTGGTTGAACAAGTTTACATTCCCACCAACAATGAAGTAAGGTTCCCTTCTGTCCACATCCCCTCCAGCATCTGTTGTTGTTAGAGTTCTTGATTTTTGCCATTCTAACTGGAGTGAGGTGGTATCTCAATGTTGTTTTGACTTGGATTTCTTTTGTGGCTAGGGATGTTGAGCATTTCTTCATGTGTCTATTGGCCATCCTTCTTTCTTCTTCAGAGAAGTTTCTCTTCAAGTCTTTAGCCCACTTATTTATTGGGCAGTTGTTTCTTTGAAGATTTGTTGTTGGGGGATTTAATTTTTTGAGTTCCAAGTCTATTTTAGATATGAGACCGTTTTCTGTTGTATGGCTAGTGAAGATCTTCTCCCAATCCGTGGGCTTTCTGTTGATCTTGCTAGCTATGTCCTTTGCCATGCAGAAGCTCTGCAACTTCATGCAATCCCATTTGTCCAAACTTTCTTTGATTTGTTGTGTTTCCGGTCTCTATTCAGAAAACCCTCTTTGCAGATGATTTGATCTTGTATTTAAAGAATCCCATAGACTCCACTCCCAAATTACTCAAGCAGATTCAAAACTTTGGCAAAGTAGCAGGGTATAAAATTAACCCCCCAAAATCAATGGCTTTTCTGTATGCCAACAATTAGAAAAGTGTGGCTGAAATTAGGAAAGCAACTCCATTTGTAATATCCCCACAATAAATAAAATACCTAGGAATTAACTTAACCAAAAAGTGAAGGACCTCTATGATGAAAACTTTAAAATCTTGAAAAAGGAAATCAAAACAGAACTTAGAAAAGAGCCAAACCCTCCCATGCTCCTGGATTGGAAAGATTAACATCGTGAAAATGGCAGTACTTCCCAAGGCTATCTACAAATTCATCGCAATACCTCTCAAAATTCCAACCTCATTCTTCAAGGAAATAGAAGAGGCAATCCAAAAATTTATATGGAACAATAAAAGACCCCAAATAGCAAAAACGCTCCTCAACGGAAAGAACACTCGTGGAAGAATATCAATACCAAATTTCAAACTCTACTATAAAGCCATAGTAATCAAAACAGCTTGGTACTGGCATAAGAACAGATATCAGGACCAATGGAATAGAATTGAAACCCAGAAATGAACCTACAGACCTATAGCCAACTAATCTTCGATAAGGGAGCTAAAACAATAGAATGGAAGAAAGACAGCCTCTTCAGTAAATGGTGCTGGCAAAATTGGTTAACTACTTGTAGAAAACTAAAGCTAGATCCTTATATATCACCCTGTACCAGAATCAACTCCAAATGGATCAAAGACCTCGAAATCAAAGCAGACACTCTGAAAACATTACAGGATGGAATAAAAGAGTTTTTCTACCTGCTGGATTTGGCTCCCCGCTGTGTCTGATTGTCTCCCAGGCTGAGGGAGGCTGGGGAACGGGCGAGCGCCACACTTCCCTTTCCTAGGACCCCTTCAGTCTTTTGTGGGACGGACGAAGACCCAACATTGAGGTAATAAGAGGCCTTTTTCTCCTGACCTTCAGAGCCTGCCCACACATATCCTCCTTAATTGCCCCACATGAATTGTTTGTTACAGAGCTGTACAGGAGTGTGGCTTTTTCTCTGCCTGTTCCAACAATGAGGACTTTCTCCAGCAGCCTGGGGTATGAAGAACCCCTCAGGCTACACTGGGAACATTGAGGGGAGCCAAGGAACCTGCACCATCTTGAAAGTACTCTCTGTGCTATGAAATCTTTCTATTCAAAGCAAATTTCTTATCTGGGTGCCTTTCTTCATAGAGAATCTGGATGTTCACCGATACAAATACATGGATACATTCACAGACACATGGAGCTACTGGCTCTTTTTTTGTGGCAATTCCTGAGGCTTGAACTGTGAGCCTAGACATTTTCCCTGAGCATCTTTTGCTCAAGGAAGCATTTTATTGTGTCTTAAACCATGATCACCCTACGCTGGGTGCAGCTTTTACACCCACAGATGATTCAGGTATCCTAGGACCCAAGTTCAACTCCCAGTTCTTGCAAAAAAACAAAAACAAAAAAAACAAAAACAAAACAAAAAACCCCATCAAACCAACAAAAACGGAGGAGGAAAAGACCAGGAAGTTTTATACAACAGTTTTACCTTTGATTCCTTAGTACTGTGACCCTCCTGGGTCTCAATTACTTGGCTTGAAAATTGTACATGACCTTGCATGGTCGCAGGCTGGAGGCTGTCAGTGAAGCCTGAGTCCAACCCAGACACCTAGGCCCTGAGTTCGATCCCGGGACTGCACACGGCTGAAGATCTAGGAAACTTGTTCCTATCTATAGGAATACAAATACAATGTTTGAAATGTACTAATTAAATTACAAATTAGCTAGTCATTCCAGTATATGATTGTAAGCAATAAATATAGGTCATTGATTAATTAATAGTTTATTAAGTCTCCTACTGTGATTAATTAATGGAGGTATAATTTTATACCAAATAATTGGTAATAATATAATATATAAAAATAAGATACAGACATCACTCAATAACTGGCCCGTACTGCGACCACGTGAGGCAGGACAGACTTGCCTAGTGGTACTAATTGGATGAAGGACCCACTAAGTTCCCCATAGCAGGAGTGAGACAAAACCTGAGTGAGCTTCTACCTGATATTATAGACCGAGTCCAACAGAGTGTTCACCGCAAGTCACCAGCAGGGGACCTCCGAGATCAGTTTGAAAAGCTACTGGTTTCGGAAGGGATGAATGCAGACCACCACACAGCCTGCATGGGATTGAGAGAGTGTTCCCTGAGCACATGGGTGGTGGCCTCCCAGGATGTGGAACACAACAGCCCCAGGCCTAATCACTCTCTTTACCTTTACAGGCTCAGACATCTGCAGGCTTTTACCCAGGCTCTGGCATCCCAGGGCCAAGGAACCCCAAGGCCATCAGGGAGAGGGACTTGTTTTAAATCCGGACAGGAGGTCTCCTTTAAGCGGGACTGTTCAAAACAATCCCCCCTGCCATCCACCCATTGCCAACCAGCCCGGGGGGTCCAAACCACTCCCTACACCCTGCCACAGGTGCAGGAAGGGATACCATTGGAAAAAGGATTGTCGATCCAAATTTGATTTAGATAGGAAGCCTTTAAGCTAGGGGAGGGGCATCTTCCAGCCCCGTTAGCTCAAGGAGGATCCCCCTCTGCTGTAAGGCCCAGGCAGCCTCATGGCAGGACGACCCAGGCCCATTGGACCATCCCCCTGAGGGAAGGACTCCACCCTAAAATGAGTATTTTCATAGGTGTAAAGCAGTTTCACTGCCTAATTGACCTGAGGGCAGATTGAACCATACTCAGGGAGGAGGAAGTTCCCTAGGACTAGAAGCTTGCACATGGGCCCCCGATATTGGGGGTAGGGGGCAAATCCCAGTCCAAAGAGTCGGTCGCCCTTATGAAATGGACTAGCTTAGATGGAGAGCAGGGAAAGATATGCCCTTTAGTGACAAAAAACCTCACTGCCAATTTACTAGGGCAAGACATGCTAAGACAAATGGATGCTGTGGTCACTACAGACCATCGAGCATCCTATGATGATATCCTGGATGGAGTAAAATCACAAAGACTTAAACAGGATCTAGAGGGAGTTAAGAAAAAGAATTTTTTAAATTTCATAAGTACAGAGAAGAACAGGTGCACCCCCAATCCTAAAGGCAATTGTCCCCCAAGTACCTCCCATTAGGTGGAAACCTAGAAGCCCTATTTGGGTGGAGCAGTGGCCATTGACCTAACCTAAACTTGTAGCACGCCACTTTTTGGTGGAGGAACAGATAAAACTTGGGCACATACTTCCTTCTGTGAGTCCTTGGAACGCACCTGTATATTTGTTATCCGCAAAGCATCCGGGCTCGGTTCATGCTCCAAGATCTACATAAGGTAACTGAAAGAATAGAGCTAGTAGGAATTCCCTAAGAGGAATGCCCTGGACTCCCGCTTCAGAATATACCTTGGTTGTAATTGATATTAAAGATCGTTTTTTTTTTTTGATCCCCTTGCATCTGGATGACTGCAAGAAATTTGCCTTCTCCATCCCTTCTCTTAATTTTTTCCCATCCTGATCGGGGGTTTGAATGGACGTTGCTGCCACAGGGAATGGCCAATAGCCTGGCCTTTTGCTAACAATACTTGGCCACACTTTTAGGGCCTGTGCTGGGTTCAGACACCTCCCTTGCCTATGCCTACATGGATGACATAATTCTGGGGCACCAAGACCTGGGCCGCCTGGAGGGCCTTCTAGTCCAGGTTCTCACCATATTAAAAAAGGGGGTTTTTACCATAGCCCTAAATAAAATTCAAATGGTACCTCCTTTTAAGGTGTTTGGATCCCACCTTACCTTGGCTCAGGCCAGCCCCCTTAAGCCTTTGCTGGATATTCCAGCATCTCTGTCCCTAACCCAACTTCAAAGTCTTTTAGGGGAAATAAATTGGCTGTTTCCATGGCTTCCCATCCCTAAAATAGTCTTGTGCCCTTATTCACCCGACTAAAAGACAGGACACCCCAAGAAGTTATTATAATTACAAGCAGCCATCGGGCAATATTTTTACAGTTCCAAAGAGCCCTAGATGAACTTTCCCTGAAAAGGTATTCTATTCTTAAGCCCATTTCCCTCTCGTTGTTTGCAGGTGTTACATTGATTTCTGCAGTTTTAAGTCAAAGGGGGGGAGCCATTAGAGTGGGTTCACACTCCCCTGGGGGGCACACCTCAGGTGTACTCTCAGGCAGACCAACTTGCCGATGCTATTGTCAAGGGAAGGACCCAATCCCAAAGGCATTATGGCCTTGACCCTCACTCCATTGTTTTTCCTTTTTGGATGGCAGACGTTGAGTGTTCACTTGAGCCAATGCTCAACTTGCTCTCTCCCTGGAAGGGTTTCTAGGTCAAATTGACTGCCATTATGGGTCATCTAAATGGACCGTCATGTTATGGTGACTTCCCCTCATAATGCCTTCTCTATTTTCTCCTACACCTATTCCTGGCGCTTTCCATGTTTTTACTGATGGAGGTAAAACAGGCTCTGTGTATGCAGCCTTTGAGGAGCAACAAAAGACCCCAAGCCAACAAAGATTTCAACCTTGTCAAGGGTCAGCACAATAAAAAGAAATGTTTGCTGTAATTATGGTCCTTCGGGACATTCAAAAACCCCTTGATTTGTATTCTGATAGTTTATATGATTAACTTGCTCCCTCATATTCCCCAGGCACATATTAAGCTGGATGGAAACCCTGTTTTCCCATTTTGGACACCCTTAAGTGCCTATTAGATGGACGGGGAGCCCCTATTCATATTCAACATTTGAGAGGGCATTCAAAACTTCCTGGGTTTTTATCCATGGGCAATAATTGGACAGACCAGTTAGCTACTGGCCCACAAGCTTTAATGTTACAAGAGGCCACCCGTTTACATGATTTAACCCACAATAATTGGAGAGGTTTTCAACATAGATTTCCTCAGATTCCTGTAAAGGACCTCAAAAGGATAGTACATACCCGTAAAACATGCCAGCCCTTCTTAAAAGAACCCCCACTCCAACTACCAGGGGTAAATCCCAGAGGCCTCAAACCCAATGTCCTCTGGCAAACTGATGTGACTCATTTTCCAGCCTTTGGTAAGCTTAAATATATATTTGTTTCTATAGATACCTATTCAGGAGCATGTTGGGCTACAGCACATACAGGAGAAAGAACTAAACATTCAGAAGCACATTTTCTTCAATGCTTTGCTACCTTGGGTCTACTAGCACAAGTTAAAACTATAATGTACATTGTTTTGTTAGTAAAGCAATGTCATAGTTCTTTGACAGATGGCATATTACTCATACAGAAATCCCTATAATCTCCAAGGCCACTCAATTATAGAAATAAGTGGGAGTTAACCTCCATATATAGTTACAGATAGCTTTCTTTACCATTAACATTTTAAATTTTTCAAAAGGGGCAATTGAATCCAGGTTTTAGAAGCACTGGGGACAACTAAATCCTAAGCCCCAAGTGAAAGTCAGGTGGAAGGACCCCCTGACACAACAATGCAGCAGACCTGACCCCCTAGTTACCATGGGCAGGGGATTCAGATATGTTTTTCCCATAGGAGAGACAGCCCCCATTTGGATCCCAGCCAGGAACTTTAAGTTTTACCCATTTCTTCTATACAGGAAGAAGCCCAAGCATAAACTAACCAACAAGGAAAGTAAAATGGCTATGCTGGTCGAGGCTTGTGTTTAGAAGAGGGAAAGCTAAAAAGATAATTACTGACCATCTCCAAGGGCAATCAGCCCTTGAGAAGCTCTTGCGTTCTTTAACAATTGCAGATGGAGATACTCCAGCTGTTGGCCGTCCTGACTCTCCTAGTCCTGGCAATGGCGCTACGGAATCCACATCAACCTCAATGACTGACCTGGGCAGTGATCAAATGGAGAAATCATCAACAGCACCAATAGAGAAGCTGTCCCTTCGCCTGGTGGCCTGGGCTTCATTTTGACATCTTTGACCTGGCTAGAGGATCCTGGGATGTTGGAGATTGAGACCCCCTTTACAAAGGATGGCCTGAGTGTGGGGACCCACGAGGATGCACTGTGCCTCATGTGTGGTAGCCCCAATATCCAGGCTGCTCCCATGCTTTAAAGAGGTCAACCTTATAAGATAGTGACTTTATATATGTCCCAGAAATAATCGAACTGCTTCGGACATTTCTAACTGTGGTGGGGCTGACGTTTATTAACTTTACTGAGGAGGGAAAAAGGATAACTAACTGGGAGATGAGCAGGATGTGGGGGTTGCGGTTATATCAAAAAGGGTGGAGCCCAAGAGATCCAACGCATGGCTCTCCGTGTCTATTATGATAAGCTCAGTGCTGAAGATTACTCCATATTTTAGGTGAACCACGGAAAGAGGAGGTGCCAATTTGGCGAACCTCATAAGAGGTGCCTTGACCTGAACCTCAGCAAAGAGGTGGGTTTGCCATTATAAAAGGGGGAATCTGTAGGGCACATGGACAGCAAAGGTGGCGCTGAGAGGCAGTTGAGTGGGCAGAGTCGGAGTTGTTTATGTTAAAATCTGACTGTGTACCACAACCAGGCAAAGTGACGTCTGTAGTTGAATAGCTAGAAAGACAGCATAGAAAGTCGAGAAAGCTTAGGTGCATGATAGGGTGACCTCTACAGTGATTGGTTGGTTCCTTTTCTTCCCCTTCCATGCCACGCGGTGTTTTGCTTTAAAAATTGCTTGCTGCATGGTGATAAACGAGTTCCTGCTTGACTTGACTCCCTGCTGCATCTGACTGTGTCCGGGGATACGGGAGGCTGGCGAATGGGCTAGCAGCACACTTACCTTTCCATGGACCCCACTCATTTTCCGCGGGACAGATGAAGATCAAACAGGTAGGAGGAGAACAAAGGAGGAAGCAACAATGCTCAATAGGAAATGTACTCATTACTTTGTTAATGTAACTGTAACCCCTCTGTACAACATTTTTATAATAAAAAACATACATAAATAATGTAGTGCTCAAAGAAGCACTTTGGGGGTAAGGGAAGGATATCTGAATAACTGTACAAAATTCTACATTGCTTTTTTTTAATGTTCAGTATGGAACTGAATAAACATAAGTGCTTCCATTAAAAATTTTAAGTCATTGTCTTGGAATTGGAGCCAGGATTTCTGCCATTGAAGGGATTTGAGCTCATTTCCAGGTAACTCTTTTACTCTATTGGTGAAGGGGAAGCTCACTGTCCTTGAGGAAAAGAAATTCAAGCTAGAGTTCCCAGGGCTTGCATTGAGGCCCTGCAATGTAAAAAATATTTCTATACATGTGTAATATATGATATATATGTACATATGCATGCATATTATATATTGATTATTATAATTATTGGTTTTGTATTTATTTTATTTTTTTCATTTTATAGTTTATTGTATTTAGTATTATTATACACATAATATTTATTATGTTTTGTACATCTAGTATAAAATTATACACAATAAATCAGATCATTGACTTGTTATTCATTAATACTATATTAAATGTTGAAACATTTAATGATACATAATTAAATGGAGGCATTAGTCACAGTCATCACATGTTTAGAGTCTCTCCCAAGTATGAGCTTTGTCTTAGTTATCTTTTGACAACTTACTATAGGGATTCCTTTAGATGATTTATACTCAGAAGCCTTTTCTTGAGGATAGGCAAGTTGCGGGATAAAATTTTAAGAGTGGGGCTGGAAATGTGGCTTAGTGGTATAGAGATTGCTCAGCATGCATGAATGTCAGGGTTTGAATCCTCAGTGCCACATACTCAGAAAAACCCAGAAGCTGTGGAGTGGCTCAAGTGATAGAGTGATAGCCTTGAGAAAAAGAAGCTCAGAGACAGTACCCAGGCCCTTAGATCAAGCCCCAGGACTGGCAAAAACAATAGGCCAGTTGCTGGTGGGGAATTCTTGGGACCCTAGCTTCTCAGGAGACTGAGATCTGAAGACCACAGTTCCAAGACAGCCTACACAAGGAAAGCCTGTTAGACTCTTA
This sequence comes from Dipodomys spectabilis, assembly GCF_019054845.1. Taxonomy (NCBI): domain Eukaryota; kingdom Metazoa; phylum Chordata; class Mammalia; order Rodentia; family Heteromyidae; genus Dipodomys; species Dipodomys spectabilis. Next base: position 801,983 of record NW_024870821.1, on the reverse strand, counting down.
TCTCCAATGAATCACCAAAAGACCTCACATGGCACTGTGGCTCAAGAGGTAGAGTGTTCGCCTTGAGCAGAAGGGTGCAGGGAGAGCACCCAGGCTTCAGTATGAGAAAAACAACTGGAAAAAGAGTGAGGGATAATCAAAGTACTTTTCCTATTTGCTAATTATGAGAACATTTTCTGGAAAATGGACATTGATATACACCAGAGTTGGAGTCAGGGCTCAAGTTTCAAGTATAGCAGATCCATATGCCCAGCCTCTCAGACTCTAACATTATAACCTTGTGTCCTACAGAGATCTGAAAGGTCCAATGTTGAAAGGCATAATATGCTCCCCAAGCCCTTTGTGATAAGCACTTGACTTATATTGTCAATGTCATTACAGTTCTGAACCTAGCACAGCACCAGTAGCTCAGGCCCATCACTCTAGCTCAGGAGACTGAGGTCTCAGGATCACAGGGTGAAGCCAGCCAGGGTAGGAAAGTCTACGACACTCTGACTTCCACTTCTAAAAGGTCAGAAGTTCAAGAGCTTCCTGTGTGTTTCCCTTGGTGATGAGAGGTTACTTGCACTCTAAATGTTCTTAGAGTTCTCAAGCTATAGAAACAGGAAAGAAACATTGTTGACCCATCCTGGGTTCAAATGAAGTTGTCAGGATCCAAGCCTTAGCCCTGTTAGCAGGAGGAACTCCAGTGTACCACTGAATTTTAAGGACAGAAAACAGTTTCAAAAGCCGGGCTAGGTGAAGAGACCTAGGCCTGCAGGATTAGGAGGCAGAATGTACACACTCAACAGGGAAGTGAGCTGCAAAACCACTTTACTCATTCCAGGCATAGCCTGCAAAGAGGAAACCTGAAACATTTGTTAGAGTTACAGCAGGGTCAGGCTTTTCTCAGCCTCTTCAAACAATTACTAATTAACATTTTTCCCTCAAGTGAAGGGAGCCTCAGTGTATCTTTAAGTTAATAATAGAGAGCCAGTTTCATGGGGGAGAGGGGAGGAACAGAGTAGAAAAACCCTTCTCTCTGATCTTACGGAGTAGGTTTTTGACTCTCTGTCAGATTTGAAGGCCCTTCTTCTACCTCTTCCAGTCCATTCTCCTTCCTTCATTCTCCACATCATTAATGCAAATCCCCAGTCCAAGGAGAGGCAGGGCCCTTTCTCTACTATCTCCAAGCACCTGAGTTAGAACCTGGCTCTGCCCTCTTGGCTCTTCTGCTGCCTGAGAAGTGGGATAGGGACAGTCTTCCTGCTCTGTGGTGTGTGATGGCGATGTTGGTGGCCTAGAGCACTGCAGAAGGTCTCATGACTTGGAATTGTTTCCTTCTTTCCTCCTGATGTCTAAGACCAGATTCGCCTATCATCTATCTATCTATCTATCTATCTATCTATCTATCTATCTATCTATCTATCTATCTATCTATCTATCTATCTATCTGTCTGTCTGTCTATCTATCTATCTATCTATCTATCTATCATCTACCTACCTACCTACCTACCTACCTAGTGAGCTAGCTATCTAATACTAAATCAATTCTTACTTTTATAACATTCCATTTGTACGGATGTAACATCGGAATGCATTTCTTAGACCATCCCGCCATTCATTAGTGGCAGTCCCAGGATTTGACCTCCAGGTCTAAGTTGCAGGTTTCGGCTATGGCTTCCCTAATAGCCCACCAAACATCAGCAATGCAAGGTCATGTGTACGTTCTGGGCCTTGTCATTTAGACCCAGGATGGTCACAATTCAAAGGAAAAAAGAAGTAATACCACCTTCTTGAACTTCTCAATTTTATCCTTTTCCTTATTATTTTTGCCAGTCCCGAGATTTGAACTCGGGTCCTAGGAAACCAGGGTTGGCTGTGGCAGAGGTGCCAAGACCTAAGATCAAGCCCCGTGCTTGGCAAATAAGTAAGTAAGTAAATAAATAAATAATAAGGCTCTGGCGTGCAATTTGCATCATTGATCTGGCAGGCCTGGGATTGAACTCAGGGTCTGGGTAACTCTGTAGCATTGTGGGTGAAGGGGAAGCTCACTGACCTTAAGTACAAGAAATTCAGACCAGTTCCCAGGGTCTGAATTAAAGCCTTAGCATAATATTCATATATGAGATCTATTTACATACATGGGTTTAATGCGTATAAGGTTTATTACCCTTATTTATTTAGTATTATACATATAACACTTCATTTATTACATCATTTCATCTAGATTATATTTCCATATGGATTATACATCATACTGAGACCCAGGACTTTCACAGAAAAGACAAAAATTTGTCAAATTGGCTTCTTACTTCATGAATAAATTTTTGGCCTTGCTGGATTTTAACTCACAGCCTAGAATGCCCAATTCATAAATGGGGTCTCAGTCTTAGCACACCAGCCTCTAGCAAACTGAGCTGCCAGGAAATTCTGAGGACCTTAGATCAAGCCAGAGTAGTGCCCAATATACACATTGATAGATATGTATGTGTGTGTGTGTGTGTATACATATATATACATATATATATATATGTGTGTGTGTGTAATATAGAGAAAAAGAGGTAATGTGAGGATATTCAATTATGTATATTATTACCAATAATTAGTTATTACATTATGCCACTATTTAATGAAGTATCATGGTAGAATACTTATAAAAGCATTAATTAAAAATTAGTCAATATCCTTCCATTTCGGGAATCATACTATGGTGCTAGAATGGAAGACATAAATCCAATGATATTTGTGTGGCATTCTAAAATAGAATCATGCATTAACTGCAAATTTAATTATTTCTTTTATAACATTCCATTAGCATTCACAAAAATAGGAATGAGTTTGTCAGGATCTCCCTTCATTTGTGGGTAGCAGTCCTAGAATTTGAACTCCAGGACTGGGTAGTTTACTTCGAATGCAAACCATTGGAATGACACCTTGAAGATTTCAGACTGTCACGATTAAAAAAAGAACAACAGGAAGAAAAGAAACCCAGATGTCAGCGGCTCCTGCCTGTAATCCTAGCTCCTCAGGAGGCTGAGATGTAGCAAATGCCAATTTGAATTCAGCCAGGGCAGGAAAGTCGGCAACACTCTTATTTCTAAGAGATCACAGGAAAAAAATAACACCATGAGTGGGGCTGTAGCTCAAGTTGCATAGTGCTTCCCCTGAGCAAAAGTAGCTAAGGGACAAGGCCTAGGCTCATAGTTAAACCCCACACCTGCACCCCCCCAAATAAAAAGGGAGCAGTAACTCCATGTCTCTGTGTATGGATGGATGATGTATGGATGATTGGCATTCAGAAGGTTGCCCATGCCCAGCCGCCCCTGGGCCGGCTGGGACAAGCCCTCAGATAATATTAAGTATGAGCCGACAGCTTGAACAAAGCATCCCTCTGCCATTTAATAACTGAAGCCCCGAAGGCTTTGCCTGGGCTGGTGTGTGCAATGGATGCATTATGTTCTAGCTGAGGTGTCCCATTGGGACACCTAGCAGCCAGCCACTGCCTCCAGGAGTAGTCGAAGTTTCTGGATCTATATTCTCTATCCCTCTGTAGTATGTGAGCCTAGGCCTGTGGGGCCTGGTGGCTCTCACTCATTCATCATTCCTCATTGCCGAGCCATTGACTGGTCCCAAATCTTGGCAAAGTTATGAAATAGTCAGCGATTTCTATGCCAAAGGGTAAGCCAATAAATCCCACCCTCATAACTCCTGTTACAAGTCAGCCTTGGGCTTCAAATATGGCTTAACGGTAGAGTGCTTACCTAATAGGCACGAAGCCCTGGGTTCAATTCCTCAGTACCACAGAAACAGAAAAAGCCAAACGTGGCACTGTGACTACCCTTGAGCAAAAGAAGCTAAGGAACATGCACAGACCCTGAGTTCATGCCCCAACACTGGCAAAAAAATAAAAGGGAGCCTGGTGAGACATATTCTTCTGGGACTCAGGAGGGCCGTGGTTTGAGGAAAGAGGTAGAGGGGTAGGTGCTTGTGGTTCACCCCAGTAATCTCAAGCTACTCAGGAGGCTGAGTTCTGAGGATGACAATTACAAGCACAAAGTCTATATGAACAATTTTGTCCAATTAAACACCCAAAAAGCCAGAAGAAGAGTTGGGATTCAAGGAGTAGAGTGCTAGCTTTGAGCACAAACGCTCAGGGATAGTGTCCAGGCTATGAATTCAAACCCCAGGACTGGCACAGACACACAGACACACACATAGACACACACACACACACACACACACACACACACACACACACACACACACACACACACCAAGATAGAGCATTTGCCAGTTAGCCTGCACAATTTCCATATCTCGAGGGAAAAAGGAAGGGAAGACTTGCTCCATCAGGTGATATAGCCAGTGCCAAAATTCCACAGAAGTTCTAAGGCGTGAAACAGGATAGAGATCCTAATGCAGAAGGTACAACATGGGCAAAGGTTCTGAGGTGTGGTGTAGAGCAGGTGGTGTGGGTGGAATGGAGGTTCTGTGGCTTCAGACAAATCTGGCAGGACATGCGAGTCTGGGTCAAGGTTTGTACTTGAGTCACTGGTAGGGAAGAGGATGGGGTCCCAGAATGAGACCCAAGGGGAAGTTTAGCTTGACTTTTCTTCATGGACCTCAGCCATTTCTTGTGGCTGGAAGCCTATTTTTCTCAGCTCCTGACACTCAGGCATCCTTTGCATTGAGGAGTCAGGGCAAACGCAGGGAAGAACTCCTGCTTAAGAAAAGCTTCTAGCCCAATGTTAGCAGTGGTTCAACTCCTGTAAATCCTAGCTAATCAGGAGACTGGGTTCAGAGATCGTGGGTCAAAGCCAGCTCAGAGGAGGAAACTTAGTGAGACTCTTCTTGCCAGTGAACTACCCAAAGCCAGAAATTGCGCTATGGCTCAAGTGGTAAAGTACCAACCTCGAGGGAAAAAGTTAGGAGACCGGAGCCTAGCCCTGAGTTCAAGGCCAGTTCTGGCAAAAAAATAAAGAAAAGCTTTCAGGAGCTCCTAGTCCACTGTTGTGAAAGGCCAGATCAGCCAGGCACTGGTGGCTCATGCCTATCCGCCTAGCTCCTCAGGAGGCTGAGATGTGAAGGTCGCGGTTCAAAGCCAGCCCAGGCAGGAAAGTCCGGGGACTCTGAAACTCCAGAAACCTGGAAGTGGCCCTCTGGCTCAAGTGGTAAGCTGAAGCTAGGTGACAGCAACCCATGACCAACACTTGGCCTGCTTGGATCTCACTTTGTGGCTCTAAGCAGAGTATTTTCCAGTGGGCCCCTGAGTTTCTCCCAATGTCTAGGTATCCTACAAGTCTTGAAAGCAGCCCATTTGGAGGCTTTTGCCTACAGATTGAGCCACATTATCAGAGAAGTGTCCAGCCTTGGGGCATGGAGGTCATTGTCTGGCTCATCAGAATGAAATCTGTCATGGGTGCAGTGTGGGTCTGAGCAGTAAATCAATGTCTCAGACCACGGTTCTGGGCCAGGAGGGGCAGAAGAAGGTGGCATGGCAGGTAAAGCGCCTACTCATGTAGATATCACAAGAGTGCAAATCTGTCAGGCACACCTCTGGTGGGTGTTGAGTTGGGCTCATGAAAGAGTTGTGGGTTCAGGAATCCACAGCCAGCTGGCTGGTGCTTGTAGCATTCGCTATCCCTGGAGTTCCAGGGCTCACCAGTGCATGAGGTCCAATGAAGGTCTTCAGTCATGGGCCGACTACAAAAGAGCATCCATAGTGACATTTCCCTTGGTCCTGTGGCCCTGTGCACGGATGGAGGGCCAGGTCCCATGGAACTTACTGCCATGGCCCAGACACAGTCAGGGGCTGCTGGGAGCTGATGTGTACTGTAGTTCAAGTGGTAGAGCACCAACCTTGTGCAAACAAGCTAAAGGATACCACATAGACTCTGAGTTCAAGCTTCGGTAGACACATGAACACACACATACACACACACACATGCAAATACACACACACACACACACACTCATGCACAAAAAAGCACATACAACAACATCCTTAGCAGGTCCCAATGGTTCATACCAGCAATCGTACCTACTTACGATGTTGAGCTCTTAGGATGGCAGCTTGAAGCCAGCCCAGGCAGGAAAGTATGTGAGACTCTTCTCTCCAGTAAACTACTAAAAAAGATGAAAGGTGAGCTGTGGTTCAAGTGGCACAGTTTTAGCTTTGAACAAAGGAAGCTCAGGGAAAGTGCCTAGGCCCTGAGTTCCAGCTCTAAGATTTTTTTTACAGACACCCTTTGCCTCTACCTCACACCCAATCAGGCCATAAATCCAGATTTCGGTCACCCTTGATCTCACTTCCACTCCTGCCACTTTCATAGCACTGCCACAAGTGGCCGGTGTGTGGCCAGCACTGGATTAAGAGAACTTTTAACAAGAGGGGCATAGCTAGGTCAAGACTAATGCCCCAGAACATTGAGGTATTGGCCATACCAGTTTCTCATGCCCCAGTTCCCTGTACGTAGAATCTAAAGTCTGTGCCTCTGTATTCTGGGCATCCAGAATTGTCTAGAACGACCTGAGAGGCCAAGCTGGGGCAGGAAGTTAGACTTTCCTGCGACAAGTTACGTTGACATTTCCTAGACACCAACGGATACTTCCAAGCCACTTTGGCCTCACCTCCCATGTATCCTCGGACCCTCCTTGCATGGGCAGCCTTCATTCAGCTATCAAGCTCAAGTTGGCCAGAGGCACCAGAAACCCCCTTTCCTCCACTTCACTGCCAGCCTAAAAAGAGGGACATGCAGCCAGAGACCCAGCTGAGAAAAAGAACAGGACATCGCATGTCTAAGGACCCCCAGAGGCAGAGGAGACCCTATGCCAGCCGGCCCTGCTGGCCCAGAATCCCCCGGAGGTGCCCAAAGATTTGGACAGGCCAGACTTGGGTCTCAAAGTAAAACTGAAATGCAGGCCTCTGGCAATTTAGGACTCATTGTTGACCCTGATAGAGTGCTAAAGGACAAGGTTGGCATGGAGGAGGGGCACCATCTGAGGCAGAAAGAGTCAAACAGGCACCCAGGAAGTGGTCAGAAAAGAAGAGGGAAAAATACACACACACACACACACACACACACACACACACACACACACACACACACACAACACACACACACACACAAGTAGCCCAAGGCCTCAGAAGTCCCTGAGCAATCTGAACATCCCACCCCCAAGAAGATGGTACTACTATCCTCAGACCACTGTAGACAAAACTCATGGCCTCTCACACATCTGGAATGGCTCATAACACAGCCTGGAATTTCCTAAATGTACACACGACTGTGCAGAAATCTCAGCTACCTTATTTTTGGTTGTCTGTCATGGGGTTTGAACTCTGGGCCTGTGCACAATCCCTCAGCTCTTCAGCTGTAGGTGGGCCCTCTACCACTGGAGCCACAGTGCCACTTCTGGCTTTCTGGTGGTTCAATGGAGATAAAGTCTCACAGATTTTCCTTCCCAAGCTGGCTTTGAACCAAGATCATCAATCAGATCTCAGCCTCCTGAGTATCTAGGATGACACAGTGTGAGCCACCAGCGGCGCCTGGCTTCAGCCACCTTCTCAGAACCAGGGAAAACCCACCTGGTCAGGCCACAAACCACATGCAACCCTTCAGTTCAGACTTTGACACCAGCATCCAAAACCATTCTTCCATGGATGGAGAGCATATAATTGACCCTAATATCCCACCCCTGCTCCCATTCACCCACTCCCTGCCTGCGACAGGCCACGACCTATGGAGTTCTTGGTAAGGCACCACCCATCCTACTGTGGTTTCACACTGGGGCAAACCTGGGGAGTTCTTAGAAATGTCTGTACAGTGAGGCCAGCACCTGGTCTCCCAACCACAGCAACCTCACTACTTCAACATCTCTTGCAAGCAAGGAAGGGGTGTCTTTCTTCCTTCCTTTCTTTGATTTTTGGTTGCAGGGTTTGAACTCAGGGCTTCGGTACTGTCCCTGAATTCTAATTTTCCTTAAGGCCAGTGCTCTACCACTTGAGCCACAGTACCACTGCCAGTTGCAGATTGGAGATGAGGCTCTCATGGGACTTTCCTGCCTGGGCTGGGAAATGAGATCCTCTGGATCTCAGCCTCCCGAGTGGCCAGCATGACAGGTGTGATATGACAGGTGTGAGCTACCTGCACACGGCTTAAGGTGTCTTGTCTTTCAGAATTTCCAGCTAGTCCTCCTCTAGATGCTACCACCTAGACACCCCTCTACCTCCCTCAGGGACAGCAAAGGGAGGCTCAGAATCTGGGTGAGGCCATGGGCATTAAAGGGCCCCCCCCACATCACTAGCCCTGTCTAAGCTACCATTTGCCTCCTATCGATGGCCTGGTCGTCCAGGACAGATCAGACCCACTAGGAGTTCTGGTGCCTTCCCTGTATCCCCCTGCCCCAATCAACCAGTACCTGAGAATTTCTGGGGCCAGCTGTTGCATGTCCCAGTGGAAGATGTGGGGAGGGTTGCTGATAATGTGTCCCGGGGTGTCCAGGGCAGAAGGAGTGTCTAGCTCACTTCTGTCAAAGAAGGAAACACAAAGCATGCATGATCTATTAAGAGCTACAGGGCATAGCCATCCACCAGTCACCAAGGTCCCTTGGAGAGCTGTTTTATGTTGACAGCCCTTGGGCTTAGCCTTGGGGCCTGGGTGGTATCCTCAAGTTTCTTTGGCTCCAGGTGAGCACTTCCACCTGAGCCACGATGCCACTTCTGACATTTTCTGTGTATGCAGGACCTAGGAATCGAACCCGGGGTTTCCTGCATGCTAGGCAAGCCCTCTACCTCTAAGACACAATCCCAGCCCTGCATAGCTATTCTTCTGTGAGCCATCAGGCCTGTCTCCAGACAGTCTTGCACATCTCTACCGTGTTTCTCACCAACAGTCCTGGCTAGAAATGAACACGCTCTGCTATGTTGTCCATGATCTGCTGCAACTTTGCTCTCTGTGCTTCCTGTCAGCTCCTCTTTGTTAAGCAAGACCCCCTTTTCAAGTGATGCCTCTAAGAAGCCCATTCTGATCACCTTGGCAGAGCTGGAACCTCTCTGCTCTGCAGGCTTCTGGCCTTATCATACCCTGCCTTCTGTCCAGTGTGGATTGAGAATGCACAAAGGGGAAGGGCTGGCTTCCACCACCGGATTTCTGAAGGCACTGATACACCACCCAGGGACAGGTGTTGTACCACACTCCGAGATAGGGCCCTCGAAGCTCAGGCAGTCTGTGGGCAACAAGACGGGGCCAATTCTTTGTGTGGAGTTGAACTCAGGATCTGGGAGCTGTCTCTGAATTTCCATGCTCAAGGTTGGGGCTCTACCACTTGAGCCACAGTTCCACTTCAGGCTTTTTGGTAGTTCCATGGAAAGTAGAGTCTCACAGGCTTTCTAGCTTATGGTTGGCTTCAAACTGTGATCCTCAGATCTCAGCCTCCCGAGTAGCTAGGATGACAGTGTGAGCCTTAGCCCCGGGTGACGGGCACCCCCCGTTTCAACTAGCAAGACCAAGTTAAAATAATCAGTTTCAGGGGATCAAGATCCTCTCCCAGGTCAGTTAATCCAAGGAGATAAAGTGTCTTTGGAAAAGGCTAGTCTGAGTAGGCCTAGTGGTGTGTGTGGGTGTGTGGGTGTGGGTGTGTGGGAGTGTGTCGGGGATACCTACCCCCATCTCTCTGGTACCTCATCTTTCCAGCAGGGAGTGCATCCAGAATAGTCACCCCAAGGAAGACGAATGGGGGAGGGTACCTAAGGTCACATCCAGGGGGATGATCCGAATTATGCACTGCAACTGAACCTGGACAGATAAAGGAGAGAAAGAGAAGTTTTGGGGAACATCAAGGGAAGCCCCTTATCTTTGGCTACAGGTACCAGCGAGAAGACTGAATCCATCTGTCTTGGTCGTCAGATAAAAGGTATACACATTTCATTTATTTTATTATTATTTTGTGAGTCCTAGGGCTTGGATTCAGGTTATCTCTGAGCTTCTTTTGTTCAAGGCTGAGGCTCTACCACTTGAGCCACAACACCAAATCTGGCTTTTTTTGTGTGTGGGTTTTGAGGGGGAGGTTGTTCTTGGGAGATAAGAATCTCACGGACTCTCCTGCCCGGGCTGGCTCTGAGTCACGACCATCAGACCTCAGCTTCCCAAATAGCCAGGATCATGGGCAGGAGCCACCAGCTCCTGACCGCCACCATCCATTTATAATCCCTTAGGCCCAGGTCTGAGCCACCCACAGTGCACCCCATTGTTGGGAGTGGGAAGCAGACATGAGTGGGTTTGATACTTTAACAGCCTTCCTATCTTTGAGCATTGTTCTGGGTCAGTCTGATGGTGGCTTCTTCCTTATCCACAGCAATGACTTGGCTCTGTCACAAGAACAAAGTCTCCCAGGAGGTTTCAGGTCTAGGGTTTTTTTTTCTGCACTCCGCCCCCCTAACCGAAATGACACACCCTAGCAAAGGATAGTAGACACTGAGTGTTTTCATTGTCTTATAACCAGGGTCTGACCAGATAGGTGCGGGTGAGGGTCAGAGGCCCAGGATAGTGCTGGGTAGGGGGACAATGCCTCCTCATCCAATTTCCTTCAATGGTCTAGCAGAGGGATTTGGGGAAGCACTCATGGGATGGACAATGCATAACCATCATGGTCCAGACAGTGCACAGAGGGGCTTACCTCATGAAGCTGGTTCAACAGGGTGACCGACACAGCTCCTGACCCACAGCCCACATCCAGAATGAGAGGTCCACTTTGGGTTCCAGCCAGATAGGGATGCTGGGCCACCTGCTCCAACACCCATGCAACCAGTTCCTGTGTGAGAGAGAGACAGAGAGAGAAATAAGGCCAAAATTACACTTATGCCGGGTGCCAGTGGCTCAGGCCTATAATCCTAACTACACAGGAGGCTGAGATATGAAGATCATGGTTCAGAGCTGGCCCAGGCAGGAATGTCTGTGAGACTCTTATCCTCAAAGAACCACCAGAAAACTGGAAGTGATTCTGTGGCTCATGTGGTAGAGCACTAGCCTTGATCTGAGGAGCTTGGGTACAGTGCCCTGGCCCAGAGTTCAAGCCCCATGACTGACAAGCAGTGGACTTCCCACCATAAGAAGTGGACTGCATAGCACCTACTGTCCTAGGGAGCATGGCAGAGAAGTCAGGCCAAGCTTCCTGTGCGCTGGGGGTCATGAGTAGATCACCTGGCTTCTCCATGCCTCATTTTCCCCAGCTGCAAAACTGAATAGAGTGAAGGATTTCCTTCATCATGGAAATTGGGTAATGATGAAAGAGAACCATGTTCTGTTTCATTATCCCACACCTATTGCATGATTAAGAGCAGACCCCATCTGCCACATTACCTCCCGCTGAATCTCCCTGAGAGATCATGCCAGGCAAAGCATAAGCTTCATGGAAGCATGGCTGCAAAAGGGGGTGTTGGTTCAAGGCTTCCTATACACTTGGCTGCACCTTTATTGCCTCTACCTTTATTCTTACTGTATTCTTCTTGGGTGTGCATTTGCTGCCTTTATTCTTGTTTTGGCTATTTTTCTATTGATCCGCGAACAGAGCAAAGATTAGATGTGGACAATTCCCCATTCAATATATCATCTGATGGGACGCTGCCTCCAGAAACTCCTGCAACTTCAAAAGCAGTTTTGCGGCTCCCTCATAGTAAATATAGAAATATAAAATTTCCAGATATGTTACAATAGGCAGAATTAATGAATTAAACTAAACCAGAAGGACTTATCCCAAAAGCACAGAGAGTTATAGAAAAAGGGACCTCTGATAATAAAAGGAAAAGAAAGATTGCCACAACAGTTATGACTAAGTTTGGTCCAGCTTACGTTATAGGGAATAGATGGTGGTTTCCCACCTCTTTCATTTGGAAATATGATGGCTGACTTATTAACTAGAGAAACCATCATTCTTTATTTGTAATTAATCACCTTAATACTAATGAACAAAAACTTACACTTATGCAAAAACATTGGAGCGAAATTGGATTTAAAGTTCAGCCAAAAGTTAAAAGGAAAGATTTGCTCACAGGCACCTGGAAAGGGCCTGATGTATTAATCACCTCGGGAAGAGGGTATACATGTGTGTTTCCACAGGATGCCGAGTCACCCATCTGGAATCTCAACCAACTCGTGTACCCCTACAAAGATAAGAGAAACCCAGCAAAAAAAAAAAAAAAGAAGAAGAAGAAGATGCAAATGAAGAAAACGATGCAGAAGCTCAAAAGTCTTCACCTTTCTCCTCAACAGGCAAAGACAACAAAAGAAGCTCAACCACCAACCTGGGAACAAATTAAGAAGCTCACCCATTCTGCGGAGGAGATTGTGGTTTCTACGGGAAAGACTAGCACTGTTGAAAATATGTTTCTTCCTATGCTTGCCATTATTGCTATGCAGTCAGTGTCTGTTTCCGGAGAACAATACTGGGCATATGTTCCTAATCTTCCTCTTCTATATCCCGTGGGATGGGAGGGATGAAGATATAATATAAGTAATGACAAATAATAGTGACCTGCTAGGGGGTTTGGAGGACTATTCTAATTCTCATATGACTTCTCAAACAATTAATTATGAAGGAATGACAGATACCACTCCAATTTGTATAACGCTATCAGGAGAAAATCTCCCTGGGTGTTTGCCTATAAACTATAGAACTTTTTTGACTGATGCCCTTGATCAATCCAATGATAAAAAGTTCAAAAAAAGATTGATGTGGGAAATTGGCATGATGACATTAGACTTTCATACTTATAATTAATCCTTTTTCATTCCCAAGAGGAATATACATTTAGGTAACTGCCTACAAAAATATCATGACAAGGATCAGTTTGGGGATGCATTAATTACCTCACCAAAATGGTCGGAATGTGGATTTCAAAAGGCTTCTTTTTTATAACCCTATTGGGCACCAGATAGTATTTTTGAGTTTTCCATTGCTAACCCTGATTATGATTATGCCTCCTACTTAAAACAAAATTCATCAAAGTTTAATGGCTATGCTCCTGATATGCACGGGGAACCCCTGAAAAGATGGCTCACTCCAGGGTGGGTGGCTTCCATTTTGGTGAGTCACTCTCCCTTTCACAATAAAACAGGCATTCAGCTGGATTTGTTCAGACTTTTTGCAGCAAAAACATGATTTTACTGAAAAAGCCCAAGGAAACTAAGAGTACTGCAATTGGGGTAAGAGCATGTGTGGGTTATCCTATGGGAATTTTAGCTGGAAAACTAGATAATTTAATCATTATTAATCAAGGAAAATCTTATTATATTAGCTGTAAGGATTTTATTTTTACTAATTGTTTTACTTCTTCTCTGGGTAAAACATACTCTGTAATTTTTATTTTAAAAAGACCTTCGTATGTAATGTTACATGTAGATTTATAAAATGACCCTTGGTTTAAAAATTCTGCTTTACAAATGTTGAAAACTCTGGATATTATGTTGCAGCCAAAACTCTTTGTTGCGGCCTTGATTTTAGGAATAAGTGCTTTAATAACAATAATTAGCTCTTTAGCGATTTCTACAGCAGCCTTAGTAAATGAAGTAAACACTGCTCATTTTGTTACTGATTTAAGCAAAAATGTTTCATTAGCCCTAGTAAAACAATAAATTATAGATAAAAAGTTAGAAATGAAAATAAATGCTCTGGAGGAAGTGGTTCTGTCTATAGGTCAGGAAGTTCAAAATTTAAAAACACAACTCTCAGTTAAATGTCAGGCTAGTTTTAAATATATCTGTGTTACTGCTCTAAATGATAACTTTTCTTTTAATTGGAATGCCACCAAAAATCATTTGTTAGAGTTTGGATAGATAAAGATATCTCTAATATTATGGAGGATTTACAGGACAAAATTACAGCAGTTAGTAAAGCTCATTCAGATGTAAAAATTTTACAATCTTTGGCAGCGTTAAGCATAACGTGGAGGCCCTCAATCCTCTGGATTGGATTCATGTAATAATTATAATTGCTATTGTCAGATCAATTCACCCAATTCTTATTCTTATATTTCCAGTCATTTTCTGGATGATCTTTAGATTTGTCTCTTCTGTGCACCAAGACATTCATGAGCTTCAATTAAAAAATAAAAAAGAAAGAAATTCCATGACACCTTCTGCTGAATCTACGTGAGAGATCACGCCAGACAAAGCATAAGCTTCATGGAAGCATGCCTGCAGGAAGGGGGTGTTGGTTCAAGGCTTCCTATACACTTGGCTGCACCTTTATTGCCTCTACCTTTATTCTAACTGTATTCTTCTTGGCTGTACATTTGTTGCCTTTTTCTCGTTTTGGCTATTTTTCTATTGATCCATGAACAGAGCTTGTGAAGCCACTTCCCCTCGTGCCTGTCCTCGCTACTCTCTGCTCTCTCTCTCTACCTCCACTTCCCTCGCGGGCTGCCTCACACCCTTTGCACATGCGCACCTGCCCCTGCGAGACCCTGGCCACTTCTGCCTCCACAGTGAGGCCCCTGAGCCCTGCCTCCTCCTCCCCTTGGCCCAGTCCCCTCTTCCCCTTGGCTCCGCCCCCTACCCTTGCCCACAAGAGCAGCCCTGACTGGGCCCTAAGGCTTCCAGGCCATGGGAATTACAGCCTCACCTCAGCTCAGCACTCCCCACCTACCCTAGCACTTGCTCAGGGGATCGAGTCTCCCCTCAGCCCCACGACAAGAGGAGACTCTCCTCAAAGCCTCTCCACTCCACATATCAAGCACATGCACAGTGACCCAGTGAGAGAGACAGAGACAGAGACAGAGACAGAGAGAGAGACTGAGAGACTGAGAGACTGAGAGAGATTGTTGGGGAAAACTACCTCTCAAGGAATCAGAACATAGCACCCTTTTGGATGACTCAGCACACAGCATACTTCAAAAAACATCACAAAGCACCCTGAGTAAAAGACAGCACAATGTGCCCTTTGAAGGACTTAGCATATAATAGCCTTTGGGATGACTCAGCACACAGCACCCTTTGAAGGAGGGAATCCATAGCATGCAGTGTATAGGACTCAGTGCATGGCACACTTTGAAAAACTCAGCACGTAGCACTCTTTCCCAGGACTCAGCATATAGCTTCCTGTGTTAAGTCTCCATACACACCACCCTTTGAAGGGCTGAGTATGTAGCACCCTGTGTAAAGCACTCATTGCAGAGCACCCTTTGAAAAACTCAGCACATAGCATAGTTTTGAAGGACTCAGCACATACCACCTTGTGGAAGAACTCAACATACACCGCTATTTGAAAGACAGTACAGATCACTGTCTACAGGACTTGGCACATAGCACTCACCTCATTCTCTCTTCTCAAGGATGCAGCACATTACACACATTGAGATAACTCAGCACACAACCCTCTTTGAAGCACTCAGCAAAAGTACCCTGTGTAAAGGACTGGGCCCACAGCACCCATTGAAAAATTCACCTGTCCCTCCCTTCTCAAGGGGTCAGCACATAGCACCATTTGGGATGAATTAGCATACCACACTTTTGAAGGACTCAGAATAAAGTACATTGTGTAATGGACTCAGCACACAGCACCCTTTGAAAAATCCAGCACAGCCTACTCTTCTCAAGGACTCAGAACATAGCACCCTTTGGGATGACTCAGCACACAGAATGGTATTTGAAGACTCAGAAAAAACACCCTATGCGGGAAGGACTCAGAAAACAGCACCCTGTGAAGGACTCAGCACATACCTGTATGTCACAAGTTCAGCTGTCATTAGAATTAGGGTGCTTTCTTCAGTGTCATCATTCTTCAGAAACACTTCACAAATCCTACTAGTTCACATTTAGTTTATGTGTGTTTTATATGGAGGAAGGTCAGCTGGGGGTCTTGAACTCAAAGCTTGGGGCCCCTTTCCCTGAGCTCTTTGGTTCAATGCTAGAGTTTTACCACTTTGATTCACAGATCTAATTTTGGTTTGGTTTTTTTTGGGGTTGTTCTTTGACAGGCCTTATGGTAATCAGGAAGGCCAAGTTGGGGTGTCCATGGGCAAAGGCTCTTAGCTGGGCCTGGAGCTGACTTCTCACTTCCTTGTACCCCTGGGAGCAGGGCCTCCTGGAGCTCTCTTTGCCTAGGGTGGAACAGATCTGCTCTGGAATCATCACTCAGGGTGAGCGAAAGTCAGGTTGGCCCTGGTCACTTCCCCAAATTGAACTCTAGAGGACGATAGTCCTCCATGATGGCAGAGGGACGCATGTTCCACCTCTAGCCACCAGGAGGCAGGATTTGTTCACCATAAGGATTGTATCAGTTGTATTTACTCTTGTTTCCCTGGGGCTCCCATCATGCTTTGAAGCCACCCTGGACAGGAAAGTCCTTGAGACTTACCTACAATTAACCATCAAAAAGCAAGTGGGGCTGCGGCACAAGTGGCAGAGCACTAGCCTTGAGCAAGAAAACTCAGGGATAGAGCCTTGGCCCTGAGTTCACACACACACACACACACACACACACACACACACACACACACACACACACACACACACACACAGACACGCACGCACGCACGCACACACACCACATGCATGCAAAATCAAAGATTTCTACACTGAAATCTTTGGGTATTCTCTACCTTTTCCCCACTGAGTCTGGTGGCTATTGCCCTAGGTGTTTGATGCATCCAACACCACCTGGCATCTTTAATTTTGGGGAAGAGAATGGCTAGAAGGTCAGCCTTCCCCCACCCAGCTCCTTGACTGGGTCAAGGTCTATCCAGCCCCTTTAGGTCTCCTTTTACAGACTCGCCAAGATGCCTTCAAAAGGTATCAAATACTGGGCACTGGTGGCTCATGCCTGTCATCCTAGCTAATCTGGAAGCTGAGATCTGGAGGATCACGGTTCAAAGCCAGCCTAGGCAGGAAAGTGTGTGAGACTCTTATCATCGATGAACCATCAGAAAATAAGAAGTGGCCCTGTGTCTCAAGTGGTAGAGTGCTAGCCATGAGAGAAAGAGCTCAGGGACAGTGACCAGGACCTGAGTTCAAGTTCCAGGACTGGAAAAACAAATCTTTATTGGAGGCTTGTTTTCCCTTTGAAAACAATTCCTTCTTTGTGATAAGCATAGAATGGGCCTCTTCCCTGGCCACCAATAGATGTCCCTTGAATATGGGCCACCTCCCAGCAGCCTTTGCCCTACCCAACCCACAGTTTACCCTTTCCATGACCCAGCAGATGGAGGCCTGAGAGAAGGCCACCTGGCCACCTACTTATGGTGGCTGCTGAGGCTTTGGAGAATCACCATGTCACATAGTCATCATTTACATCAGTCTACAGAAGAAAGGGAGGGACTGTTCCTCACCTGAGCCCATGAGCTGTGGGTGGCTCTGGATGTGGGGCAGCTGCGCCAGGATGTGCTTTGTGGGGGAGTCCTCTATGGGGTTGGGAATCTTGATCTCCCTTCTGCTAGTTTCCACACTGTGTTGAAGTGGCAATTCTTTTAAACCTTTCTGCTCCTCCCTCTTTTCGCCTGCCCTGGAGCCTGGAGTCATCCAAAGCGGCGGCAGTGACAGGAGGCTCAGTCTGTGCTGGCATCTGGAACCTGTTGTCCATGTCTTCCCCTGTGAGGAGTGACAACGGCTCCCGCAGCTCTCTCCATTTCTCCATCTTCTCCTAGGACAGCTGGTACACACGCTCAGGTTTCTTCTGACACAGCTCAGCCAGAATGAACATCTGCTCTATTCATGCCATGAGGGATTCCTCAACAGTGCGATGTGTGCCGACAGCTGGCTGCATCTATGTTGAAGATCACCCGCTGGACTATGGAAGTCCATCTTATCAGGCAGGTCGTGGACAAAGTATATTTTCTTCTCGGACTCCCACTAGTCCCGTTTCCCATCCCCACACAGCTGTGGTGCCAGCACATGGATGGAGTGCCTGTGGCTCGATCTTTCTCTGGCACTGAGCTGCCAGGTGAACCTGGTGCCTGCAGCAGGCCTGCCACTCCTGCTGCAGGAGTTTCCCCCTGTGGATTTCAGTCACTAAGAGTGCTCACAAATCCATGTCCCTCTCGGTTTGGGGAATGTCTCCATCCTCTGCAATGGTCATGTGGGGGGGGAGTCGACTCCTCACCTTTTGCTTCTCCAGGGTTTTAGACTTCCCCTTCCCCAGGGAACGCCAGGAAGCTCAGCTGGGCCTGCAGCCGCTCCTCCTGTGGTCTGATTACTTTCAGGCACTTGAGAGTGTCTTGTCACTTTGAGGGCACCACCTGGTCTCCCCAGTTGGTCGGGGAGACTTTCTTCAGCTGCTCCAGGAGTTGGTTCTGCCTCTCTATGTGCTGCTGCAGGGCCTCCTTCTCGGAGCTAAGCCACTAATTGGTGGTGATGTACTGCTCATAGACGGCTCTGAGCTCCTGCAGTGGGGCCAGGGACTGCTCCTGCTGGTCCTGAGATGCTTAGCTTTCTTTCTCTCTCAGCCACTTCTTTCCATTCCTCTCTCTTCTCCTCTGTGTGGACCAGCTGTTCCCGCAGGTGTTTCTTCACCCGCTGCTCTGTGTCCAGGATGCTGGCGAGCTCCTCCTCCTCACCGCTCACCCTGTGGAGAGCCTCCCACAGCAGGGCCAGCTGTTCCTCCAGCTGTCTGTCACACACATATGCACATCATGGGGTCTCGGGGATCTCCTGCCAATCCTTGACCTTCTCCTCCAGTCTGCACAATTGCTCCTGCTGCTCTGCGTTCTGGAGATGGAGCCTCTGGTTTTCCTGGATCTGGATGTGAAGTTATTCCTCCAGGTTTTTTCAACTCCATCTGTGTGCAGTAGGCCT
Source organism: Dipodomys spectabilis (assembly GCF_019054845.1). Lineage (NCBI taxonomy): Eukaryota > Metazoa > Chordata > Mammalia > Rodentia > Heteromyidae > Dipodomys > Dipodomys spectabilis. Next base: position 783,216 of record NW_024870821.1, on the reverse strand, counting down.
GGGCCTGCAACTGCCACTCAGCCTGAGATGGGCCATGGTTCTTCCAGTATTCTCTAGGCCGAACACCTGCCTCGACCCTCGCTCCTTCTCCTTGGTCAGTTGGTTCACCTGCTGGGTCAGCTGCCGGGTCTCCTCCTTCCACGTGGTCCTCTCAATGCTCAGGTCTTCTGTGAAGTTGTCTATCTCTAGATTCGCTGTGCTCACCAGTCAGCTCACATTGTCTAGTAGTCTCTTCAGTTCCTCATGCCCCACAAGTGCTTGTTGGAACTTGCAGATTCCTTTCTCCCTGTTGTCCAGAGCACGTCCAGCTTCTCCTGTAACTTTGAGTTCACTTGCTCCAGGTCATCGAAGCTTCTCGCCTTCCTTGAGCAGAAGGGTCACCTCATGCAGCTGTTCAAAGAACATTTCAGTCTCATTCTGTGATCAGTAACCACAGAAGCCGACATCTCCAGCTCTGCCATGCACTGCTCTGCGGCCTGCAGGCAGCTGGTGAGAGCTTCGTGCTCCCTTTCTGTGTCATTGGCCACCTGTTGCATGCAGGCGGGTGCACATTGTAAATTGCTTTCTGCAGAAATCAACCTCTGTATGGGTGCCTTGTGGATCTCTATCTCCATTTTAGGTGCTGCATGCACCTGAGCTATCTTCTCCCTCTCTTTCTTTCATTGATCCTACAGGTCTGACTTTTCCTGCTTCAGTGGTTGGATCTTGGCATAGAGTGCCTGGTTTCTTCTTTTGCTGGGGTCCAGGGTGGGCACCACGTGTCGGTAGCACCTCTGCAGATCCTTGGTGGTATGAGGACCATTGACACTCTGGAACCTCGTGGCTGTGACTGTGTCCAAAGGCACGGGAGGCCCGTGGTGGGCATCACCTTTGGCCGGACCCTTCCCTTTTTCATGTTCTTTGTTTTCTTGAATGCTGCAGGTCTGTCAGGAGGATTCTTCTACTGGTGTTCTGGTGGCAGTTTCATCCCCACAGCTTTCTCATGGAGTCTTGTTGTTTCAGATATCTGAGCGCTGGGATGGGAAAGATGGGCTGGCCACCTTCCCAGGCTCTGGGAAATCCTCTCTTCTCCCACTCACTGATTAGGATGTCAATTTCGTACTGTACTCCAAAGTTGCCTGGAGTCTCTTGCTCACCACTTAGCCACCTCTACCTTCCTCACTGCTGGTAGTGGTGTCAACCAACAGAGGGAATCCTGGTGCTTCCGGGCAGCATGGAATTTGGGTGTGGCCACCATTCTTGTATCCCATTGTTCAGAAAGAACCATGAAAGAATAGGGGTGTGACCAGAATACTGTGATGCAGGCAGAATGGGCGGAGTCAAGATGAGAGCAGCTGCTTTCCAAGGAAACTCTGTCCAATCCTGCTGGGGACACGAAGGTGACCTGCTTTAGCTGGATGGCTGCACAGATTGTTCTGTATGTCTGTTTGTTGCCAGTCCTGGACCTTTAACTCTGGATCTGGGCAAAGTCTGTGAGCTGCTTTTGCTCAAGGCTAGCCCTCAACCTCTGTAGCCACACAACTCTACTTCTGACTTTGTTGGCATTGAAGTTGGACAGGGGTGACTTTGACCATGATCCTCCTATCACAGACTTGTAAGTATTAAGGAGAACTACTGAGAGCCATGGGTGCCTGCCTAATCATTGGTATTGCTGATATTCTTGGACAGACTTGTGAGTTCCCTATCCTGAGGATTAAATGGTGGAAGCTGGAGCCCACAGTTTGAATCCTATTCCTGCCACCTCCAAATGGCAGGAGATCCTAAGAAACTCATTCCTATCCATATGAATACCAATGGAATGTGATATATGTCATGATTGAATGGGCAGTTCTTGAACGATTCTAGGATAAAATAATACACAATTATATCCTAGGACTCTGATCAATTTTAAACTAACACTTTATGAAGCATTTAAACAATCATATTCATTAAAGGGGGCATAATGAAATATCTAAGAATTGGGTGTCACATTGTATGAATGTGCCATTTTTTTTGCCAGGACTGGGATTGGAACTCATGGTCTGGGTAACTCTGTTGCACTGTGTGGGAAGGGGAAGCTCACCTCCGTGAAGTCAAGAAATTCAAGTCTGTTTCTTAGACCTGAAATCGATCCCCAGCACTAGAAAACATCTTTTTCATGTATATTTTACATACATTATTTATGTTTACATACATATGTTGACTCTTTATTGCATTCAGTGTAGTTATTCATTTTATTTTTTGTTTTATTCATGTATTGGCCATTTATTTTATTGAGTATTATGGCACATAGAACATTGATTACATTGATTACATAGGATATAGGTCTGCATATGTGTTCCACTTCATACCTGACACCCAGGAATTTCACAGAAAAAGAAAATGTGTCACCATCAGCTTCTTACTCCATGATTCATTGTTTGGGAGTATTGGTGTCTGAACACAAAGCCTATAAGGCCAAATTCCTTAATGGGTGCATGTCAGCACGCCATCCTGGGGCAAATTGAGCTGACAGGCAGTTCCTAGGGTATGAGATCAAGCCCCTAAGGTTGACAAAATAAGAACAGATTGACATGTAGATGGTATTATGCTAATAAATATATATCTTTATAGAGTGGCAGAGATGTCTACACATTATTCAGTTATATAGACTACATTTCTACCAATTCTTGTCTATTTATTATGCCTCTATGTAATTAATGGTATTGTTTTCATCCTTAATAAACTATTAAGTAAATCAAGGTCCTGAAATTATTATATCCCTGTAAGAAATTGTATTCTTTTAATGCTTCATATTAAATAAAATCAGTCTACTGAAATTATGATGTCTAATTTTATATGAGTAGCATTCACAATTAGCTCATTCAACTGTTACATTGATAACATTCCATCGTTATTCCTATGGATGGGAATGAGTCTCTTAAGATCTTCCACTATTTGGAAGTTGCATGACTGGGATTTGAACTCTAGACCTATGTTCCTGTGCGGGACTATGGCTTCCTCAATAGCCTGCTAGCCTTCAGCAATGCAAGATGAAATACCCTTTGGAGGCCTGTCATTCAGATCCAGATGGTCATGGTGCAAAAGAAGAAAATGTAAAAATGCAATCATGCAACATTTTTTTCTTTGGTCGGTCATAGGGCTTGAACTCTGGGCCTGGGTACTGTCCCTGTGCTCTTCAGCTCAAGGCGAACACTCTACCGCTTGAGTCACAGTGTTACTTCCGGGTTTCTAGTGGTTTATTGGAGATAAGATTCTCACGGACTTTCTTTCCCGGGCTGGCTTTGAACTGAGATACTCAGATCTCAGCCTCCTGTGTAGCTTGGATTTCAGTTGTGAGCCACTGGTGCCCGGCTCTGCCACTTTTTTTCTGTGCATATTTTTTCCACTTGCAAGGCTTGGAGATCTAGGATCCCAGGATTGGCTGTGGCTCCAGTGGCTGCACCCCAGCTTAGGATGATGGAAGTTGAGGCAGAGTTGCCATGACCTGAGTTCAAGACCTTGCTTCGCAAAAAAAAAAAAAAAAATTAGCTCCTTGGCTTGCAATTCACGCTGTTTTATCTACCAGGCCTTGGATTTGAACTCAGAGTCTGGGTAACTCTGTAGCACTGTGGACGAAGGGGAAGCTCACCATGCTTGAAGACAATAAAGTTGGGCCTGGTCCCTAGGCCTGAATTCAAGCCTCAGCCCTGGAAAACATACTATTTATATTTATTGTAAATATAGTATTTGTATTTACTATAGATGTTCAGTCCATATCCTGTTAGTTGTGGTTATTGATTGTATTTTTGTTTTATTCAATTATTTACCATTTATTGACTGTGATGATATGCATTCCATTTATTATACTGATGGCATCCCATCACATAGTATCTAAATTTGTAGACGTGTTCTCCATCATGTCTGACACCCAGGACTCTCAGAGAAAAGGAAAACAGGTGTCATACTTGACTTCTTATTCCACAATTCAATTGTTTGCAGTGCTGGGATCTGAACTCAGGGCCTAGCAGACCTAATTCAACACGGCAACCTCTAGCCAAGGAAGCTGCCAGACAGTTCCCAGACCCTGAGATTGAGCCACAAGGGTGGACAAAATAGCCATACATGGATAGGCAGGTGGCAGTATACCAATAAATATATATTTGTATAGAATTCCAGAGACATCTACTTAGGATTCAATGACATCAACTACATTCCTACCAACTCTTATGTATTATTATGCTGCCATTGAAGGAGTAGTATTGTTTTCATGCTTAATAAACCATTCATTAAGATCAATCAGCATCCTAGGATCATTGCATCCCATTTTAGATTAGACCAATGCCCGCAGAAACTTATACATTCATGAGTTTGCAAACATTCCATTGTTATTCCCGTGCATAGGAACAAGTCTCTTGGGAAATCTCCCCACTGGTAGGTGTCAGGACCAGGATTCAATATCAGGGCCTTCGATGACATATGGGCCTGTGGCTTCCGCAATAGCCCGCTAGCCTTGGCCAATGCAAAGTGAAGTAAACTTGTAGCTTTGTCATTCAGACCCAGGTTGGTCACCATGCAAAGGAATAAAATGTAAAAAGTCCATCCCGCAGCTATTTTCCAGTGCGGTTTTTTTTTTCTTTCTCCTGCAAGGCTTCAGGGCCTAGGATCACAGGATCGGCTATGCGCCTATGGCAGCCCACCAGCCTAAAGTGATCGAAGCTGAGGCAGAGTTGCCCTGAACTGAGTTCAAATTGCTTGGTTGGCAAAAAATAAAATAAAATAAAAATAATAAATAATAAACCACCCTAGCTCAGAATTAGCACCATTTTTTCTGCCACAGCTGGGATTCCAACTCAGATCTGGGTAACACTATAGCACAGTGGGTGAACGGGAAGCTCACCATCCTTGAAGACTACAAGGTCAGGTCTGCTCCCAGGGCCTGAATTGAAGCCCAGGTCACCTTCACTCTGCAGACAACCGAGTTCGGACCTAGCATGGTCAACATGCAAAGGAAAATGAACATAAGAGCACCAGGTGGAACTTCCTGCCACTTTTTTTTCCCCTTCGTGGCTTTTTTTCTCTGCAAGCCCTGGGATCCTAGGATGCGATGATGAGTTGTAGGTCCAGAGGCTGCAGCCCAGGATGATTGGAACTGAAGCAGAGTTGCCACGACTTGTGTTCAAGCTCTGAGTCTGTTAAAAAATTTTGAAGGAAGCACCCTAGCTCCAAATTCGCCCCATTTTACTGCCAGAGCTGGGATTTGAACTCAGGTCTGGGTAACTGTTACACTGTGGGGGAAGGGGAAGATCACCATCCTTGAAGACTACAAGTTCAGGCCTGCTCTCAGTGCCTGAATTGAAGCCCCAACACTGGCAAAAATCATATGTCCACCTATTTTACACATAGGATCTATTTACATACATGTGTGAAATGCATCATGCTTTCAGTGTAGTTATTTATTTTATTGTGTGTCTTAGAGATGCATTTTGTATTTTATTGTGTATGATGACAGATATAAATGTGCTGACATGCATGACAACCTATTCCCATGTCTATAGAGTTGCCTATGCCTTGTCCATCCTAGATGAGACCCAGGACTTTCACAGCGCCGGAAAGCAGGTGAACTGATGTACTGCTCACATCAGGATTCATGTTTTGGCAGTGTTGTGATTTGAACTCAGAACCTAGCAGGCCCATTTGGCGAAAGGGTCAAGGTGAGGACACTGGCCTGTGAGCAACTGAGGAGCTAGACCGTTTCCAGGACCTGACATTGAGCACCAGGGAGGCCCCGGATAGGCATAAATTCATAATTTAAACATAGGACCTCTATTTATATACATGTTTGGACAGCATCTTGCGTTCAGTGCACTTCTCCTTAATTTGTGTCTAATTCATGGAGGTAATGTGTATTTTACTGAGTATGGTGACAGTTATAACTGTGGTGACATGGATGTCAACCTGTTCACATGGCTATAGAGTTGCCTATATAGCATGCTCCATTCCTAGCTGAGAAGCAGGACTTTCGCAGCATAGGAAAAGAGAAGGATCACTTGGCTTCTCACATCAGTATTCATCTTTTGACAGTGCTGGGATTTGAACTCAAGGCCTAGAAAACCCAAGCGGTGAATGGGTCATGGTGAGTACACCAGCCTCTGAGCCAATAGAGGGTTAGGTCCATCCCGGGACCTGAGGTTGAGCCCTGGTGGGGGCCATTATTGTTATAAATTCATAATTTACAGAGGTGATCTCTATTTACTTACATGTGTGGAATGCATCACGCATTCAGTGTAGTTATTCTCTTTATTTTGTGTCTTAATCAGGGATGCATTTTGTATTTTATTGCATATGATGACAGATATAACTGTGCTGATAAGGATGGCAACCTATTCCATTGTGTATAGAGTTGCCTATATAGCATACTGTGTCCTAGCTGAGACCCAGGACTTCACAGCACAGGAAAACAGGTGCAACAATGGGCTTATGAAAGAAGCATTCATGTTTTGGCAGAGTTGGGATTTGAACTCAAAGCCTAGCAGCCTCAATTGGTAAAAGGGTCAAGGGGAGGACACTGGCCTGTGAGCAACAGAGGAGTTAGGCTGTTCCCAGGACCTGATATCGAGCCCCAGGGAGAGCCAGGATAGGAATAAATTCATAATAGAAACAGGATCTGTATTAACATATTGGTATAGACAGCATCTTGCGTTCGGTGCACTTCTCCTTAACTTGTGTCTAATTCATGGAGGTATTGTGTATTTTACTGAGTATGGTGACAGATATAACTGTGCTGACATTGATGGCAACCTGTTCCCATGTTTATAGAGTTGCCTATGCATTCATTCTCCATCCTAGCTGAGACCAAGTACTTCCACATGAGAGGAAAACAGGTGCAAAGACTGGCTTCTGACATCAGGATGAAACTTTGTCAGTGCTGCGATTTGAACTCAAATCTGGGTAACCCCATTGCACTGTGGGGAAAGGGGAAGCTCACCATCCTTGAAGACTAGGATGTCAGGCCTGGTCCAGGGCCTGATTTGAAGCCCCAGCACTGGACAAAATAATAAGCCCACCTCTTTTAAACATAGGATCACTACTTCCATACTGGGGTGGTATGCATCTTGCCTTCAAGGTAGTTTTTTTTTAAATTTTGAGTCTTATTCATAGATGTATTGTGTATTTTATTGAGTATGGTGACAGGTATATCTGTGCTGCCCTGGATGACAACTGATTCCCATGAGTAGAGAGTTGCCTATGCATTCTCCATCGTAGCTGAGACCCAGAACTTGCACAGCACAGAAGAACAGGTGCAACAACTGGTTTCTTACATCAGGGTGAATTTTTGGCAGGGCTGGGATTCAAACTTGGGGCCTAGGAGGCCCAACTGACCAATAGATCCATGTGAGCACACCAGCCTGTGAACCACTAAGGAGCTGGGCCTTTCCCAGGAACTGAGATCTAGCCCTAGGGAGCCCACAATAATCCTCAATGCATCATTGAAACATGGGATGTCTATTCACATCCATGTGTGGACTTCCTCCTGCATTGAGGTTAGTTATCCTCTCCATTTTGTGTGTTATTCATGGATGCATTGTGTATGTTCTTGAGTATATGATGACAGGTATAACTGGTCTGGCATGGATGACAACCTATTCCTATGGTCACAGGGTGGCCCATGCATTCTCCATCTTAGAGGAGACCCAGGACTCGCACAGGAAAGGAAAACAGGTGCAATGATTGGCTTCAGACATCAGGATGAATCTTTTGGCACTGCTGGAATCTGAACTTGGCGCCTAGCAGGCCCAATAGGCGAATGGGTCCACATGAGCACACCAGCCTGTGAGCCACTAAGGATCTAGGCCATTCCCAGGACCTGAGATCGAGGCCCGGAGTGAGGTGGAGCACAATCGTTGTCCATTTATAAGCTGAAGGTAGTATGCAAATAAGTACATATTTGAATAAAGTAGGAGACATGGCGACCTGTGATGGAATCCAATTTACCCTGTGACTACCAATTCTCAGATCTTCCCCAATGCCTCCATTTCTTGACTGTGATGATTATTGTCACACTTCATCAACCCTTCATAAAAAATAATGGATGCCCCATGAGTCTTGCTTATCATTTCCTACTTGCATCCTGCAGGAACTACTCATTCAAGGATGAGATGATCATATTCCACACTTCCTAGGTCCAGAAACAAGTACTTCAAGATCTTCCACCATTCCCACAATATAGGGGGGCTGACCCGGATTCCAACCCATGGCCTCCGTTGCACAGTTGGCTGTAACTTCCCCGATAGCCAGCAGGCCTTCAGCCATGCCAGGTCACCTTCACTCTGTAGGCCACCGGGTTCAGACCAACATGGTCACTATGCAAAAGAAAATAAACGTACAAGCACAAGGTGGAAATTCCTGCTGCTTTTTTCCCCTTCTGGCCGTTTTTTGTTTTTTGTTTTTTGTTTTCCTGCAAGCCCCGGGATCCTAGGGTCCGAGGATGGGCTGTGGGTCCGGAGGCTACAGCCTAGGATGATTGCAGCAAAGGCAGTGTTACCTCGACTTGAGTTCAAGGCCTGGGTTTGGCGAAAAAAAACATAAATAAATAAAAAATTATGAATGAAGCACCCTCGCTCAGAATTCACGCCATTTTATTGCCAGAGCTGGGATTTAAATTCAGGTCTGGGAAACTTTGTTGCACTGTGGGAGAAGGGGAAGATCACCATCCTTGAAGACTACACGGTCAGGCCTGCTCCCAGGGCCTGAACTGAAGCCCCAACACTGGCAAAAATCGTATGCCCACCTATTTTACACATGGGATCTCTATTTACATATATGTGTGGAATGCCTCATGCTTTCAGCATGTGTCTTAGTCAAGACTGCATTTTGTATTTTATTGAGTATGATGACAGATATAACTATACTGACATGGATGGCAACCGATTCCCATGTCCATGGAGTTGCCTATGCTTTCTCCATCTTAGCTGAGACCTAGGACTTTCACAGGACAGGAAAGCAGGTGGATCTATGGGCTTCTAATATCAGGATTCATGTTTCGGTACTGTTGTGATTTGAACTCAGAACCCAGCAGGCCAATTGGCGAAAGGGTCAAGGAGAGGACACTGGCCTGTGAGCAACTGAGGAGCTAGGCTGTTCCCAGGACCTGACATCGAGCCCCAGGGAGGGCCAGGATAGGCATAGATTCATGCTTGAAACATAGGATCTATATTGACATATATGTGTGAACAGCATCTTGCATTCAGTGCACTCCTTTTCCTTATTTTGGGTCTAATTCATGGAGGTATTGTGCATTTTGCTGAGTATGGTGTCAGATATAATTGTGCTGACATGGATGATGACCTGTTCCCATGGTTATAGGGTTGCCTATGCATTCATTCTCTGTCCTAGCTGAGACCCAGGACTTCCACATGAGAGGAAAACAGGTGCAATGACTGGCTTCTGACATCAGGATGAAACTTTTGTCAGTGCTGTCATTTGAACTCAGGTCTGGTTAACTCCATTACACTGTGGGGGAAGGGGAGCTCACCATCCTTGAAGACTAGAATGTCAGGCCTGGTCCAGGGCTTGATTTGAAGCCCCAGCACTGGACAAAATATAAAGCTCATCTCTTTTAAACATAAGATCTCTATTTACATACAGTTGTGGTATGCATCTTCCATTCAATGTAGTTTTTTTTTATTTTCAGTCTTATTCATGGATGTATTGTGTATTTTATTGAGTATGGTGACAGGTATATCTGTGCTGCCATGGATGCCAACCTATTCCCATGGCTATAGAATTGCCTATATAGCATTCTCCATCCTCGCTTAGGTGCAGGACTTTCACAGGTCAGGAAAACTGGTAGATTGATGGACTTCTCACATCAGGATGTATCTTTTGTCAGTACTGGTATTTGAACTCAGGGCCTAGCAGGCAAAATTGGTGAATGGGTCAAGGTGAGCACATCAGCCTGTGAGCCACTAAGGTGCTAGGGCATTCCCATAACTTGAGCTTGAGCCCCAGGGTGGGGCTGGTGCACCATATTCATCCATTCTTATGCTGAAACTTGTGTGCTAATAAATACCTATTTGTATACAGTAGGAGATGTGGCGAACTGTGTTGGAATTCTATCTACCATGTGAGTACCGATTCTTGGATCTTTCCCAATGCCTTGATTTCCTGAATGTAAGTATTATTGTCACACTTCATGAAGTCTTAATTTAAAATAATCATTGTGCCAAAGGTCTTGTTTATCATTTCCTATGCGAATCATGCATTAACTTCTCAACTCTTCCCTAGACCTGAATTCAAGCACCAGCCCGAAAAACGTAACATTTATAGACATCTTAAATATATGATTTATACTTACATCTATATATTCAGTCTATATCGTGTTTGTTGGAGTGATTCATTATATTTTATTATTGATAGATTGATTTAGCATTTATTTTATGGGCTGTGAGTGCACCTATAACATTTATTACATTTATTCCAATCTATTCCATAGCATGTAGCTTTGCAGATATATTATGTACATCATACCAGTACTTGCACAGAAAAGGAAAACAGGTGTCACACATGGAATCTTACACCAGGAAGAAACTTTTGGCAATGATGGAAACTAGACTAAGGGCCAAGGAAGCCCAATTCATGAATGGGTGAGTGTCATCATGGCAGCCGCTGGCCCATTCAACTGCCAAGTGGATCCCAGTGTCTGGGATCAAGCCCCAGGTTTGGCCAAAATAGCAATAACTCTCTTTGCAGATGATGGTATATAAATACATATAAATTTAGATATTTAGATACTGTTAGAAATGTCTATCTGGTATTCAATGATATATACTACATTCCTATGGATTCTCAGGTCTTCAGTGAGGATTTCATTTAATCAATGGTATTCTTTTAATGCAAAATAAACTATGAATTTTAATCAATCTGTGTCCTGTGATTATTGGGTCTAATTTTATGCTAGACTGATTCATGAACTACTCATCCAACCATGACATTGATCACATTCCTTTGGTGCTCCTAGGGACAGGCAATAATTTTGTAGGCTCTCCAGCCCTTTGTAAGTGTCATAATCGGGATTCAAACTCAGGGCCTAGGTGTCCAGGTTGGCCTATGGCTTCGCTGACAGCCCGACAGCCTTCAGGAATGCCAGGTGAACTACAGGTTGCAGCCGTGTCACTTGGACACGGGAATGGTCACCATGAAAGGAAGGGAAACCCGAGAAACTACTGACCATCCGCAGTTCACAGCTTTTTTTCAATGCCATTTTCATTTTGATTTCGTCAGCCCCCAAGGCCTAGGATCCTAGGATGGGCTGTGGGTCCAGAGGTTGCACCATCCCAGCCTAAGGTGATGTTAGCTGAGGCAGAGTTTCCAGGACCTGAGTTCAAGCCCTGTGATTGGCAAATAAATAAATAAATAAATAAAACCTAAAAATATTAAAAGGACTAATGAAGCTCCCTGGCTTGGAATTTGTGCCTTTTTTTTTCCTGCTAGTCTTGAGGTTTGAACTCGGAGTCTGAGTAAATCTGGTGCACTGTGGGGAAAAGGGGAAGTTTACCTTCCTCGAAGATAAGAAATTCAGGACAGTTCCCTAAGCCTGAATTCTAGCCCCAATCCTGGAGAACATAACATTTATAGTAATTTTTAGTATATGATTTATACTAACATCCATATGTTCAGTCCATATCATGTTTGCTGGAGTGTTTCATTATATTTTAGTATTTATTTATTTACCAATTATTTTATTGATCCTGAGTACACCTATAATATTTATTACATTTATTCCAATCTATTCCATAGCACGTAGCTTTGCAGACATACTAATACTATATACATCATACCTGACACCCAGCATTTGCACAGAAAAGGAAAACAGGTGTCACACTTGGAATCTTACTGCAAGATGAAATTTTTGGCAATGCTGGGACCTGAACTGAGGGCCAAAGAGGCTCAATTCATGAATGGCTGAGTGTCAGCATGGCAGCCTCTAGCCCATTCAGCTGCCAAGTGAATCCCAGGACCTGGGATGGAGCCACAGGTTTGGCCAAAAGAGCAATACCTTTCTATGCAGACAGTGGTATACAGATAAATATATATTTAGGTATTTACATACTGCCAGTGGTGTCTATCTTATATTAAATGACATATACTGTGTTCCTACGGATTCTCAGGTCTTTAGTGAGGACTCCATTTAATGAATAGTATTCTTTTAATGCATAATAAACTATGAATTAAAATCAATTTGTGTCCTGTGATTATTAGGTCTAATTTTATGCTAGACTGATTTATGAACTATTCATCCAATCATCCAAACATAACATTGATCACATTCCTCTGGTGTTCCTAGGGACAGACAAGAGTTTCTTAGGCTCTCCAGCCCTTTATACTGGCATGACCGGGATTCAAACTCAGGGCCTATGTGTCCAGGTTGGCCTATGACTTCGTTAACAGCCTGGCAGCCTTCAGCAATGCTAGGTGACATACAGGTTGCAGCCTTGTCATTTGGACCCAGGATGGTCACCATGCAAGTAAGGAAAACCAAGAAACCGCCATCCATCCACAGTTTGTGACTTTTTTTCACTGCCGTTTTCATTTTGTTTTCCTGTCAACCCTCGAGGCCTGGGATCCCAAGATGGGCTATGGGCCCAGATATTGCACCATCCCAGCCTAGGGTGATATTAGTTGAGGCAGAGTTGCCACGACCTGAGTTCAATCCCTGTGCTTGGCAATAAATAATGAATGAATGAATGAGTGAATGAATAAATAAATGAAATAATTTTAAAATATTAAAAATAGTCGGGCACCAAAGGCTCACGCCTGTAATCTTAGCTACTCAGGAGGCTGAGATCTGAAAATCGCGGTTCAAAGCCAACCCGAGCAGGAAAGCCCTTGAGACTCTTATCGACTCTTATCTCCACTAAACCACTATAAAACCCGAAGTAGCGAAGTAGCGCTGTAGTTCAAGTGGTAGAGTCCTCGCCTTGAGCTGAAGAGCCCAAGGACATCTTCCAAGGCCAGAGTTCAAGTCCCATGATATATATATATATATATATATATATATATATATATATATTACTAATGAAGCTCCCTGGCTTGGAATTCATGCCTTTTTTTTCTGCCAGGCCTGGGAATTGAACTCGGAGACTGGGTAACTCTAATGCACTGTTGGGGACAGAGAAACTTACCCGCTTTGAACACAAGCAATTCAGGCCTGTTCCCTAGGCCTGAATTCAATCCCCAGCCCTGTTAAAGTAATATTCATCCACATTTGAAATAATGGTTAATATCTACATACTTATGCTTATTGCATATTGCTTTGAGTATATTTATTTTACTTTTTGTATTATTCATTCCTTCATTATTTTTGTTGACTATTATTATACTTATATGTTAAATTGATTACCTCTTCTGAGAACTATACAGATTTACATATGCATTATATATCTTACTTCAGACCCAGGACATTCACAGAAATTCTATAGTAGATCATCCCATGCATAGAAAAACAGAATGAATACATCAACCAAAGTCTAATTTATCCATAGGTACCCCAGTGGCTCACATCTGTAATCCCAGCTACTCAGAGGTGAGAAGTGGAAGATTAAGTTTCAAAGCCAATCCAAGCAGAAAAGCCTGAGAGATATCATCTCCAATTAACTGGCCAAAAACCAGGAACAGGGATGGCTGAATTGGTAGAAAATCAGCTATGAAAAACAAAGCCAAGAAAGAGCAAGCTGAGTTCAAGTGCAGGGAGAGGGGGTTTGGGGCATAAAGGGGAGAGAACTCCTCCAAAAACAGAGAACAAACAACAGTACACAAATCTCACCTAATTTAGGGTACCAAACAAAGGGAGAAAAAGATCAAGCTTGTGCAGTTGTATAACTTTACATGATCACATATGTTCTTAGGTACACTTCAAAGCTATGTTTCTACTAATATATATGTATATATTAATAATGTATATGTTGTGTATATATATATTAATAATGTATATATATGTGAATAAACTAAGAAACCAGCCAATGAATAAATACTTCTGAATTAGTGCCTTAACCATGGCATTATAAATTATTTGTACTAAAAGTATATTCCAAATTTCTTTCTTCAGAATCAATCTTTAAGACGTTTGTTCATGTGCCAGGCACATGAGGCCCATGCCTATCATCCTAGTTACTCAGGAGGCAGAGATCTGAGGATGGTGGTTCAAGGCCTGCTCTGGCAGGAAAGGCCGTGAAACTCTTATCTCCATTAAACCACTAGAAAACTGGAAGTGGTGCTGTAGCTCAAGCAGTAGATTGCACGCCTTTGGTCTGAAGAGCACAGGGATAAAGCCCAAGCCAAGAGTTCAAGCCCCACCACCAAAGAAAGAAGTTTGTTCATACAAAATTCTAACGTTCTAAGCTTTAGGAAACTTTTCTTCCAGGGTCTTATGCTCTTTAGGCAACTACTCCACTGCTGGGCTACATCCCAGTCCCAATGTTTTTGTTTTTAATTTTACAATCCAGTTTATTCCCAAAATGCTTAAAAGTTCCTACTCTCCTCACACAAGTGAGTTTTTATCCACAAACCCAACCTTTTGTGGTATGAAGACACCCTAGTGTATTTCGTGGTAGGCACTGAGGAAAACTCACACAAATTGCAGACAGTTTATAATTACAAAAGTAACTCTGAATAGAAAAAACATCAGTTGCCAGGTGCCGATGACTCAAGCCTGTAATCCTACCTACTCAGGAGGCTAAGATCTGAGGGTCACAGTTAAAAGCCAGCCCAGGCAAGAAAGTCCATGAGACTCTTATCTCCAATAAACCACTAGAAAACCGGAAGTGGTGCTGAGGCTCAAGAGGTAGAGTGCTCGCCTTGATCTGAAGAGTGCAGGGACAGCGCCCAAGCCCAGAGTTCAAGCCCCAGGACCAACCAAAAAAAAAAAAAAAAAGAAATAACATCAACTCTCCCAACCTTCTAGGGAGAAATAATGTCCTCATTTTCATTCTCACTCTTCATGGCAGATGAAAAAAATAGAAACACCAATGTGCTATGCTAAAATGCAAAAGTTTAAACCCCTTTTTTGAAAAACTCTCATGTTTTAAAATCAAAATGTATCAAATAAAGGCAAAGTGAACTTTAAAAAAATATTAAAAATGCTAATGAAACTCCCTGGCTTGGAATGTGTGACATTTTTTGTCTGCAAGGCCTGGGATTTGAACTTGGGGTCCAGGTACCCCTGTTGCACTGTGGGGGAAGGGGAAGCTCACTGTGCTTGAAGACCAGAAAGTCAGGCCTGTTCCCTAGGCCTGAATTCAGGCCCTAGCCCTGTAAAACATACTCCTTATATACATTTTAAAGTTAGGATTGAACTTCTATACAGATGTTCATTCTATATTATGTTTGGTGTAGTTATTCATTGTATTTTTTGTTTTATTCATTTATTTGACATTAATTTTATTGACTGTGATGATACCTAACCATGTATTATATACCTAACCATGTATACCTAACATCCTATCACATAGCATTTAGATTTGTAGACTTGTTATCCATCATGCCTGAGACCCAGCACTCTCACAGAAACGAAAAACAGATGTCACACTTGGCTTCTAACTCCAGGATGAAATTTTTGTCAGGAGCTGAGATCGAGCATCAGGGGTGACCAAAATAGCCATAGATGGATAGGCAGGTGGTAGTATATCAATAAATTTGTATTAGTACAGAGTGCCATAGCCATGTATCTAGTATTCAATGACATCTACTACATTCCTACCAAGTCTTTGGTATTTGTTATGCCTCAATTGTAGGAATATTATTCTTTTTGTGCCTAATTAACCATTAATTAAATTCAATATACATCCTAGGATTATTGTGTCTAATTTGAGACTAGACCGCTGCACGGACTACTCATTCAATCATGAGTTGGATACCACTCCATCTGAACTTCTATGAATGGGCAGGAGTCTCTTGGGATCTTCTGCCATTGGTAGGTGTCAGGACGGGGATTTGAACTCAGGCATTCTGTTGTGTGGTTGGCCTATGGGTTTTCTGACAGCCAGCCAGCCTTCAGCAATGACAGGTCACCTGTGTGTTGAAGCCATGTCATTCAGACCTATGATGGTCACCGTGCAAGGAACCAAAGCCAAGAAACCACCTACCATGTGCGGCTCGCGGCTTTTTTGTTTTTTTGGTGCCATTTTCATTTTGTTTTCCTGTCAGACCTCGGGTCTTAGGATTCCAGGATCAGCTTTGGTTCTGGAGGGTAGTGTGATAGAAGCTTAGGCAGAGCTGCCACGATCTGAGTTCAAGCCACATGGATGGCCCAAAAAAAAAAAGAAAAAGAAAAGAAAAAAGAAAAAAAAATAAGACAACTAAAAAAGGTAAAGAAAAAAAAAATTACTTAACTCCCTGGTTTGCAATTCGTGGTATTTTTTTCTGCCAGGCCTGGAATTTGAACTCAAGGTCAGGGTAAATATGCAGCACTGTGGGGGAAGGAGAATCTCACCATGCTTGAAGAGAGAAAGTCAGTACTGTTCCCTAGGCCTGAATTCAAGCCTCAGTCCTTGAAAACATACTCTTTATATAGATTTTAAAATAGGATTTATACTTCCGTACAGATATTCAGTCCATATCATGTTTGATGTGGTTATTCATTTTATTTCTTGTTTTATTCATTTATTTACCATATATTTTATTGACTCTGATGACACCAATACCATTTATTACATTGTTTACATCCTATCACATAGCATCTAGATTGACAGATGTAGTCTCCATTATGCCTGACACCCAGGACTCTCCCAGAAAAGGAAAACATGTGTCACACTCAGCTTCTTACTCCAAGATTAAATTTTTGGCAGTGCTGGGATCTGAAGTCAGTGTCTAGCAGGCCCAATTCATGAATGGGTGAGTGTGAGCGCGGCAGCAGCTAGACAATGAAACTGTCAGGTGGTTCCCACATACTGAGATCGAGTCCCAGGTTTGGCCAAAACAGCAATATATGAATAGCCAGACGGTGGTATACAGATAAATACATATTGGTAAAGAGTGCCAGAGCTGTCTATCTATGACTGAATGACCTCTACTACATTCCGACCAACTCTTAGGTATTTATTATACTGCCATTGAAGGAATATTATTCTTTCCATGCTTAATAAACTATTAATTAAGATCAATCAGGGGCTCGGAAGGTGGCTCAGTGGTAGAGCGCTCGTCTTGCATGCATGAGGCCTGAATTTAATTCCTCAGCACCATATAAGCAGAAAAAAGAAAAACCTGGAAGTGGTGCTGTGGCTCAATGGGTAGAGTGCTAGCCTTGAGAGAAGAGCTGAAGGACATTGCCCAGGCCCAGTTTTCAGGCTCCATGACTGGACGCCCCCCTTCCCCCCAAAAAAGATCCATCAGCATCCTAGGATTATTGCATCCAATTTTAGACTTGAGTGATGCACAAACTACTCTCTCAATCGAGTCTCTTGTGATCTCCTGCCATTGGTAGTTGTCAGGACTGGGATTTGAAAATGAGGCCTATGTTGACAGGTCGGCCTGTAGTTTTCCTGATAGTCCACCAGCCTTCAGCTATGGCAGGTCAGGTCCACTTTGCAACTGAGTCACCGTGCAAAGAAAAAAAAGTAAAACCTCCATTCCTCTGCAGCTTGTGACTTTTTCTGCTATCCCACTTTTTATTTCGTCCTGCAAGCCCTCTGGGCCTAGGATCCCAGGACTGGCTGTGGGTCTGGAAGATGCACCCCAGCCTAGGGTGATTAAAGCTGAGACAGAGTTTCCACGCCCCAAGTTCAATCCCCATGGCTGGCAAAAGCAAAAAGAATAAATACAAAATTAATTAATTATTTAACTAAATAAAAAAAATCTCCCTGGTTTGAAATATCTGCTAATTTTCTTTCCTAGCCTGGGATTTGAACTCAGGGTCTTGGTATATCTGTAGCAATGTCAGGGAAGGTTCAGAATTGCCAATACTTGAGTTCAAACCCCATGCCAAGCCAAAAATAAAAAATTAAGTCACTGACCTTGGCACGGGGAGCAATTGTGGAGATTGGAGGGAAGGGATGGTAGGAGGAAAACAAAGGAGGAAGCAACAATGCTCAATAGGAAATGTACTCATTACCTTGTTCATGTAACTGTAACTCTCAGTACAACATTTTTACAATTAAAAATGTGCAAAAAAACCCAAAAAAATATAATGCTCAGAGAAGCATTTGGGGCGTAAGGGAAAGATGTCTAAATAGCTGTACAAAATTCTACACTGCTTTGCTTTTAATGCTCAGTATGGAACTGAATAAACATAACTCCTTCCATTAAAAAAAATCAAGTCACTGTCTTGGAACTGGGCCAGTATTTCTGCCATTGCTGGGATTTGATTGCATTGCCCAGTAACTCTTTTGCAACAAGGGTGAAGGTGAAGCTCACTCTACTTGAGGAAAAGAAATTCAGGCTAGAGTTCCCAGGAACTAAATGAAGGCCCTGCAATGGAAAAAATATTTCCATGCATGTGTAATATATGATATATACTTACATATGTATATTTATTACATATTATTATTTTTATTATTGATTTTGTATTTATTTTATTCATTTATTGTTTATTGTATTTAGTGTTATTGTACACATATTTTACATGTTGTACATGTATTATAAAAATATACAAAAAAATTAGGACATTGACTCATTTTTCATTAATATTATATTACGTGTTGAAACAAAATACATAATTAAATGGAGGTATTTGTCATAATCTTAAGATGTTTAGAATCTGTCCCCAGTATGAGCCTTGTCTTACTTATCTATGGACATCTTCCTATAGGGATTTCTTTACATGATTTATACTCAGAAGCCTTTTCTTGAGGATAGGCAAATTGAGGGATAAAATTGCAAGGGTGGGGTTAAAATGTGGCTTAGTGGTAAAGAACTCGCTCAGCATGCATGAATGCCAAGATTTGAATTCTCAGAGCCACATACTCAGAAAAAGCCAGAAGCTGTGGAGTGGCTCAAGTGGTACAGTGCTAGGCTTGAGAAAAAGAAGCTCAGAGACAGTACCCAGGCCCTAAGTTCAAGCCCCAGGATTGTCAAAAACAATAGGCTAGATGCCAGTGGCTCACTCCTGGAAACCTAGCTTCTCAGGAGGCTGAGATTTGAATACCACAGTTCAAAGACAGCCTACACAAGGAAAGCCTGTTAGACTCTTATCTCCAATGAATCACCAAAAGGCCTCATATTGTGCTGTGGCTCAAGTGGTAGAGTGTTCACCTTGAACTGAAGGGCTCAGGGACACTGCCCAGGCATGATACAAGACACACAACTGGAAAAAAAGTGAGGATTAATGAAAGTACTTTTTCTATTTGCTAATTATGAGAACATCCTGTGGAAAATGAACACAGATGTAACCAGAATTGGAGTCAGAGCTCAAGGTTCAAGTGAACACATCCATATACCCAGCTTCTCTGACTCTAGCATTATAACTTTGTGTCCTACAGGGTTCTGAAAGGTCCAATGTTGAAGAGATTAATATGATCCCCAAGCCCTTTGTGATAAGCAGTTGACTACTTTTACAGTTCTGAAGCTAGCAGAGTACCAGTAGCTCAAGCCCATCACCCTAGCACAGGAGGCTGAGGTCTCAGGCTGAAGCCAGCCAGGGCAGGAAAGTCTATGACACTCTGACTTCCACTTCTGAAAGGTCAGATGTTCAAGAGCTTCCTGTGTTTCGCTTGGTGATGAGAAGTTACTCGCACTCTAAATGTTCTTATGATGTGTCTTTCCTGCTTCTATAGCTCAAAATTCTAAATGTTCTTAGAATTCTTGAGCTACAGAAGCAGGAAAGACACATCATTGACCCATCCTGGGTTCAAATGAAGTTCTCAGGATCCAAGTCTTAGCCCTGTTGGCAGGAAGAACTCCACTAAAATACTATATTTGGAGGAGAGTAAACAGTTTCAAAAGCCGGGCTAGGTGAAGAGACCTAGGCCTGCAGGATTACAAGGCAGAATGTACACACTCAACAGTGAAGTGAGCTGCAAAACCACTTCATTCATTCCAGGCACAGCCAGATAGGGGGAAACCTGAAATATTTGTTAGACTTACACTAGGGTCAGGCTTTTCTCAGCCTCTTCAAACAATGACTAATTAACCTTCCTCCCTCAGGTGAACCGAGCTTCAAGCTATCATTAAGTTCATAATAGTGAGCCAGTTTAGTGGGGGAGAGGGCAGGAACAGAGTAGAAACACCATGCTCTCTGGTCTTAGGGAGTGGGTTTTTGACTCTCCATCTGTCAGATTTGAAGGCCCTCTTCTACCTCTTCCAGGCCATTCTCATTCCTTCATTCCTCACATCATTTATGCAAATCCCCAGTCCAAGGAGAGGCAATGCCCTTTCTCTTCTGCCTCCAAGCACCTGAGTTAGAACCTAGCTGTGCCCTCTTGGCTCTGGGGCCTTCGGATGCCTGAGAAGTGGGACAGAGATTGTCTTCTTGCTCTGTGATTGTGTGAAGGCGATGCTGGTGTCCTGGCACACTGTAAAAGGGCTCATGACAGGATTGTTCCTTTCTTTCCTTCTAACGACCAAGATCAGCTTCATTTATCATCTATCTATGTATCTCTGTAATTATGTATCTATGTATCTATCTATGTATCCATGTATCTATGTATCTATGTGTCTATCTATCTATCTATCTATCTATCTATCTATCTATCTATCTATCTATCTATCTATCTATCTATCTATCTATCATCAATCTACCTACCTAGCCAGCTAGGTATCTTTTTGCCAGTTCTTGGGTTGAACTCAAGGCCTGGGCACTGTCTATAGCACTCTAATACTTGAGCCACAGCATCAATTCTGGCTTTTTCTGTGTATGTGCTATTGAGAAATCAAACACAGGGCTTCTTGCATGTTAGGCACTCTCACTAATCCACATTCCCAGCCCCCTCATCTTTTCTTAATGGTAATTTTTACTTAAGCATGCTTTCATTTCACGTTTAATTTTACGTTTAATTTTCTGAATATCGGTTACTACTATGAAACCTGATCTTCTCTTTCCCTGCCTCATTTGTGGCATTGGCCTCTTAATAAAATGTAAATAAAGGCTGCTAAAAGCTTAAGTGTGCATCATATAAAGACAGAGGCCATGAACCCTAGAAGAGAAAAGAGATGCACCTTAAGTGAAGGGAATGATGTAGTATGCACAATGAATATATCTGAAATAAATCAGTAAATAAAAGCAGAAGCATTACATGTGCTCTGTTTACATTCAGGGAGGTAATTTACACACATAAGCAGGTAGGGCACTGATTCATAAACTTGGCCTCCCCTTTTTGAATTTTCTTTTTGGCCATCCCAGGGCTTAAACTCAGGGCCCGATGCGTTCCTGAGCTGTTTTGCTCAAGGCTGAGGCTCTACCACCACCACAGCTCCAGCCATCTGGTTGTTAATTGGACATAAGCACCTCCCAGGCTTTCCTGCCTGGTCTGGACTGAATCTCCCACTCAGCTTTTTCTCTTAAAGCTCGAGCTCTACCCTCTGGGCCACTGCTCCACTTCTGGTTTTCTGGTGGTTTATTGGAGATAAGAGTCTCACAGATTTTCCTGATCGAGCTGGCTTTGGATGGCGATCTCCTGAGGAGGTTTCAAGCGGCTTTTCTCAGGGATTCGCCGAGGAGCCTCTCCACACAAACCCTTAGTCTAAATCTCAGGAGGTACTAGAGAAAACAGAAACATGCAGTTGCTTCTAGTATTGTCCAGATACTTAAGGTTGGAGACACAAAACACTCATAATTATTAGATCATTTTATAGGCAAAAGGAGCAATGCAGACAGTATGAGGATCGCTCCAGCCTCTGTCCTCTCATCTTGAGACAGGAAATTCATTTCAGCTCAATACTAAGTGACAGAACTGGCATGTCCTGTGGAATATGCTCCCAAATCCTGTGACACTCATTTCTCACTTTTGGCTTCAAATCTGTGACCAGAGAAGATGAGGAGAGAAAATCCTTCTCAGAGAAAGTAGCTATAAAGAATATTGTGGTAGTTTACTTATAAATTCAAACTATTGGAATGATCCTGTTAAGAAGTCAGATTGTGCAGATTAAAAAAATGAAGAAGAAAAGGCAGGTGTCAGTGTAATCCCAGCTTCTTAAGAGGCTGAGATGTAGAGAATCTTAGTTTGAACCCAGCCAGCATAGGAAAGGACATGACATTTTTATTTCTAAGAGATCCCAGAAAAACCCAGAAGTGAGGCTGTGACTCAAGGTTAATGCACTACCCTTGAGTAAAAGGAATTCAGGTGCAACATCTAGGCTCAATGTTCAACCCCTGGACCTGCCCACCCCCAATAGAGCCTATACCTCCATGTCTTTGTGTATGTATGGATGTATTCCTATAGGCAAATCTCCAGAGTAGATATGATGAATGGCACCAAGCAAGGAATTTTTTTCAATACAATGATTTCATAACACAGAGACTACTTTTATGACAATGTATGTTCCAGGGCTCCCTTCACTGTTCCCAGTGTAGCCTGAGGGTTTCTCTGCATCCCAGGCCTGCTGGAAGAAGTCTCCCTCATTGTCTGTACAGGCAGACAAAAGGCCTCAGTCCTGTACAGCTTTGTAATAACAACTCCATCTAGGCCAATTAGATAGGATGAGTGTGGGTGGGCTCTGAAGGCCAGGAGAAAAAGGCCTCTTTGCACTACAAGCTATCTCTCTTCCCAGTGCTCTGTTTTTACAGGAAGCCTTCATTTGTGCCACCTCCCGTGGCAGTCCAAGTTCCCTGCACTTATCCTGCCTTTGTGAGACTATATTCCAGTGCTCAGATACAGTGCTCAATATAATATATAATGAAATATATAATGAAATATTACATTGCCGGCGATGATAGGTCTATGATACCTGTCCTTGGTTTTCCGGAAGCTTGAGAAATCTAAGCACATGTCTGATATAACAAAGCTTCCTGTCATCTAGGGCTGGTGAAGATCATCAGGTTCTGAAATTTTGACCTCTCCTAATTGGGCCTTGGGTGGGTAGGTTTGGCGGTTAAACACAGGGCCTGGGTGCTGACCATAAGTTCAGTGGAGAAGTCCAGTGCTTTAACATTTTGTGTCAGAACTTCAC
The DNA here is from genome assembly GCF_019054845.1 of Dipodomys spectabilis. NCBI lineage: Eukaryota > Metazoa > Chordata > Mammalia > Rodentia > Heteromyidae > Dipodomys > Dipodomys spectabilis. The sequence continues at coordinate 760,161 of NW_024870821.1, read as the reverse complement.
TTCTGGTCTATGTGTATGTGTGTCTGTGTGTCTGTGTGTGTATGTCCATGTGTGTGCACACATACAGTCATGGAGCTTGAACTCAGCACTGTACCTAATTTCTCTTGTACAAGGATAGCCTTCTCTCACTTGAGCCGCAGAACCACTTCATACTTTTTCTAGTGATGTGGTCCTGAGTAATCAAGCCCAGGGTTTCATATATGCAAAGCACTCTACCACTAAGGCACATTCCCAGCCTTGTATTTCAGGTTTGTTAGAATGTTTCTGGTTTGTTTTTTTTTATGTTGTCGGTTGTAGGAGTTGAAGTCTGGGCCTGGGTGCTGTCCCTGAGCTCTTCAGTTCAAGTCTTGTGCTCTATCACTTGAGTCACAGCTCCACTTCAGGTTTTCTGGTGGTCCATTGGAGCTAAGTGTCTCAAGGACATTCCTGCCCAGGCTAGCTTTGAACCATGATCCTTAGTTCTTTTTTTTTCTCCTTATTTAGAGAATACTTTATTAGTTTCTGTAATCAAACCCATGTAGATAAGACCTTACATATTTAATACAGTGCATTTACCCCTGTACAAATAGAAAAAAATTAAGTTTAACATTTCTAGACCAATATGGCTATTAATTTCTGTACAATGCCAACTCAACACGGTAAACTGGGATACTTTTTCCAAAGTTGACAGCACAGGTAAAGTTTCCAAAAATTCAAATTATATATATGTATATGTATATATATATATATATATACACATATATATATGTAAATATGTATATATATATATATATATATATATATAGACCAATAATAGCAGTATGTTATGCATCAATAGCAGCAACAGCTTTTCCAGCTTTGAACCATGATCCTTAGTTCTCATCCTCCTGAGAACCTACGATGATAGTCATGAGCCACAAGCACCAAGCTTCCACTTAATGTTTCTTAGTGGTGAATTGGAGATAATAGTCTCATGGGACTTTTTGTGTCTGGGATAGTTTAGAACCCAGATCCTCAGATCTCAGCTTGCTGAGAAGGGAGGATGACAGACCTCAGCTATCGACCCCTAGGCCATGGCACTCTGCTGCAAAGGGATCCTTGGCTCCACGTGTGGAGTGCTAGCCTTGAGCCCAAGAGGTAAGGGTCAGAATCTAGGTCCTGAGATCAAGGTTCATGACTGAGAAAAAAAAACAAAGCAAAACAATGGTCTGCAGGAGACAACTGACTAGTCTTCAGTAATACTTAATTTTGTCCCTTCCATGGGGATATATCTGAGCCTCAATATTCTTATCTGCATAAGCATCTCAGTTATGGAGCTCTTATAAGAACCAGATGAACGAATGCACCTGTGAAGGACACAGCACATGACACTGTTTGAAGGTCTCAGCACACAGCATCATGTGAAAGACTCAGCACCCAGAACCCAATGCAGGACTCAGCACACTGTAACCTGTGAAGGACTCAGCACAGAGCACCCTATGAAGGACTCAGCACATAGCTCTATTCCACAAGCTGTCATTAAAATCAGCGTGCTTTCTTCAGTATCACCATTCTTTGAGGAACATTTCACAAACCACACAAGTTCACATCTAATAGTTTAGTGGGGTGTTTTCTTTTAGGGGGGGAGGTTACCCATGGGGCTTGAACTCAAATATAGGGATACTTTTCTAATAACATTTGCTCAAGGCTACAGCCCTACCACTTGGAACTACGTTTTGAAGAGTCTCACAGACTTCCTGCCAGGGCTGGGTTTTAAAGCCCATGAGCAGCTAGAATGACTGAGGTAAGCCAGCAGCATCTGGTTTGGTGGAGCTGGGTTGCAGCGATTTACATCTGGATAAGTCAGGTTAGGTGGAAGCTGTCAGCACCAGACTCCTACCCTGCTCTGTGATGAGGTATTTGATGTCTTGACCTTCTATAGTTGCAGTTAGAACAGTCTACCTTTTTTGGCGGCAGTTCTGGGCCTTTAGTAAGGGCTTAGACACTCTCCCCAAGCATTTGTGCTCCAGGCTAGTACACAATTGATTGAAAGAAAGCAGAACTTCCGGTTTTTCTTTGTATGTGGTACTGAGGAATGGAAGCCAGAGCTTCCTGCTTACTAGGCCAGCACTCAATCACCCAGTCCCAGGAGTGCATGAGGTATAAATAGAAATTGCTGTATATAAATATTATATATACAAAAAGAGATATGTGGTCTGGGAAGGTGACTCAGTGATAGAGCACTTGCCTTGTAAGCATTAGGCCCTGAGTTCGATTCCTCAGCACCACATAAGCAGAAAAAAAGCTGGAAGTGGTGCTGTGGCTCAAGTGGTAGAGTGCTAGCCTTGAGCTGAAGGGCTAAGGGACAGCGCCCAGGCCCAGACTTCAGGCCCACGACTGGACCCCCCCCCCCAAAAATAAAGAGAGACAGAGGTATGCATATTATTAAATTATAGCTAATAGTACTACCAATTATTGGGTATTAAATGATGTCTCCATTTAATGATGGATCCCAGTTGAACAATTAATAAAACATTCATTATTACTCAATATACTGTTATTGTTTATCATATATGTACATACATCCATACATAGGATTACATATTTTATAGAATTAGACGTCTGTTTATAATTAATTTATGCATCATGTGTTACTACCAATTATTAGGTATTTAACTATGTCTCCATTTACTTTTCATTCTGTTAATGCTTAATAATATAGTAACTAAACTTAATCCACATCCTATAATTATTTTGTCTAATATTATCCCAGAATGATTCACTACTAATTCAATCTGTTTTTCATTTATTATAGTGACAATTCTTCCACCTATGACATTTTTACCTTTATGATATCCTATTACATAGCATATAGATTTGCATATGAATTATACATTCTACCTGACACCGAGCAATTTCATAGAAAAGGAAAATATGTGTCACTCTCAGCTTCTTACACCAAGATTGCATTTTTGGCAGGGCTGGGATCTAAACTCAGGGCCTAGAATGCTCAGTTCATGAATGTGTGACTGTCAGCACAGCAGCCTCTAGCCAATTCAGCTTCCAGGCAGTTCCCATGCCATGAGACTGAGCCTCATATGTTGACCCATATTGCGCTTAGTGTAGTTATGCATTTTATTTGTTGTTTTATTCATTTATTTACCATTTATTTTATTGACTGGTATTACTCATAGAACATTTATTACATTTATTACATGGGATATAGATTTGCCTATGTAAGAAACTTCACACCGGACACCAGACACTAACAGAAAAGGAAAACATGTGTCACCAGTGCTTCTTACTTCACGATTCAATTTTTGTGAGTGCTGGCATCTGAACTCAAAACCTACAAGGCCCAATTCAAGAATGGGTAAGTGTCAGCACGGCCAGCCTGGGCCATATGGAGCTGACAAGCAGTTCCCAGCACCTGAGATCCGGCCCCAGGTGTTGACAAAATAAGATAGATTGACATGCGGATGGTAGTACACAAATAAATATAGATCTTTATAGAGTGCCAGAGATGTTTATACATTCTTCAGTTAAATAGACTACATTTTTAACAATTCTTGGGTATTTATTATGCCCCCATGTAATTAATATTATTGTGTTCATCCTTAATGAATTATTAATTTAATTAACCACTATCACAAAACTATTGTGTCCATGTAATTAATAGTATTCTTTAATGTGTCAAAATATTCTTTAAAATCCATCGGCCTCCTAAAATCACTAATTTTATAGTAGTATCATTCAGGAACAATTGATTTAATCTTGACATTCATAATCTTCCATCAGTATTCCTATGAATAGGAATGAGACTCTTAGGATCTCCCACCATTGGTAGGGGTCGAGACCGGGTCTCGACCACAGGGCCTATGTTGCAGTGCTGACCTATGGCTTGCCTGGTAGCCAACCAGCCTTCAGCAAAGTCAGGTTAGAAAATTTTCAGCAATGTCATTCAGACCTAAGATGGTCACCTTGAAAAAAAAACAAATGTAAAACAGACAGCCATCTGCAAGTTGCCAGATTTTTATCTGTGTCATTTTATTTATATTTTTCCTGTAAATCTTTGGGGCCCAGGAACCCAGGTTCGGTTGTGGGTCCAGTGGTTGCACCCCAGCCTAGAGTGATCAAAGATGAGGCAGAGTTGCCACAACCTGAGTTCAAGCCCTGTGCTTGACAAACTAAAAATATATAAATAAATTCATTAAAAATATTTTAAAAATTATGAGGCTCCTTGGCTTGGAATTCACACCATTTTTTCTGCCAGGCCTGGGATTTGAATTCAGAGTCTGAGTAAATCTGCAGGATTGTCAGGGAAGGGGAAGCTCACCGTGCTGGAAGGCAAGAAAGTCAGGCCTGTTCCCAGGGCCTGAATTCAAGTCTTAGCCCTCAAAAAACAATATTCATATACATTTTAAATACATGATTTATATTTGCATACACATGTTTACTTATATTGCAGTTAGTGTAGTTATTCGTTTTATTTTATTTTTATGAATTTCTTGTGTATTTTAGTGAGTATGATTACATATATAACATTTTTTACATTCTATTACATAGGACATAAATTTGCCTATGTATTATACATCATTCCTGAGACCCAGGAATTTTGACACCCATAAGGAAAACTAGTGGGACAATTGACTTCTTCCACCAGGATTAAGTTTTTGGCAGTTCTGTGATTTGAACTCCGGCCCTAGAAGGCCAACTTCATGAATGGTTCAATGTTAGCACACCAGTCTGATGCAAATGAAGTTGTCGGGCAAATTTGAGGACCTGAGATCAAGCCCTAGGAGTGGCCAATATATAAAAAGATAGATATGTAGATTGCAGTGTGTGTATTTACATATGAATATGGATCTATAAATAATTGTATACAGAGACAGACATTTATGTAGATTCTAGTGTATAACTCTATATAAAGTGATGTCTATATCTTATTTTTGTATATTCTATTACTACCAATTAGTTGGTCTAAAATTATGCCTCCATTAATTAATCACGGTAGAAGACTTAATAAGTTATTAATTAAATTATTCAATGACATATATTTATGCATACATTATTATACTAGAAAGTCTAGCTAAATAGTAATTCAATTTGTACATGTCAAACATACTATTAATGTTCCTATAGATAGGAACGAGTTTCCTAGGATCTTCAGTTGTGTGTAGGTGGCAGTCCGAGGATCGAACTCACGGCCTAGGTATCTGGGTTGGGCTCAGGCTTCACGAACAATCCGTGAGCCTTCGGCCATGCAAGGTCACAAACAATTTTCAAGCCGAGACATTAAGACCCATGGTGGTCACAGTGCAAAGGAAACAAAGGTAAAATGGTTGTGTAAAACTTGCTGGATTTTTCCTCCTCCATTTTTGTTGGTTTGATGTATTTTTGCCAGTGCTGGGAGTTGAACTGGGGTCCTAGGATGACTGGATCATCTGTGGGTGCAAATGCGGCAAACCAGCCTAGGGTAATCATGGGTTAAGACACAATACGGTACTTCCTTGAGAAAAAGAAACTCAGGGATAGTGCCTAGGGTCACAGTTCAAGCCTCAGGACCTGCTACAAGAATAGAGCCAGTAACTCCATGTGTCTGTGTATGTATGCATGTATTTCTAGCAGTGAACATCTAGAGTTGCTATGAAGAAAGGTATGAATGGAATGATTTCATAGCACAGAGAATGCTTTCAAGACAGTGCATGTTCCAGGGCTCCCCTCACTGTTCCCAGTGTACCCTGCGGGCTTCTGTGCACCCAGACTGCTGGAGGAAGTCTGCCTCAATGTTGGAACAGGCAGACAAAAGGCCTCCCTCTTGAACATCTGTGTAACAAACAATTCATCCATAGCAATTAGTGAGGATGAGCAAAGAGTGAGGATGAGGGCAGACTCTGAAGACCAGGAAGAAAAGGCCTCTTTACCCCGAGCTATCTCTCCTCCCAGTGCTCTGTTTTGACAGGAAGACTTCATTTGTGCTGCCTCTCGGGGCAGTCCATGTTTCCTGCACTCACCCTGTCTTTGTTAGACTAGGTTCCAGTGTTGAAAAAAATGGCTACAATTAATTCAAGGGTCCTTCTGGCAGAAAACAAGTGAGCTGAACCTAATGAAAAGATTCCTAATTGGCAAAGGTGCCTCCCTAGTTTTCCGGATGCTTGCTAAATCTAAGCACTTGTGCAAAATCACAATGCTTCCTGTCATCTAGTGCTGGTGAAACTCATCAGGTTTTGAAACCTTTGCCCTCTCCTAGTTGGGCTCTGGGTGTTTATATTATGGGGTATAACACAGGGCCAGGGTGCTGACCAAGAGCTCAGAGCAGAAGCTCTTTTCTTTACCATTTAGTGTCACAGCTTTGCTTATGGTATCTGTGTGTGTGTGTGTGTGTGTGTGTGTGTGTGTATGTCTGTGTGTGTAGGTGTGTGTATGTGTCTGTGTCTGTGTGTGTGTGTGCAAACACCAGTCCTGGAGCTTGAACTCAGTACCTCAGCTCTGTACCTGAGTTTCTCCTGTATAAGGATAGTGCATTACCACTTGAGCCATAAAACCACTTCAGGCTTTTTTTTTTCTAGGGATGTAGTACTGAGGATTCAAACCCAGGGTTTCATACATGCAAAGCACTCTACCCCTAAGACACATTTCCAGCACTCCACTTCAGGTTTCTTTCTTTCTCTTCTTGTAGTTGGAGGAGTTGAAGTCTGTGCTCAAGTCTAGCACTCTACCACTTGAGCTACAGCGCCCCTTCAGGCTTTCTGGTGGTTCACTGGAGATAAGCATCTCAATGAATCTCCTGCCCAGGCTGGCTTTGGACTGTGATCCTCAGCTCTCAGGATCCTGAGTAGCTAGGATGACAGGCATGAGTCACCGGTGCCCAGCTTCCACTTCAAGTTTCTAAGTGGTGAATAGGAGATAATATTCTCATGGGACCTTTTGTGTCTGGGATAGTTTGGAACTCAGATCATCAGCTTCCTGAGAAGGCAGGAGAACAGACCTCAGCTAAAGACACACTTTGCTCCAAGGGGGGTCCTTAGCTACGAGGTAGAGTGCTAGCCATGAGCCCAAGAGGAAAGTCAGTGTCTAGGTTCTAAGTTGAATGTTCATGATGGAGAAAACTAAACCAAAATAAATTATTTTTTCCTTTATTTAAGTATCATGGTTAAATACGTAATAAAGTATTTATTGAAAATTAGTCAATGTACTATGATTATTGTGTATAATTTTAATATAATCATAAACTAAATACTAATACAGTTGTTACTTTTACAACATTCCATTCATATGAATGTCTATCGGAATATGTTTCTTAGGATCTCCTGCCATTTGTAGGTAGCAGTCCCGGGATCCGAACCCTGGACCTAGGTTGCTGGTTCAGGCTGTGGCTTCCCTGATATCCCACCAAACTTCAACAATGCAAGGCCATGTACAGTTTTCGGGTCCTGTCATTTAGACACAGGATGGTCACAATGCAAAGGAAAAAAAAATGTAAATCTGCCTTCCAGAAATTCCCAGTTTTATACTTCTCCTTTTTTCCCCCATCTATTTTTTTTTTGTCTGTTGTGGGGCCAGAAGTCTGGGTCTGGGCGCTGTACCTCAAATCTTCAGCTCAAGGCTATCGTTCTACCATTTGAGCCATACCACTACTTCCAGCTTGTTTCTGCTTGTGTGGTGCTGAGGAATCGAACCCAGGGCCTTATGCATGCAAGGCAAGCACTCTATTATTGAGCCACGTTCCCAGCCCTTCACCTTTTTTTTTTTTTTTTGCCAGCCCGAGATTTAAACTTGGGTCCTGGGATCTCAGGATGGAGTGTGGGTCCAGAGGTTGCACCACAGCCTAGGATAATCAAAGCTGAGGCAGAGTTGATACAAGCTGAGTTCAAGCCCCGGGCCTGGCCAAAGAAAAATAAGTTGGAATTTGTACCATTTTTCTGTCAGGCCTGGGATTTGAACTCAGGGTCTGGGTAACTCTGTGGCTCTGTGGGGGAGAGGAAACTCACCATCATTGAAAACAAGAAATTCAGACCAATTTCCAGGGCCGAATTCAAGCCACGGCACTGGAAAAAATAATATTCATGTATGAGATCTTTTTACATACATGGGTTTACCCCATATGACATTTATTACCCTTATTTATTTATTCTTTATTTTATTATTATTACATATATAATATTTATTAGATTTATTAAATCGTATCACATGGATATATTTGCACGTGGATTTTACATCATCCTGAGACCCAGGACTTTTACAGACAAGGAAAAAAATATGTCAAAAGAGGCTTCTTACTCCACCTATAAACTTTTGGCCATTCTGGGATATGAACTCACAGCTCACAATGCCCAATTCATGAAAGTGTCAGTTGTAGACAAAGCCTTTGGCAAATTGAGCTGCCAGCCAGTTCTGAGGATGTGGGATCAAGCCATAGTAGTGGGCTAGATATAGATTTAAATATAGATATAGATAGATAGATAGATAGATAGATAGATAGATAGATAGATAGATAGATAGATAGATAGATAGATAATGTGTAGTTTGCTCTCTCTCTATATATATGAGAGAGACAATATGAGGATATTGAATAACATATATTGTGAATTATTAGTTATTAAATTAAGCCTCCATTTAATGAAGTATCATGGTTGAATACTTATTAAAGCACTAATGTAAAAGTACTCAGTATTCTTTTATTAGGAGAATCATACCATGATGCTAGAATTAAAGACATAATCCAATACTTTTTGTGTGGCATTCTTTAAGAGAATCATGAAAAACTGAGGATTTAATTGTTACTTTTATAACATTCCATTAAGCACTCCCATGAATAGGAATTATTTTCTCAAGATCTCCCTCCATTTGTAGGTGTCAGTCCTGGCATTTGAACTCCAGGCCTGGGTAGTTTACTTCGAAATGCAAACCATTAGTATGACACTGTGAAGATTTCAGATTGTCATGATAAAACATAGAACAACAAGAATAAAAGAAAGCCAAGTCTCAGAGGCTCATACTTGTAATCGTAGCTCTTCAGGAGGCTAAGAGTTAGAGAATGGCACCTTGAATTCAGTCGGGACAGGAAAGTTCAGGACACTCTTATTTCTAAAGGATCACAGGAATATAAAAACCCATGAGTGGGACTGAAACTCAAGGGCAGAGCACCACCCTTGAACAAAAGGAGCTCTGGGAGAGTGCCTAGACTCATAGTACAAGCCCTGGACCTGCCAAAAAAGAAAAAGCCAGTAAATCCATGTCTCCCCATGTATGTATGCCTGTATTTCTATTGGTGAAGATCCAGAGTCGCTATGTTGAAAGGCACCCAGCTAGGAAATTTGCTTTGAATAGAATGATTTCATAGCACAGAGAGTGCTTTCAAGACAGTGCCTGTTCCGGGGCTTCCCTCACTGTTCCCAGTGTTGCCTGAGGGTTTCTGTGCACTCCAGGCTATTGGAGGAAGTCTGCCTCATGGTCTGGACAGACAGACAAAAAGGCCTCATTCCTGTACAGCTGTGTAACAAACAACTCCATCTGAGCCAATTAGTGAGGAAGAGTGTAGGCAGAATTTGAAGGCCAGGAGAAAAAGGCCTCTTTGTACTCTAAGCTATCTTTCTCCTCAGGAAGCTTTCATTTGTGCCACCTCCTGTGGCAGGCCAAGTTCCCTGCACTTATCCTGTCTTTGTTAGATTATGTTCCAGTATTGAAATAACCTGCTACAATTAATTCATGGGTCCTTCTTGCAGATAATAAGGGAGCTGAACCTAATGAAAAGATTCCTAATTGGCAATGGTGCATCCCTAGGTTTCTAGAAGCTTGCTAATCTAAGCATTTGTGCAAAATCCCAAAGTTTCCTGTCATCTAGGGCTGGTGAAGTGCATCAGGTTTTGAAACCTTTGACCTATCCTAATTGAGCCCTGGATGGCTAGGTTTCGGGGTTGAACACAGGGCCAGGGTGCTTACCATGAGCTCAGAAGAGAAGCTCAGTGCTTTACCACCATTTGGTGTCACAGCTTCACTTCTGGTATATTTGTGTGTGTGTGTGTGTGTGTGTGTGTGTGTGTGTGTGCACGCACGCATACACTTGTCCTGGAACTTGACCTCAGGACCTGAGCATGGTTCCTGAGTTTCTCCTGTACAAAGATAGCACTCTACCACTTGAGCCACAGGGCCACTTCAGGCTTTTTTCTAGTGATGTGGTAGTGAGGATTCAAATCCAGGGATTCATACATGCAAAGCAGTCTAAACCCTCCTCTTTAGGTTTCTTTCTTTCTTTTCTTTTCTTGTAAGTTGGAAGAGTTGAAGTCTAGGCCTGGGTGCCATCTATCCTAGAGCTCTTCAGCTAAAACCAAGCACTCTACCACTTAAGCTACAGCACCCCTTCAGGTTTTTGGTGGGTCACTGGTGAGAATTGTCCATCTCAAGGAATTTCCTGCCCAGGCTGGCTTTGGACCATGATCCTCAGCTCTCAGGCTCCTGAGTAGTTTGGATGACAGGTGTTAATCACTGGTGCCCAGCTTCCATTTCAAGTTTCTAAGTGGTGAATAGGAGATAATAGTCTCATCGGAACTTTTGTGTCTGGGATACTTTGGAACCCAGAACCTCACATCTCAGATTCTTGAGTAGGCAGGGTGACAGACCTCAGCTACAGACGTCTAGATCATAACTCTCTGTTGCAAGGAGCCACGGGGAATGCACTGAAAATTTGGGGGTACTGTTCTAAGATCTCTTGCTCAAGGCTAGATCTCTACTACTGTGAAACACAGCTCAGAGTTTCACAGATCAGCCCCCGAGTAGGTTGGATGACAGTGGTGAGTGAACCAGCAGCTTCTTGTTCTATGGAGCTGGGTTGCAGTGGTTTATCTCTGGCTAAGTCAGGCAAGCACCAGACTCCATGCTTGTTCTGTGATGAGGTATTTGCAGTACTATCCTTATATTGTTACAGTCAGAACATTCTATTTTTTTTTTTGGTGCCAATCCTGGGTCTTGAGAAAGGGTCTAGACACAGTCCCGAAGCTTTTATGCTCAAAGCGAGTGCTCAACTGCTTAAGCAACAGCACGGCTTCTAGATTTTTCGGTGCACAAGGTAGTGAGGAATCAAACCCAGGGCTTTGTACATAGTAGGTGAGCAATCTACAAATGAGCCCCATGACTGACAAGTGTATGAACACATAAATATGTAGATTGGTAGATAGATAAATAGATGCATATGTATAAAACAAGAGAGAGATATCTGTATACTAGGAAATTGCATATAAAATTTTACTACCGATTATTGCTATTTAAATTATTCCTTCCTTTTTTAAGTAACATGATTGAATAACTAATAAAGTATTAATTGAAAATTAGTCAATGTAGTATAACTGTTGTGTATAATTTTATATAATCCAAAATTTAATTGTTCCTTTTTTCTTTTATTTTAAATTGTGAAAATACTGTACAGAGGATTTACAGTTACATGGGCAAGATAATGGGTACATTTCTTATCAAGCATCGTAGCCTCTTCCTTTTTTGTTTGCCCTCCCTGTCCTTTCCCATTCTCTCCCCGCCCCCATCCCCCTACACAATCATCCCCCAATGCCCCCCACCCCCACCACAGTTGTAAAGATCGTATTTTGACATAACGACTTGTACATCTCATTGTTGCAATGGGTCCACCTGTATCGCTACTTAAATGATTTGATTTGATTTTTCCCTTCCCCTCCACAAAATACACCAACATCAAATACAGTGAAAGCAGGGGTTATACCATGGGGGAAAAACAAAGAAATAATCTTATAAATGTGCTAGAAACAATCACATGAAAGAAAAAAAAAACATTTAAATACATATCATAGGGTTCATTTTCCTAACATCAACTTGTCTGACCTTTTCTGCTTGATTCAGACATATGTTAGTTATTGCAAGTAAGGGAAACCATGGGACCTATGTTTCTTTGGGCATGGATTACTTCACTTAATATAATTTTTCCAAGTATTTCCATTTTCTAACAAATGGGGCAATGTCATTCTTTCTGATAGAGGTATAGAATTCCATTGTGTATATATACCACATTTTGTTGATCCATTCATCTACTAAGGGGCATCTGGGCTGGTTCCATATCTTAGCTATGGTAAATAATGCTGCATAAACATAGTCGTGCAGGTAGCTTAGTGTGGTCTTGTTTGTGAAAACTTGGGTAAATGCCCAAAAGTGGGATTGCTGGGTCATAGGGAGGCTCTATGTGGAGTCTTTTGAGGAAACTCCATACTGCTTTCCCAAGTGGTTGAACAAGTTTACATTCCCACCAACAATGCAGTGAGGTTCCCTTCTGTACACATCCCCTCCAGCACCTGTTGTTATTATAGTTCTTGATTATAGCCTTTCTAACTGGGGTGAGGTGGTATCTCAATGTTGTTTCGATTTGCATTTCTTTAATGGCTACAGAGGTTGAGCATTTCTTCATGTGTCTATTGGCCATCCTTCTTTCCTCTTCAGAAAAGTTTCTCTTAAAGTCTTTAGCCCACTTATTTATTGGGCAGTAGTTTCTTTGAAGATTTGTTCTTGGAGGAGTCAATTTTTTGAGTTCCAGGTACATTTTAGATATGAGACCCTTGTCCATTGTATGGCTACTGAAGATTTTCTCCCAATCCGTGGACTTTTGATTGATCTTACTAGCTATGTCCTTTGCCATGCAGAAGCTCTGCAATTCCATGCAATCCCATTTGTCCAACCTTTCTTTGATTTGTTGTGTTTCTGGGTCTCTATTAAGAAAATTTTGGTCTGTCCCAAGGAGAACTAGGGTTTTTCTATTATACCTTCTAATGTTTTCAGAGTGTCTGCTTTGACTCAGAGGTCTTTGATCTTTTTGGAGTTGACTCTGGTTCAGTGTGATATATAAGGATCTGGCTTTAGTTTTCTCCAAGTAGTTACCCAATTTTGCGAGCACTATTTACTGAAGAGGCTGTCTTTTTTCCATTCTATTTTTTAGCTCCTTCATCGAAGATTAGATGGCAATAAATCTGTAAGTTCATTTCTGGGTTTTCAATTCTATTCCATTGGTTCTGAGGTCTGTTCTTGCACGCACACACACACACACACACACACACACACATACACACACACACACACACACTCAACACACCAAGATAGAACATTTGCCAGTCACCCTGCACAAAGTTCCATCTATAGCAACTCAATAATAAAAAAAAAAAAAGAGGTAGAAGGGAAGGAACGACTTGCTCCAGGAGGTGATATAACCAATGCCAAAATTCCACAAGCGTTCTAAGGCGTGGAATGGGACAGAGAGCCTCAGGCAGAAGGTCCATCATGGCTGGAAAACGGTCCTTAGGTGTCGTATGGAGCAAGTGGTGTAGGTGCAATGAAGGTTCTGTGGCTTCAGACATTCTGGCAGAACATTCAAGGCTGGGTCAAGGTTTGTTGAGACACAGGTAGGGCAAATGGTGAGGTACCAGAATGGGGCCCAGGGGAAGATTAGCTTGGTTTTTCACCATGGATCCCAGCCATTTCCTGTGGCTGGAAGCTTATTTTTCACACCTCCTGACCCTCAGGCCTCCTTTGCATGGAGGATTCAAAGTAAACACAGGGAAGAATGCTTGCTTAAGAAAAGCTTCTAACACAATGCCAGAAGTGGCTCAACCCCTGTAAATCCTAGCTACTCAGAAGACTGAGATCAGAGATCATGGGTCAAGCCAGCTCAGGTGAGAAAAGTTAGTGAGACTCTTCTTGCCGATGAACTACCAAGAGCCAGAAATGGAGCTGTGGCTCAAATGGTAGAGTGCCAGCTTTGAGAGAAAATGTTAAGAGACCAGAGGCCAGACCCTGAGTTCAAGCCCAGCATTGACACCTAAAAAATAAAATAAAACTTTCAGGAGCTCCTGAAAGGTCAGATCAGCCAGGTGCTAGTGACTCACACCTCTCCTCCTAGCTTCTCAGGAAGCTGAGATATGAGGATCACGGTTCAAAACCAACCCCAGGCAGGAATTCTGGGAGACTATGATCTAAAAGAAACGTCCTGAATAACGGAATTGGCCCTGTAACTCAAGTGGTAAGCTGAAGAGCTGGGGGACAGAACTCAGACCAGCGTTCAAGCCCCATGACCAACCCCTGGCCTTCTTGGACCTCACTCTGTGAATCTAGGCAGAGTATTTTCCAGTGGGCCCCTGAGGATCTCCCAATGTCTTGGTGTCTTACAAGTCTTGAGTGCAGCCTCTTCTGAAGCCTTTTCCTATAGAGCAGGCCACAGCATCAGGGAAGGATCGAGCCCTGGGGTTCGGAGGTCATCAGTCGGGTCATCAGAACGGCATCTGTCATGGGTGCAGTGTGCATCAGACCATGCAATTGACATCTCAGATCATAGTTCTGGGCCAGGAGGGGCAAGGGCTGCAAAATGGCACAGCAGATAACATCCACTCACATGAGTATCATAACAGTGTGAATCATCAGGCACACCTTGAGCGGGTGTTGAGTTGGGCTCATGATAGACTTTTAGGCTCAGGAATCTAAAGCCAGCTGGCTGCTGCTTGTAGCAGTGGCTATCTCTGGAGTCCCAGGGCTCAGAGCCCTGCTTTCCTCACCAGTGCTTGGGGGTATATGAAGGTCTGCAATGGTGGGCCGACTACAAAGGAGCATCCATAGTGTCCTTCCCTTGGTCCTGTGGCCCATGCATGGATTGAGGGGCAGGTTCCATGGCACTAACTGCCATGGCCCAGAACCCTCAGCCCAAGAAGGATAGGGAGAAACGACTTGATTTGCCTTGAGAGTTTACTATGTCTATGCCTCAGGACTGCCCACAGTTCTAGCTCAGCTCATCATTACTACCTTCCTCTGTGTGTGTGTGTGTGTGGGTGGGTGTGCACACATCTTGATACTAGGGCTTAAACTCAGGGCCTGAGCTCTGTCCCATAGTTTTTTGTTCAAGGCTAGCACTCTACCACTTGAGCCACAGCTTTTCTTCCAGCTTTCAGGTGGTTATTTGCAAAATGGAGTCTCACAGACTTTTCTAGCTGGGCTGCGTCTGAATGGCAATCCTCACATCTCAGCCTCCTGAGGAGCTAGGAATATGAGAATATGAGCTATTAATATCTTGCCATGCTTTTCTTCTTGGCTAAAACAAACTACCTTTCTCCAAGCCTAGCACCCATCTAAAGCTACCCCTCCTATCCCAGGCTTCAGATGAAACATACCCATCCTTGATCTAGGCCAGGGCAAGTAGACAGCTGTTATAACAGAAGAGAGGATGAAAAGACATCCTTGCAGCTGGGTGCCAGTGGCTCATGCCTATCATCCTAGCTATCCAAGGCTTACACCTGAGGATCAATCAAGATTCAAAGCTAGCCTGGGCAGACTCTTATCTCCAATAAATCATCAAAAAGGTGGGAAGCAGAGCTACTGTAGTTCAAGTGGTACAGCAACATCCTTGTGCAAACAAGCTAAAGGATACCCACCTACGTTCTGAGTTCAAGCCTCACTGAACACACACACACACACACACACACACACACACACACACACGCGCGCGCGCGGACATCCTTAGTAGGTGCCAAGTGGTCAAAAAAGCAATCCTAGCTACTCAAGAAACTATGCTCTTAGGATGGCAACTTGAAGCCAGCTTAGGCAGGAAAGTATGTGAGACTCTTCTCTCTACCAAACTACTAAAAAAGATGAAAGGTGAGCTGTGATTCAAGTGGTAGATTGTTAGCTTTGAGCAAAGGAAGCTCAGGGACAGTGCCTCAACCCTGAGTTCCAGCTCTAAGATTATTTTTAAGACACCCTTTGCCTCCACCCCACCCCCAATCAGGCCATAAATCCAGACTTCAGTCACCCTAGATCTCACTTCCATAGCACTGCCAGAAGTGGCTGGTGTGTGGCCAGCACTGGGTTAAGAAGTGAGCATACACAAGGGGAGCATAGCCAGGTCAAGGCTAATGCCCCAGAAAATTAAGGCATTGTCCATACCACTCTCTCATTCCCCAGTTCAATGGCCCTGGAATCTAAAGTCTGTGCCTCTGTATTCTGGGCATCTGGAAATGTCTAGAAGGACCTGAGAGGCCCAGCTGGGGCCAGGAGATAGACTTGCCTGTGATAAGGTATGCTGACATTTCCTAGACACCTACGGATACACTTCCAAGCTGGCCTCACCTCCCATGTAGCACTGGATCCTATTTGCTTGGGTGGCCTTCAGTCAGCTATCAAGATCGAGTTGACTAGAGCCCCTGGCAATCCCTCTGCCTTCCCCCACTCCACTGCCAGCCTGCTGGGAGGGCTGCACAGCCAAAAATCCAGCTGAGGAAAGGACAGGACATCCTATGACTAAGCCCCACGCCAAGATCCAGGGATACCCTAATTCCAGCTGGCCTTGCTGACCCAGAATCTCCAGGAGGCTGCCAATGATTTGGACAGGCCAGTCTTGGACCCCAATGAATATCTGGAATGCGGGTCTCTGGCAATTTAGGATTCATTGTAGACCCTGATAGGGGGCTAAAGGCAAGGTCGGCATGGAGGTGGGGCCCCATCAGAGGTCAGAAAGAGACAGACAGGCACCCAGAGAGGGGACAGAGAAAGACGAGGGAAAAATACACACACACACACACACACACACACACACACACGCACACACACACACACACACACACACACACACCATGACACATACTGAACTAGACAGAACAGAGGCCCAGGAGCAAGATGGATGGGACACAATTAGATGAGAACAGACAAAAAACATTCATTGATAGATGGATAGGCATTCAGACAGGGAGACAAAGACAAAGACAGCCAGAGCAGTGAGAGAAAAAGCACTGGCCGACCAATCAGAAACAATCAGGTGGAGAGACAAACAGAGCAAGAGATGCAAGATGTGCATGTCATGAAAGACGCAGAGAGCCCCAGAAAATTCAAGAAGGAGAGAAGGAAGTAAGATGCCTTTTCTTGGTGACAGTGCGCCCAGTGGGTTCTGGGAAGACAACCACGCAGAACCCCCAGAAGCCATTTGAAGGCCACTACCTCCTCTCTATGTCTCCCTAGGGTGGGACTATGCTTCCCCCACGTACACTGCCAGTCAGTGCCAACCTTGTTCGTGTAGGACCAAGCTCAGCTAGGAAGCTTAAGGAACCTGCAGCTAACACCTAAGGCTCATGTACCTGAACAGTCAAAAAGACATGACAGTCAACCAGAGTGACTACCATGATCAGCAGTCACACAGATGGGCAGACACGTTGGCTGAGAAGCTGTATTGGGGATGTGGCTCACAAGGCGGAAATTCAAAAGCAAGCACCTTTAGGCCCCTGGCAGAAAAGTTCATCCTGCCCTAGTGGCTGGGCCTTTTTCCTTTTGGTCCCCCCAGAAGCCTTGCCTGGTACTCTAGAGCCCCACCCTGCTCTCTTGTGTTTCCTACATCAGGGCTTTCATTCCAAAGGCCTACCTCTTCAGTATTCTTGCATTCACCAGATTGCTGGTGTGTAGTGCATGGTCCATGCCCTTTGAGCCAACCCTAAGCTCCTCTCAAGTGTTCTAAGAGGGCCTGTTCTCTATCTGTGCTGGGTGTCTAGATTAGAACATTCTCCCATGCACTCTAATAGGCTGCACATCTCATTTCAGCTTTCTGTCCCTGAACTGCATCTTTTCAGTGGGCCACCAGCTTCTCCCTTATAACATATGTACGTGGCCTGGCACCGATGATTCGTGTCTGTAATACCCAGCTAGTGAGCCGGCTGAGATCTGAGCATCGTGGTTTAAATCCAGCCAGGGAATGAAGTTCACAAGTATTTCTTCTTCAATGAAGCACCAAGTATATATATATGTATATATGCCAAAGGTGGAGGGAGGTATCATTCAAGTGTTAGACTGCCAGCCTTGAGCAAAAGAGCTCAGGGACAGCATCCAGACCCTCAGTTCAAGTCCAAGTACTAGCACATGTGCACACGTGCACATGAACTCATGAGAACATATATGTTCATATCCAGACTTCCTGGCTGGGTTTACTCAGCTTAAAATCCTTTCTTGGCTCAGAAACCATGAACCACCTCCTGGTCTCATGATGCCTCAGGTTTCTCCAGTTAAGGCTACTTGATATGGGATTGGTACTGGAGCAGTCGGCAATCACGGCGTCGCCATGTGGAAGAGTTTGAGAGGCCAGTGAAGAACTATCCATGGGGGTCTGTGCAGAATGAGGTGCTAAGACACACACACCCTGCCCAGAAATTAGAGATATACCATTCCTGATTTCAGACATTCATGGCCTCTCAGAGATGTGTCAGGCTTGGCTTCATACAATCCCATTCCATCCTAACACTAGGGACTCTTAGAGAAGGAGAGAAGACCTCCAACATCTCTGGTGTGTAAACTCTCCCTTCCTTTCAAACGAGAACTGGTGCCTGGATCTCTCTATCATTTGCCTTTCCAGTTGGAGTGTTCCAACGGGCTGGTCTTTCTCTTCCAGAAGGAACTAAGCCCCTATCCTAGACTGTCTTCTAAGGGGTTTCTTCCAGAAGTGATTCAGTTGGATTGCTAGCATGGAAGGAAACAGGTCTGGTTGGCTGAAGGAAGGACTCAAGGAGCAAGACCCTTTGTGTTAGCCCTTCTCAGTCCTGTTCGGGAGCCCATAGCTGGCCACAGGGCTCAGGTCACTGGAGGGGAAAGGCACATTCCTCATAGATCCCCACCCCTGACCTTCTTCCTCCGGTGTAAAGGAATGCACCCACTTGACATGGCCACTGAAAGGGGCCAATGTGAGGGCTGAGGGGAAGGGGGGGCTCATGCAAACCAGGTCTGAGTGCCTTCTCTCCTCTGAACTGGGATTAGTGGCTAGTGCAGGTGCAGGCAACCTCCTCAGAATGCCATCTGAATCCCTAATTATGGAACCAAGAGAAGATCTATGTCCAAAGTCATCTTGGACTCTCTCCCTGTCAATATTTAGGGTCTCAAAGGTTTAGATCTCAGGAGAAACCTGAGTCCCCTACAGAGTTTCTATGGGAGAAAAGCCTACCCAAGTCGGGTCCTAGCTTACTAATGTTGGGCAACCTCACTTTTCTATCATTCATCGGAGACAAAATGCATGAATGTGTGTGTGTATATATACTCGTGTGTATTTATAGTCTGCATGACCAAAGTCAAAAAAGTCCAGTACAGAAAAAGGGCATGTATAAATACATACACATATGGCAAATATATTGATGCGAATATACATAGAGAGAGGAGAGAGGTGCATAGTCCCAGGACCCAGGCCCTGGTCTCATGCACATTAGGGGGGTTCCAGCAGCAGAGTGGAGTTCAAAGAAGTGGTAGTATGGAAAGACATTTGAACCTGCTCAGGCCTGCTACCCAAACTGTTACTCAGGAAGCTGACATGGAGAGGATCGCAGTTTGAATCCAGTCGGGGCTTCAAAGTCCCTGTTCCATGAACCTTTCAAGTTTATATTGTTTTCTAATTTTCTGACAGAACTGCAGGGAGGCTCCACCACTTGGTTTGCCCACCAGTCCCCAGGCCTTTGGCAAGACCAACCGCGGACTCCCCGCATTAGGTCACAAGCACCCCTGCTCCCTGCAGTAGGTCACAACCCTCACTGGGGCTTGACCCTTGGGCAAGACCTGCACCACCCCTCCGTTTGATGGCCAGTACCGGCGCCTTGGGTGGGACTAACACAGGAGCTCCGCCCTTCTGTTTGGCTGCAGGCAGAGGTGCTTTGGGTGACACCTTCATGGGGCTCCGCCCCTTGGCTCAGCCCCCAGTACTGGCAACCTGGAGAGACGGCCAGTGGGCTCCGCCCCTTAATCAGTTGATGGTGGTGGTGCCTTGGGCGACATCAGCACTGGGGCTCTGCTCCTCAGACTGTCCACCAGCAGCGGCCCTTTTGACGACATCCACGCCTTGGCTCTGCCCATTCGTTCACATTCCTGCACTGCCCAGTAAGCGAGACCTGCACAAGGGTTCCGCCCCTTAGTTTGCCTGCCAGCACCAGCACCAGCGCTTTCGAGGAGGTTCACACCTGGAATCTGCCCCTTCGGCTGCCAAGGGTGGGACCCACAGTAGGGATCTGTCCCTTATGTAGCCCGCTGGCACTGGGGCTGTGTTCCTAATATTGCCTGCTTGCACCTCCTGCCTGGGGCAGGACCTGCACCCGGGCTCTGCCCCTCAATTCACTCACAAGCAGAGGTGTCTTAGGAGAGACCGGCAACTACACCTGGGCTCCACTCCCTAGTTCAGCCTCCGGAATCCCCTGCCTTGGAGGAGACAGCATGGGGCTCCACCCCTTCTCTGGCACCTGCTGGCACTTGGGCTCCACCTATCCATTCTTGCCTGCAGGCACCAGCATCATTTGACAAGACCAGCCCCAGGGCTCAGCCTCCTAGCTCGCCTGCCGGCAGAGGTGCTTGGGGCGGTTTCTGCCATGGGACTCTCTCGCAGGAGTGCCTTGGGCAGCACCCGAACTAGGGCCCCATCCCATCGGTTTGCCCACCAGTACCCGCACCTTGGGCAGGACTCATCCTTTAGGTCTCCCGCCATCCCCTGGATTCAGGGCAGAACATATGCAGGAGCCTGACCGGGCCCACCCACTTCCTCCTGCTCCCACCTGCATCACAGGACAGACTTGTGCCAGGGCCCTGCCCTTTCAGGCTTGCTGACATCTGTTTCCTGAGCCTGGTCCCGCCCCATTTTTCCTGCTGCTGCTCGGATCCCAGTTAAGACCCACAAACCAGTGCCTTGTTCCCAGGAGGCCTTTTGCAGCCCTAGTACCCCAGGCAAGACCTCCAGGCTGAGGACCCAGCAACTCTTCCTCCTTCCCATGTCAGCCCATGAGAGTGGGACAGCTCCAGAAGTCATTTTCTGGAAAGCAGCATATGGCCCTGCACCACAGGAAGTCATGCTGGGAACAGGCTGGGAAGCTGGAAGGTAAGACATGGGTGATCCATGGTGCTACTGTCCTGCATGGCCTCTGAATCCTGTGGGCTTTCCTATCCAGACCCAGTGAGAACTGGTACAGAGCCCTTGACAGAGGAATGAGGAGCTGAGCCAGCCAAGTTTGCTTTTGCACCCTTGGGGAGGGGGGCCCTCCATAGAGATTTGTGGGTTGGGAGTAGAAGGGGGAACAGGGGCCTGCACCTGGAAACTTTGCCCCAGGATAGGCTGCTTTGGAAGTAGCAGGCCCGGAAGGGATGAGGTTGGAGCAAGCTCCAGGACTGGGAACTGACTCTTGATGGCCCATGGAGCATTTGCCATTCTGAGAGGGCCGGGCTGCCCAGGAGGGTTGGGATAAGTGGAAGGGGCATGAAACTTAGGACAGGGGTAGGCCAGGAATGGAGGAGGTGGGACCGATGGGGGAAATGTAGGAGCAAGGAGGGAGCAGATGGGGAGGGAGTCTTGGTGTTGTGCCTGCTGGGCCCCTAGGCCCCTATGGTTCGGAGAAGCAGGAGAGGGACTGGCGGGGCAGGAGAGGCAGGAGCAGTCAGTGAGAAAGGGCTGGCCAAGTGGGGAAGAGGAAGGCAGGAGTTCTGGGCTTTCTCAATGTGAACCAACCAGGGCTGCCAGGGAGGGGCAGCAAATGGGGAGCAGGCCAACCCAGCAGTGTGGAAGGGGGAACTCGGGGCTGCTGCCATCTGCCTGGGGGGGGGCTAGGCCTCCAGCAGGCTTTGCTACAGCACATCCGACCATACCAGTGGGGCCACGGGGCACCAGCAGCATCAGTGGGTGAGGCCTACCTCCTCCCAGCAAAACATCCTGGGAAGGGGGAATGTAGGAGATAGGAAAGGCTGCCCTCAACCTGTGGGTCCCTTCTGACTCCTGAGGCCTCTCTAATTCAGACCCACTGTGGCTGACATGGCCCAGGAGCCAACAGAGAGCCTTGGCTCTGTGTGTGGCTATGGCATTGAGAGGTCATTTCCTGGGGAAATGGGCGAGCCTGGGGGAGTGAACTCAAGTCATATCTGGGAGCAGTGGAGGGGGGAGCCTCCCACGTGAATGCAGCCCAGCTTCTGGATTTCCCACACAGATCAGACTTGGTTGCATAGGGCTGGGCAGCCAAGAGGGAGCCAAGAAGGAGCTGGGGATGATCGTGGAGGGGCGGGGGTTGGGGCTAGTGACCTCCCCAGGTGGGGTGAGGAAAGGCATCTCCAGAGGAAAGGGGTTGGGGGAGGCAACGTGCACCTGCAGAGACCACAGCAGAAACAGGCCAGGAAGGAAGAGGGAGAAACGTGAGCCAGGTGCTTGGGCCTACCCATGCCCCACCAGGGAGTCCATCTCTCCTAGTGAGCTGTCTCCCTGGAGTGGAGGGAGGGGTGGGATTGTGCCTTTGGCTCCCTAGGTGGGGAGGCGGCAGGGGGATGTCCCACAAGCCTTATCCAGGCATGGAGAGGTCCTTCATGCACGGGGAAGATGGAGAGGGAGAGCACAGTGCAGAATAAAGCCCAGAAAGGAGCAATGGAAGATGCATGGTGTACAGGGAGCACCCTCTGGCTCAGCAGTGGAGCAGGGAAGAGCTGGCAGGGGGGGGGGAGGGAGAGAGTTGTGAAAAGCCCCATCTGGTGCTGGGCACAGAAGTGTGGGAAGGCTCCAGTGGGCCTGTTGTCTTAGGGGCAGGTACACTTATGGCCTGGACTGCTGGACGTGCAGGAACTGGGGCCTGGAGAAACAGGAAAGGGGGGAGCAGTTAGCATCCAGGCTCGGGGGCATGGGACAGGGGGTGGGAATGGCTGGAGAGCATGAGGCCCGTGGCGGCCATGGAAACAGAAGGCCAGGTGGACTCTAACTCCCACACGAGTCCCGGCACAAGGAGAGAAGGAGGGGTGGGTTGGCCCGGCTCTGGAGCCAGTTCCAGGCCCAGAGTGATGGCTGGGGCATGCCCCTACATGCTGGGAGGGGAGGAGGCCTCTGGGGACAGATATAAATGAACTTTCCTGTCCGTACCCAGAAGCCTTCAGGAGCCAGGGGTCAGGGACGGGATTAAATCATCTACTTGAAAAGCATTTTGTAATATCCTATAGAATATGAAATTACAAACAAAAAACATTATTTTAAATCTAAATTCTAATTTAGCCAGGTCTACTAAATCCAACATTAGATGAACTTTGCTATTTCTCCAGGCTTAGGCTTTCATAATCCTTCATAATTTCTTTGGAATCCAACAGAATGATGCTTACTTTTTCAAATTTTTCGTTGGGAATCATGAGCCATTTTATATCTGGGATTGTTCTGTAATGAAAAGAGTATTTAAAACACAACTGAGGATTATATATGAGTTGCATGTCAATAGGAAACTTATCTCAAAACATAGTGACAAATTTAGCCCAAACTTCAAACTGTGTATTCCTTTTTTGTTGTTTGGTTTGTTTTATTGAGACAAAATTATGCTACCTGGTCCAGGGAAGGTATTGCTATGTAATTCCACTCTCTAATCTCCTGTCTTAGTCTCAGTGCTAGAATTTTTGTCTTGTATCACATTGTCCTACCATGGTTTGTTGGTTTATTTAATCTAGATACAGACTAGCAATTCTGAACTTCTCTGATGATATTATCCATGAGATTGACTGCTCAGACTGTTTATGTACAGTTTTGAAAGGTGTTCTAACATTTGACACAGGATATGAACATTTTCAGATGCACCTAGAGGGGTCTCTGATTCATTCCTCCATGGATCTGATCCCATTAATAATGATTACTTGACTCTCTTACTATCTCTAGTCCCTACCTATGTAATAGTCTCAAACTTTTTTGAAGAAAGTTCACTTGAATACTTTCTAATATTAAAAATTATCACTTGATTCTAGTCTTACTCAGGAAATATTTTCTATTGTTTTCTAACTTTTCTACATATTCTGAGAGTTGTTTCATTTGTGCATTTGTTTGTGCACATATAAGTGCCTCTGAGTGTATGTGTATATGTATGTTTGTATGTATGTATGCAAAAACCTCAATCTCTTATTCAGCCATCTTGCTCATGACTGGTATTCCATCTCGTGAGCCCTTCTTCCAATTCAGCTTTGCCTGGATAATTATAGATAGTGTCTCAAAGCCTGTTCTTCCCAGGCTGGATATAAACTGAACTTCCCAGACTCCTTTATATTCTTAGGTTTTATTTCTCCAGGAGTATCAACTTTTAAACGGCAAACATTTTTGGGAGTATAAAGTCTGAGCTGTAGCCCAAATTTTTAACTCAAGAATACATATAAAGATAGATGAACATACACATTACATATCCTGAGTGTACACTGTTAAAAGTGTGATCTTAAGCAAGGTGGCAGTAAGATCTGAGGATGGGGTTCAAAGCCAGCCCAGCTAGGAAAGGCCCAGAGACTCTTTTCTCCAATTAACTACCAGAATCCTGAAATGGCACTGTGACTCAAGTGGTAGAGCACTAGCCTTGAGCTTAATAGCAGAGGGACAGTTCCCAAGCCCAGAGTTTAAGCCCCACTACCATAAAAAAGAGAGAGAAAGGAAAAGAAAGAAAAAAAGAAAAAGAAAAGTGATCTTAGCCACCAGTTCATTGCTAGTATCATTCCTGCTCTCTCAACATGGCCTTGTTGTTCCAGTTATGTCCATGCTCCTATATCTGACTTGCTAGGAACCGAAATTATACCTCCACTGTAATTTTCACTAATTTACATGATTAGCTACCATGATGAAAGAGATGAAAGAGACTCATAAGTCATGTTCCACTTAGTAGTAATGCTTTCTCTATATCACACTCATAGATTGACATGTTGGCCTTGGCCTCATTGTTTCAAAGTTGTCTTATTTGCAGAGTCTTCTATAGTGTTTTGAACCATTATACTTAAACACAGAACTTCTCTTTCTCCTATTATTCCTATTGTTTCTCCTAATGTTAACCTATGTACACTTGGGAAAGAATGAACAACACCCACACTCACAATAAAATGTTTCTGAGAACCTTCTTCCCAATTAAAATTGGGCTTAATTTACAGAGCATTTAGGAAATTTATACTTAATGTACTCCAGGATAATGTTTTCTTTCATGTTTTTTATTGTGGGTTTGTTACATAAGTAAGCTAATGAATACATTATTTAACGAGCATTGTTAGCTCCTCTTTTATTTGTCCCTTGCCATCCCTTTTCTCTCCCCCTCCTCAACTCTTTCCTCCCCTCCCCAAGTTGTAAAGTTTGTTCTCTACATGGTGTCTTGTTCATCTTATTGTTACAATGGATCATACTTTATCCTTGTTTCAGCATTTTGATATTTCCCTTCCCATCCCCACATTAGGAAAATGTAAGTGCAAGAAGCAGATCACCAAACTCAAATACAGTGAAAAAATACCGTGGAGGATGAAAATAGAACAGAAACAAACAAATGACATAGTAGGGCTGGGAAGGTGGTTCAGTGGTATAGTGCTTGCCTTGCATGCATGAGGCCCTGGGTTCGATTCCTCAGAACCACAGAACCAAAAAGAAAAAAGCCGAAAGTGGTGCTGTGGCTCAAGTGGTAGAGTGCTAGCCTTGAGCTGAAGAGCTGAGGGACAGCGCCCAGGCCCAGAGTTCAGGACCCACCATCGGAACCCCCTCCCAAAAAAAGACATAGTACATGTTAGATACATTAAAAAATAGCAAGAAAGCAAAAAAAAAAGTTGTGTCCCTATCTTGGGATTCATTTCACTTAACATCATCTTCTATGGCGATATGTACATGGATAATTTTTATAAGCCATGTAAATGCCATATTTTCTCATTTCTAAGTTGTTTCTGAAACATGTGTTACCTCATGTCCAAAGATGTACTTGTGCTATTTCAATGAAGCTAGAAAATATTCATTTTTACTGAGAGCAGCATCATAGATTGTTATTGGAAGTAGATGGAAGGAAGTGTTATGGGCAGTGGTAAATGATTCCAAGACAGGAATTGAACATAGAGAAATGACAAAGTTCAAGATAATTTGTGCTGTTCTTTTTACTGAACAAGAAAATAATCCAAGACTGGAAGGAAAATATGTCCCCAACTTTTTCGAGTGTGTTTTTACTCATATAAAACTTTTTTGTAAACTTCTAGTTGAGAGAATTACAAAAAGAAACAATATGCCATTCGCAGGCCAGCATAGAAAAAAAAACGAAATAACTTTGTTTTAAAGTGTTCTACTGCAAAGAAAGAAAGACATGGAGGTTTTAAAATTTCTTATGCATGAATATTTCACTCCTGACATGATTGTCTTGTTGCAGAAGTCCTTTATCCATTCCTTTAATCTGGTCCTGAGTTTGCCATAGCAGTAAAGATTCCAAAAAGCAGGATGCAGCGTGTATGATCAGCAAAAAGAGCCTCTTCTCAAACAGTGTTAAACGATGGTCCCAAAGAAATATGTGGCGTTATTTTTTTGGTTTAGTTTGTGCTAGTTCTGGGGCTTGAACTCAGAGGCTGGACCTTGTCCCTGAACAATTGTCTTTCCTGCCCACCTGACCCCAAAGCTAGTACACTATTGCTTCAACAAAAACTCCACTTCTGGTTTTTTTTTTTTTGGTGTTTAATTAGAGATAAGAATTTGACAGACCTCTCTTGCCAGGGTTGGCTTTGAACTGTGATAGTAAGAAAGCCAAGTGACATCAACTATATGGACTTCTCATTTGAGAAATATTAGATGAAGTTTATTATAAAGCTAATATTTGACAATTTTTAAAAGAAGAGAATATGTCCAACAAAGAAGCCATAACAAATAACAGCAAAAGTAGGTACACTGAATCATTTTGGAATTAGTTTTTCTGCTTGGGAAGATTACTATTGACTTTGTAGTTCTTTTTGGGGAAAGTTAATGTCATATTTGCACTTTTGTTTATTGGTCGTGAGGCTTGGACTCTGATTCTGGGCAATGTCCCTCAGCTCTTCAGCTCCAGTTGAGTGCTTTATCACTTTAGCTACAGCACCACTTCCGAGTTTCTGTTGGTTAATTGAATATAAGAGTCTCATGGACTTTGCTGACCAGGCTGGCTTTGATCTACAATACTCTTGTCTCAACCTCCTGAGTAGTTAGGATTACAGGCGTGAACCACCAGCACCCAGCTCATATTTGCATTTATGTGCACTTAATGACACTATGTAGACAAAGAATGGAAATTTGAATCAAATGATGTGACATTGCAGGTTTTCAGAAAAATTGAGGTAGCAATAAATATGTCCTCCTTTTCCATGTTGTTACATTAATGACTCGTGAGTTATGGGACTCTTACATTAGCATCCTCTGCTGTCTGTGAATGTGGACTTAGTATCAATAATTGTTAATAGAGAAATAGAGAAAGACAGATTTTTAGAAAGCAAAGAAAATCCGGTATGAAAAAACAACATAGAAATAGATACAACTTATCCCACAGAGATTAAGAACTAGCCTAAGAGATTAGAATGCTAAAGGCAATGAGGAATAAGCATAGTTGATAACTAGTTCTTCAATAACCAAAACTGATTCCCTAGAACAGTTTCCGGTATAATTATTTATTATTATCATTTATTTCTTCCATCTGGAATTATTTCTTCACTTCTGTCAAAACTATTAATTAGCCTGTGCTTCTTGGTGCCATAACTGAACAAAAAGTTTTCCAAATCTCACTTAGACTATCCTCATTGTTATTAGAAGTGACCACTCAGAAGCCTGGAATCTTTGAATTTCCAGGATTAATCCTCACCTGATATCTAAGCACATTCCTAACATTAATTGTCGTGACCTATTAGCAGAACTTTTTTTGTTTTGTTTTCAACACAGTATTCTAATACAGGTAAAGTATATGAATTAAGGACAATTGTTAGACATAGTTGGGAAGAACAATTATATATTTCAAGTATACTTTCTTTATTTGTCATTTACTAGCTAAATGACTTTTTTTGGCAGTCCTGGGGCTTGAAATCAGGACCATGGAACTGTCCCGGAGCTTTTCAGTTTTTTTGCTCAAGTCTAGCACTCTACAACTTGAGGCGCATCACCACTTCTTTTTCTGTTTATGTGGTACTGAGGAATTGAACCCAGGGTTTCATGCATGATAAGCAATCTCTGCCATGAAGCCACATTTACATAGCCTTAAATGACTTTCTTAAGATGGCATTACTTTTTCATTCCATTATTTTAATTTAGACTGGATGGTAGAAAAGGAAGTGGAAACCAATACTAAGTCCAGTAAGGTTGACATTCCTATCACATCACTAAGGAAGTACAGTGTTTAAGAACTGCAGGACTCATAAGGCTGTTTCATGTAACATTATTATGGGGGGGGAAAAACATTTAACAGTCATCTCCGATATCCAAAACATACTGCTTCACTTTCAAGGTCAAGAGCTAAACGATTTGTTTTTCCTCTTCCCCTCCACAAATTATGCCGACATCAAATACAGTGAAAGCAGGGCTTATACTGTGGACGAGGGACATACAAAACAACAAAGAAATAATCTTATAAATGTGTTAGAAACAATGGCATGAAAGTAAAAAAAAAACATTTGAATACATATCTTAGGGTTCATTTCCCTAACATCAACTTATCTGAACTTTTCTGCTTGACTCAGACAAATACTAGTTGTTGCATATAAGGGAAACCATAGGACCTGTTTCTTTGGGCCTGGCTTACTTCACTTAATATAATTTTTTTCCAATTCTTTCCATTTCCTAACAAGTGCCATTCTTTCTGATAGAGGCATAGAATTCCATTGTGGATATATACCACATTTTCTTGATGTTCGGTGAATGAACCCCAAGATAAGTATTTAAATGTTTTTTTTTCCTTTCACACAATTGTTTCTAACATATTTATAAGGTGATTTCTGTGTTGCTTTGTATGTCGCTCCCCCACAGCATAACCCCTGTTTTCACTGTATTTTATGTTGGTATAATTTGTGAAGGGGAAGGGCAAAATCAAATCGTTTAACTAGGGATACAGCTGGGCCCTTTGCAACAATGAGATGTACAAGTCGTTATGTGGAAAATGAACTTTACCACTTTGGTGTGGGGCGGTGGGAAGGATTGGGTGGGGGGCTGGGGGAGGATGGGAAGGGATGGGAAGGGGAAACAAAGAAGGAGGCTACAATGCTTGATAAGAAATATACTCATTATCTTGTCCATGTCATTGTAACCCCTCTGTACAGTATTTTCACAATAAAAAAATAAAAAAGAGCCAAATATCTCAGCCTTTTATTGATTGAGTGTGATTCCAAGGAAGGAAGAAGGAGAATGTGGAAGTTGATGGTGGGAAAATATGTATATTGGCTCTCTGTCCACATTTTTTGCATTTTTAAAAAGTGCTACTGATGAATTCGCACATAAATATAGTTGACTATGCTATCGGCACAAGATGCAGATAAATGAAGATATTTCTTCTGGTGGATAGTCACATATATTAACAAAATCCAGTGCTGGAAACAAAAGAGACGAGGTAAGAAAGTACAAAGTATTGTTCCTAGCAAAACAAAAATGTAATATTGAAATGATTACTCCAGATTTCTTTGATATTTTACGCTGTCTCAGTATCAAAATGTTCTCTAATTCTAGTAATATCCAAGCATAAAAGACATAATTTGAAGATATCACTAGTTTTAGAAACAAAGGTACATAATACCTCCCTTCCTGCAAAGACATGTGATGGCAAGTATGATTGATTGTATTATAGTTCTCTTCTTTTTCTTCTTTATCTCAAGTGTTGAATACCTTGGCATATTATTCTGTCCTGCATCAGCTTCCTGTAGGTGAGATTTACCTCTACTCTGCAATGTCAAGATGGGTCATGTGACATACTTAAGCTTACAAAAATGAACCAGAAGTGGTCAAAGGTTATTTCTAGGGGAAGATTTCTATCCCCTTGTCTCTGTCTAAGAACTAACTTCTTTTCGCTTAGCTATAAAAATAGCATATATACAGAGGAAATCTTCTTTCAACTTATATACTGGGAGAATATAGCATGTAAAATTGAGGCAAAACTCAAACACAGCAAGAATTAAGCTAATATTAGAATATGATATATAAGATATTAGTTTCTCACCATTCTTGTATATCTTTATGATAGTTGACTACAGCACACCAAAATTTAACAAATAATAAATAAGTACTAAACAAATAGATAACACTTTCTGTTTTATGCTATTACATTTTTTAATAAATAAGCATTATCTATGTGATCACTTGTGGGGCTAACTTTTTTATAAATGTGTTTAATCACTTTAGACCACTGTATCTAATATCCACAATCATTATCCAG
Source organism: Dipodomys spectabilis (assembly GCF_019054845.1). Lineage (NCBI taxonomy): Eukaryota > Metazoa > Chordata > Mammalia > Rodentia > Heteromyidae > Dipodomys > Dipodomys spectabilis. The sequence continues at coordinate 730,069 of NW_024870821.1, read as the reverse complement.
ACCTTGTGATTGAGATGAGGAAGAACAAAATATCTAGATTTCACCTTCTCTTTTGCTCTTCTCCTTTTTCTAGTGTGAATTCTCATCCTATCTCCAAATTCTCCTATTAATAAAGGAAGAATGACACATTGTGGATATCAAGCAAAAGGCTTCAAAGCCAGAATTTCATTCTTTCAGAAATAGATGAAGTAAATCAGAGTGGCAAGAGGAAGAATAAAAACATGACTATTTTCCCTTTCTGGCTTCTGTCATAGAGTCTGAACATGACTCTAAATAACTAATACACCATTTGCTTTGGCTAACTTTTTAAAAATACAGTTTTTTAAATAAATAGAATTTTAAAAATTAGAAAGAATATTTCTAAAATAAATAGTAATTTGTCGTTTGCTTTTAGGAGGTATGAAATAAGACTGCATTAACATTGTGTGAGTTGAGAGGCTAAATTTTATCAGAATCTAAACATAATGAAAAATAGATGATTTTAATATACATAGTTTTTAGATACATTTTTAACGTGACATACACACAGAGACACCTTTTTTCTTCTTTTCTTCTCCACACTGATTCAAATTCAACAAGCAGTTCATGTAATTCAAATAACTGTGTTTCTTTCAGAACTAGATTAGACTCAAAAATGTTAGCAGAAAAGAACCAGTATTGGGTGGTGCGTTCTTTAAAAATAGCAGTCAAATAAATATTAACCATAATTCCAAAATAATAACAATCAAATGCTCTTGAAAAGAGATTTTTAAGCAAAGTGTATAAAAAGTGATAGTTCCAGAACTGTTTCAAGAGCTGCTCTTTAGCGTTTAAGATTTCTTTTACATGACAATGTTTTAATCAGGATTAAATGCTTTCAGGAACTATATTTTTCTAGTTATATTTCATTGAAGAAATATGTTGTTCAAAATTAATGAAAGGATAACATATGATAGTAGAAAGAATGCTTACACACTCATTTTGGTAGGGAGTAAAATACCTTCCCAAAATATACATAGTCCCCATACATCTAATCCCTCAAATGTAGATTTACATTTTATATATAATTTTGTAAAACAATCACCTTTCATTACCAAAGGAACACAAATTTGAATAATTATCCGATGGGGAAAGTATACTCAAACGGGTACTTAAAAGTCCCAACTGTAGTTCAAAGGGACATGATTAGGTAAGAACCATCAGAAAGATGTAAAGATGCTACATTAGAAGATAAAGGAAAACCACCCAGATTCTGAAGTTTGTGGAAAGCAGAACAGGAAGTAAATGACTTTTCCACTAGAAATATCTGAAAAATATTTTAGCTCTGTAGATGGCTTGATTTTAATCTAGTGAGACTTCTTTTAGATTTCTGTCCTTTAGAAGTGTAAAATGAAAATATTCATTATTCAAGCCAATTAACTTGTAGAAATTTTTTTGCAGGAGATTCGGTTTTGTAAACTAACTAAATTTCGGCCTTTTCCTGATGCAACTACAGGGACACCACATGTCCTAGTTTCTGAGAATAAGAAAAAGTTGCCACCGGCTTTGTACACGTGTATGATGTAAATTCTACTAAAGGCCTTCATTAATGAAGTCTGGAAATTCTAAATAATATCTAAATAAGAAGCTCCCTAACTTTATTTTCACATTTTGGGATTACTAACTACTAAACTTATGTAGAAGGCTAGCGTAAGAATATGGAAATGAAATCTGTCTCCTAATATTATAAAGAAAATTTATGTCATTTTGAATTATAGTGTCTAAAGTAATACAAAATATGATGACAGAAACAAAAACTAAATTTCCTATTCTTCCTAACTTTCCAACAGAAATTAGAGAATCCAGTGAAGATATAGATTCCCAGGATGTCATAGGATGTTATAGGATCACTAGATGTTGAAAAAGAAGATAACAAAAATGGGTCCCCTGGAAAATGTGAAACAAAATCTACACCTACAGATTGTGATATAGCTAGAAAATAGTTTCCACTATGCTAAGTCTTTGGTATTTTATGTTTCTTTTCACAGCAACTTTCCACACTTAGGAAATGACTTTTTATTAATACTCAAGGGTTTGCAGTTATAACCCAGCAACTAATAAAGCTTCTAAATGTAAACAAGCATGATTCTAAGAGTAACCAAAGCTACTTGTGTTGCTATAGCTGATAAATAAGAATGATCTTGGGGAATAGTCAAACAATCTTGAACTTTTACATATCTTTCCTCTTCTCCAACATGAGAAATCCTAGTCAAGATATGTAAAACATTAATAAAGGAATTTTATATTTTTTATCATTCACACTAAATCAAATACACTTTTCCTCTTTGCAAGCCTGACTTTGAAAGAGTCAGAACCTCACAATTATTTTATAGCAAAACGTTATTGCTTTGGCTTAGTTACTTTCCTGCTTTTGGGTGTTGCTCTCTATTATTTTGGCAACAACATAGAAAAACGATATAAATTCATTATGCTTGTGTTGGATTGTTCAGTCAAGCTGTTTTCAAACAAAGTTTTCTTTTCTCTTCTTCATTGCCAATTCAAGTTTAATTATTGCTCTTTGAATGATAATAAAAAGCATGAAACTTTAAGGCATATTCTCATTGAAACCGGTGAAAACAGGAGTGTATGCGATTGTTTTTCATTGTTTTCAAGTATTTTCCTTGGCTATTTTCATTATTGCCTTTGTTCCAGTCTTCTAATCAGGAACACAGGGTTACACAAAAAGATCTTCCTAAGATATAAGATGTTGGACAGAAAAAAAGATGTATAATTAAAGATTTTCATCTCTTAAGAGACGGAAAAGCTCAGAAGACATTTTGCTAATACGGGTATGGTTAAGATGATTTGAATGTTTTGGTTCTTAAACTAAGTGAAATGCATGTCAAATGTTACACTTGTTCCAAACAATGATTATGGCTTATACTTTTCTGATCTAATGAGATGAAACCTTTTACAAGGTTTGAAGACATATCGATATTAGGGTAGATGGGTTAATGTTAGAAACCCTAGGGAGACTAATAAAACAGCACTGCCTATCGCTTATCAGTTAATTATACTTATGGCATATAAGTGTATAAACATACAAATATGAATTAACTGAGAAATGTGTGATTTACACAATTGATTCAATGACAACTAAAACCAGAAAACACTGCTCTACATTTATATAAACTATTATATCTAGTGAAGATTTAAATTTTTTAGAATATTTTTTTCTCTTTTTTTGTTATTTTAGTTTAATATTGTAGAGAGGGGTTACAATCACATGGGCAAGATAGTGAGTAAATTTCTTATCAAGCATTGTAGCCTCCTCCTTTGTTAAACCTTCCCATCCCTTCCCATGCTCCCTCCCTCCCCACCCAATCCTCCCCACCCCAAGTTGTAAAGTTCGTTTTCTACATGACAACTTTTACTTCTCATTGTTGCAACAGGTCCACATGTATCCTTATTTAAACGACTTGTTTTTCCCCTTCCCCTCCACAAATTATACCAACATCACATACAGTGAAAGCAGTGGTTATACTGTAAGGGAGGGACGTACAAAGCAACAAAGAAATAATCTTATAATTGCGTTAGAAACAAATGCATGAAAGAAAAAAAAACATTTAAAATACATATCTTAGGGTTCATTTTCCTAACATCACCTTATCTGACCTTTTCTGCTTGACTCATACATATACTAGATACTGTAAATAAGGGAAATCATGGGGCCTATGTTTCTTTGGGCTTGGCTTACTTCACTTAATATAATTTTTTCCAAGTCTTTCCATTTCCTAACAAATGGGGCAATGTCATTCTTTCTGATGGAGGCACAGAATTTCATTGTGTATATATACCACATTTTCTTGATCCATTCATCTACTGAAGGGCATCTGGGTTGGTTTCATATCTTAGCTATGGTAAATAATGCTGCAATAAACATAGTTGTGCTGGTAGCTTTAGTGTGGTCTTGTGTGTAAACATTTGGGTAAATGCCCAAAAGTGGGACTGCTGGGTCATAGGGGAGCTCTATGTGGAGTCTTTTGAGAAACCTCCATAATACTTTCCAAAGAGTTTGGACAAGTTTAAACTCCCACCAACAATGCAGTAAGGTTCCCTTCTGTCCACATCATCTCCAGCATCTGTTGTTATTAGATTTCTTGATTTTTGCCATTCTAACTGGGGTGAGGTGGTATCTCAATGTTGTTTTGATTTGCATTTCTTTATGGCTAGGGAGGTTGAGCATTTCTTCATTTGTCTATTAGCCATCCTTCTTTCTTCTTCAGAGAAGTTTCTCTTTAAGTAATTAGCCCACTTATTTATTGGGCAGTTGTTTCTTTGAGGATTTGTTCCTGGGGGATTTAATTTTTTGAGTTCCAAGTATATTCTAGATATGAGACCCTTGTCCATTGTATGATTAGTGAAGATCTTCTCCCAATGTGTGGGCTTTCTATTAATATTGCTAGCTATGTCCTTTGCCATGCAGAAGCTCTGCAACTTCATGCAATCCCATTTGTCCAACCTTTTTTTGATTTGTTGTGTTTCCGGGTCTCTTTTAAGAAGATTTCGACCTGAGCCAAGGAGACCTAGGGTTTCTCCTATTCCATCCTGTAATGTTTTTAGAATGTCTGCTTTGACTCTGAGGTCTTTGATCCATTTGGAGTTGATTCTGGTACAGGGTGATATAGAAGGATCCAGCTTTAGTTTTCTACAAGTAGTTAACCAATTTTGTCAGCCCCATTTCCTGAAGAGGCTGTCTTTCTTCCGTTCTATTTTTTTAGCTCCCTTATCAACTATTAGATGGCTATATGTCTGTAGATTCTTTTCTGGGTTTTTAATTCTATTCCATTGGTACTGAGGTCTGTTTTTGTGCCAGTACCAAGCTGTTTTGATTACTATGGCTTTATAGTAGAGTTTGAAATTTGGTATTGATATTCCTCCAGCAGTGTTCTTTCCGTTGAGGAGCGTTTTTGCTATTCTGGGTCTTTTATTGTTCCATATGAATTTTTGGATTGCCTCTTCTATTTCCTTGAAGAATGAGGTTGGAATTTTGATAGGTATCGCATTGAATTTGTAGATAGCCTTGGGAAGTATTGCTATTTTCACGATGTTAATCTTTCCAATCCAGGAGCATGTCCACACTCTCCACTTCTCTTCAACCTACTATTAGAATGCCTAGCTACAACAATAAGACATGATGCAGACATAAAGGGTATCCAAATAGGGAAAGAAGAAATAAAACTCTCCCTCTTTGCAGATGACATGATCTTGTATTTAAAGTATCCCATAGACTCCACTCCCAAATTACTCAAGCTGATTCAAAACTTTGGCAAAGTAGCAGGGTATAAAATTAACCCTCAAAAATCAATGGCTTTTCTGTATGCCAACAATGAGAAAAGTGTGGCTGAAATTAGGAAAGTAACTCCATTTGTAATAGCCCTCAAAAACAAAATACCTTGGAATTAACTTAACCAAAGATGAAAACTTTAAAAACTTGAAAAAGTAAATTAAATTTTTTAGAATATATTTTAATATTTATGTCAAAATATGTTTATTTTTAACATTTTTAGTTTATTTTCAGTCATGGGGCTTGAAATCTGGGCCTGGACACTGTCCCTCATCTCTTCAGCTCAAAACTAGTGCTCTCTGTCTTGAGCAACTGCCAGTTTTCTGGTGGCTCATTGGAGATAAGAGTCTCATGGACTTTCCTGTCTAGGCTGGCTTTGAACCATGATTCTCAGCTCTCAGCCTCCTTAGTAGCTAAGATTACATGCATGAGCCGCTAGCACCTAGCTACACAATTAGTTTTTACCTATTTATGAAGTATTCAATGGTAATCCCATTCATGTATATGTTGTGTAACATTTCTTTTTAGTGAGAATGCTCAAAACCTTATCTTCTGGCTCTGATGAAATATCTACTCTTAACTATAATCATTTTACATCTTGTGGTATACAATAATTAGATTTACTTATAGTCATGGAAGTCTGCTAATTAAATTATATAAAACATGATTTGTAAAGTGAAAGAAATTAATGGTTCCATTACTTGTTTTAAGAACAAAATTATGCCTTTTGTTTCCAATTATATTTCTTGGGAATGTGTAATATTCATTGATTTAACTTAAAATTGATAACAGTTACATTATATCAAATTGATTCAAACTTATATTTGAAAATTGCACAGTTAACACAAATATGCTTCCACTTTCTTCTAACACATAATTAAAATAATGGTAAAGTAAAACTTGGTGTTTGTGGTTCATGTGTAGAATCCTAGAAACTCAGGAGGCTAAGACCTGAAGATTTGGGTTAAATGTCAGTCTAAATAGACAAGAAGCAGAAGGTGAAGATGTGGCTCAAGGAATAGATTGTCATCAACCATGAACAAAAAAATACAAGAGATACAATAAACATTGAGTTCAAGCCCTATAAATGTCATACACACACAAGACAACTACAAAAAATATTATGAACATCAATAATGAAGACAAAATAGTAGAAAAGATTATGAGAAATGTTGTGCAAACATCTGGAAGACAGAAATCATTTCACAGAATTTTGATTCATGAGAGGGAAAAGTCACAGTCTCATTTGTACAATCTCATTGTAGTCATTTCAATTGAAACCTGGCTATTGGGTAATATTTGAAAGAGCAGACTGGATTACCTGACATAGCAAACATTGCCTGTGACTATGCACCATCCCACTCTAAAAATCTAAAATCGTTCTTGTTAATTTAAAAAGAATCTCATGTTAGAGACTGTTTTGTTCACACGACTGGGGTCCTTATTTTGAGGCTTAAGACCCGTGCTTTTGTTTATAACCATTCCTGCTTTACACCTCTTCCTTTGTGCAGCTTTACATTACTTCGCTGGCACCAAACCAAGTCTTTGAACTACACCCCCCCTCCCCCGCCTTAATCCCGCCCTTTCTCCAGCTACAACTCATTCTACATGTTATCTGTGTTTTAGCATTAGTTGTTTTCTTACTAATCCCCATCAGAAAACACTTGTATTCATGTAAAACCATAATAAATAACCTGGTTATAAAATGCAGTAAGGGTTTAGCATTGGCTGAGACTCTCATCTATAGGTTTGCTCCCTAATAAATCTGTGCTACACTATCACTTTTTTCTTCATGGCTTTTGAGTCTGACAAATGATTGATTTGGTTTGATGTAATCTCATTTATCCAGACTTACTTTGGAAGTTGTGACCTGTGCCAAGGAGCCCTCGAGTTTCTTCTAACTCTTCCTGTAACATTCTCAAGGTATCTGGACTTACATTGAGGTCTGTGATCCATTTGGCATCAATTCTGGTGCAGGGGGATATATAAGGATCTAACTTCAGTTTTCTGAGTAAAGCCAATTCTAACAGCACAATTTTTTGAAGAGGCTGTCTTTCATCCATCCTGTGTTTCTGGCTCCCTTATTAAAGATTAAGTGCCTATAGGAGTGGATTAATATCTGGGTTTTCAATTCTCTTGTATTGATGGAATTCTGTGCTTCCATTTGAAAGAATGGCATTACACTATTCCTGAGGAAATGGAAAGACTGGAAAAAAATGATATTAAGTGAAATAAGCCAGGTCCAATTAAATATATGCTGCATGGTTTTCCTCATTTGTAATAATTGCACCATGTCCATAAATCTACAATTTAATACAACAGATAGTAAAAGACAAATAATTACACTTGGACATGATTAACTAACAGCCCTCTAAGCATTCGCATGGCAAGAAGAAGGGAAGCTATTCTTAGGAGAGGATCACAATGGCTCAATACCAATGTGCATATGATGAGATAAATGTTGCTTATTGTAATGAACTCTAAGAATCAATCATACATGTGAATTACATAGATATGTATATATATTTAAAAGGTGTCATAAAAAACCGACTTCTCTGTAAACTCAGCAGCAAGATTCTACGTATAGAAGATAAAATTGAGGAAAGTTTTCAACACATGAACTAAAATATGTAGTAGAAAAGGTGAGAGAGAAAAGATAAGATGAAAAGTAGAATAGCTAACTATTGAAGAATTCATAAACAATTTCCAAAACTGTACGAGAACTGGAATACTGCTCAGTTGTAAAACTAGACTAATATGTACAAAGCCATGGGTTCAATCTCCAAGAACAATAAGTTAATAAATAGTATTAATACAATATTTATTTGAAATAAATGCTTTCATATTAGAGAGGCCTGAATCCTCAAACAGTAAACAAATACTCTCAATTCTTGTACCTAATGACGACATGAAACTACAAGTATGAAGAGGAAATAGTTTCCTTTTTTATCCTTTCCTTTCTGTTTTCTTCTTTTCTTTGTTCCTTTTGCACTACTGGTGCTTGAAGTTTCTAAGGATCTAACCACTTTAGATTATTTTTCAGGCCAAATCTCCATGAGCGATGATATCTACCTATGGCTTCCAAAAGTGTGAGATAACAGGGAATTTACACTATATCTAGCTTATTTTTTGGTAATTTTTCACGAATTTTGTCAAAACTGGCCCTGATATCAGTCTTCTAAATCTGTCTTCTGATTAGCAAGGTATGATTCATCTGAAACTTGAACCTAGACTATTTTTCAATGTAAATATTCAATGTTGACTTCTGTTTTCTAGATATCATTAAAGTCTACTGAGGTTAATATGGATCTTTATGATGTTATGATAACACAGATAAATCCGTTGAATACTTTTTCCAACTTATTTATATGTAGTATGACATCACAAGTATTATATTAATATTTCACAAATACTTCAGTTATTTTAATTACTTTGTGCACATATTAAGTCCAATATATTTTTATCAATTATATGAATATCCCATATCTACAGATACATTACTTTACCAAAAATAAGTCTGTTTCATGCTTCCCTTTAATAGTTAAACCCACTACTTCTCTTTGTCCCATCCCAAAACCTGTTTCATCCTGGCAACCGACTTCTATACCATGCAATAAATAAGCTTTTAAGATTACCTTCAAATCTATGGTAGATTATTCCCAGTTATTTTATGCCTTAATATTGTATTGTACTCACTCGAGTTGCCTTTGGGTTCTGTTATTAGAGAATGTAGCAAAATTCGTTTCCCATTTACCTGAAGAAAGCCTGAATTGATTTCCATTTCTTTGACTAGAGGAAATAATGCTGTTATTATCCTGTGACTAGAGGAAATAATGCTGTTATTATCCTGTGTTTTGGCTTTTGGGTGAATGTTACATTTTATTTCTATGAGACAAAGCCTGAAGACCTCAATGCCTGTGCTATGGTGTGGGTGGTTGCATATTTCATATTCTAGGAACCTGTCAAAATGTTTTCAGAATTAGCTTTCCAATTTGACATTTCTACCAGCATTCAGTTTCTCTGTTTCTTGATATCAGTATTAAGGTCATTATTGTTTTATGTTAAGTAATTCTCATACATGTTTTGTGATGTCATTTTATTTTAATGTGCATTTATTTGAGGATTGATGATGTTTTTCTTGTGTTTCTTTTACACAAGATGTATTTTGCTGGTTTTGAATTGATGTTCTTATTAGTTTTTGAGAGTTCTATGCACGTCTAGATTTGAGGCATTCTTCAGTTATAAGATATGCAAATATTTTATCCTTGACTATGAGTACCCTTCATCATCATTATCAACATCATCATCATCATCATCATCATCATCTTCATCACTATTAGAATTACTACCATTACTTTTGTACATGTATGTACCGTCTTGGGGCTTGAACTCAGGGTCCCTGAGATTTGTTGCATTTTGTTAACAATTAACCCTTTGAGTCATACCTCACATCTGTGTTTTGCTGATTAATCAGAGTTAAGATTCTCAGGGACTTCATTTTGTGGTCTGGCTTCAAACAGCAATACTCAAATCACAGCGTCCCAAGTAGCTAGGACGAAATTGATGAGACCCTGCTCCCAAATTCTATTCACTAATTGTATATGAGCTTTCACAGACCAAATTATTTTACACTTTTATTGAGTTCGACTATATCAAGTTTTCCTTTCCTATAATTTTAATGTGTAAGTTAAGAATGCTTCATCTCCAAAATTGTCAAGACATCTTTCTTTGTTTACGTTTACATCACTCCTTTTGTTTTAAATTCATGTTTTAATCCTGCTTGAAGGTAATATTTCAATAAGTCAATTTTCACTCTTTAATTCTCCCAAATACTGTCTAACCTATCACCACTTATTAAAGAGAATTTCATTCCACAAATACTTAGTTTTACCCCTTATTAAATATTCCTTGATAATAATTATGTGGTTCTAATACGGTGCCTTACAGACCCATTGAGCTGTGTAATCTTTCCTCTACAAACATAACATTTTACGCTAACAGGTTTAATATTCGACAGAGAAATATGTTCCAGTTTATTTTCCTTTGTCAATGAGTCAAAGAGTGCTGGTCAGGTGTTTTTAGAAATTGTCATAAACCTATAAATAAAACTGTGATGCTGGGTGCTGTTAGCTCATGCTTGTAATTCAAGCTGTATACAAGGCTGAGATCTGAGGATTGCGGAACAAGAATGTCTGAAAGACTCTTACGTCCAATTAACCACCAGAAAGCCAGAAGTGGCACAGTTGCACAATAGGTAGAGCCTTCACTTTGAGCTGAAGAGCTGAGGGACAGCACCTAGGCCCAGATTTCAAGCCCCATGAATGATCAAAAAAGTAGGGAGGCAATTTATATCTTTGTTCAATTGTATCCTCCAATCCACAAAAATGATATGTCCCCATTTATTCAGATTTTTATTTAGATTTTTTAATTTTGCTTTTATATTCAGCATTGTATAATTTTCAATGACGGTAGGTGAATATCACTTTAATACATTTTGACAGTGTGTAGAGTTAGCACAAAGAAATTCACAGTAAACAGTTGAGAAGTAAGGGACAATGGGAATGGAGAAAGACAGAAACAGGTTAATCAGGCCCTTGATCAATATGTGAGTGTGTAAAATATTTCAATAAGATTTCTTTGTACAATTAATATACGCCAATTAATAAATATCTTCCAAAGGCATTGGTATTCAATATGACATAAAGTATAAATACAGTTTCTGTGGTGAAATGAAAGAAAGATACAGATAAGATACAGACAAATGAAAATAATAATACACATATGTCTATATACATGTACATACACATCTGTATATTCATATATATGTATGCATATCTATAGGTATTTGTATATATACACATATTAAGTATGAATATATGTATATGTACACATAATGTGTATACATATACATTTATTTAAAGAGACGAATCAGAAATATGTTAAGAGCATATTAATGACAATGAAAAACTTTAGCCATCCTGAATAAGTTATCAAAAAGTCCAAATACTTATAGTAATTGTGTAAACAAACTAAAACATTTGGTCAACATTCTGAGGGCTCATGGCTCATCAGACTAGAAGTCTGTTGGTATCTAAGATAATACTAAAATGTTAAACTTGAGCCTATCTTTAAGACTGCTTAATGCTATTGTTTCTTAGAGTCAGTATTCTCTTTGTTGTTGTTGTTGTTGGTGGTGGTGGTGGTGGTGGTGGTGGTGGTGGTGGTCTTGGTCGTGGGCCTTGAAATCTGGGCCTGGGTGCTGTCCCTCAGCTATTCTCCTCAAGGCTAGAGCTCTACCACTTGAGCCATAGCGCCACATCTGGTTTTCTGATTGTTTATTAGAGATAAGAGTCTCATGGACTTTTCCTGCCCAGGCTGGCTTTGAACCGTGATCCTCACATCTCAGCCTCCTGAGTAGCTTGGATTAAAGGTGTGAGCGATCGGCACTGGGCTTGAGACAGTATTCTTAGTATAAGTTAAAAATAGAAGTGGTTTGGAACCAAGCTATAGAAGACTGTCTTTTTGGTTTCAGAAGAGAGCTGTCAGGTACCTTATGAGTAAATAGATTTAACAAAAATTGAACATATAAGTCCACATGGAATGCTACAAAACATTTTTGCGAATTCCAAAAATGTTAAGGACATGACTGTAATAATTACCTTGTTAGTAAAGAACATGTTTGAGCGTTCTGTCTTTATTGTTACTGTTGTAATGTACAACGTCATTTTATTCATTTTTGTTGTTTCCTTTGTATGTTCTTTCCCCTATGGCATATCCCCTGTTGCCACTATACTCGATTTTGATACCGTGCATCTTGTATACACACACACACACACACACATATAAAATCTGGGGAGAGGAAGGTGAGTTCCAAAATGCTGAAACAAGGACACAGGATGACCCACTGCAACAAAGATACCCACAAAGACAGTATATTGGAAACGAACTCACCACTTCATGCTGCGAGTGGTGGGATGATAGGAATGTAGGAGCTGGGGGAAGGAAGGAATAGTGGGACAACAACAAGGAAAGGAAGGGGTAACAATGGTCAACAAGTAATGTACTCATTGCCTTACTCATGTAACTGTAACCCTTCTGTACAACATCTTAACCATAAAATAAAATAAAGTAAAATCAATAAAGGATATGTTTGGCAAATAAAATTAAATGATAACTTACAGACAAATGAAAATAATAATATACATATGTCTATATACATGTACATACACATCTGTATATTCATATATATGTATACATATCTATAGGTATTTGTATATATACACATATTAAGTATGAATATATGTATATGTACACATAATATGTATACAGATACATTTATTTAAAGAGACGAATCAGAAATATATTAAGAGCATATTAATGACAATGAAAAACTTCAGCCATCCTGAATAAGTTATCAAAAAGTCCAAAGACATATCTCTATAGTAATATAACAACAACAAAGGGAGACATGGAAAGATCATAACATACCTAGACATTGCATACACATAGAGATTAGGGGAAATAGAAACAACAATAAGATAGCCCTGCACAACCACTATGTAGAAATTGGAATCCTTATACATTGGTGCTTGACACTTAAAATGATACAGTCAGTTTCTTAAACATACTGGCGATCTTTAAGATATTACACATAGAGTACACATAGAGTTGCCTCTATGATCCAGGATGTTGAATCATAATTTTATATACAAAATATGTTTCAACATAAGTCCAATGAGACACATGTACAAGAATATACATAGCAAAACATTTTACAATACCATATAATAAAATATTGAAATCCCCATTGAAGATGTTATACCAATATACACATGCATATAAAACAATATGCTCTATCCATGAGAAAAATTTGCATGGACTTACTTTGGAAATAGTAATATTACATGGGCTAAATGGATAAAATAGATTATATTTTCTGATTACATGAGCTTTTTAATGTTGGCACATCTGTAGATGTAGAATATGAAATAATAGCTGCTCAAGGGGAGGGTAGGTTGAAATGATGACAGAAAGTAATTACTGATAAATATTGCAGTACTTTGAGAGAGTAGTGATGATAAAATGTTCTAGAACTGAGGGTAATGTTTTTACACCAACTCTTTAACATTCTAAGAATCATTGTATTTTATTGAAGAATTACAGAGTACATTTGCATTAACCTTAGGAAAAATTTTAGAATAGTAGTCAGTGAATCTGAGTGATAATTTAGAATTTAAAAGCACAGAATTCTGTAATGTATAAGTTTAGTATGTTGATGAATGAGACTATCAAGAAAATATGATCTGTGATATATTCTCTGAGTGACTATACATGATATTGTGAGTGAGTGAATATTCTAAAAAATTATGTAAATATAGGGATGAGAGAGAATTGAGAGGGATGAGGGATAATGATCATCAAGATGCATTGTACTGGCCATGGAATGTAGCTTAGTGGTAGACTGTTTGCTTTGCATGTGTGAAGCCCTGGGTTTGATTCCTCAGTACTACTTAAACAAAAAAAAGAGATGGAATTGGCACTATGACACAAGTTGTAGAGTGTTAGCATGAGGAAAAGAAGCACAAGGACATTGCCAAGGCCCTGAGTTCAAACCCCAGGGCTAGCCTAAAAATAAAAAAAGATGCATTGTATTAAGCCAGGCACTAGCAGCTCACACCTGCTGTCCTAGATACTCAGGAGGCTGAGGATTGAGGTTTGAAGCCACCCCAGCCAGGAAAGTCTGTGAGATTCTTATCTCCAATTAAATCTCAGAAAAATCTGAAAGTGCTGCTGTGCCTCAAGTGGTAGAGTTCTAGCGTTCATTCAGAGGAGCGCAGGGACATCGCCCAGACCCAAAGTTCAAACCTCAGGAGAGAAAGAAATTTAAAAAAACCTCAATAAACACTATTCATGAACTGCTTTGTCAAACAGCAATTTCCATAAAACCACTTCAAGTTAATTAAAAAATGTGATTAGAATAAAATACAAGTCATTTTGGGAACAAGACATAGAATTAAAAGGTTGTTTACAGGGGACAAAGTAAATTTTATATCATGCAGTTTGGGTTGAAATGATTTTTTTCCAGTAAATTTTATCCCTTATAATAAATGAAAGCATGCTGTGTCAATCTCCTAATAATATAACAAAATACTTTATAAAATTAACATAAAAGAAGGAAAGATTAATCTTGACTCCTCTTTTATACATTTCAGTTTATGTTTCTTATAATCATTGCTTTGGTTTGGTGGTGGCACATTACCCAATGTCAGGAACATGTGATGGAGTATGTTTATTCACGGAAGCCAGGAAGTAACGAAGAGGAGGAATTGAAGTCAGGAAAGGGAGAAAGCGGAGGAGGGGAAGAGGGAGAGGGAGAAGGAGACAGGGAAGTAAAAGAAGGAAGAGGAAGAAAGGATTTTGATCTTAGCATCCTTTTTGATCACTCTTTCTCAGTGACCAAATCTCCACGACTATGCCCACTTGAATGGGTTCACCTCTTTATGGCAACATAGTGAAAGCTAATTATTAATCCCAATCCTTTATGATTTCAGATTTAATTTCTAGAGTGGTGCATAATATTTCTATACAATTGTGATAACTACAACAGAATATTTAGGGACACCTAAATATTTACTTGAATTAAGCAGAGAAGCTATTTGGCATAGAGGTCGTTTGGTTTTACCATTGCTGGAGAGATGAATGAAATATTTTGAGTGCAAATACCTTTTATTTAACAGATAAAGAGGCTTCAAGAGATTTCATTTTTAACCTTCAAAAATGACTATTTCATCTAACTCATAATGACTTGAATTTTTCATAATTTTATGGCATTTCCAATCAAGTATTTGTCCTCTATAGTGAGGTTCTTTCTTGCTAGTTGAAAGAAAAGTGAATATTATCAAGATCATTTATTTCTTAGTTATTCTATAGAGAGCAGGCATATTATGAATTTCCTGCCATTCAAAAATAAGTTATATTCAAGTCTATTGGAATTATTGGATAAGTGATGGATTATTTTGCTTTAGTTATCTCATATTGAGATTAATTCAATTTATAAAAATAACTGTTGACATAAAATACACAAAATTCAGTGTTCTCTGAAATTACTTGTTACTCAAACCTCAGAAATACATGACCAATAACTGAGATTTTTATATACTCAAAAATTTTATGAATCTACATTTTTATGTCATATATAATTTAGGTTTAAAGGAAGAGAAAATCATGTGACCACAGTAGATAATATTTAATTCAATGTAAAATTGCTTCATTCAGCATGACAGAGCCTATTGCTTTTAGCTGACATGAAAAATTTGATTAACTATCCCTTTTTTGCTTTTAAATAATAGAATATTTCAATTTGTCCAAAGATTCTGTCATTTCAACTTTTGAGTGTATATTTTTTTTAAAAAAATGAAAACTATTTTTCAAATTGCAGGTTCAGGTTTAATAACTAAATAAATATCTAAATGGTAATTTGTTAATTTGAGCCCCTAGAATTCAAATAATATGAAATTTAATTTAGTCTTGGATATATTAAATCTGTGCTGAATATGGGTGTCTCAAGCTTGTAATCCTCGCTACTCAGTACGCTGGGGTTCAAAGCCCACACACATCACAACACACATACATATATCACACACAAATCACACATGCATCACAACAAACAAACACACACACACACACATACACACACACATACACAAAGCCAAAAATGGAACTGTGACACAAATGATAGAGCAATATCTTTGAGGGGGAAAAAAAAACCTAAGGGATACGTCTTGAGTTCAAATCACAAGAAACACACACAAAATATTATACCAAAATTTTTATTTTAGTTTGAAGAAATAAACAATATCATGAAAAGTAATATTTGTCATACATCTTGCAATGTTTGTGAAGTTGTTTTAATATAATTTGTCTTAAGATAAACATAGGTTATTAAAATTAAACTAGTTAATATATATAATTACTCATAACACCTTGGAGTACAACAGTAGGTTTTTTTTCCATAGCCATAAGAAATATTCTGAGTAAAAGAAAGAAGGGAAGATTGGAAGAAAGAAAGAAAGAAAAAAAGAAATAAAGAAAAAAGAAAGGAAGGAAGGAAGGAAGGAAGAAAGAAAGACGAAAGGAGAGAAAGAGAGAGAGGTAGGGATGGAGGGAAGGAGGGTGGAATCAAAGAAGGAAGGAAGGAAAAAAGGAAGGAAGGAAAGAAGGAGGGAATGAAAGAACGAAGGAACGAAGGGAGGGAGGGAGAAAGGAAGGGACAAAACAATTTAATTTATAAAATCTGTTATTAGTCCAACATAAACTTCATGTAATTAACCCTTTAGTAATTTTAAGTTTGCAATTTTCACTTCTCATGTTCTCCATGCATGAATGAAACCAACAAATGAAGCATCATAAATAACCAGGTGAATCTGTTTGCATCTGTAGTAATATGTATGCGAATCTTTTTCTCATTTTCTATACATTGCAAGCAATTTACACTTAGTTATAACTATTCTAAAAATTGATGTAACCAAAGGATGTTAATATATTATATAATGTGAATACTGTATTTATAATGCTATTAATACTACACTCTTCATATTATATTAATTATAAAAATTTTATTATGTATTTTATCAGAGAAATTAGAATCCTCCGATTTTGGTGTCTGTGGGAGGCCTAATAGTAGAAAGTAATTACAATCAAAGGAGATCTGTATTTGTTGGCTCAAATGAATATTTCTGAAAGCAATTAACTCATCGGAGATTGTTCAAATACATCAGAAGGACCTTAGAAAGGCTGTACATGGCATAACATGGCTACATATGATGTGGTTCAAGAGCCACTAAACTATCATACTTCACCTTGCAATCACGATAATTATTCCCATTGTAAGAAGAATCATTCACTAAGTCACATGATATAAGCTTGTCCTTAAGTTATTATCTTCTATGAAAAAATATCCAAATGATACACTACACTGAGTTAAAGCAAAAGTTGCAAAGTGTATTGGACGATGTAATTCCTTTCAGTTACACATGTTGAAATTCTATTTCCCTTTCTGGTGACATTAGAATCAGCCTTTCATAGATGACACCACAATAATCATCCTGATAAAAGGAGCCCAATATAATTACTCTGCCATGTGGATGTCCAGCAAATAGATTAAGATGAACCAGAAAGTAGAACCCCATAAGACAAGGAATTGTTTTGAACAACCATTTTTATAATCAATGTTCAAGCTTCTAGAATATAGGTAATATATTTCTGATGGTTTTATGCCACATACCTTGAAGAATTCACTTATAAAAGCCCAATGGTTGACAAAAAGCACAGTAGTTTGAGTTAAATATCAAAAATTCTGATTAAAAAAGGATTCATAATATTTTATTATTTGAAATTTATTCTCCAGGTCCCCAAGTTAAAAATATTCTTAAATGGGAATTAAATTGAGGTTCAACTCTAATCAACTATCATAATTAATTTTTCAAATATTTTTATTATCCTTAAGTAGTTGTACAAAGGAGTTGCCATTCACTAAACATTTTATCATAATTAATATTCCAAATATTTTTTATTATCTTTAAGTAGTTGTACAAAGGAGTTGCCATTCATTGAAACAGTTTATGGATACAGTGCATCTTGATCAATGTCATCACTTTAAACAGTCTCATGCACCCCTCCCAATCAACAAAAGTCCTTATATATCTCAATATTATGTTATCGAATTACTTGCCATTTAGCAAAGCAGTTTATGTGTACAAGCACCTGGAATTGTGTTATCAATTCAACATCTTCACTCTCATTTAACACTATGCCTTCCTTTGTATATTTCAATTCTGGGAAGTAAACAATGGATTCTTGCCTGTATTCTATTCTTTTCACCTTCAATTTCCTACCCCTCTCAAATTGCGCCCCCCCCCCCATCCTCTCTTGCAGTACACATTAACTGGAAATTATTTTGTTGGGTTTTGATTAGTCTTTTAAGAAACTTAGGGTATTTTCACTCTCCATGAACTCTGACACTTCAGATAATTCATTTGTACCTCCTTGCATACCATCCAGTGTGTTTACTTTTACATTAATAGGCACCTTGTACCTACCACAAATGAGGAAAATCATGCAACCTAAGTTTTTCTGGGTCTGCTTTATTTCACTGAATATGATTATTTCTAAGTGTTTCATTTTCCTTACGAATGGTGCTATATTATTCTTTCTTATGGATGAACAGAACTCCATTATGTATGTATATATGTATGCATATATGTGTATATATACATATGTATATATGTATGTATGTATGTATACATATATATATGTATATACATACATACTTGTGATTAGGGATCAATAAAATTATATATATATAACTTATATGTATATATAATACATATATACATATGTAATTCTTGATCTCTTTTTACAATGAGAGTCATCTGAGCTGATTCCATATGTTGGCTACAGAAAATAATGTAACATAAACATGTTTGTTCTGATAGCTTCAGTGCGGCCTTGTTTCTGCTCTATTGGATAAATGCTCTTAAGTGGAATTGCTGGATCATAGGTAGCTCTCTATTCGGTTCTGTTGGCAACTTCCAGTGTTTTCCAAAGTGGGTGAACAAGATCACATTCCCACAAACAGTGTAATAGAGTTTCCTTTGGGCCACAACCCTATCAGTATCTGTGATTGTTCATTTTTTCATGACATTGTAACAGGGGTGAGATGAATCTCAGTTGTGTTTGGATTTGCATTTCTTTTATGGAGAGAGATGTGTATATTTGTCATTCTTACTACTTCTAAGAAGTTATCTTTAAATCTTTATCCCATATATTAATTGGGTTCTTGTTTGTTTGAGGGTTTATTTTTGTTGGGTATAACTTATTGATCTCTAACTATGGGTTAGTTATGAAAACCCTTGTCTAATGCTTAGCTAGTAAAAATATTCTTCCATTCTGTTCTCTTTATATCCTGCTAACTTTTCTTTTGCTATGAAGAAACAACTTCAGTATGAAGCAATTCCATTGATCCAGAAAAAATAATATTACACCAATCATAAGGAAATGGAAAGACTTGGAACAAACTTATAGAAAGAAACTTTAGAAAACAAAACTTATAGAAAGAAAGACTCAAATATATATAGGTTGTCTGATTTTCCTCATTTGTTGTATTAGAATGTGCCTATAATTCTACAAGTAAACACAGTTGGATGGTAAAAGAAAGAACATTACACTTAGACATCATAAATTACAAAAGATTCTAAACATTTATACAGTGAGTTCAAAGGAGGATGCTCTTTGGAGAGTATCACAAATTCTCAATAGTTATATGAATATTATCATATAAAATAATGTTCATCAAAATGACTTTCAAGAAATGATAATGAGGGTTCTTTTATTGTTTTGATTTTTCCTTCTGTCTTCTGAAGCTGGTTGTTTTTTTGCACCTTTGGTCTTATATGTAAGTTTGAAAAGTGCAAGGGGGAACAGAAATGATGGGACAAAGGGTGAACAAATGCAGCAGTGCTACTCAATAGACACTACATTAAAATTGAACTATACAACGTGGGGACAGGGAGGTTTGATTCCTGGGTTTGATTCCTCAGCACCACATAAGCAGAAAAAAGCCGGAAGTGGCGCTGTGGCTCAAGTGGTAGAGCACTCACTTTGAGATGAAGAGCTGAGGGATAGTGCCAGGCCCAGAGTTCAGGACCCATGACCGGACCCAAAAAACAACAACAAAAGAAGAATTATAAATATCAATGCCCTGAA
Organism: Dipodomys spectabilis; assembly: GCF_019054845.1. NCBI lineage: Eukaryota > Metazoa > Chordata > Mammalia > Rodentia > Heteromyidae > Dipodomys > Dipodomys spectabilis. The sequence continues at coordinate 710,001 of NW_024870821.1, read as the reverse complement.
TCCTAGAGCTTCTAAATTTTTCTACAAATACCACTTACCCTAAAATCATGCATACATCCAAACAGATTGTTGGTTGATTGAACACATCATTTTACTTCTGGACAGGCCATCCAGGTAAAAACTTAGAAAAAAACTTTAGAGATAAATAACTGCATTGACAAGCTATAACTAACAGATATCTACAGATTATTTAACCTAGCAGCATCACAATATATATTCCTCTCAGCAACCCATGGAATGTTCTCCACAACCCATGGTATGTTCTCCAAAATAGATCATATCTTAGATCACAAGGAAAATCTGTGAAATTCAAAAATAAAAATGAAATTCTCCTTGAATCCTGACAGACCACAATGGGACCAAATTAGATGTCAACATAAAAAGGCATCACAGAAAATTCTGAAACTCACAGAGAAAAAATAACACATTGTTAAATCATCAGTGAGTCACTGATGGGATATGGAGGGCAGTTCCAACGTTTATGGAATTCAGTGAAAGTGAACACACAAAATACTGCCTCCTCTGGGACACAACAACACAGGCAATACTCAGAGGAAAATTTATAGCTTTGAGTATGTGTCTCAACAAACTAGAACAATCTTGAATCAACACTAATGATGCACTACTAGGTCCTTGAAAAACAGGAACAAACCAAACCAAAAACTGTAGACAGAAATAATACAAATTAGATTAAAGAAATACATGAATCAGAGTCTCAAAAAACATACAAATAATCATAATTGACTTTTATCTACTAGTAGCGCACAAATTTGCCCAATGAATGTCAGTGTAGCTATTTTCAGAGATAGACTCAACCGCTCAAACCAGTGAACAAAACAAACTACTAGGATTCTAAGAAACAAAGATTTGTTTGCCTTTAAATAGATTTACTCTGTTTTTATTATTAAGGTGATTTAAGAGTGATTATAATTACATGAGTCAGGTAATGAGTACATTTCCTTTTATGGAATGTCTTCAGTTCCTTTACTTGTTCCCAGTCCTACGCTACTGTCCTCACCCATGTGTTAGATCGTTCACTTTCATCAATGTTCGATGAACTCCACTGCTGCCATTTGTCACTGATTTCCCTAAAGCTCTGTGCCCACCCTCCACCTTCTTGAAGACGTAAAATGAATATACCAGACATAAGGTAAAGAAGACAGAATCATCACAAACTATAAACAACAACAACAGACACAAAACAAAAAAGGAGTCTTCTGTTTCCATATCTCATAGTTTGTTTTAGTTATGTAAATCATGTTATATAAATATAATTATTGTTTATTGTAAAGTCAATTCAGGGATTGAAGTGTGATAACTTATAAGTTTGCTTTCTATTTAAGTAATGCTTTTTATTTTAACATTAAATGTGTAACACAATTCAAGTCCTAGTGTAATCTGAAGGTTTAGATTTAAAGTTAAATTTTCAAAATGTCTAATAGTTCTATTTTGGCAACCAAAATGAAAAACAGGAAAGTTTTATCCTCAAGAATTAAATAACTTCATGTACAAAAAGGTAAAATAAATGTAATATTAATTTTGTGGAAGTAATAAATCAAATACAATTGCAATGCATCAATTCCATAGGTTGTGAGAACTATTGATAAAATTAATACAACTTGTTTTAACGAGATTACTTAACACATGAAACAAGTGATAATTTTCTTTTCTAGGTGAAGTGGATAAAGAAATTAAAGCCCAAAGATTCCAGTGTCCTGTGTGCTTAATACGTGTCAATTTACACATATGCTTTGCTCATCTCAACGTTAATTGAAGATAATTGAGAACAGGACTAGAATGGAAAGAATCACTCAAATATTTACTTTTATTTTGTGACTAAATATGTTTTTTTATATCTCTTTATTTTATTTCAAAAATATGGTAAATTTATTTAAGTCACATCAATAATAATGAGAAATAATCAGCCCCTAGCTCTTTAAAAGACAATCAATAAGAAAGGAAACAACAAACATAAAAATTGAACCTCATTTTGAAATGGTCTTTGTATATTGTGGTTCTTTGTAATTGTGGATTATGTGACTATCCCATGAACCTCGGCTAAAATCACTACGGCTACTGGAAGGAAATTTCAAAATATAGTGCAGCTAACACAGCTGTGCAGTTGCTTGTTGGTTTCATTACAGTAGCAGCAGGGCATAAAATGTGCAAAGGAAATAATTCTACTACTTTGCAGGCAAGAATGTGATGAAAAGCATACTGTTATCTTCTTAGATGAAATATGAAGACCACACTTTAAAAGCTTACTAAACGATCAGCCCTTTAAACAACTGTGCCATTTTTAAGGCACTCTAGACAATTCAAGTCCTTCATCTCCCCACAACCATTACTGCCATTCACAAATCATTACCAAGGTGAATTTGCAGTTCTTTTAGATATTTCAAATGGCTTATGAGTAACATAAACAATAATTCCAGTTTTTGAGAAAATTTAATTTACAATCAGCAAACAAATCAGATTCAACTCCATAGCATAACTTTTAGGAAAAATGAATTAAGGAATATGGCATGTACTTTGTAATTTAATATTAGACATTAGAGCAAAATGCCAGAAAAAGAATCCGCAAGAAATAAACAGAAGTCTTTGATAAGATATTAAAGATTATCAAGGGACAAGTAATTTTACCTACATTTCTTATTATATGATAGCATATTTTTATCTGCTAATCAGAGAGACTCAAAAAGATTTTTAAATATGATATGAAAAATGCATCGTCATGAATAAATGAAATCAGGAAGTAGATGGCTCAGGAGCTGGGGGGTTTGTTAAATATTCTCATTATTTTGAATGATCTGGTGTTTTTTGTATGTGTGGAATTATGAATGTATCTTATGTCTGGGCAGGAAAGTTTGATTATTAGAACATTGTCTGATATCCAATGTAAGGAACCTAATCAGAGTGATAAATATGTGTGCGTGTGTGTGTTTGTGTGTGTGTGTGTGTGTGTGTCTGTGTGTCTGTGTGTGTGCCTGCAAGTCTGTGTTTAGAAGGAAGAATCTTATTATGCTCAGGGTATATATTTAATTCTATTAGGTATACTACATTAATGACAGCAGATAAAAGTAATTAACATTTTGTGCCATATGTTTGTGTTCATATGATTGCATGAAAAAACTAAAAAGTTATGTTTGGGGTATGAGTTTTGTGAAAGGTCAGCTGAAATTATAAACATTTGGAATCATCAGAAAGATATCAATGGCAATCTTTTCAGTGTAGATCAATTTTAGACAACACGTGCAAGAATATGTAATCTTATATGGAAATGCAATATTTATTGATTTTTTTCCATAGCTACAGTATTCTATAAATTTGTAGGAAAACCAGTTAAATTATGGAAACATAAAAGTAATGCGATTATTTATTGCATACAGTATTACATTTTAGTTTCATTGTCAAAATACCTTTATTTCAACTGTATAGGAAGGAAAACCCTAAATATTACAGTTCGTGCCATATTTCATTGGGAAGCTTTGTCTGTATCAATAAGTTTATTTCTTTTGGTTCTGCTTTCCTATTCATAACTCTGTTTCTCATACTATTCTTCTAAGGACTTTTTCTTTCTTCCCATTTAGGCTTCAACATACCTCATGCTCTGTTTGTTTGCTAACAGTAGTCAGTCTACCATTTGAACCATGTCTCCCGCCCAGAAATTTTTGTAGTTAATTGGCGATAGAACCTTATGAACTTTACTACCAGCCTGAAAACCATTATCCTCCAAGTCTCATCCTTCTGAATCGCTAGGATTATAGAGATGAGTCATGGACCCCAAGAAGCAATGATTTTTCATGTCTTATAGATTCCACATGTTTGCTAGTAATTGTAGTAATAAACTACCATAGATTGGGTAGCGTTAACACGGTAAATACATTGCCTCTGAGTTTGTGGAACTAGAACTCCAACATCAGAGTTGGCTTCTTCTGAGTCCTCTTTCCTTGGCATATTCAAGGCCTTCTGCTTCTCTTGGAGGACACTTCAACTTAAATGCTACCTTTGAGATTCTTTTTCCAAATGCAGTCACTTTCTGAGGCAATGGGTTTTTGATCTTTAGTATGATGTCAGTGGGACAGTATCCAACACATAACAAATTACTTAATGGATAGAAGAAAATCTCTAATAAGAAATTATTTGGTTTGGACACAGAAGTTGTGGTTGTACTTTTAAAACAATTAGCAAGAGAGGTAAATGTTTTATTAGAGCTTGTAAAACCAGTATGAAGTCTTGACCTTAGACATGCCAAATTCTTACCCTGGCACACACTTAAATTTCTAGAGGTACTGGGGGATTGAACCCAAAACCCTGTACTTGTGAAACAGCATTTCTACTACTGCCATACTTGCAGATTGTAATTGGATTGCTTATTTTGAGGTAGTATCACTATGCCTGGGCCTGACTGGACTGTGGTAATCTTAACACAAGTAAAAAAGATTGCACCCAGCAAATGGTTAGAGTTTCTGAAACTTCTTTTTGTGCTAGGCTTGCCTGGAACTGGAATCTCTAATCTGTTTCCCAAGTAGATAAGATTACACATTTGAGCCACTTTATCCAGTAAAAGTATATTATTTGAAAATATCGTGATATTGCCTATATTTGTGATTAACATACATAACTATCCTTAAATTTCTCCCTCTTTTGTTTAATACTCTGAGTTGAAAACATTGGCTTACTTGATATACATGGCTTTGTTTTGGATGGAATTCCATAAGAATCCAAAAAAAATCTCCCAAAAGTTTATGTCAAAAATCATGGAAAAAAGGCTGCAGGTTGGAAAAAAATTGATCCTTAAGTTATAAATGCAAAATATTTATAGTGTTAGTCAATGATTTCTTAAGTATGAGAAGAGAAGAAAGGCAGAAATGGAAGGATATCAGATATAATTTTGATAACCTACTAAGTCTCTGTAGAAATTCTGTAGTTGTCACTTCATGTTAACTTCCTTTCTTAAAGCTTCCTTTATTACAACCCTGTGGGTTGGACTGATTGGTTACCCTCTCCAGGAAATGAGGCTGATTTTAGAAGCTGATGGTGTGTTAAATAAGGAATGATGAGAATGAGCACAGATATTGTCACAGAATGAGCCAACCAGGTTCAACTGCTGAACAGCAAAACAAAGCTAAGTATCAAATCTTATGATCCACACTGGAAGATATATAGATAGATACGTATACATATACATTTATTTGCATGCATGAAATAGTAAATCTCCATTTGAATATAGAGAAACTTGACCTGACAATTATTAAATTATATCAAACTGGTTGCAGGAAAGGTACAGAAAAATATCAATAGTTAGCATAGATTTTGCATAGATTTTTTTAAAGGATGAAAATTCTTTCTTCATAATATACTTTACACATACCCTTAGTATGTCTTATGTATTTTTACATTGTGGTAGGAACATCTCTACAATGCTGAGAATTGGAATTACACACAATATGCAACATGGGTAGGCACTGGTGGTTCGAGGATTTAATCTTAGCTAGTTAAGAGATTGAGATCTGAAGATTACAATTTGAAGCCAGCAAGAGTAGGAAAGTTCTTTTGACACTTATCTCCAATTAACCATAGAGGCAAATGGAGTTCCAGTTCAAATTGTACGTCGATCATTGGCCTTGACCACAAAAGCACCATTCAGACCCTGAGTTTAAGCCCTAGGATCAAAAGAAAAAAAAAACACATAATACAACATGCAGTTAGATATTTTATCATGAGGCACATTTTTATGTACTCTACATTGTTAGAAAGACTAGACTTCTCTGTTAGCTTTATAACCTACCATAATAAGTGATATTGTCCAAGTATTAAGCAGAAAGGCTTACTCAGATTTACAAGTTTGAAGATTTCAGTGTATGTTCAGTTGGTTTTATTGCTTTGGTGGCCTGTGCCAAGACTATGTCAAGGTGGGGAGTATGTCAAAGAGAAATGTTTGTGACCTAGAATGATTAAAATATAAAAAAGAAAGTAGATGAGAGACTATGTTTTCATGGGTTTCACTCTGAAGAACTCAATCTCCAGAAGAATTATTCAGGTATTCTCCACAGTCTGGGAGGGAATGGAAAGCCATTTTTCTTTCACACATAGGTCTTTCTGGGGCATACTAAAATCAAATGGCAACATCTTCACCAATAACAGAATATTAGTCCATTGTGATTTACAGAATAAGTTTCCTGGCATATATTTTCTTTTGTACTTCTTTTTGTGGGGGTGATGTAAATATTTTTTTCCAGAAAAGCAACCTGGTTTTAATCATTATCCACCAAATTTATGCTGTCATATAATCAGAGAGTTTTTTTGAATAAATTAACACAATAGTAGGCTCATTTTATGCCAACACAAAATATAAACACTAATTACATTTTCACTGAACAACCACTCATCAAAAATCATGAAATAATAAAGTCCAAGTCCATGTCAATTTTTTTTGTCAGTTGTGGGGCTTGAATTCTGGGCATGGTCACTGTCCTCAGCTCTTCAGCTCAAGGCTACCACTGTACCACTTAAGCCACAGTGCTCTTTCTGGTTTTTAGGTGGTTTATTGGAGACAATTGTCTCACAGACTTTTCTGCCTACGTTGGCTTTGAACCACTATACTCAGATGTCAGATTCCTGAGTATCTAGGATTACAGGCATGAGCCACCAAATCTCAGATCCAAGTCAATTTTAAACAAGCAATCTTAGTGAAACTTCTGGCTTTTTTCCAATGAAAGTCTATTTTTTCAACATTAGTTTATAACTATGAGTTATTTTTAGATGTAACTGGGAATTTTTTAATAGAAACAAATTCAATTTTTACTATTACTAAGTATCTCACAAAAATCCAGTGTAATTGATTTTCTCCAAAGTCAATTATTTCATACTATCTCACATTATTATTATTACATTCTATATTGCATATCATGTGAAGCGAAAATAGAAAATAGTTTGAATAATTTCATATAAATTAGTAGATGCTATTTTAGCATTATAAAGTCACATCTGTGGTTTTAAATGAAGGAAAGAAGATTTTAGAGTTAAAATCCAATAAAAATGTGAAGTGTGTCCCAAATAAACCAAAAATTCTGAGTTCATACAGACAAAATTATTACCATTGGAAATAATGAGGCAAGAGGAGGCAGAATTCAAATCACGTCAAACATTATCTGTTATTCTCCCTCATCTTCCAATAACAAGACCTCCCTGGTCCCAGTTGTCACAAAACTTCAAGTGTCTCTCTTAGAATTCTATGTGGAAAAGTTCTAAGTGACTGATTCTTTTTCTACTTTGTGTTATATGAGACAAAATTTAGACACAAAACAATTGAAATAAAATGCCCACCTATGTTGAAGTCACCACGGCTGGAAAAACAACCAAGAGATTGGAATTCCCCCAGGAACAAAAACATGTTATACCCAGTTTTTTAAAGTACTAAAACCTCAAATACATGTTAATTTGAGTAGAGTATAAGGATAACTATCTCTCAGAAATAAGGTTGTGTTAATTTATAATTAAATTCATCTAGATGAACGTAATATAGCAAATCCCTTGAATGGATCAAATTGTTTAAAACAAAAGTAACTGTATGTGAAGTAAGATCTGCACATATATAAAAGGAAAAAATGCTACAGTATCAAATCACAAACAGCATGACTTACTTGAAAAGTTCAGAAATGCAATGAATAAGTCCAATAGTATCCATATTGAGAACTATCTACTGGTGTAACAAGAACAAAATGAGCAAATGATAGAATCTGAGGAGCATACATGAGTGTACATAATTTAAAACTACTCTAAATTACAGTGTAGAAGACTGAATGTGGGTTACCTAAAGGAAACCATAAACACATGATATAAATGAAATAAAAAAAATCTAATGAAAACAGACAATAGAAGTAATTTCTGGAAAAAATATTATTTTAATTAATGGTGGTCAAAATCTTTCTAGCACTGACAAAATTTCACACCTAATTGGTTATATCCAAAAAACACCCAAGTTACTCGAGCTGATTTGAAACTTTGGCAAAGTAGCAGGATACAATTGTAACATTATTACGGATTTGACTCGGGCATGGAATTCATTTCCTCTTTGATCTGACAAATGAAGATATGAAAGAACATAACTTCTCCAACTACATATCAAGACCTAACTAAACATATAATCAGAAAACTTATCATGCAAGCTGTATTGCAAACTGGCGTATAAGAAAAATAAATCATACTAATTCTGTATTTATTTTAAATAATTTTTTCCTTAAATTATTTCCTTTAGCTTGCATTTTTAAAACATTGTGTTAAATGGTGTATAACTTGGTAACTAATTTTGGATGCTTCCTTAAATTTTGTTCTGAGTATAATGTCTCACTTCAGTTCCTAACCCATGAAATGATGTTGATTACAAAACAAATGCTCATAACCACTGTTTATAATACACAGAATCTCATAAGCATGATTTCAGTAAGCATAGATTAACATTTTGATATCACGGTCTCATGACTGATGAGGCAGATCTGCATGAGTATAGTTGTACATAGGTTCCTCAGCCTAAATTTAATCACTGTTAAAAAATGTTTATATCTTTGTCACTCATCAGAGATTTAACCTGAGTATAAAGCCTAAGGAAAATGATAAGGTAAGAATTTAGCTTTTCTGAATATAAAGTAAAGAAAAATCCAGCATAGAGTAACTCATTGGTTTAAAGTCAACCTATTTCCCCAAAACATTCTTATCATTTCCTTACAATGATTATTATTCTCAAGCCGGGAAATGGGAACGTGAGAAGAAGACTAACCAAGTATTGTCTTTGAATACAAATACTTTGGATGTACCTCTTTATTTCATTATAGGCTTTTTGGATAAAAACTGTTTGATTAATTGATTTCCATGTCAGGTATAACATATCCTAGTTGCATATACCAAACTACATTCAGAAAATGGTATGTAGCGATTAAGTAATGAAAACATATTCAATAGCAAAAAGTATATACTTATAGCGATAATATTTTGAAGAGTGTATTGAAAATATTCTAATATAATAATTAATTGGATTGACCAATTTCACATTGACAACAACTAACTAGAATATTTTAATGCTAAATCGACAACATTGTCTTTCTAAAGGAGCAAAACCAATTTCTCCTTTCACTTTATCAGGGAAAAAACTGAACAAAAATTGGAAATTAACACATAAATCTATAACAACTGGAGTGAATTTTTGTCTTTTTATTAGCAAATATTAACTTCAAAAAGTATTTTGTTATGTTATACACATCGGTTCATATAATGTAGCTGGATAAATTTTATTCATTTTATTAATTTCATAATCCTATTTTTATACTTTTATTATGCCATCATACTAACATAAACTATTTGAAAATATATACTCCACAATATTTCTCTTTATCTCCTCTCTTACTTTTTTCTAAATTTAATCAGTTCCATCCTTTTTACCTTAGTCATTCATTTTATTTTCTAGGTCTAGAGTCTGCATATGAGAAATCTAGTATTTGTTTTTCACAGTATGGCTTATTGCTTCAATATGAAGGTTTCCAGTTTTATCTATTTTCTTTAAGATGCTATAATTTCATTATTATGTCTGGCTAACTAATATATCTTATGTATATATGCATATACATTACAATTTCTTTATTCATTAATGATTAAGGAACATGTAGCTTAATTCTGTAGTTATTTATGTTTTTTATATGGGGGAAGGAAGAAAGGAAATAATGAGGTTTGGACTGAGAAACATGCTCTTTAGGCAGGCACTCTAGTATTTGAAACATCATCTCAGCTGATTTTTTATAACTATTTCAATAATGTATTATATCTAAAAAATAAAATGTAATTACATTTGAAAAGGTGTTCTTTTTCAGTATCTATATTATTACCTATTACAGTGATACATTTAGCGTGTCATGTGAATGTGGGGATGTATGTGAGCATGAAAATGCATGCATGTTTTTATATGTAGCTGACTCTAAGGAATCTGAATTTATGTGAGATACAGGATTCAAATAAAGGTTTCAGACCTGTAAGTTGCTAAATTGATGTATATGTCCAGTATGTGGAGTGTGATTTCAAGATCACATTTTTGTAGGTTTCATATCAAGTAAGTAGATGTTTCTAATCCAAAATCATAAGGAATAAAACAGCTACTCTGTTTCATAATCATCCAATCTTAGTACTCCAGACATTGTAATAAGTGGAAAAATTGCTTGAAAGTATGATGCGTCAGTAGTAAGCCTTTAGAAACTCTACATTTTCCCCAAAATCTTCAGATGTACTCTTTGGATATTAATTACAAATCTATTTATAAACATATAAATATAATATGATCTTATATATGTAAATATATTTATATAAGGGAATATACATTAATTATATTTAAATGTGTACCATAAATATTCATTTATATTTAAATGTAATTCATCGCATCATATATGTGTGTATATATATATATATTTTTTTTCTCTTCTTTGGTCAGTCATGGGGAGTCAACATCTAGTGCGTTGGGGTCCCTGGGTAAGGGTCACGAAATCACCAAAACACAGGGGATGCAGAGTACAAACAGCAATTGCCACTGCATACTGTGCTTTATTGTTAGTGGGTATTTAAAGACAAGCAAGTAGGATCTTTGCCAAGATTTAGTCACAAGACATTCACACAAAAAATTTCAACAGATACATTTTTACTTAAACTATGAGACAATATCTTGGTATATTATTATCTAAACTATTTTAGAGCAAGCTCAAACCACTTTTCCAATCTCAGGAACGTGTTTGACCAGCTGTCCATCTGTGTTTAAGCAAGCAGAAGAGCTACTTCCTCAGCTCCCAGGAGTCTGTGACATGTGTTTTGAGATAGGGAGAGAGAACATTTTCCCTCTCTAGCCCGGCATGCCAAGAGTTTTCCTAATATTCAAACACAGTCCTCAGATAATCCTTAGGCTGGAGCCTGCATCATTCTGCTTCTTCAACATAAACGCTGATTCTTCACAATTTCCTTTTTTCTTTTGTTTTAAAAGTAAAGGTTTTCACAGGGTTATCATAGAAGCTTGCATTGGATTCATAAAAATGAAATATAACAGTACAAGTGTAACAAAATAATAACAATAATAATTCCCATGCCACTAGTAGTATGTGAAATAGTTTGTAGTATTCCTTTCAGATCCAACCCTTCCAAATGTTTAAGAAATGCATCAGTGATAGTAGAAGTGTCATCATTTGCAAATTGTTTACAAAAAATATTATGTATATTAAATTGTAACTAAGCAATCAATGGAGCAGCAGTAGAATTTCCAGATAAATACTGCTGTAATACATTCCAATCTTGAATAGATTCATTATATTTTACATTAGTAATGCAAAAGGTAGTAGAATTTCAATCACATTTTAACAATAACTGTTTTTCCACAACCAATAACTTTTTTCCTAACCATCCCACTGTCTGTTTAAGAATATTAATCTGTGTTTGTAATCGAGCATCAATTTCTACCTGTGAGACCCACAATTCATGTGACTCCCGGTGCCATTCTTCCACAAAGTGTTTAGTTTGTAAGGAACTGTGTAGGGCAATTCCAGACACCGCAGCAACAATGGTAATAGAAATTAAGCTTAAAATCATAGCTACAATGGCTCCAATCATATGCTTTGTACGTTTTAGTAGTTGGGTAAAAAGTTCAATAACAACATTATCCAAAGGATTTTGGGACCATTCTCTTCCTAATTTAACAGGTAGCCAAATATGAGTTTTTGTTGTAAAATCATAATACTATCACTGTCATTAAAATTAAGAGAGGAATTAACACAAGAATACAGGCGGCAATTAAAACAAGAAATAGTAGGAGATAATGTAAAATTTCCCACTAAAAATACATAAGGCAGAGGTACACAAGCAGTTACATCATAACATTTGTACAAAATAAAATTATAAGTGGACCCAGAATTAGCTGTCCCCGAAAACAATCCATTTGATAGCATCATGGGTTTCCCCTCTGCTGCGACCTTCCAAAGATGAATCTGAACAGCAGTGGATGCAGCCATGAAAGTCCATCGAGCATCTGCAATGCCTCCTTCTCCCCAGGCCATCAATCGAGCTCCAGTAAGCGATCCATTAATGGCATCCGACATCCTAGTAACATTAGATAAATCACATCTAGTAATATTCCATTCTGAACATTGGTTAATAAACTGTCAAAAAGGTCCCCAATTAATAAAATTATTGAACATTTTTCCAAATGTTCCTCTACACTGTTGCCACACAAAAGGCTGATATTTTAAATCAATATAAGTAAAATCAGGGCACATAGGTAAGGATAACTCGCCATCAAGTGGACACTTTCCCAGCTACTATTAATGGACCAAGTAGTTAATCACTGCAGCTGTGTTCTAGAATTGGAAGTGAGTTTCCCAGGTAAAACCAAATGTTGCCAATTTATAACTAAACATGGAGGAGGCCCCAGACAAACAGGCAAAGAATGAGTATAGTAAGTAAAATTAAAAAAGCTACCATCATCCTTACTGTAAAATGTCAAATTATTCCAAGGAGGAGATAAAACAGCAGGAACAGTCTAGACAGTTATATCCATGTCTCCACAAACAACAGGTTCCAATGAAGGAGGGTTAGGAACAAAGGCCCAGTAACTTACACTAACATTAGCATGGACAGAGTTTACAGTAAACAGGGCACACATGGCCAGGAACAAGTTCTCGGCCATGACAGGTTTACCAGTGTGTTGTAACATCTTTTGTTCCTTCTCCAGTCAACTTTTTTACCTGTCCCCAGGTGGGCAGTGGGGATTTCTTCTTCCTCAACTGGCGACTGATTCCTTACAGGATACAGGGCTGTCCTCACTGGCTGCATCTTTATCCATCGGGCAGGAAGCCAGTATTGTTTGCCATCCTGTGTAGACACAAAACCATATCATCGCCCATTATGTAATAATGTTCCTAGTTGCCATTCTGTGTCCAATGTAATCTTAATCCATACAGGAATATTTAAATAAGGTTTTTCTGATATTTGTTCAAAATGGTGCTCAGCTCTAGTTAAAAATATCTCCTTGTCCTAAGTTTAAATAATTAAGAACAAAAAGAGCTTTATGTAAAATTATTTTAGTATTTTGCATGCGAAACCACAACATATCCATACCTTCATCCAACCTTTTCCTCCTTTTTCATTTTTTAATTTGTTGTTTTAGTGTGCCATGAACATGTTCAATAATGGCTTGTCCTTGGGGGTTATATTCTGTTCCAAATGTATGTACCAAATCATGAAGTTCACAAAATCTTTTAAATTTGATACTTTTATAGGCTGGTGCATTATCAGTCTTTATTTTGGTAGGCACTCTCATAATGGCAAAAGCTTCCAATAAGTGTTCTATTACATGGTTAATAGTTTCTCCCGTAAGGGCAGAAGCCCAAACAATTTTGAAATAAGTATCTATTGTAACATGTATATAGGAAAAACAGCCAAAGGCTTGTATATGGGTTATATCCATTTGCCAGAGCTCATTAGGTTGTAATCCTCGAAGATTTACTCCAGCGGGTACAACTCTCAAATGTATTGGTCTGACGATAGGACACCTTTTTATAATTTGTTTAGCTTGAGAATAAGATATTTTATGATGCATATGTAAATGGCAAGCATTTGTATGTAAATGAGCATGATCCTGTTCAGCAGAAGCAAAACTAACTAATTTATCAACCTGATTATTGCCATATACAAGGTACCCAGGTAACCAAGAATGAGCCCTAATGTGATGTACAAACATTTTGGCATTAAGTTGTTGCAGTAATGCTTGTAATTGTTTAAATAATTGATTTAGCTGGGGTTTAGATGAGTATGTAACAGCAGTGACTACATTAGTCGCAGTGACTACATTAGTCACAATTCCTACAGCACAGGCAGAATCAGTAACAATATTAATATCTCCCACAAAATCTTGCAACACCTTAATAACAGCAAAAAGTTCATTTTGTTGAACTGATGCTAAAGTAGTTGTCTGTACTCAATATTTATTTGTTGTCCAGTAAGCACTTTTTGTTTTGGAGCCATATGTAAAAATGGTAAGAACAGTGGGAATAGGGGCCTTGGTAATTATATCATTAATGACAAATTGTTGTTTACGCCAGCAATCCCACAATCTACCTTTGAGAAAATGGTAGCAAAATTGCCCAATTTACTAATGCTATTTATAGCATTTCAGAAATGTTTAACAAATATTCTACTTGGTCTTTTGGCAAAGGAAAAATAATTTCAAATAAATCATACCCCGATAGGGTCAATACCCATTGCCAGGCCTGTTGAATAATAATTGCCAACTGTTGTTCATAAGGCATAATATTTTTTGTAAATCCATGCCTTGTATAAATCCATTCTAATGGTAGCTCATTTTGTCCTATAATTCCTGTTGGGTATTTTTATGTATCCAAAATATATAAATTTATGGGATGATTCAGTGTTACTCGATGTAAAAACATTACTTTTATTTTACAAATTATAATTCTCTTTCAGCTTCCTTAAAGTTCTTTTGCTATGTAAATCAGGCTCCCCTTGTAACAATGAAAACAAATTATGTAATTTATAAGTAGGAATTCCTAAGGCCATTCGCTTCCAATTAATATCTCCTAATAGATTTTGAAAATCATTTAACATATGTAATTGATCACGTCATAAAGACATTTTTGAGGTGTCACTGTTTGTCTAGAAAAAACATATTCTAAATATTTTACCACCGTATCTTTTTGTATTTATTCAGGTGCTATTATTAATCCAAAATCTTTAAATATAGAGGGTAAGCACTGCAACAGCAATTCTAATTCTGTCATATTTGGTCCTGCAAATAAATTATCATCCATATAATGAGAAATATAAATGTGAGGCCATTTTTGTCTAACAGGTTTTAAGGCCTTATCAACATATATCTGACATATAGTTGGGGAATTCATCATTCCTTGGGGCAACACCTTCCATTGGAAGCACTGATGAGGGACTTGTTGATTTATTTGTGGTAAAGAAAAGGCAAATCTTTTACAATCTTTTACATGTACAGGAATGGACAAAAGTTCTGAATAGACATGTTTTCCAATAGCCTAAAAATCGCCAGTGGCTTTATAAAGCTATGTTTAATACCACTTCTATTCTGGCTTAATGCTTTCTGAACAGAAGTCCTTAGAGAAATGCAATTCAAAATTAATATGATACTACTTCATAACTATTATATTCATTAAAAAATCAGAGGAACCTGGTGTGGTGGTAAAGGCTTGTAATTCCAAGTATTTGAGAGGTTGGAGTAAGGGGATTTGAGTCTAAGGCCAGTCTAGGGTACTACAAATAGTAAAAACATGCCCTTTCAAAAAACTAAGAAGGTAATAATGTTGGTGAGAGTGTAGAAAAAAAGAAAATTTTCTACACTCTTGGTCAAAATACAGGTTAGTATTCTCATTATAGAAAGTAGTATGTAATTTTCTAAGAAATGCAACTTGAAATATCATCTGATCCACCGATAATGTGATTATTTCTCTATGGGTAACTGATAAATGTATCTGTAGTTCATTATTATTCACATTATTCACAACAACAGTCAAGATAAAAATCGAAGTTAAGTGTTCAAGTACAGACTAATAAAGCAACTGTGGTGCATGCACAAATACATTTTTCTGTTTCATACTTAAAATAGCAAGAGACTTCTCCCATTAGCCACAACTTACAATAACCTAAAAAATGTATTCATATCAAGAAAAATATTGTCTTCGTTATCTTTGTAAAACAACACAAACACACACACACACACACACACACACACACACACACACACACACCAACCTCAAACATTTAGAGAGAATTTTTTAAAAAGTAAAGCAAAGTGGAATTGCTGGGGCATTTAGGTCACAATGTAGAAGATAGTAGATATACAGGATGACCAAGTAGAGAGTTGTAATATACAACATGAGGATACATACAGGGGACAACACTGGCCTTACATAGGAATGAAGATAAGTAAGTAGGAGTTGTTCTTCCTCATAGGGGTTGCTCTTTCAGTTGTTCTTCCTTTAGTAATGGATAAGATGAACATAAGCCTTTAAGTATAACTGCCTGTTGCCCCATTTGTCAGGAAATTAAAAGACTTGAAAAAAATTATATTAAGGGCTGGGAAGGTGGCTCAGCGGTAGAGCGCTTGCCTTGCATGCTTGAGGCACTGGGTTCGATTCCTCAGCACCACATAAGGAAAAAGAAAAAAGCCAGAAGTGGCACTGTGGCTCAAGTGGTAGAGCACTAGCCTTGAGCTGAAGAGCTAAGGGACAGGCCTAGAGTTCAGGCCCCACGACTGGACCAAAAAAAAAAAAAAAAAAGATATTTAAGCTGGGCGCTGGTGGCTCACGCCTGTAATACTAGCTACTCAGGAGGCTGAGATCTGAGGATCGTGGTTCAAAGCCAGCCCGGGCAGGAGAGACCGTGAGACTCCTATCTCCAATAAACCACCAGAAAACCGGAAGTGGCGCTGTAGCTCAGGTGGTAGAGTGCTCGCCTTAAGCTGAAGAGCTGTGGGACAGCACCCAGGCCCAGAGTTCAAGCCCCACGACCTACAAAAAAAAAAAATTATATTAAGTGAAATAACCTAGGCACAAAGAAACATAGGTCCCATTGTTTCCCTTATTTTTAATAACTAGTATATATCTGAGACAAACAGAAATGGTCAGATAAGTTGATGTTAGGTGAAAAGTACATCAAGATAAGAACTCTTTTTTTTATCTTTCTTGCTATTCTTTCTAACATATTTATAAGGTATTTCTGTGCTGCTTTGTATGTTCCCCTCCCCCCCCCCCACGGTATAACCCCTGGTTTGCACTGTGTTTGATGTAGGTATAATTTGTGGAGGGGAAGGAGAAAATTGTTTAAATAGGGATACAGGTGGACCCATTTCAACAATGAGATGTACAAGATGTCATGTCAAAAAACTGACTTTACAGCTTTGGCACAGGGCAGGGGGAGTGATAGGAAGGGATGGCAAGGGGAAACAAAGGAGGAATCAACAGTGCTTGATAAGAAATGTACTCATTACCTTGCCCATGTAATTGTAACCCGTCTGTACGGTATTTTCACAATAAAAAATATTAAGAAGATATATTATATTACACCTGATACAGTGGCTACATACTTCACTTTATTAGTTAAATAAATGTTAGGCCTCTTCAAAAAAAGGAAATAATAACAAACAATATAGCAATAATGTATGCTCAACATAGAACAAAATGTCAAATTAAAATACAGGAAATTTTCCTTTAAGTAAACTAATTATTACAAATAAGGGAAACCTTGAGACCTATGTTCCTTTAAGTCTGGCTTACTTCAGTTAATATGATTTGTTCCAAGATCTTCCATTTCCTTACAGATAAGGTGGTACCATTGTTTCTGATGGAAGCATAGTATTCCATATATGTGTATGTGTGTGTATGTGTGTGTGTCACATTTTCTTGATCCATTCTTCTACTGAAGGGCATCTGGGTTGATTCCATATCTTAGCTATGGTAAATAATACTGTGATAAACATAATTGTGCTGGTAGCTTCAGTGTGGTCTTGTTTGTAGTCACATGGTTAAATGCCCAGAAATAGGATTATTGGGTAAAAAGGGGAGCATTATTGTGCACATAAGGATAATCTTATTAGATGAGCAGAATAACTCAATAGCTATGTTCATATGACCGTATAAGGTGAAATGAACTCCAAGACATGTTCTTTGTTGTTGTTGTTCTTAATGTACTACGTGATTTCTTTTCATCCTTTTGTGTTTTCCCCAGCAATGGTTTATCCCCTGTAGTCATTGTATTTGATTTTAATACCCTGGGTATTAAAACTAGGGAACTAGGGAAATAGGGAAAGGAAAGGGAAAAAATAAAATGGTGAGACAAAGGACAAAGGGGGAACCTATGCAACAATGTACTCACAAGACAATATGTTGGAAATGATCTTGGGGGGGTTGTTGGCAGTGAAGAGGGAGAGACATTGGAGAAGGGGTAAAAAAGTTAGAAAAGAAATGAATTGATTACCTTACTTATGTAACTATAACCCCTCTGTACATTACCTTGACAATCAAATTTAAATAAAAATAAAATATATGAGAGCAGCAATACAGGAAATGAGAGTGGGAGAAGTACTGTAGTATAGTAGAGTAGAACAGCTGTGGAGAGCAATTATTTGACTTTACCATAGGAAGTAATAAACTAGCATACAGATTTTCAGCCTAATGTCAGTCACTGAAAAGGGAAAACAAAATGCACAATCAGCAAACCAATAGAGATAAAATAGAAAACTAAAAAATTAAGGTGAAGAGATGACTTGGACTAACAATAACAAATGACAAATGTTGTTTACATCACAATTTGTTAGAAATATAATTCAAATCACAGTTTAATAGTATATCATTTTAATAGTAGGTTACTTATTATTGATTTCTTAATATTCAATGTTAAATATATAATTTTAATTTCAGCACCTACAGAAAAGAAGAAAATGAAATTAATTTTAACAATATATTTTATGAATTGTAAAATTGAGAAGCATTAGAATTTTAACACACAATATGTCATTATTGTTTCATTTCTGTGAATTAATGTAATAATTCAAAGTGTATTCTGCACTTAGAAATCATCTTAATATCAAATAATAAATTATTGCACATGACTCTTGGTATTAGGTGGAACAGTTCAGAATTGTGGCAAAAATTCAGCACACATTACATGAGGGTATGAATCCTCGCATCTACCTTATATTCTAGAAATTTGATTTCTACATGCATGTTAAATTCTTGTCTAGGTGAGAGCTATACAATTATATGCAAATATAGACACGAGGAGTATTTCAGATGATACTTAAAAGTCATATTCATTAATTAAATTTTTATTGTTTTGTACCAAATAAATATTTATAGAGAGACTGAATTTCTGAGTAGATGATGGTGTATGTGTGCCAGATTATACGTATTAAGGCTTATTTTATATTTCTGACATTGTTTCTACAGTTGGATTTAATTTTGTATAAGAGGATAAGTGTATTATATTGGATATATGAAAATAAACTCAATGTTTATTCCATTCATCCTTTGCCACTTTTCTAATCTCAATAAAAATTATCCATGTGTTTTTAGTAATGAAAATAACAACAGATATAAGCCAGATAAATCTGTCTGTAGTAGACAATTATTTTCACCTTTATTTTGATAGTTGATCCTCTTTTACATTACAGAATATTCTTGGGAAAATGTGCTCCAGGCTGGCCACAACTGCAGAATATTATGGTTTGATCTATCATAAGAGAAGGAAGGAAGGGGAACCTTCTTTCCAAAATTTTGTTCCCAGGGATGTGATCTGTTTTATGGTGGTGAGTTGGAAATGAACATTTTTTACAGTCAACATTGAAAAGCCATTTTGATAGACCATTT
This sequence comes from Dipodomys spectabilis, assembly GCF_019054845.1. Classification (NCBI taxonomy): domain Eukaryota; kingdom Metazoa; phylum Chordata; class Mammalia; order Rodentia; family Heteromyidae; genus Dipodomys; species Dipodomys spectabilis. Next base: position 690,574 of record NW_024870821.1, on the reverse strand, counting down.
CTGTAAGTGGTACAATGGATTATTCCTGGATTTCCAAGGATGCCAGATTGCCTCATTTTGAGACAATTAAAACAGGAATTTAGTCAGCTGTATTTGTATGTTTAGGAGAAAAACCCATTGACTCTAGGCCAGCGGATCACTGGGGCCCAGAGAAGCTAATACATCAAAGAGTGATCCTAGACCTCTAAAAATAAAACAAACAAACAAATAACTCCAGTAAGCACTGCCAGTCAAGGCTGCTATCACAGCCTATATGAAGTCAGGCAAAAAACAGAAGCTGAGAGTAATTTAGTTGATAAATAAGATATTTTTGATGAGGCAGACTGAAATGAGACTCCAGAGAGAGGGTCAGAAAGATTGATCAGAGAGATTAAAATTGGTCACACAAAGATTGGAAAATAGTATTCCTTGTAGGACAAATAAATCATAGAAGTCCTGTACATGTAAGAAGACAGCAGACCACATTCCAGAAATGCACATTTTCTTAGACATCAGCTTAATGGAAATCTTTGAATTCTTAAATATTTGACCACATTTGGGAGATGGCCAATTGCTGAAGAAAAAGAAAATATCATCACTCTGTTAGGAGTTCCAATATCACATTAGGAAGTAATAAAGCACAGATTTGTAATAAAAAGAGAAAACAATTATTCCAAATGAGGGTTTCATTTGTTTTGATGTAAATGTTCTTGATTTAGGTGCTAGCAATTACCATACAATTGATCCAGTCCCACAGCTGAGTTGATATTGACTGCAGTATTCCAACATGAAGGAAAAGAGAAAATTTACAAATGTCTGATGAAATGAGTCAATGATGAAATGTTCTAATAGTGATATCTGAGGTTTAGACACAGGTGAAGTGGTAGATTTTCTTTTATAAAAGTCTCCCATTTTTAGCCTGCTGCCAGTGGCTCACAGCTGTAATCCTAGCTACTAAGGAAGCTGAGATCTGAGGACTGTAGTTCAAAGCCCCCATGGGCAGGAAAGTCTCAGAGATTCATCTCCATTTAACCACCAGAAAAACAGAAATGGCACTGTGGCTCAAGAGGTAGAGCCCTTACCTTGAGTTGAAGAGCTCAGGGACAGTGCCTAAATTTCAAGCCCAGATTTCAAGCCCCTATAACAACAACAACAACAAATCTCCCTTTTCTTGGACTGCTTACATCTTTTCCTAACATTCAATAAAGAAGCCATTTTATCACCCACTACATTTAAGTCCTATCCTAGCTGCTACAAATAGAATGATTTGGTATCTTATGTCAAAAGATTCATATTTAGGGCTGGGAAGGTGGTTCAGTGGTAGAGGGCTTGCCTTATATGCATGAGGCCCTGGGTTGGATTACTCAGCACCACATAAGCAAAAAGAAAAAAAGCTGGAAGTGGCGCTGTGGCTCAAGTAGTAGAGCGCTAGCCTTAAGCTGAAGAGTTGAGGGACAGCACTCAGGCCCAAAGTTCAGGACCCATGACCAGACCGCCCCCCCCCAAAAAAGGTTCCTATTTCGGGAAAAAATACCAGCAGTGGTAACTTGTTTTCCAGTCTTTGAACTCTGGGTCGGGGCCCAGGACATAGTTATGCTGGTAGCTTTCATGTGAGCTTGCTTGTTATTTATTGCATTACTGCCCAAGACAGGAATTACTGGGTCTTAAGGGCGATCTATGTTTAGTCTTTTGAGGAACGTCTGTACTGCATTGCTGAGTGGTTGAACAAGTTTAATTTCCCACCTTTTGTAATAAGTTCCCATTTGGCTACATCCCTGTCAGCATTCGCTATTGTCAGTTTTCTTGAAAATGGCCATTCTATCTGGGACCATGTAGAATCTGTCTTGTACTTGTAGATTTTTAGGCACCTTCTAGCTACCATAAATGAATGAATCTATGAAAACTATATTGCTCTGAGTGTGCATTCCTTTCTTTTAGTATAATTTTCCCAAGCCTTTCATTTTCCTTAAGACTGGTGAAAAGTCATCCTTTCTGTTGGGTGAATAGAATTCCATTGTGTGTGTGTGTGTGTGTGTGTGTGTGTGTGTGTGTGTGTAAATTGGCCCATGATTTCATTTCTAAGCCTTTGGTTTCATCTGTAATTTTGTAATTTCTTATTACAGTCAGATTGCTTTCTCTACTGCATTGAAGAATATTGTTGGGATTTTGATGGGTATTGCATTGTCAATTCTTTGGGGGCAGTATTGCAGTTTTCACGATGTTAATTCTTCCAACCAGGAGCATTGAAAGACTTTCCATTTCCTTGAATCTCCTTAAATTTCCTATTTTAGTGTTGTAAAGTTTTCAGAGCAGAGGTCTTTCAAATTTTTAGTTAAATTTATTAATTCCTAGTTTTGTTGTTTTGTTTTGTATAGATTTGATTTTATTTTGAGGTTAATACATATGAGGTTGTTTTTTTGATTTCATCGTGGATCTTCCCATTGTTGGTAACACAGAAAAACTACTGATTGTTGTGGGTTTTATACCCTGTTACATTGCTGAAGGTTAGCATCACCTTTACTAACGTGGGGGAGGAAGCTATAGTGTCCTTTAAATACAGGATCATTTCATCTGTAAAAAGGGATAGTTTTACTTCTTCCCTATTTGGATCCCCTTTATGTTTTTCTCTTGCCTATTGCTCTTGCTAGAAAGTCCACTACTATATTGAAGAATAGTAGAGTGGACATCCTTTTCTCATTCCTGGTTTTAATGTCTTCATGCTTCCACCATTAAGAACATGCTTATTATCTCTTATCATACATATACTCTATTATATTTAAGAAACTTCCATGCATTCCTAGCTTCTCAGACCTTTAATCATAAAGGGGTATTGGAGCTTGTTAAAAGCTATTTCTACACCCATATAGATGATCATGAGGTTCTTTTCCCTGCTTCTATTGATGATGTGTGTTATGTTTATTGACAAGTATATTGAATCCAATTGTATCCTGGGATGAATACTGTTTGATCATAGCATATGATTTTTTTGTTAGCTGCTGAAATTGGTTGGTGAGAAATTTATTGAGAAGTTTGCATCAATGCTTATCAAGGAGTTGGGTTCATAGTTCTCTTTCTTTGATGAGTCCCTACTGATTTGGGAAAGAGTCTAATTCTAGCTTCATAGAATATGTTTAATAATTCCATTTCCCTTTCTATTCCATTGAAGAGTTAAATCTGAGTATTGTAAGTTTTTTTCAGCCCTTAATTTCATGATAAATCCATTGAGTACTAGATTTTTCTGGTATGGGAAATTTTTTTACTGAAATTTAATTTTCATTACTTCTTGTGTATCACTTCTTGGCTCAGCTCGAGAATAGGAAAGCATCAATTTCTCCAGGATTCTCCAGGTGATTGGCATACAGTTTTCAAAGTATTTTCTTACAATATTCTCAATTTTCCTTATTTATGTTGTGATGCCTCATTTTTTCTCTAGTTTTCTATATTTGGGTGAGTTCTCTTATTGGTTGTTCGGTGTTTTTTGTTATGAAGGTGATATTCAGAGAAGTGCGTTACAGTTACATAAGTAATAAGTACATTTTTTGTTACTGCTTCCTCATTTTTTTCCTGCTTCCACCAACCCTGACATCCCATTCCCCCAAAGTTGTAAAGTTCATTTCTAACATAGTGTCTAGTGTATATCACTGTTGCTTTGTTTAATCTTTGTCTCACCATATCTGTGATTTCCCTTTCCTTCCCTAAATCAGATTAACTTATATATAAGACAAAGGGTACAGAAATCAAAAACATTGACTTAAGGGAATAAACCAAAGGGTAAAAAGTAAATAGAAAAAAATTACTAAAAACAGTTCACTATAAGGGTCTCATATCTAAAATATACTTGGAACTCAAAAATATAAATCCCCCAACAACAAATTCTCAAAGAAACAAATTCCCAATAAATAAGTGGGCTAAAGACTTGAAGAGAAACTTCTCTGAAGAAGAAAAAAGATGGCCAACAGACACATGAAGAAATGCTCAACATCCCTAGCCACAAAAGAAATGCAAATTAAAACAACATTGAGATACCACCTCACACCAGTTAGAATGGGAAGAATCAAGAACTCTAACAACAACAGATGCTGGAGGGGATGTGGACAGAAGGGAACCTTACTGCATTGTTGGTGGGAGTGTAAACTTGTTTAATCACTTTGGAAAGCAGTGTGGAGGTTCCTCAAAAGACTTCACATAGAGCTCCCCTATGACCCAGCAATCCCACTTTTGGGCATTTACCCAAATGTTTACAAACAAGACCACACTAAAGCTACCAGCACAACTATGTTTATTGGAGCATTATTTACCATAGCTAAGATATGGAACCAACTCAGATGCCCCTCAGTAGATGAATGGATCAAGAAAATGTGGTATATATACACAATGGAATTCTATGCCTCCATCAGAAAGAATGACATTGCCCCATTTGTTAGGAAATGGAAAAACTTGGAAAAAATTATATTAAGTGAAGTAATCCAGGCCCAAAGAAACATAGGTCCCATGGTTTCCCTTATTTTCAATATCTAGTATATGTATGAGTCAAGCAGAAAAGGTCAGATAATGTGATGTTAGGAAAATGAACCCTTAGATATGTATTTTAATGTTTTTTTCTTTCATGCATTTGTTTCTAACGCAATTATAAGATTATCTCTTTGTTGCTTTGTATGTCCCTCGCCCACAGTATAACTCCTGCTTTCACTATATTTGATGTCAGTATAACTTGTGGAGGAGATGGGGAAAAACAAGTCGTTTAAGGATACAAGTGGACCTGTTGCAACAATGAGAAGCACAAGTTGTCATGTCAAAAACGAGCTTTATTAGTTGAGGGGTTGGGGGGGGGAGGCTGGGAAGGGATGTGAAGGGTAAACAAAGGAGGAGGCTGCAATGCTTGATAAGAAATGTATGCATTATCCTGCCCATGTAATTGTAACCCCTCTGTACAGTATGTTCACAAAAAAATAAAATAAAAAGAAATTAGAACAAAAAATTATCTTGTATTCATTTCATGGAGCTCATTTCAATAAGCATCATTTTTTATGGTGATATACATATAGCTATTAAGATATTGTGATCTTTTCTAAGAATAACCTAGGCATATTCTAGTTTTTCCAAATGAATGAAAACATGTAGCCTATGATTCTTTAGGTCTGGCTTGTTTGACTTATTATGTTTTCCAAGTGATTCCATTTCCTTACTAATGGGGCAATGTCATTCTTTCTGACGGAAGCATAGAATTTTTATTGTGAATATATAGGACATTTTCTTGATTGATTCATCTACACAGGGGCATCTGTGTTGGTTCCATTTCTTAGCTATGGTAAATAGTGTTACAATGGACATAGTTGGATTGTAGCTTTAGTGTGTCCTTGTTTGTGGTCATTTGGGTAAATGCCCAGGAGTGGGTTTGCTGAGTTATAGGGGAACTCTTTGGAGGAATCTCTATAATTCTTTCTGGAGTTTTTGAACAAGTTTACATTTCCACCAATAGTGTAGTAATGTTCCTTTTTGGCTACATCCCCACCAGCCCAGCATCTGTTGTTATTAGTTTTCTTCATAATGGTCCTTCTAACTGGGGTGTGGTGGAATCACAATGTTGCTTTGATTTGCATTTCTATGGCCAGAAATGTTGCATATTTCTTCATGTGTCTATTGGCCATTCATATTTCTGCTTCAGAGAGGTCTCTCTTTAAATCTTTAGTCCACTTATTCAGAGGGTTGTTGTTTCTTTTTTTGGGGGGGGCGTGTCCGGTCGTGGGGCCTGATCTGTGGGCCTGGTTGCTGCCCCTCAGTTCTTCAGCTCAAGGCTAGTGCTCTACCACTTGAGCCACAGCGCCACTTCTGGCTTTTTTCTTTTTGCCTATGTGGTGCTGAGCAATCCAACCCAGGGCCTCAGGCATTCAAGGCAAGCGCTCTACCACTGAGCCACCTTTCCAGCCCGAGGTTGTTGTTTTTTGAGGATTTGTTTTTTTGGGGGGGTTAACTTTTGGGGATCTAAATATATTTTATATATGAGGCCATTGCCTGTTGCAGAGCAAGTAACAATCTTCTCCCAATCTGTGGACTTTCTATTTATCTTTCTATATATAAGAGTTCTCTTCTTAGTCAGATTTGTCAAGGGTCTGTCAAGTATGTTAATTTATTGAAAGAACCAACTCTATTTTGTTGATCTTTTTATGCTTTATTTTGTCTTTATTTAGTTATTTCTGATTTAATTTTTTTGTTTGTTTCTGTCTACTGCTATGAGTTTGGGCTTATTCCTGTTTTCAAGAAATTTGAGGTATATAATTAATATAAAGGCTTGAGATTTCCCCAATTGCTTGATGTAGGCACTCAGAGCTATAAATTTTCCTCGAAGTACTGCATTTCTGTGTCCCAGAGGGCTTGGTATTTTGTGTGTTCAATTTGTTAAATTTCAGAAACTTTCAGATTTTCATGCTAATGTATTGAGTGCCCCATTGGTCATTCAGCAATGTGTTGTTCAGTCTTCATGGGTTTGAGAATTTTTTTTTTTACTTTAGCTGTTTAATTATGTTTATTCTGTTGTGTTCTGACAAGATTTGGGAATTTGATTAATTTTTTTTTTCAATTTAGATAAAATTTCTTTTTTTTTGTGGTGGGGTCCGTTTGTGGGGCTTGAACTCTGGGCCTGGGCGTTGTCCTTCAGCTCTTCAGCTCAAGGCTAGTGCTCTACCACTTGAGCCACAGCACCACTTCTGGCTTTTTTCTTTTGTTTATGTGGTGCTGAGGAATCGAACCCAGGGCCTCATGAATGCAAAGCAAGCACTTTACCACTGGATATATTCTATTTTGGAGACTCTTCCATGAGCTGCTGCGAAGAATTTATATTCTGACACTGAATGTATATTCTGTAGATATCTGTTAGGGCTAGGTGGTCAATGTAGTTATTTAGGTCTTCAGTTTCTTGGTTGAGTTTTGCTTAGATGACCTATCCATTGATAACAATGATGTGTTGAGATGTGTTTTTAGGTTAAGTAGTATTTGGTTGATGAAGTGGGGGTGCTCCAGGATTCAGGACATTGATATTTAGATTTGTTATATCCTCCTAATGGAGAGTTGCTTTTATCAATATATAATGTCTCTTCCTACTAATTTTAATTTGAATTCTATTTTATCTTATGTTAGTAATTCTGTGGCCTTTTCATGGTGTCCATTTGCTTGAAAATTTTCCTTACAGACTTTCAGTTTAAGTATGTGTTTGTTTTTGTCAATAAAATGTGTCTCTTGTAGATACTAGATAGAATGCATCTTTTTTCATACTAATATTTAATCTATGTTTTCTAATTGGAAAATTATGTCCATTTATATTAAAGGTTAAGACTGTGAAATATCTAAGTCCTGCTATGTTATGCACCTGCTGTTAGGGGCTGTGCCTCATCTACTCTTAATATATTTACCTTGTTCTCGGGTAGGGAACATTTTATATAACCAGTTCCTGTTCTTCTTGATCTTCTCTATGTAGGATATATTTGAATAACTTCTATCCTGCTGATTGGTAGAGATACATTGTTTCAAGTTTTCTTTGTCAAGAAATATTTTTAAATATCCTTTTAATGTAAAGGAGAGTTTGGCTTGGGACCATAATCATGGTTGGTAGTTTCTTGCTTTTAATGTTTGTCATATATCATGCCAGGCTCTCCTTTTGACCATATCAGCTAAGAAACCTGTATTTATTTTGACTGTATATCCTTTATAAATAATCCGTCTTTTCTCCTGATAGATTTAAGAATCCTTTCTTTGATCTCTAATGATCCTCTAATAGATTATGACGTGGTGGTGGTTTGTTCTGTTCTGGTATTCTCTGTTTGGTGTTCTAAAGGCTTCTCTTCTCTGAATGAGCCTATCTCTCTGGATATTTGGAATGATCTTTGCTAGAATTCTGTGATATGTTTCCCATCCATTTAGTTTCCTGCTCTTCATCTTCTTGATACTTATCTCCCCCAATTTGATCTTCTGAGTCTTGAACTTCCAGCAAGATCATTTCTTATTTCTTGGATTTGTTCTAAATGATTATTTCCTCTTTCCTATTAGACCTATTCTGTCTGTGATCCCTGAGATTATCTTCTATATCATCTATTTCTGTGGAGACATTCTATTTTGTTTTTTATTTCCTTTTTTATAATTGGTTATTTTTTAGGGCTTCTATCTCTTTAGTAAAGTTTTTTTTAAATCTTTTATGGACTTTCTTTAAACTATTCTTTGGGTGGGGGGTTGGGGGATATGGGTTTTAGCTGTGACTTCTCTCATATCGTTTAACTAGGTATCTATTTTTTTCCTTGGACACTCTTGCTTTCTCAGAAATTATTTTTCTTTCTGTTTGGAGTCTCCATGAATTATTTTGCTAATCTTTGGTAGGGCTCATCTTGTTCACAAGTTTCCTTGTAGAGGTTTTGTATCTTTTCATTAACTATATTTTTCAGCAGTATTTGTAATGTATTTTGAAAACTATCTTCTAGGTCCTTGATTGTCTGTTCTAATGCCTTTTTATTTACTGTGTGAATTATATTACCTTGGCATCACTTTCCTCATATTTTTCTGATTTGTTCTGTCCATTTGGAAGATTTCTTGGCTTTCATTTGGGGGATCTATGATCTTAATAGGTGACTATCTATGTTCTTGGTTGATTTGCCAGGTGTTGCTTTGGTCTTCTGTTGTGATTTTTTTTCTGGAATTAGGTTTTTGTCTAGACCATTAAGTGCAGGAGAAGAGATCAGTTGTGATGAGATGTTGTGATGTTAATACTTGTGGTTCCAATGACAGTTCTGACTGTCCAGTGATAAGTTGAATTGTGTCTGTGTTTAAATGTGACTGACTCTGTTCGTGATGTTTTCCTATGTGGACCTTTTATTTCCACACTGCATTTGTGCTTTTGAGTATGTTGGCCAACACAGTCACAGCAGTCACTTTCCTGGCTGGGTAACTTTTCCTAGATTTTTGTGTCCTTGTGAAGACAGTATAATATCTTCTTTTGGATTCTATATCTACATATAATTATAGCTGACTTGGTGTGACCCTCTAGAAGTGGAGTACCTGCTAGGACTCTAAATCTCTGTTTCATTAGAGAGAGCTAGCGTAATTTTCTGTTGTTATTCTGTCATTGTTTTTCCTCTTCCTCAGGTTTATTTTTTATATTGTGAATTTTTTCACATAATTTAGGATTTGTGATGGTTTTATCAGGGTATTTTTGTTTTTCTGTTTGTGTTACTTTGAAATAGTGATTTCAGGCATGTATGAAGAGACAGTAATAATATGAAATCTGAAAAGCCTAAGGCTTAAAGAGGCACAAGGAAGGCCTAGTAACTCCATTACACACCAGCAACCATCTTGTGAAGTATGAATTATAAAAATAACCATGGGCTTGACCCAGAAATGACACAAAAAGAAAAACAATTCCCAGACAACTGAGACATAAGCTATCCTTTGGAAAGCCACAGGAATTTTCTCCAGATATGTTGACCCAACACTGGGTGGCCATGCAGGACACAGTGACCCAGTGGCCAGAGAAATCCTGTCAATAACATGTCAATAATAATATTAGCCAATCACATATGCATAGCTGAGTTTGCTTAAAATATTAGCCAATCATGTAAATTCTCATGTAAAACTTCTTTAAAGTTGTTTGTTCAATACTACAAAAACTGTGCTGATTCTATGCTTGGGGTCTCTTAGCCTCACCAGTTACTGAGTGTGTGGAGGACCAAGCTCGAGCTTGCAAATAAACGACTCCTTTGTCATTTGAATTGGTTGTGGTCTCTGGTAGTCTTCAGTGGGTCTTGAATCCAGGTACAACAGATAGGTGCGCATCCGGGATCTCCCTCATAAGCCCACCCTGACACCTGACCAGGGAATAGCAAAGAACGGCTGGTAAGTTAAGGCATTGCCCCTTTGTAACTATCTGGTATTTTTGGGGGGGTGGGTCCAGTCGTGGGCCCTGAACTCTGGGCTTGGGCACTGTCCCTCCCCTCTTCAGCTCAAGGTTAGCACTCTTCCACTTGAGCCACAGCGCCACTTCCAGCTCTTTTCTTTTTGCTTATGTGGTGCTGAGGAATCAAACCCAGGGCCTCATGCATGCAAGGCAAGTGCTCTACCACTGAGTCACCTTCCCAGCCCCATGTATGGTATTTTTTTGTAGCTTGCAGTTTGGGTACTGGAGTTGGCAAGAAATCTTGGTGGATGCACTATAAAGCAGCCAACAGAACCAGTGGGAGACATCCTCTGGATGCCCTGGGGAGGTAAACTATCCACTAGTGCGGGCATTTGGGCCTGCCTGTAGCCTGCCAGTTTCTGTTTGATAGCTTACAAGGTAGACTGTCCACTAGTGTGGACATTTGGGAGTTTTCCTGTCTGTAGTCCATCACTTTCTGTCTGACAGACTACCATGCACATGCTGTTAATGTGTCTTGTCTTAATGTCTGTGTGTCTGTCTGTATTGTGGCTTTCGTGGAACATTTCCTCTTTCACATTCATTCTGACGTGGATGCCTGGAAACCCTATTCGCCTCCATTTAAAATTGTTACTCTTTGTTCTGTTCCTTGTCCAACAATAATTACTTTCTCTTTCAGACGCTCTTGTCTTCCTCCTCGAAGGGCGAAATTTGGCTTAGAAAGTTGGCCCACTTGAAGCAAAGAGGGAGTAGGGTAGTCTTTTACCAGATGACACTGCTGAAACATCAAGTATCTCCCTCTACCCCTTTGGGATTGTAGACAGGCCAACCAATCCACACTTTTCTCCTTGGGACACTCTGAGTTGTGGTTATATCCTAAATCCCCGAAAGCACAAGTTGTTTCATTTTGTGACATTTGTAATTGCCTTCCTCCTTTTTTCTGGTCTTGTGTGTGGATTGATATATGTTGAAATGGGTCAGAACCAAAGTATACCTCTTACCTTTCTGACAGGTAATTTTAAAGATGATAAGGAAAGAGTTAACAATTTAGATGTTGAAGTTAAAAAAGAAAAATTACTTACTTTGTATAAGTCAGAGTGGCCTACTTTTGAGGTTGGATGCCCCCCCACCAAGGAACTTTTGGTCTAAATACTATTTGGAAGGTTAAACGAAGGGTTTTTTTTTTAACAGATAGCACAGGGAACCCCGATCAGATTCCCTATACTTTAGTATGCAGAATTTTGTCTAGGAACCCCCCAAAGTGTCTGTCTCCCTTTCTACCCCTTTCTGTGGATAAAAACAAGATTTTAGCATCAATAAAAGATATGTCAACTACCCCCTCAGTCCCCAAATACCCATTTTACAAGAAGGGAGTGAGGATCTTCTTCTCTCATTAGACTCCGATATCCCTCCATACCCTTCACTGCTGCCTCCTCCACCCCCATGGAGCAAGGGGAGGCAGCAGGAGGCAAGGATCAAGGAGCCAGCAGCAACTTGGAAGGGCCAGCAGTAAGAACTTGTGGTCACATTCAGAGAGCTGCCAGCCTGAGACTCCCTGACACCACAGTGATTCTGCCGCTCAGAGAAATTGGACGACTGGATGAAACTGGAGACCCCCGACTTCACTATTGGCCCTTCTCAATGAGTGACTTATATAATTGGAAAACACAAAATGCAGAATTTTGAAATAATCCCAAAGATTTGATTTCTCTCCTAGATAATGTAATGTTCATGCACCTGCCGACCAGGGATGATTGCCAGCAGTTATGTTGGGTCTTGTTCATCTCGAAAGAAAGAGAAATGATTCAAACCAAGGCCAAGAAACTAGTTCCTGGTGATGATGGGCAGCCTACTGCTAATCCTATTTTAATCAATGCATCTTTTTCATTAACCAGGCTCCAAGCAACGGTTGGGACTACAACACGGCAGAAGTTAGGGGGAGATAATGGGTCTATCGCAAGATTCTAATGGCGGGTCTCAGGGCAGCAGCCTGCAATCATACCATTTTGGCTAAATTATACATGGTCTTGCAAGGAAGGAAACCATACAAGGCCCAAATAGTCGAGGACTATGCAGAGATCAGTGCACTTACTGCCAAGAAATAGGCATTAGGCCAAAGAATGTCCTAAGAAAAGGGAACTTTGAACAAAGCAGTGCCAGCTGCATAGAACCTGGACACTAATGGTTAACAATGTTGCTAATAATGAATAGGGACCTCAGGATTCAGTTACCCTCCTTGAACCCAGGGTAACGCTAAAAGTGGAGGGGACTCCAGTAAAATTTTTAATGGATAGCCAGGCTTAATACTCAGCTTTAATAAAGCCTCAAGGAAAAATCTAAAACCTCTTGGGTGCAAGCAGTCATGGGGATTAAACAATACTCATGGAACACCAAAAGAAGAGTGAACCTGGGGATGGGACCAGTGTCCCACTCATTCTTGGTTATTCCAGAAAGCCCTTATCCCTTTTTGGGAAGAGACTTATTAATCAAGGTGGAGGCACAGATTCACTTTTATCCAGAAGGCCCCCAGGTGGAGGATGCTCAAGGAAGACCAATACAAGTATTGACTCTGGACCTGGAAGATGAGTACCGGTTGCTCCACCCCAGCCTCCTGAACAAGAAATCACCTATTGGCTGGAAAGGTATCTGGAAGGTTGGGCAAAGACTGGCAGAGTGGGACTAGCGAAACATAGACCAGTTAGAGTTCAGTACCCTATGTCCATGTGGCATGGATGGAATAACACCCCACATTAGGTGTTTGCTAGAACTGGGTATATTGTGACCCTGCCAGTCGGCGTGGAACACTCCCCTGCTACCGATCTGCAAGCCCAAATGTAATGAATATAGGCCAGTACAGGACTTAAGGGAAGTCAATAAAATGGTAAAGGAAATTCACCTTACCGTACCCAAACCCTACACTCTCCTGAGCACCCTGCCTCCAAATAAGCAGTAGTATACGATATTAGATTTAAAAGATGCCTTTTTCAACCTACCCTTGGCACCCAAAATTCAAGATCTCTTTGCCTTTGAGTGGTCAGATGTCAAAGGAGGTATCAACAGACAACTGACCTGAACAGGCTCATTCAAGGATTCAAAAACTCACCAGCACTCTTTAATGAAGCTCTGCATGATGTCTTGGGTGAGTTTAGGGGAAGCCAACCTGGTCTGACTTTGTTGCAATATGTGGATGACTTATTAATTGCCACTAAAACCGATAAAGAATGCATGCAAGGAACAGAAATTTACTCCAGACTTTGGGAAACCTTGGTTAACGAGCATCGGCCAAGAAAGCTCAAACCTGCAAATCAGAGGTAACTTACTGGGGTTATTTATTGAAAGGAGGCAGTCGTGGCTCATGAAAGCCAGAAAAGAAACTGTCCTTAAATTTCCAACACCCTGGTCACAGCACCAATTAAGGGAGTTTTTGGGATCAGCCAGCTTTTGCCGTCTGTGGATTCTCGGGTTTATGGAGCTGGCTAAACCTCTTTACTAGGCTACCAAGGAGAAGCAACTGTCTCAATGGACAGAAGAACCTGTACGAGCCTTTGAACAGATAAAAACTGCCTTATTATCAGCTACAGTGTTGGGACTCCCTGATGCCACTAAATCCTTTAACTTATATGTGAATGAACATAATGGGATAGCAAAAGGAGTCCTAACACAATATTTGGGCTATGGAGGAGACCAGTAGCTTACTTGTCAAACAAATTAGACTCACTAACAGCAGAATGGCCATAATGTCTGAGAATGATAGTGGCTACTGCTCTGATGGAAAAAGACACAGATAAGCTAACCATGGGAAAGGAACTCTATATGATCACCGCAGACACACACACACTATTGAGGGTTTGTTAAAGCAACCACCAGATCGGTGGCTCAGCAATGCCTGATTAACCCATTACCAAGGACTGCTAATCAACCCTCTCAGAATCAATTTACAGGCTCCCTCGGCTCTCAACCAGGCGACTCTGCTACCAGATCCGGACCTAAACATGCTGCTACATAACTGTCAGAGATCCTGGCCCAAGGCCATAACATCCAAGAGGACTTAAGGAACCAGCTGTTGCCAGACGCTGAACTCATGTGGTTTACAGACGAAAGCAGCTTTGTTCATCAGAGACAGAGTTATGCGGGAGCGGTAGTAGTGACTGAGACTGATGTGGTCTGGGCTGAATCTCTACAAGTAGGCACATCAACCTTGAGAGCCAAGTTAATAGCACTGACCCAACCTCTAACACTGGGAAAGGACAAAAGACTAACTGTGTACACTGACAGTCGGTATGCATTTGCAATGTCTCATGTACACAGAGTTATTTACAAAGAAAGAGGATTACTGACAGCTGAAGGAAAAGTCATCAAAAATAAAGATGAAATCTTGCCTTTAATTACTGCTGTTTGGGTGCCAAAGTTAGCCATTGTTCATTGCCCTGGACATAAAAAACCTAAAGATGCTGTGTGTAAAGGCAATAACCTGGCCGACAGAACAGCCTGGAAGTTGGCAATACAAAGGTAATCTATAATGATGATTAACCTCCCAGACTCTGGTACAAGAACTCTTCTGGACACTCCAATATACACCACTGAGGACATGAAATGGATTGATCAACTGCTGATGGCACAATGCCTAAATGGTTGGTGGAGAGATTCTAGGAGCATCATTATCTTATCAAGTAGTTAGGGAGTAAAGTACTGCTTAAGTTGCATCAAAGCACCCACGTGGGTGCTAGGAAGATGCAAGATCTGGCGAGAAATGCTGGACTTAGGATCAAAAATAGTCATGCTAAAATAGAACAGATTGTCAGGGACCGTAAGGCATGTGAACTGACAAATGAAAGGAAAAACCAGAGAGGAACAGGCAGTCAAATAAGAGGAGATAGACCAAGAACTTACTGGAAAGTGGAATTCACAGAAATTAAACTTGGCAAGTATGGATATAAACATGTTAGTTTTCATAGATACCTTTTCTGTATGGGTAGAAGCCTTTCCTACAAAGCACGAAATGTTACAAGTGGTGGCTAAGAAGTTACTAGAAGAGATCTTACCCAGGTTTGGCTTCCCTATTATGATAGGATCAGATAATGGACCAGCTTTCTTGTCCAAGGTAAGTCGGGGACTTGCAAGTACTCTTGGGGGAGATTGGAAATTGCATTGCACTTGTAGACCCCAAAGTTCAGTACAGATGGAAAGGATGCATAGAACTCTAACAGAGACTGAACAAATTGACCATGGAGACTGGCGGTGACTGAGTAACTCTCCTTCCCTTTGCCTTATACAGTGTATGCAATTCCTTATGAGATTGTATTCGGAGTGCCCCTTTCCCACAATTCTTAATTTGTTAGAACAGTTGTTAGAGAAGATGATTACTCAGAAATTTTGTTCTCCTTACAGATGGACTGAAGGTGCTGTACAATTTGGGCCCTCCACCAATCCCACATCACTTCCACCCTGGAGACTGGGTCCTGGTGAAAAGACACCAACAGGAAAACCTGGAGCCGAGGTGGAAAGGAACTTATGTGATCATCTTGATGACTCCAACGGCCCTCAAAGTCGATGGCATCACTACCTGGATCCACCATTCTCATGCAAAGCCTGCAGATACTATAGCAGATCTCGTTGAGGACCCAGTGTGCCAAGTCTTGTGCTCCAAAGAAAATCCTTTAAAGCTCAAATTGAACCGTAAAAGGACTTAGTCATGAATTGGTTATTGGTGTATAACTTAAGTGGAAATTGTATTAGCATAGTAGTAAGTGCCGGCAATCCACACTGCCCATATAATTGGACTTAGACTGTTAGTAATCAGGTAATGGGTAAACGTTTACCTTTGGCCATGAAAGAGGGACTGTCTCTATGGTTCCCCGACAAGCTTATATTTAACTTGTATCAGCTTGCTGATGGTGTATGGGAAGGACATAGGCTTATTAAATATAGATGGAGGCAATGGTATGCATGCCCAGGGGAAGGAAGGACTAGTAATTGTGGGAGGACCAGAGGACTTTTACTGTAAGAGCTGGGGCTGCAAAACAAGTACCTCAGGAAAATGGAAAGGAAAAGGAGGAGACCTTGTTATGTTTAACAAACCAGGACCAATGGGCATCCATTTTAATGGGATGTCTGTACGTAAACAAATTAGGGTCTCCCAGGAGTATGATGCCAGAGTGCAAGTTCAGTTCACAGACAAGGGTAAACAAGCCCTAGGATGGGAATTAGGAAAGACTTGGGGACTAAGATTGTACAGATGGGGAGAGACACATGATGGCATTCTCATAACCCTACAAGCAATTGCCACAGCCAGTTATTCCCCTTCAGCAATGGGACCAAAACCAGTCTCTGCCATAAGCCCAAAGTAGACAACAAGAAAGAGCCCTGGGCTGTAGTGACCCCATCTCCTTCGAAAAAGAGAGACTAGACTTGGGGAGTGCATCCCCTGGGCAGAGGATTCCCTATGGCAGCTGTTGGTTCAAACTTACAATGTGACCAATCAGACCTGTGCTGATATTACAAGCTCTGGTTGGTTGTGTTCTGATATGAGACCTCCATTTTATGAGAGTATTGCATTGATACAGAATGTGACTAATGTTAAAACAAGTAAATCATGCAGGTGGGAACAAAAGGAAGCAAAACTTATTCTACAGACAGTTATAGGACAAGAGTTATGTGTGGAACGATTACCAACTAACTTTACTCACTTAAGTAATCAGACTCAAGAATGGATTCCAGAGGAGGGATACCTATTACCTCCTCAAGATGCTTGGTGGGCATGTTCAACTAGCCTAACCCCCTGCATCCATTTAGGAGTTTGAAATAGGACTAACAGTTTTTGTGTCATAGTACAACTTATCCCACAACTGCTCTACCATTCTCAGGAAGACATGATTAAAAAGATGTCTGCAGCAAGCTATTGGCCACGAAAAGCTAAAAAAGAAATAGTAACAGCAGTAACAGTTGAGGTTCTAGTGGGCTTAGCTGGACTAGGAACTTGGGTGGCATCCCTAATTACTCAGAGAACATTTTACGTTAGCCTTCTTGCCACTATAGTTGAGGATATCAAAAACCTGGAAAACACTATAGCCTACCTTCAAAAATCACATGACTCCTTAGCTGTGGTAGTGTTACAGAACAGATGGGAGCTGGACTTAATTTTCTTACAACAAGGAGGACTATGTGCTGCCCTCGGGGAAGAATGATGCTTCTAAGCCAATCATTCCAGAATTGTAAAAGAATCTTTAGCTAAAGTAAGAGAGGGACTAGCAAAATGAAAAAGAGATAGAGAAAAACAAGAAGGATGGTTTGAATCATGGTTTAATTATTCCCCTTGGATAGCCATCTTAATATCCAATCTGATGTCCCCATTATCATTCTGGTACTTGTGTTCACAGTAAGGCTATGCGTTGTCAATCTACTAGTGATGTTTGTTAAGGAATGCGTTAATAACATGCAGCTGATGGTATTGAGAACACAATATCAACTGATTCCTGACAAAAGACGTAGTGCAGGCCCGTAAGGACCATGATTGGCCCTTAAGGTGCATATTAGAAAGGGGAGAAATGAAGAGCCTAAAGCATAAAGAGGCACAATGAAGGCCTAAGTAACTCCATTACACACTAGCAACCATCTTGTGAGGTATGAATTATAAAAATAACCATGGGTTTTACCCAGAAATGACACAAAAAGAAAAACAATTCCCAGACAACTGAGACATAAGCTATCCTTGGGAAAGCCACAGGAATTTTCTCCAGATGCGTTGACCAAACACTGGGTGGCCTTGCAGGACACAGTGACCCAGTGGCCAGACAATTCCCATCAATAACATCAATAATATTACCAATCACATATGCATAGCTTAGTTTGCTTAATATTTTAGCCAATCGTGTAATTTCTCATGTAAAACTTCTTTAAAGTTGTTTGTTCAATACTATAAAAACTGTGCTGATTCTATGCTGGGGGCCTCTTAGCTTCACTGGTTACTGAGTGCGTGGAGGACCAACCTCGAATTTGCAAATAAACGACTCCTTTGTTATTTGTATTGGTCGTGGTCTCTGGTGGTCTTCAGGGTGGGGGTGACTCGAGTACAGGTACAAAAATGTACGTTATTACATTGAAAGAAAGCGAGCAGATATTTTAACGTATTTGCTACATGTAAGTTAATATTAAGCAAAGCTAATTAAAATAATTACTTATTTACTCCAGAGAATGAGTATAGTACTCTTGGATATCTTGGAGGAAAAGACTTTAGACCCATTACAATTGATGCCTTACATTGAAATTACTGGCTAAATTTTCTTCTTCAGAAAGGCAAAACCTCCATTTCTTTCATATTAGTATTATAAAATCATAATATCTGCATGTTGAATTGTTTTCCTCTGCTGTTTTCAATACCATTCTTCATCCATTAGGTATCTAAGGCTTTGAATGACCAATTCTTTAAAATACCGATATTGCTTATATGTGATTGAAATCTCAATAATATTAATATGAATTTATCTCTGATTCTCATCTTGAGCTACATTCATATGAAATTTATACATTCTCAAGCAAGAAACCTGACTATTTTACTCTTTTCTATATTTTAATCAATAAATCTATTCTCTTTAGAAATATATTCTCATCTTTTAAATTTCTCTAGTAAACATCATGTATTTCTAGTACTTTTACTGAAATAAATATAAAGTATGGAACATGAAGATAACCCCCTTATCACTTTAAAGTAAATCCTTGGGGACTATTTTATATATAAAAATAAAAAAGTGCAATGCACATGTTTATTCATGAATAATCTAATGGTTAAGTCAATTAGACACAAGAACTACCATACCACATCAAGTCTCAATTTACTTAAAGGCACCAAAATATAAGTGTTCATGAATATCACTCATTTTTAGAAAATGACTAGGCACAACAAAGTTTATATTATATTTCAAATTTTAAAAATGAAAATTACACCCAGATTAGATGTGAATATCCTGTTTCCAGGAATACATTTATTCAACAAACAGGGAAACAAAAAAATAAGGGTTTGTCATATAGAATGAAAGATGTAAAAGCAGACTGTCTTTCCTTAAGATGATAAGTACATGCAAATTGTGTGATTTATTCAAAGATACTATAAAAATTCATGAGAGGATTTGTGATCAGAAGTGATAGGTCAGCAAAGTAACTGGAAAACTGTATGTAAATTGTGCTTTCAATATAGGATGACAAGTTTTCAATAAATGAGCCTATAGATGATAATTTTGTATCTGTAAAACACAACCAGTATTCTACATTTTAGACATACTCCAATTCCCTAACCTCAGTTCTTGATCTATATTCCTCTACTTTTATGATGTTAATTGCTACTAAAGTAACAAGGTGGGTGTTTTCTTGGTTTCTAGATCGAATAAATTTTAGTATTTTGAAACAGTAGTATAAATTCATGGAGTTTGACTTGAATGTCAAGTTTGAGGATACTGTATTCAGGGTATTGTTAATTGGCCTGAAGCAGCGAAGAACATATTATGAATACACAGATACACATTATACTAAGAACTAGAGACTTGATTTCAAGGAAAGATAAAGGTCCAGGCAAGACCTTGTAGTCGAGATAAAGAAATGGAGCAAACATCAATCAACTATCATAATAAAGGAATGGAACTGATCTCTGATGTGTCTGGGTGACAGCTGTGTGTGTGTGTGTTTGTGTGTGTGTGTGTGTGTGTGTGTGTGTGAGAGAGAGAGAGAGAGAGAGAGAGAGAGAGACAGAGACAGAGACAGAGACAGAGACAGAGAGACAGAGAGAGTAGAGAATTTTAGTGTGTCTTCCATATTTACAGCCCATAGAGCATTACTTGTTAGGGACAAGGTGCTCATACCAGAGCTTTGATACCACTGTCATCACTTTTTGCTTCAAAAAGCACTTGCTTAATCCCTAAAAAGGGAAAAATAAACAAATATCGTACATGATTATTTTGAAAATTAATTGGCATATTGAAGGCCAAAGGGAGGAATTGGAGAGTAATATAATCTCTCATCTGATTATTACACCCCAATAGCTGTGATTTTCAGGAGTCTTCTGTAATGTACTTACAGCTGAATTACTACTATGCTTGATAATATGAAACATATGATAGAGAAATAGATTAGCCAGCAAGCACAAAGAACTAGTGATAAGATGGAGCTTTTGAGCAGGGTTGCCACATCTTTTAGGAATGTAATTCCTTCATATGAACTTCAAATTTTATGGCTTTCCCTGTATGATTAATAGGTAAGAAAGTACTGTAGAAACAAGAATTACTGTTCAGCCAAGTAGAAAGTGCTCCTGTTCCCATCCTCATGTTGCAAATTTGGATTTTATAAAGAGTCTTTGTTAGAGTGCTTTCATTTAATATACTTCAGCACATCAGTTTTCCCTGTTGGAGACAGGAAAAAATATAATTTTGTTTGAATATTATCTTATGTAAATTAGTGTGTACAGGCATGATTTGCATAATTACAAAATTTTGTAATAAATATAAGTAGGGATCATGTCAAAACTAAAAAATGTAATTAAAATCACATAACAAGACTAGAAATCACAGCATTTTGTGCATGAAAACATACATTAGATTAGTTGCAGAATTTCTATTTTGAGATAAACTTTATATTGAAGTTTATATATACACTTTATATGTATATTTATATTTGAGATAAACTTTATAAAGCCTTTTGCTAAAGGGTTGAAACATTTTATTGAAAGATATATTTCTTAGAGATACTTTTGCTTCATAATTTTAAGAAGAAAAATGGTCCCAAAGTAATTACTTTTTAAATTATTTTCCTGTTTCCATGTGATTAACCTTCAAATTAGAAACCCAGATATATAATTTAATTTACTTTAACCAAACATATATATTGAGTATAAGAACCTTCTACTCTCTACATTCTTCACACTAAGTTTACCAAATCTGATGAGTCTGAAATACTTTGTGATGTGTGTTGATATTATTTACTATGTAAGTGAAATGTTTAAAAAGTAGTATTTATTTTAGCTTAATTGCTCTGAAGACACAATAAGTGATATAATCAAAGGTTAAAATGATTAAATTTAAAATTTAGAACTCAGGAAATGTTTTTGACCACACTGGTTACTGGAGTCTTCACAACAACCTCATGAGATAATTTATATTGATGAAGCAAAAATCCCAGAGGTTAGACATTTACAAATACAAAAATCGTGTCATTCTGAATATGTATAGCTTCATATCAAACATAGAAAATTTAGCTTTTAAATACCTGACTATCCTAATACATTTCATTGCAGGGAAAGTACTTGTTCTGAAAGGAGATAAAATTGCATTTATTTTGATAATTAAACCTAATAAAATACAATGTTTAAAATATCACTCATTCAAGAAACAAGATGTACAGTTAGTTGATTTTCATGTCAGTTATGTTCTCTAAACTTACTAGAAGTACTAGATTAGTAAACCTAAATCATTGCTTTGTAAGGAAATAGAAATTTAGTTTCCTAAAACTCATGATTATAACTTTCTCAAACAATTACTAAGTAATTGTTTAATATTTTTTGTCATGGAATCTTATTTGATATATTTGTGTTAAGTTAAATAATTGGCCAATAATAATATAAAATATGCAAGAACAAAGTTTATCTAACACAGTATTTTATTCACAAGACATATCATGGCTCTCTGAAAGAACGCTAGAAGGCAGTGTGATTTTTATTAAATTTTAGTTATTTTGTTAATGGTTATTAATTGTCAGAAGTGGCAATTCCATAATATATTTAAAGCATTTGATTTTACTCCCTCTATTTCCTTTTCATTACTCCTACTCCCAAAAATCTTCTGTGTTTTACATAAAATTACATCTTTATATAAGCACATATAATCTAATTTGGGGGGAAAAAAGATTTAAGCTAAACTGCAACTTGATTCAAGAAGGACAGTGGATTAACAGGATGAATAAAAACTTGAAAATTTTTTGTTAACTTCTGAATTGAGCTATCATTGTTATTATAGTTAGGGTTAGGATCACAGACAGAATTAGAATTAGGGTTAGATAAATAGAAAATTTAACTTCAACGCAGGATGACACATTGCAACAATGATAATCACAAGACAAAATGTTAAAAATGAACTTTACACCATGGGGAGGGAGGAGTAAGAGAAGTAGGGGAGTAGGAGAACAAAAAAGAAGGGGCTAATAATGCTCAACAAGAAACGTACTCATTACCTTACACATGTAACTAATCCCTCTTTAAAGCATCTTTACAATAAAATAGAATTTTAAAAAAATGAAGACGAGAGCCGGTGGCTCATGCCTGTAATCCTAGCTAATAAGGAGGCTGATATCTGAGAATCATGGTTCAAAGCCAGCCCAGCAGTAAAGTCCCTGAGACTCATCTCCAATAAACCACTAGAAAACCAGAAATGGCGCTGTGGCTCAAGCAGTTGAACGCTCACCTTGAGCTGAAGAGCACAGGGACAGGGCCCAAGGCCAGAGTTCAGGCCCCACGCCCAACAAAAAGAAAAAAAAAATGTGTTAAATGTTAAGTAAAGCTGAACTTATTTTACTTCCTAGGAATGCAAGAAAAGCTGGGATAATGGAAGTACAATGTATTTCATAATATCAGGATTTGAGATCAATGGATATAATGATGCCTGTTATGGAACAAGATAGATTCAGAGTTAAGAGTGAGAAAATCTGTAGGGTTTAGGAAAACCTGCAATTTATTTCAAGAATTACAAGTGGAATTTCAGTTAGGATGACACAAAATGAGCATTTCTCATAAATTTTAGAACTGGGATACTATTAGTGTCAAGGATATGGTTAAGATTCTAGCCATAGTTAGAGTTAGAGGAAGGGAGAAAAAAAATGAGAGTCAAATTGAAGGTAAATTTTAGAATAAGTCTGGTAGGAATTAGAATGAATATGAACTAGAGTATTGCTACTAATATTAGTATCTACTTACAATTAGCCTTATGGTTATTCTCAATGTTCCAGTTTAGATTAAGTTTAGGGTTAAAAAATGACTAAGATGTTGGAAAAAAAATTGAAACCTGGGATGGGAAGGTGGCTCAGTGGTAGAGCGCTTGCCTTGCATGTATAAGGCCGTTTTCAATTCCTCAGCAACACATAAGCAAAAAGAAAAAAAGCCAGAAGTGGCGCTTTGGCTCAAGTGGTAGAGCACTAGCTTTGAGCTAAAGAGCTGAGGGACGGGGCCCAGGCCCAGAGTCCAGGCCCCACAACCGGACCCCCCCCAAAAAAAATTGAAACCTATTTTTTGAAGGCTTATTTAAATCAAGTTACGATGAGTGAAAACTAGTGTACTTGTGTTTGTGTTAGTATTGACATATAATTTGGATTAAGATTAGGGTCAGTATTATGTTCTGATTATTATTAGTTTTATAAATAGGAAAACTTTTAGAATAAAATTCAGTTTTCACTAACAAGTAAAGGGAAAAATGTGATAATGAATAGTAACTAGAGTATTATCATTATATTTATTTCCCAGTGATCATTCTTGCAATGATTAATGAGAGTTTTCCAGCCAGGTTTAGGTTGAGAGTTAGCGTTAAGTAATGGACTAGATGGTAAGTAATCTGAAATTGATTTAGGGTACAGAGGTCCAGGAAAAAGTAGGATCAATGGATGGAAACTACAGTATTTTTCCTGATAAGAGAACTGGAGGACAAATAATATAATGGTTCATGTTAGGAAACAAGATAACTTCAGAGGCAGAGGCAGAAAATTGTGGGAATTAGGTAAAACTGAAACCCATTTCCAGAGTGCAAACTGGAGTGTTCATTAGAATGAATAAGAACGAGAGTATTATTCTTAAACATTAGAATTGGACTATCATTAGCGTGAAAGTTAGGTTTCAGTTCCAGCTGGAGTTAGTTTTAGAGTTAGGGAAAGGGAAAATTTAGGGTCAAACTGATACTAAATCTTTTAATAACAAATCGAATTAGAATTAGGATGAATGTGAAATAGGAAAATGCTGACAATATTCAGATTAGTGTGAGGGTTAGTCTCAATATTATGATTAGTATGATTAGTGTGATTATTATTAGTATGATTAGTGTGAGGGTTAGTCTCAATATTCCAGTTAGGTTTAGGGTTAAAAAAATGGCAAGATATTGAGTAAAACTATGAACAATTTTTTTTGAAGATGAATTGAATCAAAGTTAGAATGAGTAAAAACTAATGTCTTTGTATGGCTTTTAGAATCCAAAGGCTATGTAGGTCTATGGTTATGGTTACATTTCTAGTTCAGGTTAGACTTAGGCTTAGGAAAGGGTAAACTTTAAGGGAAAACAGTTTTCTGCTAACATAAGTTTGAAATTTAACAAAAACTACAGAGTTTTCCTGTTTCCTATACAGGGTTCAATAGGGTTAAATTTAGAGTTAGGTTTCTAGTAAGGTTTAGATATATAGTTAGGGTTAGGAACTAGAGTAGATTTTAAGTAAATCTGCAACTTCTTTTTGGAGATCTAGGAGTTCAGTAAAAGTTAAGATCAGTGGAAACTCTGGTACTTTTCATGATATGAAGATTTGAGGCTAATGATTCATAATAGGGAATGATTTCAGAGTCCAAGTCAGGGAATCTATAAGATTTGGAGCAATCTGCAAATCATTTCAAAGACAATGAGCATCTGTTAGGATGTGTCTAAACTTGAGTATTTTCCATTAATTTTAGGATTGGATTACTATTAGCATTAAGGTTACTCTTAAGGTTCTGACCAGGATTAGAGTAAGGATTAGGGCAATGGAAGGTTGAGAACTTGAATGCCTTATTTCCTTTGTGTATGTATATGCACTATTCTAAGACTTGAATCCAAGGCTTGGATCCTGTCCCTGAGCTTTTTGCTGTAGGCTAACATTCTACACTTGAGCCACGAGTCCACTTCCAGCTTTCTTCAGCAGTGAATTGGAGATGAGAGTCTCACAGACATTCCTATCTGAGCTGACATTGAACTGAGATCCCCAGATCTCTTCCTTCTGATTAAAGGTAGGATTAAAGGCATGAGCTACCAGAGCTCAAGAAAGTGCCTGACTTACTAATTGCTTTTACTTTTGGTCGAGATCGAGACATAAATTCAATATCTGACCGCTTTGCTCACTAGGTAGCTCTGCCACTGGAGACATATCTCCAAAAATGATTATTTTAAATAGCTGGAAATGATTAAATTTTCTTCAGATGATATGTATCATTAGTGTTGTTCTAAAACTTAGCCTAACTAAAAAAAGATTTATAGACCCTAGAGATGATCTGAGGAGATTCTCATGTTTTGCTTCTAATTGCAGAACATGTTAGGGACATGATTTTTAATTATTAGTTTAAGAGCAAAGGAGTTCTCATTAAACAATGCCGTTTATGCGTACAATATACCTTGGTCAATACCAACACTTCAACATTCTCATCCATCCCTCCCCTATGCACCTCTTCCTTCACTCTGCTTAATTTTGTAGCATATTTACTGGATTCCTCTGCATTCCTCCCCCCCTTTTTCCTGTTCATTCTTCTACCATTTCTAACTTCACCCCTCTTTTACTACCCACTTCCATATGATCCAGCAACTCTACTCCTGAGCATTTACCTGAAAGATTACAAACCAGGATATAGTAAATGTTTCAGCAAAACCATGCTTACTGAATCAGCCCAGATAGCCTTCAAGAGAGAAATGAATCAAGTATATGTAACACACACACACGAAATTCTACTTATTGATCAGAAAGAATATTTTACCATTTGTATTTCTCATTTCTCATTTCATCTACCTGGTATCCCATTGTCATCATACTGTCCCTGTACTGCAGTAACCGACATAGGCAAACTTATGGAAAAGATTTTCAAGGTTATCGGCTAGCCATACATTCCTGAATATGAGTTTTCTGCTCATTCTCTTTGTCTATTCATGCCTTTGAGTAGTGATTGTACAGATTCATTTGTACCATTTGCTACACAGAAAAGAGATGAACCACTTGTATGTTTATATACGATATAAACATACATACATGGATATATGCACACATATGGATATATATTAAATACTTGAGTACATTTTATGTTTTCAAAATTATGGAGCTAACAAAAATCACATGCATTTTTCTTCCTTTTCATTTTTTCAAAACCTAAATAACTTTGTCTCTTTTGAATACCTAATTTTAAAGAAGAGAATGTCATCATCTCTGATCTGTCAGTGGCCTTGAAATTAGATGTTCAAATAGGACAAAGTTGTTTAGGCTTTTTGGTAGAAGAGAGAAGTATTACTAGTATTCAGGGGTTCTCTGCTTGCTAGATAGGATTTGCTTGTATCGCACCTAGCAGCTCAACTACTTTTGCTATACTTCTAATCCGTTTTATTTACTTGAGGTCCTGAACTTTTTGCCAGGGTCTGATCTTAGATTGACTGAGACTTGATAACTATGCCTCCCACATAATTAGCTAGGATTACAGATGTGAACTACTATGGTAAGCTCATTTGTTGAGATGGCTGTCATGGCAGTTTTTTATCTGGCCTGGCCTCAGACCATGATCGTTTTCATTTCTGCTTCCCAATCAGCTGGGATTACAGATGTGGGCTACAATATTTGGTATACATAACACCTTCTTTTTTAAAAAAGAGGTTTTTATTGTAAAAATACTTTATAGAGGTGTTATATATACCTCCTACTTTGTTTTTCCCCTACCCTCCTTTCCCTCCCACCTCCACAACTACACTCCCCCTCTCCTCCCTTCCCTGCTTCCCCGCCTATATTGTAAAGTTCCTTTCTCAACATAGTGTCTTGTGCATCTCATTGTTACAATGGGTCAGCCTGTACCCTATTTAATCATTTTTTTCCCTTCCTCTCCCCAAGCTAGAGAAGGGTGTATACAAGATGCAGGGAACCAACCTTAAATACAGTGAAAACAGGCGTTATATCATGGGGGACGATCATACAAAGAAACAAACAAATCACATGGTAGATTATAAACCCTATCTTGGGGTTCATTTCACTTAACATCATCTTATCTGGTCATATGTACATAGCTTTTGAACTTTTATGCTTGTCCAGCCATATACTAGTTGTTGCAAATAAGGGAAACAATAGGACCTATGTTTCTTTGTGTGTGGATTTTAATATAATTTTTTCCAAGACTCCACGTAGAGCTCCCCTAGGACCCAGCAATCCCACTTTTGGGCATTTACCAAATGACCATACATAAGACCATACTAAGCTACCAGCACAACTACGTTTATTGCAGCATTATTTACCATAGCTAAGATATGGAACCAACCCAGCTGCCCCTCAGTAGATGAATTGATCAAGAAAATATGATATTATATATATATATATATATATATATCTTTATATATACACACACACACACACACAATGGAATTCTATGCCTCCATCAGAGAGATTGACATCGCCTCATTTGCTAGGAAATAGAAAGATGCAGAAACAATTATATTAAGTGAAATAAGCCAGGCTCAAACAACCACAGGTCCCATCGTTAACCTTACTTGCAGTAATTAGTACATGGTACCATATAACCATATAAGAGGATGTTATGACACAAATGAGTTTTTATTCCATGAGATTCTTATCTCTAAATAATCCCCCAAATTGGCAGGAGAGCTGTGGATCAAATACAGAGCACAACACTTGAGGGAACAAGCTTAATTGAGAAGGTAAGGTCCTTAGTTTAAACCATAACATAAGCACTCAAAAAAGTTGATATTTTCTTGAGGTTTTTATTAATTGCTCAGATAATAATCAACATTGTATTTATGGTTAGAATTACTATTAAAATCATGTTATATTTCCTGATGTTATTCTTTATTTTCGTACATTTTATTTATACATTAATATCCAGTAATGGTAAGAGATTATTACTGTTTCACAAGTTTTTTATGGCAGTTGAATATATGGATGAGCGGTGCATGCAAGGTGTTTGGACTGAAAATAGATATTTGCAAGCTCTTCACATAAATCAATTATAGTTGAAGAAGCTGTTGGCATGTATGAAATAAACTAAAGGAACCAGCAAGGAAAGAGAAGCTTTGATTCTGGAAAGCACACAATTTTGGAAGAAAAACACAACAAGGAAAATATGTATCTTTTGGTAACTCTTTTTAACCCACCTACACATTTGATTCCTTATTTCTAGTGGAAGGCATTTCAGTTAACTTTATTTAACAAAGTTAAACATGATTGACATTTAATACTAACTGGCTTATGTCTCAGGGAAACAATTATTCTACCCAGGTGCCAGGCCCTTATGCCTATAATCCTAGCTACTCAGAGGGCTGAGATCTCTAGATCCTAGTTCAAAGCCAGGTTGGAGAGGAAATTTGGTGAGATTTTCTGTTCAATTAACCACGAGAAAATTGGAAGTGGCACTCTATGGCTCAAAGTAGCAGCAATAGTCTTGAGTAATAAATCTCAGACACAGAACCCAGGCCCTGAGTTCAAGCTCTCTGACATTATTCTTAAAATACTTGTTCCCACTGTTCAATGTGTCTAGAAGAATGTTTAAAACTTAGGGATTTTTTATTTCATGTTGTCAGCATTGATTTTTAAGATGTGCAAAGAAAAATTATAGTCAAAACTGGTTTGTATTGCTTTGTATTATCCATTGCCTCTACACTCAGAGATCAGCTGGAAAGCAGATAGCCAAATCTTAGCTCTTGGCAATGAAGATGGATATGTGTTTCTTTTAGGAAAGTAACAAACTTATGAAATGGTAGCCTTTATATATAACACCTTAATAGTAACAATAAAATTAATATTATTGCTATGTATTTTGTCTCTCGTGGAGCTTGAACTCTGGGTCTGGGTATTGTCCCTCAGCTCTTCAGCTCAAGGCTAGCACTCTACCACTTGAGCAACAGTGCCACTTCACATTTTCTGAACCTTTAGTTGGAGATCTGGGTCTCACAGACTTTCCTGCCCTGGCTGGCTTTGAACAGAGACCCTCACTTCTCAGTCTCCTTAGTAGCTAGGATTACAGGTGTTGACCACTGGGGCCTGGCAGTAAAATTATTTTGAAAAAGAAAAAAACCCACGATTGTATACTTAAAAAAATCACAATTTGGCAATTGTATCTCTAACGTTGTTGTATCAAAGTAACCATAGGCAGCAATCATTTTTAGATCTCGCTATGTTCTGTCCAATGCCAGATAATATTTCATCAATTAATTTTAATTTTAATTTTTCCTAACAAAGTTCATTATGAATGCTCAACAGCACAATTTTCTTCAACATATTTATTTCAACAAACTGCATTTTGCACTTGGTTGGTTTTTTTTTTAATTTTGCCAGAGGTGGAGCTTGAAATCAGGACCTGGGAACTCTCTCTTAACTTCTTTTACTCAAGCCTAGCACATACCAATTGAGCCACAGCACCACTTCCAGTTTTTCTGCTTACGTAATACTGATGAATCAAATCAAGTGCTTCATGCATGCGAGGCCAGCACTCTACCACTAACCACATTCCCAGTCACTGGGCCTTTTGTTGTTGTTGTTTTAAGATTGCATTTTACTATATGTCCTTCAGTTGGCCTAAAACTTAGGCTGGTCTCAAGCTAACTTCTAAATTAGCCTCCCAAGTTCAGAGATTACAAACAATGGCTACCATACTCAGCTCAGGATTCTTTGCGAGAGAATACTCTTTTCACATATACAAAGAGTTATTCTGCATATAAGGGAAACCATGGGACCTATATTTCTTTGAGCCTGGCTTACTTCACTTAATAAAATAACTAGTATATGTCTGAGACAAACAGAAATTGTCAGACAAGTTGATGTTAGGTGAAATGAACACCAAGATCAGGTTTCAAATGTTTTTCTTTTTCCTTTCTTGCAATTGTTTCCAACATATAAGATGATTTCTTTGTTGCTTTGTATGTACCTCCCCCATGATATAAGCCCTGCTTTCACTCTATTTGATGTTGATATAATTTGTGGAGTGGAAGGGAAAAAAGAAACCATTTGAATAGGG
This sequence comes from Dipodomys spectabilis, assembly GCF_019054845.1. NCBI lineage: Eukaryota > Metazoa > Chordata > Mammalia > Rodentia > Heteromyidae > Dipodomys > Dipodomys spectabilis. Next base: position 660,737 of record NW_024870821.1, on the reverse strand, counting down.
TTACAGGTGAACCCATTACAACAATGAGATGTACAAGATGTCAAAAAAGAAGATTACAACTTTGGCAGAGGTTGCGGGGTGGTGATGGTGGTGGTGGTGTGGGGGTAGGGGGGTGAAGAGGGGAAGGGATGGAAAGGGGAAACAAAGGAGGAGGCAACAATGCCTGATAAGAAATGTACTCACTGTCTTGCCCATGTAATTGTAACCCATCTGTATGAAATTTATCACAACTAAAAAAAAAAGACTTGAATTTAAAAAAAAATGAAAGGAGCTATTCTGTCTTCCTTGGACTGGATGTTTTTTGCATTCAGCACTGTTAATCACATTTTTTGTCCTGGTATGTTTCCCCTTCTAGATCAATAGAAATATTTCAGGTTCTGAACTTGAAGCTGATCCTTGGCATCCAACAACATCAGATTCTTGTGAATAGCACTAACTGGCCTCAAAAGCATAGCAGCCAGATTGAGTTCAGCTATCTGATGGCATTGGGCTCCAACAATGGAATCATTTCTGTGCACAGACTGAATACTGTCATAGGTAATTTTGATTTATTCCACTCTATTCTCAACTACTTGCCATTCTCAGCTTTGTATGTCTTAAATTCTGTTAAACATTAATTACTATTTCCTGCCATTCTCAAAAGTAACATATATGTCTTACTTTAAAATTCATTCAAACATGCAAAAATGTTAACATAGTTGCTGTCCACCAGTGGCTCATGTTTTAAAACCTAGCTATTTAGGAGGTCAAAAACTGAGGATTCAGGTTTAAATCAGCCTATGCAAAAAATCTGAGATATTTCTCCAATTAAGAAAGCAAAATCCAGAAGTGGAGATGTGGCTCAAGTGGTAGAGTGTTAGCTTTGAGCAAAAAGACAAAGCAAGAATAATAGGTCTAATTCTAACTCCATTATTTACTCATAGAAAACACACACACACACACACACACACACACACACACACACACACACACAATTTACATTCTCCTGGACTCCCCTTCTTGAACAGTATTCAATCCCATTAACTTAATGCATATTTTCACCAAATTATTATGGTAGGGATTAAACTACATTTGTATTTATGATAATGTACATTTTTGTACATTTTGTTTTGCAATTTTGTGAACTTATGTGACAGAACAGTGTTTTGTAAAGACTAAACAGAAACCAATGTGTCAGTAAATATGTATGTGACATGTAGACAGAAAGATGCAGATAATACCACTTGAAATTTTATTTCTCCAAGTTTAAATATATATGCATATGTATGTATTTAAAATTTCTGCCAAGATTTTACTTCCATTAACAATGATCTATTTGTTCCATTATATAAATTTAAGATATTGTATGTTTCATTGTAGATTACTATTTAAAAATTCCTCAACTCCTTATTCTCCTGTGTCAGGTTTTTGAGTATTGGCTGGCATTACCATATAGTAGGATAGTACCATGTCTAGCTATATTATTTAAATTTTGTTCAGTAGAATTGTTATTCCAAGGTCGCAGGACCCCCACCAAGAAGACCACTGAGAGTCAGACTCTACAGCTGTTTTATTTAAATGGGCTGCAGCTCGACCTCGTCCTACATTCAGACACAGTGGAGCCCAAGAATATATCCCCAAGCTAAAGATTTGCAGGTCTTATAAAGGCACACCATCAAGTGGTTTAGCACCACGTGTTGCTTTGCTCTGAAACAAGCAACAAATGGTCACTGCTTCAAGTACTTTAACCCTTCATTCCCCCCCTTGATTTATGGTCCTGAGAAACAATCTTGTGGCTCTGGCCCAAAACTTATGAAGGGTTAAAATTTTGAGGCAGTGCCACTTGTTGCTTGTTTCTAGCCAAGCAACACAAGGTGGTAATCCAAACACCTGGTTGGTTGTGTGCTTTATAACCCCTGCAAATCTTTAGCTGGAGGCTCTCCTCCTAGGCTCTGCTGTTTCAGAGTGTAGGACGAGGCCCGAACTGCAGCCCGTTTAAATAAAACCTTAAAACAGCTGTAAAGTCTGACTCTCAATGGTCTTCTTAGTGGGTGTCCTGCGAGCTTGGAACAACATATTAGTTGGGGCTCATTCGGGATCCTCCAAAGGCCCCCAAGACCTCCGACTCCAAAGATAAAACAGCACTGTCTTTGTTAATTTGTCTTGACATGTCATTTGTCTGTTTTACTTTCGTTTTCCCTTGTGAGGATGGCCCTCAGATTCATAAAGGGTTGTGGAAGCGGACTCGCTTGCACGACAACCTTGGAGGAACTGGGAGACATCCCAGATCCTATTGTGGTGCGGGAGTAACCCTGCCATGTGGAGCGGGATTACTTGGAAGCCCACCATGTGGGGCGAGGGTCCTTGGAACCCCGCCGTGTGAATTATGGAGAGTGGGTGGGTTCTGTGTTGGGCCAGAATTGACCAAGATGGCCTCCTAACTGAGGTCCAACTCACCACTGTGGGTCTGTTCCTTCTGCTGTGGGGCGTAGGTGTGGAACCCCGACGTGACAGGAGTCAGTGGACCAATTCAGGAGATCTTCACTTTGTAAGTTTTTTTTTTTTTTCCGTAACCGTCAGGCCTGCATGTTTTTTGTTTGTACTGTTTATTGTTTTTAGGACTGTACTACTGATAGGACTGGAAACCATGGGCAACACTCCATCTAGCCCCCTAGACTTACAAAAAGAAACTAAGAAAGAGAAAAAGAAATTGTTCCCCCCTGATTTTTCAGGGAGATAACTTGGAAGAAGAAATGTTTCCTTCCCCCATACTCCCATTCCCAGGTTCCTTCTGCAGAGCCTGAGAATGATCAAGAGAAGGAGGGAGCTGTAGAATGAGCAGCCGAACCCTCAGCACCCGCCCTTAAAGTTTCTGAGGTGCCAGTCACTCGACGATGCCATGGGATCAGCCCACCTTCTAGTGCAGCTGTTTTTCCCTTAGGCGCTGTAGGTCTTGTGGATGTGGATGGTCAACAGCAAAGCCAACATTGGCCATTTTCTACCAGTGATCTATACAATTCGTGCACCCAAAATGCCCCCTTTTCTGAGAAACCCCAGGATTTAATTTGTTTGCTTGAAACTATGCTCTTTACTTATTAGCCTACTTGGGATAATTGTAGTCAACTTTTACAGGTCCTTTTTACAACAGAAGAGAGAGACGGTATCTGAGAGGCAGCCCAGAAACATATCACTGGCCCCACAGGAGCGCCCATAATGGATCCTGTCCTGATCGCTGCCATTTTTCCTGAGATCCAACCA